>NC_081439.1:128955942-129569513 GCF_949786415.1 Peromyscus eremicus
ATTAAATTCTCAAAGTATTAATAAAATTATCTTCATTACTTAGACTGCAGTACCTTCTATGATTCTTTAAATGTGAGCGTTCTTCAGACTTTCAAAAAAACATTTTCTGAAATGAAGGAACATTGTTTCTTAAGTGTAATCTAAAAGGTACAAGTGAGGACATTGTATGTCCTAAAATAGTAGAATGGTAGCTTTTACAAAGGTCATCAGTTCAGAAGAATATCAGAAATTAAAATTGGAAAAAATAGTCCTGTAAATTCCCGTTAAAATGAAGTAAAACTCAGGCATAGAGACACATACTTATCATCTAAGTACTGGAGAGACTGAAGCAGGAGGATTGCCAAGAACTGAGACCATCCTGCTCTACATAGAGAATTCCAGGCAAGCCAAGAATGAGACTGTGTTTGTCTAAAAACAATCAAACCTACCAAAACAGAAATAAAAATGTCAGAAAAGAACCACTTAGTAAGTGGCCCCCTAGAATCTTGAGGTTAAATATTCAGAGAAATAAGTCTGTTTACTTTATCAAAGGAGTTGATCTTCTTAAACATCTATGTGTTGCTGTGGGATGGTCATGTCATTTGAAGGCACTTAGAAGTGTACAGAGCTCCTCAGTATACCCTGGGATATTGTTTTTTCTTTGTTCTTCTGGCACTAAGGATTTGCACCTAGGCTCTTATGCATGTTAGGCAATCAGTCTCACCACTGCACAATACCCAGGCCCCTAAATACTACAGACATGATTTCCATGGAACTGTCTTCCATTTGAGATGACCTTGAGTCTTCATCAGTCTGCTCTCAACATCCAGTTCTGAGGTGACACTACAGGTCTGTGTGAGGAAGAGGTCTCATGTGATAGAGGAACCCCAGTCAGTCAGAGGAGACATTTATACATCTCAATAAAATTTGAAACACTCAGTCTAAAATTAAGATACATGTAGTAAAATACCATAATGAAACCTATTACTTTATATGCTAACTTAAAATGAGTTTTTTTTTTAAAACTTATGTACATGGTTTAAGCAAATCTTTATATAGGTGCCATTTTAAAATAATGGCTAAGCAAAAAGCCAGAATCTGTTGTTTTTTTGGAGTTTTTCCCCCAAGACGCAACAATGCTAAATGTAGCTAAATGAAAATGACAAGTTATATTCTGTATGTCCAAGCTGTTTTTCCCCTTGTGCAAAATCAGAGATTTTTATCTCAACTTTGTCCTTTAACATTTTTTAAATGTTACATTGTGCTGTTTTTAATGTGGAAAAACATGCACATGCTCTATTTGTTAGTCTCCACAGCTTGACTAGTAGGTATTAGAAGTGATGGAATGCCCAAATTGATATTGATATACAGGATAAAACAAAGGAAAAACCTGTGCACTTGCTGAAGCCTGGGCCAGGCCTGGCTTTTCTAATATCCTGGCCCAGTCTTGACATTGTTCTGTTACATAAAATGTTATTGAGAGAAACTAGCTGAAGGGTACATGGAGTCCCCCTTTACATTCTCTGTAAATCTGTGATCCTATGATTCTAACTTTAAGTAAGAGCCATTGCTCAAATAACTTGACTACATACAAATTCTTAAGCATTCTTCCATAGGCTACCTGCCCTTCTAGGACCAGGGCAGGAGGGAAGTTAGCTCTTACAGACCTTAGAGATTCTCGTTCCCTAGAAGTAAGGTGGGACATGTGTATCTTGAAACGGAACCTGCCAAACATACCCCAGTTCTAAGAAAGAACCCTGGTTGGGGAAGGACCACACCCCAGAAGGAAGCTACAAAGAGCACACTGACCAATAACACATCACCAATTCTTGGCAAAACATGTCACTCTTCTGACTTTACTAGGTTAGGACTGAATCCTTTTTGAGTTTTTTATAGGCAAAGAAATTGAATCAGTGCTTAAATAATCAAGAGAGTAGATGACATCCTCACCTACTAAGCAAATGGCACTGCATGCTTGGTGCTTGGAATAGAAAGTGCTCTATACCTGGTTATGGTCTCTCAATGAGACTTCACTTCTCAGAGAGTCAAAACCAGACCCACCCAAGGTTATATTTGGGAATGTCAATTCACTAATGAAATACTAATGACTTCAAAGCTCTAAAGTTATTGTCTAGAAGAGAAAATAAAATGCTAGTTGAAAATCTCAAGTCAGGTAACCCATTAACTTCAAGTTAAAATGTTTTTCAGAGAGGGACTTGGGTTAGGTTGGTAATAAGTTACCACTTGTGGGGGATTTTGTACTTTCTAATGATATACTGGTGTATGGATTCCATTAACTTAGATTACCCACTTAATATTTGTTTTATTTTCTGTAATTATTTGACTTCATGTTATGCAACAGTGAGTTTACATTGTAAAATTCTTGCTTCTTTCCCTTATCTAAATCTTTAAGAAAAAAACAAACCATCTAGAAAAATCTCAGTATGTTCTGCTTTGAAAGTTATAAGCATCTACTGTTCTAGAATGGTTGCTTTACTTGAGCCAAATGGTTTATGGAATGCTTTTTAAAACATACTTCCCTAGAATTCAAAGCTAATTTGTTGGAATTGTGAAAATAGTGCTTTCCACCCAGGCTCAGATACAGCATCACACATGTTGCTATATTATTTCCTGAAGAGAAATTTTAGCAATTATGTGATTCAAAAATTTTTTTCCAAAATATGTGAGCTGTGAGTCTGGCCCTTAGCTTCAAGAGTAAATGAGGAGCTCTTCCTGTCACCAGTTCTTTGCTGCCTTCTACAGGGAAGGGAGAGAGTTCACACTGAAACATGGTGTTACCTACAAATGTGTTAATCACTTTGATAGCGATTGTGCGACACATGCACTAGCTGCAGGTTGGATACTCCTGTGACCCAGTTCACAATGTGAAGTGTCATTGTAGAAGGAATTAATTGAGAAAGGCCATCTGATAGATAGCTGATGGAGACCTTGTCTTGTTTTTGTACTAATGACAAAAAAATGGCATTGCCTGTATGTTGATTTCTCTTTAGTCTAAGACGTTGAAGATAATACAGAGATGATGGCAATTCGAACCATATAGCTTTAATATTCTAATAATTTTCATATAAAATACATCAAGGAATGCTCAAGGCAACAAGTGTTAATATCAAAGATTAAGAAATAGTAATGTACCTAGAAAGTGCTACTGACCTATTAAGAACATTCCTACTTTTATTTCTCTAGAAAAACTTTATCTAAGTCATTGGTTCAGGAATAGCATTTATTTTGAAAGTGTTTCCATGTTCACTTCTGCTTCATGAGAGAGATGCAAAGAAGTAAATTGAGGCCACTAAAGTCATGCAGAAGTGAGGAACTTATTTCAGGAAGAAAAAAAAACTGTTTTCTTCAAAAGTCTATAGCCACACATCCTTAATTCTCAAATTATCTGCCATCTACAACTCTGCTCAGAGCATAGCATTTAGGGATAGTGAGTATTTACCCATACCAGGTACTGACCAGGATGGTATCAGGTGTTCAGAGTGATGATATGTCACCAATAAACTGCTTAATTGTGTGCCAGACTTTCTGCTAATGATTAGAGAAGTCCACTATGTATATTAGTGATGTTTTCACCAAAGTCCGAGGTAAACATCTGTTAACAGACCTCATTTCTTCTCTCCACTGGCATCGAAAAATTAAGCATTAAATCAGTGTCAGGCTGGGGCCTTGGTCAGTTTCTTAAGTGGTCCATGCCATGGCTAATATGTGAGATGCATGCTATATACTATGGAATATAGCACTTAGGTCTGACACTGTTAGACTTGAGAGCCACCAAGAGTGTCACATGCTTAGGAAAATTCAAGAAGATATTGAGTTCCAAAATGTTGGTGATTAGTTTTTACCTTAAAAGAAAACTTGCTGCAAAGACTTTTCCAGAAATTCTATGTAATGCAGGGGAAGGGACACTGACATTCAGAGTAGTTTACAGAAGAAAATGGATAGGGAGATGGATACCTATTGGACAATCACCCAGCCACAGCATCTCCAGGATTTGCAGGTGCTTCATGGATTCACTATGCTACTCAGTCAAAAAATATGTGTTTTAGACCAAGCTCTGTTTTAGTAACTATGTATAGAGGGTCCAGAAGTGGCCAGGTGGCAGACAGCCATGTGGGCCATTAGAAGGACTCCAACTTTTCCATGAGCCAAATGGGAAGCTGTAAGATGAAATGGTAAATGGTCTTATTAATAAAAAACCCAGAGCCAGATATCGGGGTTAAAACCTGAGAGATCAGAAGAATAGGAAAAGCCATAGCTAACCTCACCTCACCAACTCTGCAGCTTCCAAAGAGACTTACTTCCTGTATAGCCACGCCTATATGCCTTTCTGTTCTACCAACTCATTTCCTCTCCGCCCAGCTACATCATTTCCTCTTCCAGCTCAGCTCTGTCACTTCCTGTCTGTCTATATAGACCTCCAGACCTTTATGGTTAACTAGTGCTGGGATTAAAGTTGTGTGCCACCACAACTGGCTCTGTTCCCAGTGTTGTCCTGAACTCACAGAGATCCAGATGGATCCCTGCCTCTCAAGTGATAGGATTAAAGGTATGTGTGCCACCATTTTCTGGCCTTTATGTCTATCTAGTGGATGTTCTGTCCTCTAACCCCAGATAAGTTTATCAGGGTGAACAATATATTGGGGGACACAATATCACCACAGGAAGCCATGGGATGATTTTGGCAGAGGAATGACTTGATCTAACTTAATGTTATAGAATTGTTGCTCTGATCTTGGAGACATACAGTTGAAAATGGTAATAATTCAGAGTTACTGTGATAAGTCAAGTGAGAGATCAGAGGGGTAGGCAGGTGATGACAAGACTGGCAGTACAGTACTTGGCTCGATAACCTAGAAGGATGGGGTTCTCATTGGCTAAACTGAAGAGACTGGGAAGAACTGGACAATTGAGGTGGAGCCAGGGGTTTGGTTTGTGGTGTTAGCCTTAGAGTCACCCCTACTCCCACTCCATGCCTTTGAGGTGCCTGGAGGTTGTGGAGTTGACATGTAGATAGCCACTTCCAGAGCAAGGCTAGAATGTTCACTGGGGGACAGATGGTATGTGAAGCTGGGAAATTCATCAATAGTGCCTTGAGAGGTCAGAGTCCTGTCATTTCAGAGGCCAGAACATTGATTCAGAATTCATAGAGAGCAGTTAATTAAATGTTTCCTAATATTCTGTCTCCCTTTAAATAGATAAACATGTGATGATACTCTCTTGAGACAGGTGCACTGTTTAATAATTATTCTTGAATTTCTTCTTTTATTTGTAGTGGCTTTTAACTGATCAGTTGATAATAGTATTTAATATTCATAGATACTTTTTAGTATGGAAATCTGATGTGTGTGTGTGTGTGTGTGTGTGTGTGTGTGTGTGTGTGTGTGTGTGTTATGTGTATGTAACATCATTAAAAAACAGGTGGCATTTGTAGCCATAGAACATTGAGGTTTCAAAAGTAATTATTCCTGAAAAATGTAAGTTAGCATAAGGCTGATCTGAATTTTCCACAGTTGTTTCTTTGTTGTAAGTCTCAAGTTGGGTTGAAGTTTCATGGTTAGCAAATCTGTGAAATTTATTTTGTAAAAAGTATGAACTTTTCAAATAGACTATTGCTTCACACCAAACTTGAAATTCTTTTGTTTCTGGCCTTTTCTAGCCATTATTTGCATTTTTAAATGAAGAGAAGTTTAATGTGGATGGGTGGACTGTTTATAATCCAGTTGAAGAATACAGAAGGCAGGTAAGTCAATAAATTCTGTTGTCTGATGTGTGTTGAATTGCAGACATGCATAGGGACATTCTGTTGTTGGTCATCTCAGAATAAATAACAGCCTTGCCTAATATGTGTCCATGGCTGAGGTGTCATCTACATTTTGTATAATATTGTTCATTATTTTCCTTTTGTAACTGGCAAGCTCATTCTGTAGCCATATTCAAGTTCCTAGGTGAGGAACATCCATTTTGTGGTGTTTATAAAATAAGTCAAATACTTAGGGTCTAGAAAAGTCAAACCTCTATACATTACTTTGTGTGTGTGTGTGTGTGTGTGTGTGTGTGTGTGTGTGTGTGTGTGTAAGCTTAAATATTACTGATCTTTTTATTTAATTTATATATGTTCTGAATTACAGATTCAAATGAGTTAGAATTCTTTAGTTAGAATGTATTCTTATAATTAATGTATAGTATCCACAAACAGCTTAATTATGCTCTCATATAAATGTCATCTACGTGTAATGTTCATTTGTTATAAGAGCATGAGGTTTGGGCTAGGAAATTGACTCAATAAGTAAAGTGTTTGCAGCTTGAGCACCTGAGCTTGGATTCATAGAACCCATGTAAAAAGTCAAATGTGGTAGCCTAGACCTGTAATCCCAGCACTGGAGGAGATACAGGAAGATCCCAGAGGCTCTCTGGCCAGCCAGTCTAGCCAATCATGGAGCTCCAAGTTCAGTGAGATCCCTGTTTCTAAAGATAATGTATAGAACAATACAGGAAGAGAGCTGACATCAGAGAGCTTTCATATGTGTACTTACAAATATCAACACTTGTGTATACATGTGCATCATGTGCTCGCACATGTCATACACACCCTACACATAGTAAGGAAAAATATAAGAACTTTGATGAAGAATGTCACAAACAAGCATATTATGTAACAAAGCTACAGTTTGACCTCTAATATAACCAATTCTGTGGTACAGCTAGGAGTTTTGCAATGGAATTTTTCATATTTCTTCTACGAGGTTCCTATTATAATTTGGAAATGTTATGAAATGAGCTTTCAAGAATCAAATTAGAGCCAGTTGATTTGTATGAACACAAAGTACTATTCCAGAACCCTAAGCTTGTGAAGAACTTCCTAGCCACCACTTCACCACTGTGACCCTGCTTGACTTCCATTTTCAGTTTTGATCAGTGGTTTGCATACTCATAAGCAGATTTTATACCCGGGGTAGGTGAAGGGAGGTTTTGCTCTAGAACACAGTTAGGAGGGTTCCTATGAATCAACTTTAGACTACTGATTTTTCAAAGGGTGTATACCTTTCATTTTAATGTCCTCTGTTCTATACTGACAACTGAGATGGAAGAAAGACCATTAGAATATTGTTCACAATTTAGGAATAAACCTCTCTCATTTTGTGTATGAAAATATTTTACCTTATTTATCATTAGTTGACAATAGTAAGACTTTTCTTTAGTTTGAACTTCTAGCTTGAAACAAAACATTTCCTGTTTTTTTTTTTAAATTGCATGCATAGATGAACTTCTGAAGGTATTTTGTTATAGACTGCCATTATATTCAATCTTTTTTTTCTTGTAACTTTCTGATGGGACTTAAAACTCTCTAATTGGACTCAGCATCAGACTCAACATCTGTTTGGTCGTGGTACATAGGGCCAGACCTAAAGAACAGGTACAATGTCTGTCCCCAAAGCAAACACCCACCTAGCTCACGTTCATGTGTGTATTTGTGCATTTGTGAGTATGGGGAGAGAATATTCCACCACCTCTGGTTATTGTCCATAGTGGATGTGGGGGTGGCTTCTGTGTCTCCCTATCATACTAGCAGTCTGCTTAAAATGACTTCACTCCTCACACAAGTTACAAAATGATCCTGGGTCTCTAGCCTCTTGATTTAAACAACTTGTCGGAGGTGGCGAAATGAGCCTCCCCAGAGGGGTTTCCTTTCCCTCCCCCCAGTGCTTTTTCTCATGGGCTTACCCTCTTTTCTCTTGGGAGCAGACTGCATCTCTCTGTCTTATTTGGAGCAGGGAGAGGAAGTTGCTACCCTTAAGGAGACATAGGTTAACACTGCCTATGGTATTTTGCTTTGGAATGGAGGGGGAGGGTGCATGGCTAGGAGATGAATTTAGGTTTATCTGTATTGCACAAAGAGTAAAGAATATGTCTACATGAAATAAAGGAAGACCTCAAATTCCGTAGAACCTACAGTTACGAGAGATAGTTCAGTTCTGGAAACGACTAGTGTTTTGTCCATGTGCTCATGTTGTCTATATCATTGATTTGATATCCTTATTGTAAATAAGTAGGCTGCCAATCACTCTGTGGTTAAAGAGAGATGAGCACATAATGTTAGAAGGAAGAAAGAGCCCAGATATTGCAGAGATGAAGTCATTTCATGCTGACTTACATTTCCTTTTGTCCTGCAGGGCCTACCCAATCACCACTGGAGGATAACTTTTATTAATAAGTGCTATGAACTCTGTGACACATACCCTGCTCTTTTGGTGGTTCCCTATCAGACCTCAGATGATGATCTCAGGAGAGTTGCAACTTTTAGATCCCGAAATCGGATTCCTGTGAGTACCATGTCACATTTCTCCCAGAGAATGCCTTTTCTTTCATAAGAACTGCAGTCATATAATTCAGAGGAGCATTCTTTTTCTAGAGTTTCATTCTGATGAGTAATTACCAAAGGGCCTATTGCAAGTGTAGCACTGTGTGAAATGGGAAAAGAACGAACACCTGCCTTCTAGGAGCTCTGAATCCAGGGTGCAGAAGTAAGGCAGGGAAGGAGTTCTAAATGAAAGTACCAGGGAGAGTGGCACAACTCAACTCAATGATGTAGGAAAGGATAGGCTCTTGGTTGTTGTCTTCATTATGGCATGATACCTGACAAGATGCAGGCAATTGCTAAATGTTAGTTAAACTGTGCTGCAAAGAAGGGACTCAACTATTAGAACGTGTTGTGTTAGTGCAGGCTTTTATGCTGACCCTAGGATGTGCTTATCTGCATCCTGTTTGCAGGGTGCCTCAATCCCCTTAATGAACTGGAGTCAAGTACAGATTATTCCAGACATTATGCTACCATGTTACTGAGCCTAGCTCACAAAGTTCTTTTGCAGTACTTAAATATTTATGGACATGTCATACTTTCTACTAGGTACATAAATTTTATTGCCTAAAAATTTAGAGATTGTTTTTTCTTCCCCTGTTAATTTTCAAGAGCTGTCATAATAAGTACATTGGGTTTTGTATCAAATTACTAGATTTTAAAAAAATGGTTGAAGAAATTAAGATTTAATTTCACCTTGCCTTTGACTTCTATGTGTAGACATTCTTGTCCTTAAAAGGATATTTTTTGGGAAAACTTCATATATTGTCAGCTAAATTCACTTGCTTCTCTGATTAGTGTCTGTTCATATCCTCCTGATAAAATTATACTTGAAAGTATGTTCTTTAGTAGAATGTGAAGCTAGAGTTAGAAGATAGGTCTTATGCTGCACTTGGACATGCTTTTCTGTATTAGAGCAGCAGACTGTACTACTGTGACACAAGACACTTGTCTTTTGATATGTGCCTTGCCTATACCAGAAAGGGAGAACTGTGCTAGTGTGGTATGTACGGGTTTGGTCCACTATCAACTCAGTCTTCATTGAACATCTGCTTTGTAGAATACTCTGTGTGTGTGTGTGTGTGTGTGTGTGTGTGTGTGTGTGTGTGTGTGTGTGTGTCTGTATCTGTATGTCTGTCTGTTTTGTGGCATATGGGACAGGAGAAGAAATGAGACAGTTGTGCCTAAGCCATTGACCTCAGTCTACTACCATGTTCCTATAGTTGCTGTTGCTCTTCATGAGTAAGAGAGTCTAGTGTAGGGGAAAAATTAGCATGTTATTGTTTTTTTCTTTGTGAGGTTACCAACTTGTTTTTTCTTAAAAAATATTAAGGCTAAGTTGTCATATTTATTTTTATAATGATCTATTATGTATTATAAACCTGGTCATATACTGTTCCTAACATACCTTCTGATTATGTGACTGTTGACAATAGGTCTCAGAACATTTGTCCAGAAAACGAATATGCCAGTTATGGAAAACATAAGTATTATGTAGTCCTTTAAAAATAAACATAAAAATATAAAAATAGTTTGTGAGAAATATCTCATTTAAACACAAATCAGGTTCACATTATAATAAAATACCACTGGTTAGAGAACTCATGCACTTGCATTATGTTTTTGTTAACAGATGCATATTCCTTTTTTCAAACAAACAAGATTGTCTTAATTTTATAGAAGCTGGTTAATGGATAAGTGATATGTACTCATTTGAGAGATTTAGAAAATACTCTCTAAGCAAAACCAGCCTGCCACCTATTGAGAACCAGCACTGAATTATCCTTTAATTTGGATCTCAGACTACTTTTCTTCCCTAGCAATATATCTTAACCTTAACTATTCATGAACAGTTCATACATTTGTGTCTAGTTGTGCAATGATTTAATCAGTTTTCTACTGTAAGATTTCTATGTCCTTTTTGACTTTTCGCTCTTATAAACAATGCTATGGGCCAGGGAGATTGTTCAATGAATAAAGACACTTGCTGCCATGCCTGACAGCCTGAGTTTGATTCCTGGTACTGACATGGTAGAGGGAGAGAATTAACTCCCTTAATTCATTCTCTGACCTCTGCACATGCTCTGTGGCATATGCCCACCCACTCACATGACCCCACACACAATATAAATAAATAAATGTTAAAAATTCCAAATAAATAATACTGTAATAAGCATCTTTTAGTGACTACATTTTTTAATTATTGATGGCTTCTCAAAATTAATTTTAATAGTAATAATATAAACTACATAATTTAAAATAAAATAAAGTACTATCACAATTTGTTCCCAGTCATTTCTACATCAAATACAATTTTTTAAAGGTAGCTAGGAAACTGGAGAGATGGCTCGATGGTTAAGAGTTCAAACTACTCTTGGCAGTAGGCCAGAGTTTGATTCTCAGCACCCACGTGGTGACTCACAACATCAATTCCAGGGAATCAGACACACTCTTCTGGCTTCTGAAGGAACCAAGCGTGTGTATAGTGCACAGGCATACATACAGGCAAAACATTCATGCACAAAAAGTAAAAAAGCCAGAATGAGCCACTGTCCCCTAGCTACTGTAGCCTGCCTTTAAGTCCTCAGGGGAAGTGGGCCTCATGAGTACACTCATGATAGGATTCAGACAAGCACAGTTTTATACAGGTCATAGGAAGTAGATGGGCAGATCTGAGACCCACACTATGGGTTAGAAGATGCAGGTTTAAGGTAGGCCAGTGGATTTCCCAGGGCTTCCTAAGGTTTGAGCCTCCTTGGCATGGGCTGATCTCTAGCATGGCACAAGGACTCAGATATTTGTTCTGGGAACAAACGCACATTCTTATTATAATGTGACAATTTTTCAGAAGTGAGAAGCTCACAGCATCATAACAAAACTGTATTGTTAAGCTTCCATGTTTGTCACTTGCCATCATAGAAGAATAGCTTCAAAGTCATCAGAATATTTGATCTTATATTAAGTGAGCCCAAAGATTATGTTGTTTCATCCTTGTGTCTGTATTTCCAAAATCATTTTTGGAACTGATTTTGCTGGCTATGGATCCTGCCTCTAGAAGCTAATGTGAGCTCACATTTATTGCATACTTTATGCTCATTCTTCTTTTGTCCTCCCTGCAGTCATCTGAGGTCATTATTATTTTCTCCATCTGACTAGGGAGGGCCAAGAGTTCAGTGCCTGAGGGTAGCACCACAGGAAAACTGGTTGCTCTCCACATATCTTTCATATTCACAAACATTCACAGTTGATTTTTCAGTGCCACACTGTGGTTATGCATATTTATAGGGCTCAGTGTACTATGTAAGTGTGTGTGTGTGTGTGTGTGTGTGTGTGTGTGTGTGTGTGTGTGTGTGTGTGTATACTTTGTGTTGGGAGCACTCGAGCCATTTTGAAGTATCAATTAAATACTGCTGTCCACTACAGTTATCCAACTTGGCTAATGAAAATGAAAACTAGGCTTCTCCCACATTTTCAGAAGTACCTGCTGTTGTTTTTTTAAAATGGTGGGAAGGAGTCACACCATACAACAGGCCCACATGGGAGGTTTATTGAGGGGAGGGAAGAGAAGGTGCAGAGATGGGTCCTTGGGGATGAGAGTGAAGGAAGAGAAAGAGACTGGAGGTTGGCAAGACCCCCCTTTTATAAAGAAACATAGCAAATGCACACAAGGGATGCTCTTAGTGGCTGCAGCTGAGGATATATCCTGTCAGGACCCTAAGAGCAGGCCAGTACAGATGCCTAAATGCTAACACCAGCAGTATACAGCTCAGTACTTTGTGGGATGTTATCAACTACTGTTTATGTGCACAGTTTTTCATATGCTTTGAGCTGAGAAGCCCAGCATCACATGGGCCAGGCTTGTCAGTCAGTTGAAGACTGACTCTGAGGGTGGGCCACATATGCCCTTTTAGGCCTTGGGGATCTAGACTTCAAAGTGGATAGTGGTAGCTCTCTTGGCCACCCAAATCTTTCTTTGCTTCCCTAGTATTTTCTTCCTCCTATGTTGTATTCTAGAATTGAGACTGTTGGGAAAGAACTGGTAGATATAAGTTACCACCATGGGCAGTGCAATGATTGCTTTTGCCCATCTCTTATTGTTCAAGTTGTTTTCATATAATAACATGTTCAGTTCAAGCTACCAAATTCTAGTAACAGCAAACACTTTCTACATTCTTTCAATAATTCAGTTTTGTTGTTGTAAGCATCAATTTATAGTGTTAAAAGAAAGGCTGGTAAACCTGACTGTTCTGATTGTGTCTGAGCAGTTGTATTAAATGTGTGTGTTCTGGTGCCACACACACTAAAAAATTACTAGTAAGCAAGTATCCGGTTTCAGCACTGATTCACTTTGTCATGATTGTCAGTTTTAATGATCTATGGAGACGTGCTAGATTAAACTTTCTGAACTAACCGTAGGTACTGTCATGGATTCATCCAGAAAACAAGATGGTCATTATGCGCTGCAGTCAGCCTCTTGTCGGTATGAGTGGTAAAAGAAACAAAGATGACGAGAAATATCTGGATGTGATCAGGGAAACTAACAGACAAATTTCTAAGCTCACGATTTATGATGCACGACCCAGTGTAAATGCAGTGGCCAACAAGGTGAGTGTAGTCAATGGAAACCTAACGTAACATGAACTACAGTGTTTTCCATGGATGGTTTTTCCAGAGTATATCAATATGTGAATTTATTTTGAATTTTTATGTAATTATTTTTTAAGCCAGGCTCTCACTGGGAACATACCTGTAATTCTAGCATGGGGAAGGTGGAGGCAAGAGGAACATGAGTTCAAGATCATCCTCAGCTACATAATGAATTTTAGGCAAACTTGACTTACATTAGACCCTATCTCCAAAGAAGTGAATGAATAAACAATAACAAAAGAAATATTATGAACATTAAGCCTATTCATATACAGTGGTAACAGCCATAATCCTAGCACCATGGAGACAGAGGCAGGAGAATCCAAGGTAGTTTAAGCCTATAATCTTAGTACTTGAGAGGCTGAGGCTGGAGGATTGCCATGAATTCCAAGCCAGCCAAGACTAAACAGTAAGACTCTGTCTAAAACAAGCAAACAACTAAACAAAAACACAAAATAAACAAGCCAATACAAGCCAAAGCAAGACTTCATTAAATGGCATGTCTAGAACTATAATGAAAGAAGGCTTTGTCTAGACCCTTTCGCAAAAGATAGTCTTTGGATCCCTTGTGGCTATGATCACTCTCATTGTGTGAACTGGTGGGTTATCTTCAGTAATTGTAGGAAGCTGCTAGTATTAAAATCTGAAATTTACAATTTTACCTGAAGACTTCCTCATGTATACCATCTGTACCCATAAATTGTCATTTATATAAGATAGTTGAAGAAATGAGTAGGTCCATGTATGAATTTTATAATCACAAACACAGAAATTGAGTTTTTCTCTTTTTTTTAAAGCAAATCTCAATTGGCTTTTTGCCTTTTGAAACAGAATATGTGAAATATACTTCAAGTGGAATAGGGTCATCACTGCAAACATCAGTGACTGTATGTTGTTGCCCCCAGAAGCAGCTGTAAAAAGCTTGTTTGCCCTTTATAAGTGATCTAAGATTGACAGGCCTACCTTGCTTTGAGGGTTGAGGGGAAAGGAGTTTTTTGCCTTGTAATGGCTTATTTGTGTTTTTCTTTGGTTCGTTGGTTGGTGTTGTTGGTTGGTCTTTGGTCTTTTGGGGAGCCTTGCCACCCAACAACCAAACAAATAACACATGGAGGCTTAATTATGAATGCCAGGCCTTAGCTTGTCTTAAGTTTCTAGCTAGCTTTCCTTATCTTAGGCTTATTCTTAATTATGAATGCCAGGCCTTAGCTTGTCTTAGTTTCTAGCTAGCTTTCCTTATCTTAAATTGTCCCTACTACCTTTTACCTCTGCACTTTTCCCTTTCACTTATTTCTGTAAATCTTACTCTTACTCTGTAGCTTATTGTGTAGCTGGGTGGCTGGTCCCTGGAGCCCACCTTCTTCTCTAGCTCCTTCTTTCTTCACTCCTACATCTCTTTTCTCTTCTCCTCCCAGATTTCTCCTTCTATATATTTTCTCTCTGCCTTCCAGTCCCACCTATCCTTTCTCCTGCCTCGCTATTGGCCATTCAGGTCTTTATTAAACCAGTCAGGTGTTTTAGACAGGCACAATAACACAGCTTCACAGAATTAAACAAATGCAACATAAACAAAAGTAACACACTTTAAAATAATATTCTACTACAGGTTGATTTAGACAGTGTCTCACTGTTTAGTCTAGGCTGGCTTAGAATTTATGGCAATCCTCCAGCCTCAGCCTCTCAAGTATTGAGTTTAAACTACCTTGCCTGATTTCTGGTTTTATGTTTTTGATTCTCCCATCTTTACCTGTGTTGTAAGCCTGCCCCAAGTTGCTCACTCCCAAATTCTGTCTTTCAGATTTTTGATTCTCCCATCTTTACCTGTGTTGTAAGCCTGCCCCAAGTTGCTCACTCCCAAATTCTGTCTTTCAGATTTATTATTCTCAGCTGTAGACTTAAATTTCATCATCTTTAATGCTTTGCTCATCCCAAGGTCATTTATCTGACATCTTCAATTATTCCGAACCCATCATAAGAAAGCAAAGCAAGTCCTTGAGCAGCCCAGATAGATCCAGCAATTTCCAAAATGGAATGCATGTGAAGCCTGTCTGCCCTAGGGTGTGTTAGACTGTGAATGTGTATGGGCTCAGCTCTTTACCATTTGTATGTGGCTCAGCTGTCCTACATGTTTAATCCTGGGCTGCCTGCCCTGGCCTCATGTTTGCTTTAGACAAACTATTTGTTAACACAGTTGGGGTTTATGTAGAAATAATTTCAAACTTCTGTGTAAAAGAGTCATGAAGTTGAATTGGTAAGTCAATTAGGAATTACAAGTAAAGGATTTAGGAAATTAAATCTAAATATCTTCATATATAACTCAGGGTGAACACATGTATAAAATACAATAATTCCATGTACTTATTTAGTCTGAAATAGATATGATGTAACATTAAAATAAAGTATCTAGAAAGAATATTTTAAAATATTAAAATATGTAAAATGAATACCTTTGTTATATTAAACTCTAAAGTTCATTATAGCAACAGAATTCTTGAATGCCTTTTTTAATGTTGGGAAAATAAGCCTTTGTTTCTAGTCCTTTTAGGAATGAAAAGAGGGAAAATATTAAGGAAAAAAAACAGAAAACCTAAGCCTTAAAGCACTCTGGGTCATTCTTAAAACCTCTCCTCCAGGCTCTGTCTCTCCATTACTTGTCTATATCCATAGCAACAGGCCCTTGGCTCTTTATAACATTCTAGGTAATTTGGGTTGTTCACTTTCGTTGAAGAAAGAAAAACCAAAAGGAAGACTTCAAAGGTAACCAGAGATGGAGAATTTGAACTTTGGGGAACTCAGTCTGTGCTTGACTAATTGATTTTTACCCTTGCTGACTTCTGTTCTCTTGACCCCTAATAATTTTTCCTCTCTTGTGCATATTTAGATGTAATCAGCAACAAAACATCATTTTCATTTAAACAAAACCCAGGGTTGGTAAGATCTAGCACCACACTGCTTCTATTTTGGGGCAGAGCACTGTGCTGAATTAAAGTAGGGCTGTGTTAATGTCTGGTTTTGCCAGAAACTTTGGCAATGACTAAAACATGTATTTTTCCTTTTGCTTTTATTTTTACACGTCATGCTCAGTTACTTATGAAAGGAACTCTAGTGTCAAGCATCTCTGAAAATCCCCATAATTATGTAACAGCCACACATGTAGAGGAGCAGCCCCTCTGTCTATGGGAGGATGGATGTGTCATTGCATTATATATAGGCTTGCAGAGCTAGCTAAAATAACCTAACTCTTACTTGTCAGATCTGTGCCTGCAGTTTACATAAGGGACTACCAGGCAGATGCCAGTAACTCTGGCCTTCTTCCACAAGTGTAGACATCCAGGAAGAGGGGAAGGCGATACATTTGTCTGCTGATTTGTTAGCAAAAATCTCTTTTTAAATGGCAAGTAGGGGCTGGAGAGATGGCTTAGTGGTTAGGAGCACTTACTGCTCTTCCAGAGAAACTAAGTTAGGGTCCCAGCAGCCACAACAGCCTGCAACTCCAGTTCTAGGAGATCTGACACTCATATTAAAAACAAAACAATGACTAAAAAGAGAAAATAGAAAATAGGTATGGTGGCTCACATCTATTATCTCAGCACTTGGAATGCTGAAACAGGAGGATTGCCATGAGTTTTAGGCCAGCCTATGCTAGATAGTCAGTTCTAGGTAAACTTGTGGTACATACAATGTGAGATGCTGTCTTAAAAAAATCAGCCAGGTGGTGGTGGCACATGCCTTTAATCTCAGTACTTGGGGAGCAGAGGCGGGCAGATCTCTGAGTTCAAGGCCAGCCTGATCTGTAGAGTGAGTTCCAAGATAGCTAAGGCTATACAGAGAAACCCTGTCTCAAAAAAAAAACAAAAAACAAAAACAAACAAACAAAAAAAAAAAAACCAACAACAAAGGGATCATTTCCCATTAACTTATTGATGATGCTCTGTAAATGAAGCTTGAAAGAAGTATTCATGCCTAAATGTTTTCTCCTCTAGAGTGTTTGGAGACTGAGGCCTTTGGCCTGACACAGATTTTCAGGTGTGAAGTTCGGGTGATATCCTTACTTTTACTGCAAGAAATCTCTATAAGTAACCCTGGGGCATCAGGGGCCCCCAGCTTGCTTTGTTGTTCCAACTCTGGCTATGCAGGCTTATCTTCCTAACACTGATATGAAGAAAAAGAGGGCTATTGTATGGATGACACATTTGCATTGCACTTTCCTCTTCATTCCCATGTGGGCACTTCCCTGTGCTCCTCCTACAGGCAGTCTAAAGTTAGTACCTCTTAAAAATCTCAGAACTGTTTCACTTTTTCTTAAAGGGCCCAAATTTACCTATCCTGTGACATTTCAAAAACTTTTAAGCGAAGTACAGCCATGTTCCTAAACAAATTCATAATGTTTCTTTTTATCATTGTTGAAATGGATACTTTTCACAGTGTTGTGGTGGTTAACTGAAGTCCACCTTAACAAGTGAATACTATTAAGTACTTCATAGTAGACCAATTGCCTAGCATGTATAAGGCCTTGAGTTCAATACATCGCACCACAAAGACAACAGCAACAAAACATTGTGCTTCATACAGTAGGTGGTGGCAATCTTGTCCCTCTTAGAATCTTGTGGAACCACTGCATGCAGCTCTGTCCTTGCTGTTTGTATAGTGGAAAAATGGTTAGGATACAGTAGAAAAGGTTTATATGCTGAAATCAAAGCAGACTTAAATTCTATTTAGTACTTGCATGACTTTGGAATGGGTAAGCCTCTTAGCTTCTACTTCCCAATGTGCAAATTGTGGGTATTAACATCTGTCTTGTGGCATTTCTGTAAGAGGTAAAATCACAAAGCACAGCATCATAGAGCCTCATCAGAAGGTGACTGCTGTTAGCCATTGTAAAGGATTCTGGCTCTTTTTATCCTGTTATACCTAGAGAGTAAACCGTGCCTTACAGGATGGGACACTGGTGCTTCAAGGTTAGTGTTTGGCACCAGATCATGTGGTAAGGAGAGGCTGAAGCTGAGCTGTTGACCTTTGTCTAGCTACAAAAGCTGTTTTCACCTAACACGTTATAGCCTGTGAGAATGCTTACCATGTTGGAGTTGCCTGCTGCTGCATCAGTATGACTACCCCTTCCCCAAACAGTACAATAATAGCCACAAAATTCATGGAGGAGGAGGACTTTTCAGAACCTGTTCTTGCTTTTCCAGATCTAGAAGAGCCAGTAATTACAGAACATTTTGAAGAGAATACTGTCTGATGAATTCAGTTGTCCCCACCCCACCCCACACCCCAGGAAATTGCCAGCATTTTTCTCTAGCTCAAAGTATGACTCAGGTTGTTGAGGTTTTGTGTTGCATAGGAAGTCAAAAATCACATTATTTAAATTAGAAGGGTTTGGGTTAAAATTTTTAAAGTAAATAGCTTATGAGATATTTTGGCTAAGGTACTGATAAAATAAAAAACATAACTGATTGTAAACTTGTTGTTTCTTAGGCAACAGGAGGAGGATATGAAAGTGATGATGCATATCATAACGCCGAACTTTCTTTCTTAGACATTCATAATATTCATGTTATGCGTGAATCTTTAAAAAAAGTGAAAGACATTGTTTATCCCAACATTGAAGAATCTCATTGGTTGTCCAGTTTGGAGGCTACTCATTGGTTAGAACATATCAAGGCAAGTATATTCTAAAAATATTTGCAGGAATAAAAGAATACTTATTTTGAAGAAGATGAAATTTTTCCTTTAATATTTAAAATTACATATGGAAAAAGAAACTGTAGTAGAAGATTCTACATTTGGCAGCTTGATGTTTCTTTATAATTTGCTTACCTAAATTGAAGATTTCACAACATCATGTGTCTTAAGTTTAGAGACTGTAGAGCTTTCTCTTCTAGTCTTGTCAGTAGTAAATAGTCTCTTGTAGGTTTGTTTGTGAATAGCCAATTTATTATCCAATTCTTATTGGGTATATCACTCATAGACCTAGACAGAGGTACCTTTTTGTTGTTGCTTTCATTTTAACAATTTATTAATGACTAATTTTATTGGGTTTATTTTGAGGCAGGGGATTCAAGACAGGGTTTCTCTGTATAGCTTTGGCTGTCCTGGAACTCACTCTATAGACCAGGATGGCCTTGAACTCACAGAAATCCACCTGCATTTGCCTCCCAAGTGCTGGGGTTAAGGTGTGCACCACCACCACCTGGCTAATGACTAATTTTAAAGAATAGGTTTTGCATTTTGATTACATTCAATTGTTTGTCCTGATAGAAGCATAAAAACCCTCTTTCAAAGTACAAGTATTAGGAACTATGTTAGTGGACTAGCACTTTTGCAAACTCTATAGTTTTATATACAAACCAACTGAAAGCATATTTTAAGCAGGTAAATTATTAAGATATATTGTTCTCTGGCAAAATTATGCTTTCCAACTTGACAGGAATTGTTTTTTTTTTTATTTTTCCTGTCTAATTTTTATTTCTCTTAATTTATCATCAGAAAATGAATTATAAAACAATTAATTGTGGCCGCTAACTATAGTGGAGTATCCTGAATGGGACTCTAGAAAAGAAAAAGGACATTAGGTTAAGAAGTAAGGAAATGTGGGGTTGGAGAGATGGTTCAGCAATTAAGAGCACAGCTGCCCTTCCAGAGAGCCCAAATTTGATTTCTGTCACCCATATGGTGGCTCACAACTCTCTGTAACCCCAGTTGCAGGGGATCTGATGTTTTCTTCTGGCCTCTGCATGCACTGGTAAACACACGATACAAAGATATACATGCAGACAAAATACACATAAAGTAAATAAATATTTTTAAAAACCCTAAGGAAATATGAATAAAGTATGGACTTTTAAAGCAATAAACTTAAAGATAAATTTCTTAGTAAGTAGTGATGTATCAATGTAGGTTTCTTAGTTGTGGCAAATATCCTTTGCAGTGATGTTAAGAAGGGAAACTGGATTAGGTATCTGGGAACCAGCTGCAGTACCATCACAGCTTTCCTGTATTGCTAAACTTTAAAATACATTTTTAAATAGCACAGTTTTAATGCAGATCATCATGGTAGAACTTGTGAAGGAGAAAAGGGCCCTTAAGAAGGTAGCTAGATGGTCAAAGAAGTTAGGTGTAAAAGGAAACATCATATTCTAAGATACTGTGTTTCAGCAAAGTCAACTGAAAAAAATAGGCTTGACGTAGTCCTTCAAGAAAGCAGAGGGATGGGGAATCCATTTTAAAGGTGACAGCTGAGGTGAGCACTCAGAAACTATTGTAGGTGAATTCAGGTTGACAAGAATGGCATGTTTTAATTTATTTGCAATAAATAATGAAGTTTATAAAACTAAGAAACATTTTTAAGTGATATTGGTCTAGCAAGAGATCTGGAAGAAGCCAGGCAGCCAAGGCCTTGACTATCAAATGCTGGCAAGAGATCTCAGGGTTTGAGTAACAATTTGGTAATGTAGGGAACTGTTCTTGGGGTTGATTATGTAATTGGTACAAGAGAAAAGAATGTTTAGAAAAAGAAGATTCAAAATAGTAGTGTCAATACAAGGATGCAGAGGCTACTAAAAGATAAGATACAAGTTGCTTCTTATGCCGAGCCTGTGTTGTGTTGTGATTATCTTGATGTAAGAGCTTCAGAAATGAAGACTGCCACAAGGAGGGTGCACCCACTTGCCTGAGAAAATGATGCTTCCATTTTCAGTTGAAGGGCAGTCCTGACTAGACTTAACAGAAACACTATGCTTTGGAGGTAGTGGTAGGCCATCCTCTGGTGTGATGTGTCAAGCAAGTTCTCATGTAAAGTAGAACTCAAGATAGAGACTTGGAAGTGACATGTGAGCTTGTGAGTCAGTGGTTGAGCACTAAACTTCGGCTGAGCCCTTTATCAAGTATCCTGAGAGATGCTCCAGATGAGAAGAAGATCAGAAGACTTGGAATGGAGCCCCAGTCAGGTTTGAAATCAACATAGAAGAAAAGCGGAATTCAGTGAAGTCATCCCTAAAGAGAGACATCAAGACCTCCAAAGATGTTGGAATGTCTAGAAAGAACCCAAGAGGGTAGACATCTATGGGTGGTTGGCAATATCATGTGGGTTAGAGTTGGAAATTACAGTGGTGAATATAAATTATACCTTTGTAGAGCTAGATAAGGGCCGGGGAGATATATCAGTGTCTAGAGTACTTGACACTCAAGTGTGAGGACTGGAATTTTGATCCTCAGGACCATATAAATGCCAAGTTGGTGTGGCAACCTACCTGTATGTTACTCTAGTTCTATGAAAGGTGAAAAAGGAACTCTTCAGAACAGGCTGGCTAGCCAGACTAGCCATATTGATAAGCTCTGGGATAGATTGAAAGTCCCTGCCTCAGCCGGGCGGTGGTGGCGCACGCCTTTAATCCCAGCACTCGGGAGGCAGAGCCAGGCGGATCTCTGTGAGTTCGAGGCCAGCCTGGGCTACCAAGTGAGTCCCAGGAAAGGCGCAAAGCTACACAGAGAAACCCTGTCTCGAAAAACCAAAAAAAAAAAAAGAAAGTCCCTGCCTCAATGACTAAATAAAGAGGAATTGAGGAAGATCCCTAATGTCAACCTTGGCCTACACATACACCTGAACACACACACACACACACACACACACACACACACACACACATACACACACACACACACACACGGCACACAGCACACATGCATGCATGCCAGCAAAAAAAAAAAAAAGCTAGATAAAAGAGAAAGAAATGGTTAGTGATTATAAGAAAGGCTTTCAAGTCTTGGGATGCTTCAACCTGTTTTCAGACAGAGAACTTGGATGTTTTATTAAGGAAAGAAACACAGTTTGGAAGTTTAGTATATGGTAATTTTTATATTAGTGGAAAACCATTGGAAATAATCTGACTATAGAAGAAGAGTTCTATCTATATAATGAAATGCTGTGCAGTCATGAAGTAAATCATGTACTATGGTTGCTAATAATATGAGGAAATGCTCAAAAGTCCAATTAAAGAAACCAGCAGAATTTAGAAAGATGTTTCCCAACTTTTGCTTTCTTTGTTCTTTCAGCAGAGTTGAAATATTTTCTTTTTTCTTTTTTAGACAAATAGAGGAAGGCAGGAGGGAGGAGAGGGGGAGGAAGAGCGAGAGGGAGAGAAAATGAATGCATGCATGCAGACGTGTATTAGAGACCTTAGGAAGGTGGGGAAAAGCCCCTATCTTACAGCAGAAAGACGAAAGAAAAACTGGTTGAAAATACAACTGGTTCATTGTCTTGGGTGCCTGGGGAAATGATGAGGCAAGGCTGTGTGAAAAAGATGATGTATATAAGTTAGGACTTAAGGAATGTAGAAAATGTAGAAGATCCCCATCAGACTTGATAATTTTGTCCCTAGTGAGGGAGATTCAAAACTAAAAAAGAAATTGTGACTGTTCTTTCACATGACCAGTGTAGTTGTGAGAACACTGAGGAGCCCACATGTGCACATGTAACAGGATCTACCTCAGTTTCTCACACATCAGTTAAATCCTAGCAGTTTAGGGCAGGTAGTGTTGAACTTGGATCTTGCAAACTAGGTGCGACACTTGGACTGTATTTCTAAGTGCTGAGGAAAATCTGTGCTTGTCTCATCTCAGCGTCTTGTGGCTGCTTAATGAATTTCTTGGTACTATCACTTGTCTTCATTAGCAAGATCCACTGGCTAGAACCTGCTGCTTTCTCTGTCACAAGAATGCCGAATTATTTGTTTTCAGCAATTTAGTTTTGAAAACCAGATTTTGTTTTGTTAGATAATTACAGTTGCCCCAAGTCAGAATGACTATGGAGATTGATAATTAGAAAACATCTAGAATTTTCTAAAATAATTGCCTTTTTATTGTAAATGAGAGACACGTCTTGATGCTGTGGCATGTCGTTCTATATGCTGTGAATATGTGTTGCTCTGATTGGTTGACAAATAAAATGCTGATTGGCCAATAGCCAGGCAGGAAGCATAGGCATGGCAAGCAGACAAGGAGAATTCTGGGAAGAGGAAGAAAGGCTGAGTCAGGAGTCACCAGACAGACACAGAAGAAGCAAGATGTCAAGGCAGAACTGAGAAAAGATAACAAGCCACATGACTAAACATAGATAAGAATTATGGGTTAATTTAAATATAAGAGCTAGTCAGTAATAAGCCTGAGCTAAGGGCCAAGCAGTTATAATTAATATAAGCATCTGAGTGATTATTTTATAAGTGGGCCATGGGACTGGAGAAACCTTCCTACTACATCTTGAGGGAGAGCTGCCCCCTACAGTGTGCTGAAACTCCAATTTCATTAAGTTGGGCTCCAGTAATCTAGAATGTTAGCACTGTTTCTCAACAGCACTTTCAGCACAAGTGCCTCAGGTTAAAACTGCAAACGGATTGCAGGAGTCATTTCAGGAGCACTGAGTTCTGCACAGGTGCTTTTAATGGTCTGCCATCCTTTGGTCCCTGCTGTGGGATGGTCTGTATGTCAAGTGTGTTGCTGATTGGTCAGTAAATAAATCACTGATTGGCCATTGGCTAGGCAGGAAGTATAGGCGGGACACGGAAAAGAATTCTGGGAAGTGGAAGGCTGAGAGAGAGACACTGCCAGCCGCCACCATGACAAGCCGCATGGGAAGATCCCGGTAAGCCACGAGCCATGTGGCAAGGTATAGATTAATGGAAATGGATTAATTTAAAATATAAGAACAGTTAGCAAGAAGCCTGCCACGGCCATACAGTTTGTAAGCAATATAAGCCTCTGTGTTTATTTGGTTGGGTCTGAGTGGCTGTGGGACTGGCGGGTGAGAGAGATTTGTCCTGACTGTGGGCCAGGCAGGAAAACTCTAGCAACAAATGGCGTCCAACATGGTGGCAAGAGTTTCCACCTAAAAACTTAAAAAAAAGATTCTAAAACGGAGCTAAAAACAGCTTCCTAATTGTCTCTCTCAAATGAGCAGCAGCTGCCGGTTTGAGCTACTGGCGGGTTCCTAGTGTGTGCTCTCGACCTGCAGTACGGTGGGAATGAGGCCTCTGCAAGTGGCACATTAAGCTGTGTGGTGGATTTAGCCTTTGCTAGTACAAAACAAAAAAAGAGGTTTCTGGGCTACACGCTACTTTGGTAAAAGTGTAGACCCACTATTTCTGAGAGTTACGGTTCCCAGAGCTGGCGGAAAGCGGACCACCGCCATGTTGGGAAGCTGAAGTGGGCGGAGCCAGCAGCCACTGCGCCATTTCAGGCTTAGAATGCTGCAGTTTAAAAGGAATAGGCTCAAGCTAATATAAAAAAATAAGCCACGTAAAGATGGCTACCACACAGAGAATCTGGATTATGTTCTCTTTGATATTTGTAACTAAAGAAAAACATTTGATTACAAAAGCTGTTGAGTTATGCCAAAATGTATATTTTAAAGGTACCTTGACTTCAAAATTTGGATGTAAGGATATGTTGCTTTGGAAAGGAGGCTCTGCTTTTGTTTCCACAGATAGCCAGAGGCTATGGATTTGTTCAAGATTAAGATACATCAGGTTTGACCAGCCAAGACCCCCTGAAAGGTCTCCGATGACACCATGGCCCTGATGATCCAACATCCAGAATGGTTTCAAGGCAACTTGCTCAGACGACATACCCTCATGGACTATTCCATAATTCTAAAATTTTCTTTGTATCCCCATAAGATACAGCGCCCCCCTCCAGCAGGAAGTAGTAAGAGAAACTACGCCCAAATTCCCAAATATACCAAGCTGACTTTGGAGATATGTAAAGGTTAAAACCTTCCTTTTTAAGAAAAGAAAAGGGGAAGTGCTGTGGGATGGTCTGTATGTCAAATGTGTTGCTGATTGGTCAGTAAATAAATCACTGATTGGCCATTGGCTAGGCAGGAAGTATAGGCGGGACAAGGAAAAAAATTCTGGGAAGTGGAAGGCTGAGAAAGAGACACTGCCAGCCGCCACCATGACAAGCCGCATGGGAAGATCCCGGTAAGCCACGAGCCATGTGGCAAGGTATAGATTAATGGAAATGGATTAATTTAAGATATAAGAACAGTTAGCAAGAAGCCTGCCACGGCCATACAGTTTGTAAGCAATATAAGCCTCTGTGTTTATTTGGTTGGATCTGAGTGGCTGTGGGACTGGCGGGTGAGAGAGATTTGTCCTGACTGTGGGCCAGGCAGGAAAACTCTAGCAACAGGTCCCCTAACTTTTTTCTTGTTTACTTGTCTCTCATGACTTCATGTAAAAATAATAAGCTTTCATATATTCCATTTGTCAGATGGTTCACATAATCTAGCTTTTCCTTAAATACATATCAGTGAATTTTTTCAGTTTCTTTGAATTAGTTAAAATGATCATAGTGCATTCTAAGCATGGTGTTAGAATTTGAGGTGCTGCATGGAATAAACCTTAGAAAATCAGCTCAAGGGCCAACAAGATGGCTCAGCAGATAAATATGTGCCATTCAAGCCTGGTGATCAGAGTTCAGTCCCCAGAACACATACACAGGTGGAAGAAGATAACAGACTCTACATAAAGTTGTCCTTTGACCTCCACACAAGCACTATGGCATGCTTACCCACATATACATGAATGAAGTCATAAACAAATATGCACACGGTAATATGTTTTTAAAATCAACTCAAAGTAACTGTTAAGCACTTTGGAAGTTACAACCCTCAAACAATACTGGAAGGAATGTGAGGTGGTATAAATATTTTCCTTAAAATTTGTTTCTTTAAATAAGCACACATTATTTTCCATGAGCATATATGTGCCATATGGTCCTGTCATTGCACTTATAGATGTTTACCTAAGAAAGAAAATGGTATGTCCTATCAAAAACTAAGAATGCAAAAGTCCACAGTAGCCTTGTTTCTAGTATACAGATGCTAAAAACTATCAAATTTCTATCAGCTGAAGAATGGATAAATAACTATTCATACAATAGGATATCACTTGTTCATGCAAAGGACTGAAGCACTGAAAAAAATCTCAGAGCATTTGAATGTGATCTCTACACAGAGAACTTCCCAGGATCCTGATGTTCCTGATGTTCTGGTTTGTGATGTGCATTGACATTTGAAAGCAGGACTTGGGCTAGAGTGAAAATGGATGGCACTTTGACAATGGAATGCTATCAGTGCTTCTGGCTTCTCCCTGCTGCTGACTTGCATGTTTTTCTCTGCCAGCTTGTTCTAACAGGAGCCATTCAAGTTGCAGACAAAGTTTCTTCAGGGAAGAGCTCAGTGCTTGTGCACTGCAGTGACGGATGGGACAGGACTGCTCAGCTGACATCCCTGGCCATGCTGATGCTGGACAGTTTCTACAGGAGTATTGAAGGCTTTGAAATATTGGTACAAAAAGAGTGGATAAGTTTTGGACATAAATTTGCATCTGTAAGTAAACACTAAAGCTGTCCTTTAAAATCAGCTGGGATTTTAAGAAACTGGTTCCTGTAGTTTATTCAGTTCTGACATGAAAGTCTGAGGAGTTGCAAAGAAAAGTGGCACTTGCTTTAATCCCAGCACTGAGGAGGCTGGTAGATCCCAAAGTTTTCCAGGCCAGCCTGATCTGCATATCATGTTCCAGAATAGCCAGGGTTACATGGGCATTGTCTCAAACAAAGAAAAAAATCTGAGGAATGTAAATGAAGACCTCTTTACAATTTGAAAAGTCTGTAAGAACTTGGGATAATGGAAATCTTTTTAGGGTTCATCCATCTTTACTATTTCTAGTTAGATTCAAAAGTAATGTAATAAAGTCTGAAAAGAAATGTATAAATTGAGACTTGGGAGGCTGAGACAGGAAGGTTGGTGTGATTTCCAGCCAAAGCTACCCAGTGACTTCCAACCAAGGCTTACCAGTGATTTCCAGGCCTAGGCTACTCAGTTAGTTCCAGCCAAGACTATCCAGTGAGTTCCAACCAAGGCTACCCAGTGAGTTCAAGCTGAGACTACCCAGTGAGTTCCAGCTGAGACTACCCAGTAAGGGACAGGCCTAAGCTACTTAGTGACTGCCAGGCCTAGGCTGGCAGTTCTGGGCTGAGTTAGCATAGGCTACCCAGTGAGTTCCAGCCAAAGCTATCCTGTGAGTTCCAAACCTATACTACCTAGAGAGTTCCAGCTGAGCCTACCCAGTGAATTCCTGGCCTAGGCTAACCAATGAGTTTCACCTGAGGCTACCCAGTGAGTTCCAACCAAGGTTACCTAATGATTTTTAGGCCTAGACTACCCAGTGAGTTCCAGCTGAGGCTACCCAGTGATTTCTAGGCCTAGCCTGCCCAGTGAGTTCCAACAAGGCTACCAGTGAGTTCCAGGCCTAGTCTATCCAGTGATTTCCAGGGCTAGGCTACCCGTTGAGTTTCAACAAAGGCTACCCATTGAGTTCCAGCAAAGGCTACAAAGTTAGTTCCAGCCAAGCCTACCCAGTAAGTTCCAGGCCTAGGCTACATAATCAGTTCCAGGACTAGGCTACCAGTGAGTTCCAGCAAAGACTACCCAGTGAATTCTAGGCCTTGGATACCCAATGAGTTCCAGGCCTAGGCTACTCAGTGAGTTACAGGCCTAGGCTACCTAGTGAGATCCAGCCAAGGCTGCCCAGTGAGATCCAGTCAAGGCTACCTATTGAGTTCTAGCCAAGTCTTCCCAGTATGTTCCAGGCCTAGGCTACTACAGTATGTTTCAACGAAGGCTACCCAGAGATTTCCAAGCCTAGACTACCAAGTGTGTTCCAGCTGAGGCGGCCCAGTGAGTTCCAGCCAAGACTACCCAGTGAGGGCCAGGCCTCGGCTTTCCAGTGAGTTCCAGCAAAGTCTACCCAGTGTGTTTCCGCTGAGGCTACCCAATGAGGGTCAGGCCTCGGCTTTCCAGTGAGTTCCAGCAAAGTCTACCCAGTGTGTTTCAGCTGAGGCTACCCAATGAGGGTCAGGCCTAGGTTAGTAGGTGAGTCCCAGGCAAGGCTACCCAGTGATTTCTACCCATAGGCTACCCAATCAGTCCCAACTGAGGCTACCCCCTGAGTTCTAGGCCTAGGTTACCCCATGAGATCCAGCCAAGGCTACCCAGTGAGTTGTGGGCCTATGCTACCTAGTGAGTTCCAGCTGAGGCTACCCAATGAGGTCCAGCTGAGGCTACACAATCAGTTCCAGCTGAAGACTACCCAGTGAGTTCAAACCAAGGGTACCCATTTATTTCCAGATCTAAACTACCCAATGAGTTCCTGCTGAGGCTACCCATTGAGTTTTAGATCTAACTACCCAATTAATGAGTTCCAGCCAAGGTTACCCCTGAGTTCTAGCACTAGGTTACCCAATGATTTCCAGCTGAGGCTACACAGTCAGTTCCAGCTGAGGCTACCCAGTGAGGTCCAGCTGAAGCTACACAGTCAGTTCCAGCTGAAGACTACCCAGTGAGTTCCCACCAAGGCTATCCAGTGAGTTCAAACCAAGGCTACCCATTTATTTTGAGATCTAGACTACCCAGTGAATTCCAGCTGAGACTACCTAATGAATTCCAGGCCTAGTCTACCTAGTGAGTTCCAGCCAAAGCTTCCCAATGACTTTCAGGCCTATGCTACCCAGTGAGTTCCTTAATGAGTTTGGGGCCCTAGGCTACCTACCTACTGAGTTCAAACTGAGGCTGACCAGTAAGTTCCAGCCCTAGGCTACCCAATGATTTCTAACTGAGGCTACCAGTGAGTTTCAGGACTAGGCTACCCAGTGAGTTCCAACCAAGGCTACACAGTGAGTTCTAGCCATAGCTACCCAGGGAATTCCAGCTGAGTCTACACAATTAGAGCCAGGCCTATGTAACCTGGTGAGTCACAGACTTAGGCTACCCAGTGAGTTCAAGCCAAGGCTTCCCAGTGAGTTCTACTCCTAGGCTACCTAGTATGTTCCAGGCCTAGGCTACTCACTATGTTTCAACGAAGGCTACCCAGTGGGTTCCAGGCCTAGACTACCAAGTGTGTTCCAGCTGAAGCTGTCCAGTGAGTTCCAGCCAAGACTATCCACTGAGGGCCAGGCCTAGGCTACTCTGTGAATTCTATGCCTAGGCTAACCAGTGAGTTCTAGCCAAGGCTACCCTGTAATTTCCACCCAAGTCTACCCAGTAAGTTCTAGGCCTAGTGAGTTCCAGGAAAGGCTACCCAGTGAGTTCTATTTCTAGGCTACCCTTTGATTGCCATGCTTAGGCTACCCAGTTAGTTCCAGCCAAGGATACCCTGTGAGTTACAGCCAAGGCGACTTAGTGAGTTCCAGACCTAGGCTACCCAGTAAGTTGCAGCTGAGTCTACTCAGTAAGTTACTGGCCTAGGCTACCCAGTGAGTTCCAACCAAGGATACCCAGTGAGTTCCAGACCTGGTCTATCCAGTGATTTCTAACCAAGACTACCCAGTGAGTTCCAGCTGTGGCTACCCAGTGAGTTCCAGCCAAGACTATCCACTGAGGGCCAGGCCTAGGCTACTCTGTGAATTCTATGCCTAGGCTAACCAGTGAGTTCTAGCCAAGGCTACCCTGTAATTTCCACCCAAGTCTACCCAGTAAGTTCTAGGCCTAGTGAGTTCCAGGAAAGGCTACCCAGTGAGTTCTATTTCTAGGCTACCCTTTGATTGCCATGCTTAGGCTACCCAGTTAGTTCCAGCCAAGGATACCCTGTGAGTTACAGCCAAGGCGACTTAGTGAGTTCCAGACCTAGGCTACCCAGTAAGTTGCAGCTGAGTCTACTCAGTAAGTTACTGGCCTAGGCTACCCAGTGAGTTCCAACCAAGGATACCCAGTGAGTTCCAGACCTGGTCTATCCAGTGATTTCTAACCAAGACTACCCAGTGAGTTCCAGCTGTGGCTACCCAGTGAGTTCCAGGCCTAGACAACCCAGTGAGTTCCAGCTGAGGCTACCAGTGAGTTCCATCCAAGGTTACTCAGTGAGTTCCAGCTGAGGCTACCAGTCAGTTCCATCCAAGGCTACCCATTGATTTCCAGGCCTAGACTACCCAGTGAATTCCAGCTGATGCTGCCCAGTGAGTACCAGCCAAGGCTATCCAGTGAGTTCCAGGCCTAGGCTACTCAGTGAGTTCTATCCAAGGCTACCAGGTGATTTCCAAGCAGGCCTAGGCTACCCAGGGAGTTCTTTGCAGGCCTATGCTATAAAGGAAGATTTGTCTCAGAAAATAAAAAGGAAAGATTTTTAAATTGAGATTTCACAAAAGAAGGGAGATATAATGACAGTTTTCTCTGGGCTAATATAACTATCAGGAACAAATGTACTTCACAAAATGGCAGGTTTTTACTTGAGGCTTTTTATTATTTTTGATGCACATTTTTTAATCATTAAGGGAATCATTGCAATTCATATCTTTGGGTCTTGTTTCCAGGTTTCCTTTGAATGAGCATCTTTTTAGCAGATTTATTTCTTTTTTGTGTTGGGGGTGTGATTTGTCTGCATGTTTATTTGTGCACCACATGCATACAGTGCTCTTGGAAGCCAGAAGAGGGCAGCAGGTCACCTAGTACTAGAGTTAGAGCTAGTTGTTAGACACCCTGTGGTTGCTGGGAATTGAACCTAAGTGGTCTATAAGAGCAGCAAGTGTTCTTAACTCCTGGGCCATCTCTCCTTTACCTGCATCCATGGTGATTCTCATATATATCATGCTAATAAAAATACTGTTTGATCAGCTTTTATCCTTCATCCAAATTTCACAAATGGTATGAGTAACATTTTCAAGTAGAAGTAGTCACTATTTAATGAAGACATTGTGAGAGTTTTGTTTGGGCTCTAGCAGGGGAAGGCATTTTAATAATAATAACTATACTTTGGGCATGATTTCAAGCCTTGAAATGTCCAGGCTTCTTCTTCCCCAAGAAACCTAGTGAAACTAGAATAAACCATGCAGGATACTCCAGTCACCTCTATCTGTAGCTGTCTGTTACCTGTACAACATTGTAGTCATGAAATAATTGTAACAGTTACATAGGTTGATGGTGCTTTGCTCATTTTTGTTGTTTTATGTGTATTTGTAGTGTGTGTGTTAATAAGTGTATAAATGCACATGGCTGTGTGGGTGTGTGTACATGTATGTGACATTTTGTAAGTTATATGCTTTCTCTGTTTTGTACCCGTGAATTAAATCATTTTCATCAATTCATTTCAGAGAATAGGTCATGGTGATAAAAATCATGCTGATGCTGACCGATCTCCTATTTTTCTCCAGTTTATTGACTGTGTGTGGCAGATGTCAAAACAGGTAAGAATGTGTGGGATGAATATACACTCAATGTTTAAATAGTATCTTATAACATCTGAAGTTTGCCTACAAAATAATGCAGGACAGAAATAAAGATGAAATAGGTATGAGTGAATAATGATTGAATCCCAGCAAGAGGGACATAGGAATTCATTTTTTTAGTTACTACTATTATGTATATCTATAATACTCCATATAAAGTTTACAAAATTAAATTTTTAACTGGATTACCTGTTCTAATGGAAGGCCAGCAGGATGACAGTGCCTCGGCATTTCTGTGTAAGTATGCCTGCTAACTGATTATACTTTAAAAAGTATACTTTTGACCACCTTTTCCTTTTTCATCCTTGACTTGGTACATATTAAAGTATGTCAGTCTTATATTAAGTGCAAAGAAAAAAGACAGACAGAAAGGAAAAAAACTATGGAGTATGTGAGGCCTTCCCAAAGTTCTACAGTGTGGTAGCATTTAGTCACTCTTACCCTCTTACCATCCATCTATGCATCTTCTCTTGCCACAGTGTGTATATGTATTTGTGTGTTTCTTTTAATTCAAAGTGAACAATAATACACCATAAGTTCTTACTTTGACACTCTGGTCTGGTGGAAACCATGCTCTTCTTCCTTTAGAGAACAGACACGATTTTTCATGTATGCTTGCTTGTTTGTTTTTATCTAGTTCCCCACAGCTTTTGAGTTCAATGAACGCTTTTTGATTACGATCTTGGATCATCTGTATAGCTGTCGATTTGGTACTTTCTTATTTAACTGTGAATCGGCTCGAGAAAGACAGGTAAGCAAAACACTACTATTTTTTGTGAAGGCTTTATACAGTGAATCTAAGAAAAATATGAGTGTTTATGAAGCACTGGTTTTGCCCTGAGGAATAATTTTTAAAGTATACAAATTCTCCCTTGTGGAGGTACATGAAAAGTTATGTAAAGGGAATTTTTGCATTTATTCTTTGAGAATTTCATAAGTGTATTTTGATAACATTTTCCCAGTTCCCCAGATCCTTCCAGTTCTTACTCCCTCCCCTTATCTATCTCACTTGACAGTCTTTCTCTTTTAAAAATGAGGTAGGTAGGTAGGTAGGTAAGTAGGTAGGGAAGCAGTAAGGAAAGGAGAGAAGGAGAGAGGGAGAAAGGGAGAGAGAAAAAGGCCACTAAAAACACAGGGCCTGTGTATCATGAATCTTAGAGAGTCTTATTAATAAAATCAAACCCGGGGCCAGTTATTGGGGTGAATAGTGGAAGATCAGAGAGACAGAACAAGCCATGGCTAACCTCACCTGGCCAACTTCTCAGCTGATCCTGTTTCCTCAGACTGGAAGCTTCTGTGTCCTCATATCCGAATGGCTCTCAGCTGAACTGCTGCTCAAAACCTAAACACTTAACCAGCCAAATGCTTCTAGTTTCTGGTCTTCACACCTTATATACCTTTCTGCTTTCTACCACCACTCCCTGGGATTAAAGGCTGCTTTCTGGGATTAAAGGCGTGAGTCACCATGCCTGGCTGTTTCCAATGTGGCCTTGAACTCACAGAGATCCAGAGGGATTTCTACCTCCGGAGTGCTAGGATTAAAGGTGTGAGTGCCACCATTTTCTAGCCTCTGTATCTAGTAGCTGTTCTGTTCTTTGACCCCAGATAAGTTTATTAGGGTGCACAATATTTTGGGGAACACAATACCACCACAGACCTGCCCTGGAGTAGGGTCACACTCCATTGATGAAAACTGATTTTCCCTTTCCCAACAGCTATCCTTTTTACATAGCTTCTTGATGAGGGGTGGGACTTTGTGTCCACTTCTCCTTTCCGTGATTTTGTCTGGCTTGAGGTTGTGCAGTTGTCCATGACGTCACAGTCTCTGTGAGTTCATATGTGCATCTGTGCTCCTGTGTCTGGAATTTGCTGTTTCCCAGAAGTCAATCACCAACTCTGGTTCTTAGAGTTGTTCTGCCTCCTCTTCCACATAGATTCTTGAACTTGAAGTCAGGGGATTTGATAAAGACATCCCATTTGGGGCTGAATACTCCAAAGTCTCTCACTCTATACACCTTGTCCAATTATGGGTCTCTGCGTTAATTAACATCTACTGCAAGAAGCAGCTTCTCTGGTGTGTACTAAGTGCGCACTGATCTTTAGATATAGCAGTATGTCATTAGACATCATTTTATTGCTATGTTTATTTGAGAGACTATTAGTAGTAGGTTTTTCCCTGGCCCCATGACCTGTGTAGGCTTAGGTTCTTGGACTCATTAAAAATTTCAGTTATGGATTCCAGCTCATGGAGTAGATCTTAAATCCAATTAAAAGTGGAAGGGCATGAACCTATAAAAAATAGGAAAAATGAGAAACTCACAAAAAATTTAGGTGAAAAACCAATAGATAAGTAACAAATATTGTAGCTTGAGAAATTCAAATCTGAACGCTGCAGCAGAGTAGCCAAGCACCAGCTCACTCTGCCTTGCAGAACACCTAGCTGCCCCAGGACTGAACCCTGCCAGTGTGTTTTCTGGGACAAAGTGGGAAGAGAAAGTAACATGAAGAAATGTTTAGAATAAGCTACCCATTTTCTCCTTTATCCCTCTTTGGAGGTAAGGACCCTGGCAGAGGTTCCCTCTGAGGAAAGGATAACAATCGTGACTCACTCCAAGTATTCTGGAACCAGGTGCTTATTCTATATCTCTCTGGGAGATATAGAAATCTCATAAACTTTTAAGTGAATGGGAAACAGTGCATCTTAAAAAGGGAAATGTAGAATTAACATACAACCCAAGAATTTCACTTCTAGGTTATATTTTTAAAGGAATTGGAATTGGGGGAGCTAGACATGGTAGCTCAAGCCCATAATCCCAGAAGTTGGGAGGTTAAGACAGGGGGATCACAAGTTTCAGGCCAGTTGAGTTATATACTGAGTTCCAGGATAGGCTGGCCTACATATTAAGACCCTGTCTCCAAACAAAAAAATACAAAAATGCAATCATATCAATGTATAGCATAAAATTAAATTCAGGATATGTGTATAAGACTTATATGAAACATAATTGAATTTTATGTTTTGATTGGATTCTATCCCTAACATATCTCATTATGTATATGCAACTATTCCAAAATCAGAACAAAAATTCTAAAGCCAAAGCACTTCTGGTCCCAAGAATTTTGGGTATAAAATATTCATGCTCTATTTGCAAAGAAACAGAAATCAAAACGACTTGGAATTCTTCAGTGACAGTATTGCACAGATGACTTTTAAGGAAAGCACTTCAAGCCAGCTTTCTGCAGCTACCAAACTACCACCTATGCATGAAAGGAGAACAAAGATCCTCTCAGAGAACACAGCATCAAGAATGATCTACTTCATGGGCTGTGGAGTTAGCTCCATTAGTAAAGTGTTTACCTTGCAAGTGTGAGGACCTTAGTTCAATCCCCAGAACCCACATAAAACCCTAAGCAAAGGGGGCATTCAAGTAATCCAGCACTGTGCATGTAGATATAGGGGGATCCCTAGATCTAACTAGGCATTCTAGCCCAATTGATAAGCTCTAGGCCAATGAGAGGCCCTGTCTTTAAAGAGATGGGGAACATTTCTTAGAATGACACCTAGATTAGTGACTAGCTTGCACACAAATATACATGTGCATGTGCACATACATACACAAACTCACATTTTAAAAAAGTAACCTACTTCCCCAAATGTGCCTTCCTTTGGAAGTGGCCAAAATATGCACTCCATGAAAAGAAAAGGCTGCACAGAATTCCCAGAGTAAGGGCTCCAGCACAGGAGTTCTTGATGAGAGCTGACCACAAGGCAAAGGAACAACTGGTGTAAGTTGAAGCTCCTATGACAGAGACATTTGGGTCATATGATGTGCTTAAGATTCTTTAGCAGCATGTGACACAATAAGGAGAGCTTGGAGTTGAGTTAGTAAATGCCAAGAAAAGTAAACAGTTGTGAAATCAAGAGAAAATCAATAAGTGCAGGAAAAGGAAAGCAATCACAGGACAGAAGCTGGAGAGCTCAGCTGCAAACAGCAGGTGCATAGTCATCAGAATGAAACTACTAAACACTGAGTTAGTCAGAGCTGTGCTGTGGATTAAGGATGTGTGGCAGAAAAAAAGTTTGTATGTGGGGCAGGAATGGGGGAAAGAAAGACATTGTGACCGTGCCAGTAGTTAACACCTGCAACTGGATAGCTATGTGGTAGCAATAAAGGCATGCACTTGGAGGATAAGAAGACAAGTACTAGATAAATCAATTAAAAACACAAGTTGGCTCAAGCTTCATGGAAGACAGTATGAAGATTCTTCAGGAAATTAAAAGCAGAACCACTCCATTATCTAGCAAGCCTGATACTACTGGTTGTATATCCAAAAGAAATCAAAGCCAGGCCAGGTATGTCAGGCCTGTGATCCCAGCTACTATGGAAACTGAGGTAGGAGGATCATAAATTAAAACACTGTCTAGGCTACAAAGCAAGATCAAGGTTGGCCTGGTGACTTGGTGAGACCTTGTCTCATTTTTTTTTTTAAATAGGGAGTAGAGAGATGACTTAGTGGGTAGGTAAAAGTGCTTACCTCAAAAGCCTGGTGATCTGAGTTCATTCCTGCCTTAGTCAGAGTTTCTATTGCTGTGATTAAATACCATTACCAAAGCAACTTGAGTGCGTGTGTTGCAGCGCGCGGGGTGGGGGGTATTTATTTGGCTTACACTTCCACATAGTCCATCACTGAAGGAAGTCAGGACAGAAACTAACACAGGGCAGGATCCTAGGGGCAGGAGCTGATACAGAGGTCATGGAGGGGTGCTTCTTACTGGCTTGCTCATCATGACTTGTTCAGCCTGATCTCTTATAGAACTCAGGTTCCAGGGACGGAACCATCCACCATGGGATACCCCCCCCATCCCTGCCACCATCAATCACTAATTAAAAAAACACCCTACAGGCTTGTCTACACTGAGGCATTTTTTTTCAAATGGGGTTACCTCCTCTCCGATAACCCTAACTTATGTCAAGTTTACATAAAACTAGCCAGCACAGATCCCTAAAACCAATGTAAAGTTGGAAGGGGAGAACCAATGCCACAGAGTTGTTTGAACTCTATATTCAGGCTATGGCATACATATGCCTGCACTCACACATTCCACTAAATACTTTTTCTTAAATAAAAATAAAATATTATTAAAATAGTCTGGTTATAGACCTTAGTGGTCCTGTGTTCAAACTTTAGTAGCACAAAAAGGAACAAAGGAATCAAGTTGTATGTAGAAGAGCTAAGTGCATTCCTATTTACAGAAACACTACTCACAAAAGCGAAGAGTCACAATCTGGAATCACCTTAAATACACATGTCAGATGAATAAAAAAATAAAAATTGATATGTTCCATGGTATAAATGGAATATAATTCAGCCTTAAAAAATGAAATTCTGCCTTTTGTGCAACATGGGTAGAATTGAAGCATTAGTAACCACAGAAACAATTCAGTAAGAGTCTGTGTGAGTTGAACCTACAGTAATGGAAAGTTGGACAGTTAACGGGGTAGGGGTAGGATAGTGGTTAAAAAAATGCACATCTTTGGTTATAGTATGAATAGGTCCTAGAAACCTGTTACTGTTTGGGTGTGAAATGCTACCCCATGGGTTCATAAGTTGGAACCTTTCAAAAGTGGGACCTTACTAGAGGAAGTGGTTCACTGCAGGGTGGACGTTGTTGCTTTCTGCTTTCCTAGCTGCTGAGAAGATGTAACCAGCCACTCCACACTCCTGCTGACATGGAGTGTTCCCCAACACAATGGACTTTATCCCTTTAACCACATGGTGTCCATGTTCTCACAAAACACAAGTTTATTGTTTTTTATTATACACATTTTACCAAATTAAAGCTGAGAAATAAAAAAATACAAGAAATAAAAATACCAAAGTTAGAATTTGACTCTTCCTAGTAATGACTTCAATGATAAATCATGATAGTACCATATGAACCCACACCATAAAGTTCATTTGTACTTTTCTGATACCAAAATCTGTACTGGATTGTGGTTATCTTTCACATTTTCTGTTTTGTATTATATACTATACATGGTTTTAAAAGTCAAACAGTTTCACAGTTAAGGGAAAAGCAACGACTCTCTCAACAACCATCAGGCCTGATGACAAGTGCAAATCTAGTCTTTACAGTTCTCATGATTTATCATTTCTATAAATGAACTACATGCATTACAGGAATTTCTGTTTAGCTGTTAGTGTCTTCCTTGTCTTATTAAAGACATTACTAGGAAGAGTCAGATTCTAATTTTGGTAATTTTATTTCTTGTATTTTTTATTCCTCAGCTTTGGTTTTTCCATAGTTTATGGTGAAATTTTGGTAAAATGTATGTAATAAAAAACAAACTTGTAAATGATTTTTGAGAACATGGATACCAGTTAAAAACTGAAGACTTGGTGTAGTCAGTTATCCACTTTTTTCAGATATCTGGATGTGGCTCTGATGTAGATTAAATATGTGGATAGTTGGTTAAAGTAACTGTCCAAATACCTATTGTCAAGTAATCACAAGTTTAAACTTTATATTTCTAACAAGTAGAAAAAAATGGAAACTCAGTGGGGTCTTCCTAATTTTCCTTTGAGGGGAATGAAAAAGACAGTGTGGCCCATCTGTTCATAAATGGTTTGCCTAGCCAGGAATTGTCTTTGTAGGTCAGTGAATTGCATTCAGTGCTGCAGCATTCTGAGTCCCTGTTTTTAGTTATTTGGCGGCACTCTTACCCTGCGAGGAAATGTCACGAAACATGACAGAATCTACTAACAAGAGTTTTATTAAGATAAAAGAGAGAGAGAGAGACAGACGTGACAGGCCTGTGAGAAAGACACGTGCATAAGGAGGGAAGCCGGGAATATGGCGCTGGCTTATAAAGGCTGGGTCATAAAGGGAATATGGCGCTGGCTTATAAAGGCTGGGTCACGCATGCATGCACAGGCTCATGTGGCTACTCCACACATACGCGCGTAGATCACATGGTTGCACTGCGCGCTTTATGTAACCATGTAAAGTCACGGGGTCCTGGTCACACGAGACATTTTGATGCAGAAATGGCTATTTTGACCCGGAAATGGCTATTTTGACCCAGAAATGGCTAAGCGGAAGTGTCTAGGTCTGCAGGGCATGCCCAACCATGGGGGCATGTTGTGAATCTATCACATGTCTCCCAGAAGAAACAGTGGCTCTCAGCTAGGCAGTTATCAATGCAAATATCAGTAAGTAGATGTATGCACTCAGTGATTCTTTTTCTTAGCTATTATGGAGGATAATGTATACCTATCACTGGTGCTATTCCCGAATTGTATTACCACAGGCTGCAGGGTGGTTTGTAAGTGTGTTTACCTTTCTGCTTTCTCTCTCTGTAGAAACTTACAGAAAGAACAGTTTCTGTATGGTCGCTAATTAATAGCAATAAAGACAAATTCAAAAACCCCTTCTATACAAAAGAAATCAATCGGGTTTTATATCCAGTTGCCAGTATGCGCCACTTGGAACTGTGGGTGAATTACTACATTCGATGGAATCCCAGAATCAAGCAACAAGTAAGTGAAAAGACAGCCTTGATGGACTGTATGGCTCACCCCAGCTAATATGATACTGTTTGCTGTGCTGGTGGTTTGTTCACATTCTAAGAACAAACATAATAAATAAAATACTTGCTTTTAAACTAACCCTAATTTAAAATTGTTGTGAATTACTAAACCATGAATTTTGAAGTTAAACTTATATTTCTCTGCCCAAATGAATGCTGTAATTTTTTAACCATAATGTAAGCCATTTTAAAACTCTAGAAAGTTTCTAAATTTTCCTAGCTGAGGGTTTGCTTTAATCACTTGAAATGCTTACACATGATTAGAAAACTCTGTACATAATTCCCTGACATTGTGTGCACTTTTGTAATTCTAGCACTTAGGAGGTAAAAGGTAGGCTAATCAGAAGTTCAAAGCCAACCTCTGCTACATATTGAATTTGAGACAAGCCTGGGTTACTTGAGACCTTGTCTCAGAAGTTCTCTGCACTGACTAGACTTAAGTGATCATTTAAAAGTGAGGAAACATTTTTCTGCCCTCCAGTTGAGATGTAAATATGAAGTAAGCTGGCATCAGCATGCTTCTTACTGGATATCTTTATATCTAAAATAAAGATACCAATATACCAATGGTTAGTAAATTTAGCTACCTACTTAACAGTCAAAATGGAAGCAGATTTTTGAAGTGAAAAACTTCACATTTAAATAAAGACATTTCTGTGGGCTTTCCCTTCTCACAACTTCATCTTAAACCAGAAGAAAAAGCAGCCTATTTATAAGGCTTCGAAGAAAAGTGCCTCCACTGACAGCTTTGTTCTGAGTCTTATGGTGTTTATAGTGGCTCTTGGTAGTTTTGGTCATTTTCCTGTGGTGTAGGGCATTGACTCCCTTCACAGTTCAGCCTTGCAAGAGCCTCAGCTGTAATCCCATCAGTAGTAGGCTGGGGTGACTAGGCAGGGAGCTTCACTCTCGATTTCACTGGCTTCACTGGCTTCATTGGTTTCTCCACACCTGCCCTGGCTGTGCACCATCCTGTGCCTCATACTCACTGGGGAATTGCTCATTTCAACCTGGTACCCTCACTTCCAAGTCTCTGTGAAAGGCTTTTGTAATGCGGCCCTATTTGAAATGTGCATTCTTTTTGGAAAGTGACAGGTGCCAGAGCTTGAGAACATTTGCCCATTTAGTTTGGAATTTGAGAAGTACTTTGAGGGAATTTACTGAACAGTAGTTCTGGCATTTAGAACATCGGGTAACAAGTAAACAGGGTCTTTTCTAACTGCCATTACAGAACACATATTTATTTTCCAATTAAAAATATAAGATGGGCAGGATGGATCACATCTGTCATCCCAGCACTTTAAAGGCAGAGGCAGGCAGATTTCTGTGACTTTGACTCCAGCTTAGTCTACATAGTGAGCTCAGGCCAGCCAGAACTAGACAGTGAGACTCTGTCTCTAAATAAATAAATAAATAAATAGATAAATAGATAAATAGATAAATAGATAAATAGATAAATAAATAAATAAATAAATAAATAAATAAAGCATGTGTGTGTGTGCGCGCGCGCACACACACACACACACACACACACACTCATACTGAACAGTGTTTATCTTCTAAAATAAGTGCTTTTTGTATTTGTCATAGCTTTCTTTTAACCATTGGCTATGAGGAACTATTTACAGTGTCTGCAGATTCTACAATTAGCTTTCTACTTGTACTTGTCAAAATTTGTGAAGTACAAGGGATCTTGAATAATTTCTTTCTTACTATAAAAAAGTAACAACGATTATGTGACAAGTCATTTGGTTTGGGGCCTTTTGATTGGTTTTGTTTTATTTTGCTGATGAGGCTAGTTTGAAGGGACATCATCATCAGAACATTCTATAAAGTACCCCCACCCCATATTCTCCAAGGGTTTAGCAAAATGGGACCTTGGATAAACAGGAATGTTCGTTCTTTGAGGGAACCTTTTACTTTCAGACATTAATTGCTCTATATCATGATCTGTTGGCATCTATTAAAAAACATTACCTTCCCTGTGTAGATTTTTCTGACTGTAATATTCCTACACAAATTGATATCCCTGGACACTTCATATTTTCTTTTATAAAATGCTAAGTGTTCCTGTATGTCCTGCACTGGGAGAATACAGGGATTAGGGAGAGATGATCTCTGCTGACAAGACTCTCCAGGCTGGCGGAGGCACATAAGCTGATGATTGCAGTGCACGGGGATGACACTGATAATAGAGGTGTGAATTAAGTATGTGAGAAGTCTTTAGAGATCTGCTTATGTAGAACTAATCACATAGGACTTTCTAAATTATATAGTGTAAAACTGAAAGAATGTACCTAACCACTTTAAAGTTAAGTGATTATTCATTTGCATGACCTAGAAAGTATTCAGTTAATGGCCACCTACAGTATTCACAATGCAATGATATGCTGCCCATGTTGAAAGATAAAAGAATATGCAGCCCCTTTCCATAATGAGCTCTTAACTTGATGAAGACAAGGTTAGCTTGTTCTTAAAAGCAGACTTTGTCAGTTCTTGCTGTGACATCAAACTCGGTAACTGAAAGTTAAGAACAGGCCCAGTGATATAAACCATCTGACATGTAGAATAGTAAAAAGGCATATGAATGTGAAAATCATTTGAGGGTTAAAATGCTTCTTTGATGAGCTATGCTGTAGTTTGTATGTCATTCTGAGTTGGGCACACACTTTACTCACAGCTCATTTCTAATTGAGAAGTTCAGGTAGAGCATTTGAAGTCATTGGACTTCAAATTTTATTGCTTGTTTGCTTGTCTTTACATACTCTCAGAAATGGACTTCTCTGTTATATTCTTTAAGTGTTTTTTGTGTATCTATAGGTTAATGACTTCTGTGTATTTTATATTCATCACTGATCATTTTCATTTGTAAATTTTTAATCTCTTATTGCTAATAGTTTAGAAAACTCATTTTAATTATACACTCATACCACAGCAAAATGATTTTGTTACATCTGATTTCTTTTTCTTGTCTAAGTATATGTACTTATTCTAGTGTTCAAACTGACTCTAAAATTTAATGTTCATATGGAAGATTATTTTTTAGATAACCAAAATTGTTTGGGAGAATATCAAGGAAGAACTTGCCCTCCTATATGTCAAGAATTATATGACCCAGACCTGTATAAGATTGTGCTTGTCTGAATCCTGTCATGGGGGTACTCACATGCCCACCTCCAATGTGGATTTAGAGGCTGTCTACAATAGCTAGACGACAGTGGCTCATGAATCTTTATCTCCCACCCCCAAAAAGTTATAAGTACTGAACAGCTAGGAGAAGGGACTAATGAGGCTCTGCCCCTCCCTGAGAATTAATAGACAGTAAACAGTAGCTAAGAGGAGGGACTGTTGAGGTTCCGTCCCCCTGAGAATTAATAGGTCATTAATAGTACCTAAGGGGAAGGACTCATGAGGTTCCACCCCTCCCTAAGAATTAATAGTTGACAAAAGCTAAGGGGAGGGACTCATGAGGTTCCACCCCTTCCTGAGAATTGATAGGCTGTTAACCATAACTGAGAGGAGGGACTCTCTAGCCCCCTCCTTAAGGATTTATAAGCAGTTAACAGTAGCTAGGGAGAAGTAACCTATGAGACCTTGCCCCCTGCCCCCACCCCTTTGGAGCTATTCTCAGTTAGTGGTTGCTGGGGCACAGGGAGATATTTCTTCCTGTGTATCAGCCACTGACAAGGTACCCGTGTTCCTATAAGCAAACCTAACTAAATTCACTGGGTCATCAGGGAAAAAAGGCATTAAAGTAGGAAGTGAAGACTAGTTAGGAAGAGAAAAGGGATCAACAGTAGGATCAAAATAATTATAATATGTATAAAAATGTTATAATGAAACTCTTTGTTTAATTAGTACATGATAACATATAAAAACAAAAATTGATATGACTTAAGAACAGACCAGCATGGCTGTGGAGACTTGGCATTATTTATTATAAGAAGATAGCATTATTTATTGTATAAATAATGGTGGGATTCCAAATTAAATGTCACACATCCAAACAGAACACCTAAGGTTCCCCTCCAGCTCTTCTCCCTGCTTCATTTCATTTCAGTTTCAGGGCATCACCATTCTGCTCACCCTATCAGGAAACTTAGAGTCATCTTTGAAGCCTTTCTCTCTCTCACCCTGTAGCATGAATCTTACAGAGTCTTTATTAATAAAACAAACCCGGAGCCAAGTATTAGGGTAAACACTGGAAGGTCAGAGAGACAGAACAAGCCACAGCTAACCTCACCTGGCCAACTTCTCAGCTGGTCTTGTTTCCTCAGACTGGAAGCCTCTGAGTCCTCATATCCGAATGGCTCTCAGCTGAACTGTGCTGCTCAAAACCTAAACACTTAACCAGCCAAATGCTTCTAGTTCCTGGTCTTCACGCCTTATATACCTTTCTGTTATCTGCCATCATTCCCTGGGATTAAAGGCTCGCTTTCTGGAATCAAAGGCGTGAGTCACCTTGCTTGGCTGTATCCTTGAACAGATGGATTTCTGCCTCTGGAATGCTAGGATTAAAGGCGTGTGCTACCAATGCCTAACTAAGTATCTAGTGGCTTTTCTGTTCTCTGACCCCAGATAAGTTTATTAGGGTACACAATATTTTGGGGAACACAGTACCACCACATCACCCCACAGTCAATGTGCCAAGAGAACACATTTGGCCATCAAAATATATAGGTCAGAGAGAAGAGGGCTAGAGAGATGGTTCAATGGTTAAGAACACTTGTTGATCTCTTCCAAAGAACCTGGGTTCAATTCCCAGCACCCACATGGCAGCTTACAACTATCTGTACTTCTAGTCCTAGGGTATGCGAATCCCTCTTCTGACCCCTCTGTGGGCATTGGACATGCACATTGTACATATACATACATGCAGACAAAACACCCATACACATAAAATAAATCACACACACACACACACACACACACACACACACACACACACACATACACACACATACACACACACACACACACACACACACACACACACACACACACGAGTCCCAGCATTTCTCAATATGCTTCTGCCACCACTTTAGGGTGGGCTATGTGATAACAGTAAACTTCTAGATGGACTCCTGGGGCCACCCTTGCTTCCTCTGAATCTGTCCTCAGCATGACAGACAGCCAAAGCAGTCCTTGTAAAATTGACATCTGACTACATCACTTCTCCATTCTGGCTAGGGAGATACTCACCTCATCCAGACTCGAGGATCAAATCTTTATAGTGGCTTCTGAGGCCTTATGTGACCCTGTACCTTTATTCTTTTCCCTGTCTCAATAACTCTTTGTGAAACAGTTCTTTAGCCACATTGGCTTCTGTTCTTCCTTTATCCTTCTCAAGCCTTTCCCCTAAACTCATTTTCTTCTTTAGTATGTCTCATGTCATAAACCCAAATTATACTCCCAGTAAGACCACACCTGTCCACTACTCTCCTATTTTGTTCTACTCTCTAGTGTCAGTCATCCTCTAGCAGTCGATAACATCATGGAATTGTTGTTTATTGTTGATCTGTCGCCCCCTGCTGGAAGATATACACCATGAAATCAGGCTTTCTTGATCACTGAACAACTAGACTGGCACCTGGCCCACAGCTGAACACAGAGAAAACTAGGCAAAGGATATTACTAAGCAGCACAGAGTGGGTATTAACTGCTGTACCAAGCATTCTTCCCCTAACACCACATATGCTTTTTTGAAAACAGTACTGGGGACAAACAGAGTGAAGAGGGCAGTTTGGTAAAGCTGTGGATCCTGAATAATCCAAGTACTGTTTAAAGTAGCAGTCCCCATAGAAATGTGGAGGTAGACACATTTGCAACTGTATTCAACTGATTCCCTCTTTGGAAGCCTGAAGTAGGTTGAATGGCACCTATTCTCTCCCCCAAATGATACATACATACATATGTACATACACACACATATACATCATATACATATACTTAAACACTATGAATGTGACTGTATTAGTAATTTTTGTTGCTGTGACAAAAATACCTAACATAGGTTCACAGTTTGAGAATACCATCCATCATGGCAGGACAGGCATGGTGGCAGGAGCTTAAGGCAGCTGATCACAGTGGGCCCACAGTCAGGAAACAGAGATAAATACTGATGCTCAGCTCTTTCTCCTTTTTATTCAATCTGGGTCCCCAGCCCATAGCCTGCTGCCACTCTCAGTTAGGGTGAATCCTTCCTCCTCAGTTAAAGCTCTCTAGAGTGTCCTAAAGACATACTATGTGCCTCCTAGGTGATTACAAATCCAGTCAAACTGACATGAAGATCAACCATTGCAGTTACCTTATTTGGATAATAGGTATTTGCAGTTGTAATTTACATTGGCCCTAAATCTACTGATAACCATTCTCCCACCTAATACAAAGGCAAAGAAGAGGAGTACAGGTACAGAGGAGAGGAAAAGGCCATATAAAGACAGATCCAGATACCAGGGTGATATTTTCATGGGCTAAGAAGTTAGCTGGAGTCATCAGAAACGGGATTAGAGCAAGGAAGGATTCTCTCCTAGTGCCTCCAGACACTTGACCCACAGGGCTTTCACCTTGCAGAAACAAGGTAGATAACTTTTTGTTTTAAGCCACCAAAGTTTGTGTTCACTTATTAAGGCAGCCACAAGAAGCTAAGACATGGTCTTAGTCCTCAAGACTCAGGGTTGCTCCTCTAGAATCCTGATAGTATCACATGTCTCATGCTAGCAGGGACCATTCTTCTCAGCCTTTGCCAGTGTTGCTCACTGTCTCACAGCTTTGTTGGCACTCGTAGCTTGGCTAGACAGTTTAGCATGGACTAATGCAGGGCAGTTCTGGGAGCTACTATATGTGCTAAAGGAAGGTACTTTTATAGGCTTTAGCTTTTATTTCTTACTGTTTCATATGCTGCTCAAGCTTTCTGGAAAGCCACTTCTGATGGCTTTGGAACATGAATCTCCTGCAGAGCTCTTCTCTCGTACATCTTAACCTGGGTGATCATTACCTAAGTATTTACTTTCATAGAGATTCACTGAGCTGAACATTTTAAGATATGTGCAGTCTGTGATTTGTATCCCAGAATAGAGGTTTACAGAAGTGAACATGCTGGGAAAGATCCCATTATGCCTTTATGCCAACATCAATCCCCTGTTGACTACTAAAAGGAATTGCAGTGACACAGACTCATGGCACCCTCAGAACAATACCAGAAGGGCTGTGCTGGGTCTTGCTCATTTGTACAGAGAGGTTGATAGAGGCATACAGAAACTTGTTACATAGCTGGGAAGGGGCAAAGTGGGAGTTGACCCCCAGGACAGAGGTTGTGAGTGGTACTGCATTCAGATGTATATTTAGTCAGAGAGTAAGCTCATGGGAAGATGATTTTGCAGAGCAGTATGGGCACAGACTTCCATGACATACAACAGGATAGCCCTCAATTTGGCACAAAGTCTTAAGCTCCCAATTTCTGGTGAGAAAGTGGAACAGCAGGAAATGCCAGGCGTCACTGGCAGGAGCCCTGGGCCATGGCCACACATCAAGGATGATTCTGCAGCATGTGTTGAAGTCAAAGAGACTGTACTCTACTCTTCAGAGACTTCAGGCCTAGGAAGATCCATCAGATATGTACATGAGTATATATGTAGGAAGACACTCAGTAAACCATTGTATATACCATTGAAGAGCCCTCAGCATGGCATGGCTGTGTTAACTGGTTTATTCTGTAAGTGGGACTCAACAGTGACAGAATTTAGAAAGCACAACAGAATTTAGAAATGCCATTCACCAAATACACAGTGCTATCAGTTACATAAATTTAAAAAAAATATAAAGTAATAGTATAATTTGTTTCTGGATACTCACCTCTAGGAAAAGTGTCACAAGTCTACATAGAAAGGGAAGGCTCACACCAAATTGTGAAGAATTGTCCTTCAGAATGAAAAAGGGCAGTCGATCTAGGAATGGACAGTACAGAAATCTGAAGCTGTGTCTAAGCTGATAAATGCTTAGAGGTGGCCATGCAAGTGTGAAGAAGTGTGTGCACTCTGTTTCCCATTGGTGAAAAGTTAGCTGTGTGTTTTAGGACTCTAGCTGTTTTCCCCTATATGTCTATGGTGCAATGTGCAAGAAAAGTATGTGTGTATGTCAGTTCTTAGTAAAGGGGGGTTAATATGAAGGCAGTGGGCAGATGGCATCGCTGGCATGAAATATAACTTGTGTCTATTTTTTTGTTTTGTTTTTGTTTTTCGTTGTTTTTTTGTTTTTGGTTGTTTTTTTTTTTTTTTGTAGCAGCCCAACCCAGTTGAGCAGCGTTACATGGAGCTCTTGGCCTTGCGTGATGAATATATAAAGAGGCTTGAGGAATTGCAGCTTGCCAACTCTACCAAGCTTTCTGACCCCCCTGCTTCGCCTTCCAGTTCCTCACAGATGATGCCTCATGTGAAAACTCACTTCTGAGAGGAATCACTGGCACTGCACTTGAGCTCTAGATAAGTGAAATAGTTGACTTTCATTTTGGGCATGTGTACAAAGTAGATTTAAAATATCTGCCTCCATTTAGAAGTTAAACTAACATCCTAGACTCTTGAGTATGTGCCTTCTGTAATACATATTACAAGAAATCTACAGTGTCTGTGTGGCAATTCAAAGAAAGGAGTCAAGAGTGGGTTCTGGAAAATCCTCACAATTTTTTACAAAGCACTTTTACTAGGATAAAAATTTAAATTTAATTTACCTCTATATAAATGCTACATATACAGTATGTATTTTGTGGGCTTAACTGAAACATTATTTTAAATCCAGGGGAGAAATGTGTTTGTAAAATGGATTTTACTACAGCTGCTTACAACAGTTGCTCTGGATTATCTAAAATGAATCCAAATGTGAAAGTTGGGTATTACTGCCAAAGCCAAATTGCACTCTGCTTCCTCGGCAGATTCCAAGAGCAAGGCATTGAAATAATTGCTAATTTTTATACCACCATAAGTGGTAATGTAAGAAAAAAAGATGAGCATTTCATCATTTTGAAATTTTGAAAATAAAAGGTTCTCCCATAATTTTTCCAAGAGAAGCATATTTTTATATTTTTTTTTAAAAAGTGATGTGATTTGACTTTTCTCCTTAACTTTGCCAGCTCTGCGTTCTAAATTCCCCCATGAGCTTGTCTAACACTGAGTCATGCTCAGGTTGAGGCAAACCCCAAATATAGCACTGTGTGAGGATGTCAGCTGCCTTCTGCTGCTTAGGTAAATATTTTTGCAAACACACCTCTAGTCAGTGCAGCTTATCTGCCAAAGTGTAGGTTTCACCGTCTTGGATGGATGAGCTATGGCTAGAGCATCTTTCTTTAAAATAATGCCCCAGGTGTACATTTTTTAGTGTATTCTTAAAAGTATTCTGTTTATGTATCTCTGTTTAAATGGTGTTGGGTTCCTCCTCCATGTGCATGTATAAAAACTGGTTCTGCACATTGTTACTTGAAATACTGGGCAGTTTATTTTTTCAGGTTTTTTCATTTTGTTTTATAGTATGAAGTGAAATTTTAAATGCACAGTTCTATTTGATATCTGAACTAATTCATTTCGTAAATATATTTGTAAAAGCTAAAGCTAGAGCTAAAGCAATTAATGTTTTACAGTAATTTATAAAGATTATTTATAGCTAATATGGTTTTGTTTTCAGTGAATTAAGAGAGATTAAATTTATCATTGTAAATTATTTTATGTCATAGCTTACCAGTCTACCAAATAAGACATCTCAATTATAGTAGTGTAATGTATGAACTTTATAAGTATAAAAAAGTATTAGATATTCTTTTGCTTTTTGTAAATGCTGTAAATATTTCATAAATTAAAAAAGTGTCACTCTATAAAAAGAATGCTAATACTAATAGTTCAAAGGACTTTGTGAAATTTCATGAAAATATTTTCATGACAAAAAATATTAAAGAACTGCTGTAATAAATGTATTAACTAAAACCTAACAATTTCCAGGGATATAACTGTGTGTGTTTAAGATGTGCATGGTGCCCATCTTATTCGCTTATTTTCTTTTTCTGGATCTACTTCACATGTTTTTTGTTTTGTTTTTTGTTTTTTAATCATAGTAGCAACATTTGTTTTCTCTTTTGGTTGTCATTTGACCTAAAGTCTCATATAGCTCAGATTGGCCTCCAACTTACTGTGTCACCAAAACTGGCCTTGAACTCCTGATCCTCCTGCCTCCATCTCACAGTCATACACTGTCACAAACAGCTTATTTCCATTTCTGTCTGATAAATGGCCAAATGTATTTACTACTGATGGACATATCTGGAGACCTTTAGGAAAATGCACACTGGTGCCTGTTCACTTCATACATACATACACCTGGAACAGGGGATAGAAAACATCTCACCTTGACAAGGTAGCAGAAATCCACTCTGAAAAAAAAATTAAAATGGAGTCTCCAGGCTGTCCTACTGTAGCTGAGGATGACCTTTGAATTCTTGACACTCCTGCCTCCACTTCTGAAACACTAGGATAAGCTACTATGCCCCGTTTTTATTCAGTGTTGGGGATTGAATTTAGAGCTCCCTGCATTTAGGGACTCTACCAACTAAGCCACATCTCCTGCCAGCACAGAACTTGCTGATGATATATGTATGTATGATGCATAATCACCAATGGTGATTAAAGAAAACTGTCTATAAAAACAAACTTCTAGAGTTTTGCATCAGTTTACATTTATACCATAGTATAAATAAACAAACAAACAAACAAACTTGTAGGGTAGAGAAATCGGAAGTCTAATGTATAACATAAGGACTTGTAGTTGTTAATATATTTGAGATTTGCTCTTAGAGTTAGGAATCTTGTCAAAAGCAAGATAACTATGAGATTTTTTTGAACATGATAACCATCTCTATGAATCTGTCAAAAACCTACTGTGTTCCTTAAATGTATAGTATAGAAGAATTTTCTTAAAGTTTCTGGTTTTTTTTTAAAGAGAAACTCAACCACACCTTTCATCTGAAATATACATTGAAGCCACAATGAGATATTATGCCACACCCTTGTATCATTACCCTTGTTTTGTTCCAAGAATTGACCCTAAGGCCTGTTAAGTACTTTACCACTGAGCCACAGCCCCAACTTTTAATACTTTATTTTGAAATAAGATCTTACTAAGTTGCCCAGGTAAATTTGGGACTTGCAATCCTCATGCCTCTGCCTCATAAATAGCTGGATTATAGGCTTTTCTCCTCAGGCCTGGTAATGTTTGCAAACATTAAAAGTCTGCCAAATCAGAAGCATTGGCCACTAGGAGCTCTGGTAAAATACTTTGGAGAACACTTGGTATTACTTGGTAAGTCGAAATGGCACCCTTTGACATGGTATTTCTACTGCTGAATGAGAAAAATACACATCGTGTTCAGAGAAGCATTTTTGGTTATAGCCAAGAGCAAGCTAGAAATAAATATCTAGCTACAGTGGGCCGGATAAGTTGTGGCATACTCTTAACAACAGAATACTGCATACCAGGATAAAATCACCATGTAACTATGACCACACATCACATTGATGAATTCCATAAGTATATTAACTAAAAGAAACCAGACACAAAGACTGTAATATTTCAATCATGTAAGTTCAAAAGTAATTCTTATTTAGGGATATATGGATGGTAAAACAAAAGCAACTCATCACAGACAAAAGAACAGCGTAGAAGCTTCTAATGCATGAAATGTGATGCAATGTGTAGAATTCAAAGAAAATTGAAATGCCTAGATTGCAGTATACCCAAGCCTGGAAGAAGAAGACAAAAAGGTAGGTGCAGTTCCTATGTGAAGGGTAGATTTGGGGGCACAAGGCCTAGCATGAAAAGGCCAGTTTGAGGCTACTATGTTTGACCTGATGGGCACTGAACCTGGTGTAAAGATAAGTAGAGATACAGATTTAAAAAGAATCAAGAGTCTGTGGCTGGAAAGATGAAAAAGAAAAGAAAAGGAAAAAAATGCAGCTTTGGGTCTCGGAGCTGTTCTTGGTTTCCAGAGTAGTGGTGCTCAGTCTTGACTGAAGTTTTTGCTTCCTGCTTCCTTGTCTGACATAGGACATGTCAACAGTGAATCAAGTCAGAGTGGTGAGATGGATGGGTTTGAGATATGCTGTGTTTGATAAAGTGTTTTGATGCAATGCTAAATTTAAGCATGGGGCTCACAGAAGAAGTAAGAAAAACAGACATGAGGGCAAAAACCAAAGAGGTGGATGACATTGCCCAGTAATTGGAGAAATGTGATGAGCACCAATATTTGAAGAGGCAGATTTAGGAAGAAGTACAGAAATGAATAATTGCATGGTGGCAGTTAAGGGAAGAGGTCATTTCAAGGAACAAGTGATCTAGTAAACTATGGGTGGAAAATAGTTCAGTTTGGATTCTAGGGTGTCCCTCATAGACACATTTGAAAACAATTTCACTGGGACAGAAGCCAAACACCATGAAAGGTTAAAAGGCCAAGGGGCTAGCTCATGCAACTAAAGGGAACAAGGCTGAAGGACATTCAGATGGAAAAACTATTGCTTTTGCATCAGAAACTGAAGTAGCTCATGTTTCAGACTCTCTCAAGGAGCTGTGGTAATGAAGACAAAGAAACAGAAAAGAACTAACACATCTTCCTATTGCCATGCAACAAGTGTTGCCTTCCTTCCATAAAGCTTTCTCCTTGTAACTGTCTGGACTGCTTAGTCACACATATCTCTTGCTATCTATTTAAACCCTACCCTCATGGCAGGACCTCAAAAGTAGACTTTGGGGGCATAGTTTGCTGGATTCTTTTATCCCTCTTCTCAACATGACCATATTAAACATCTTCTTTTTCTGTGTTTCACTATTAATTTGGCTCTTTCATTGGAGATGGGTGGCTGAAGCTGACTTGTTGGGACACAGGCTGAATCCCCTAATTTGGTAACACCCTCTTTCTCATCTTAAGTCCTCTGCTTTATGCTCTGTAGCATGAATCTTAAAAGTTATTATTAATAAAATCAAACCCGGGGCCAGTTATTGGGGTGAAATGCTGGACGATCAGAGAGGCAGAACAAGCCACAGCTAACCTCACCTGGCCAACTTCTCAGCTGGTCTTGTTTCCTCAGACTGGAAGCCTCTGTGTCCTCCTATCCGAATGGCTCTCAGCTGAACTGTGCTGCTCAAAACCTAAACGCTTAACCAGCCAAATGCTGCTTGTTTCTGGTCTTCACGCCTTATATACATTTCTGCTTTCTACCACCACTCCCTGGGATTAAAGGCTCGCTTTCTGGGATTAAAGGTGTGTGTCACCAAGCTTGGCTGTTTCCAGTGTGGCCTTGAACTCACAGAGATCCAGAGGGATTTCTACCTCCGGAGTGCTAGGATTAAAGGTGTGAGTGCCACCATTTTCTAGCCTTTGTATCTAGTGGCCGTTCTGTTCTTTGACCCCAGATTAGTTTATTAGGGTGCACAGTATTTTGGGGAACACAATACCACCATATTTCCCCTTTTTTGTCTAAAATTTAAGAAAAGCTTATAACTAATACAAGAAAAATTATGTCCAATAAGTATATACAATATACACAGTCAAGATTACATTAACGATGTCTAGTCCATTAACATTTGACAGATTCAGACAAAAAACTCCATTAATATGTGACAATGTCCAGTCCAGTAACATTTGATAACCTCAAGAAAATTTCATTACTTATCCTATTCAAAACTAGTAGTTTCTTTTTAAAAGTATTTTTTCTTTTCATAATAGATTCAGTAATCTACCTTTTGTCATTTTTATATCTTCCTCTTTTTCTTTTTAGTGTACATTCAGTGATCTACCCATTTATCCTTTTATTCTTTATCTTTTTTCTCAGAATAGATTCAGTTATCTATCTCATATCTATATTCTTTTCTCTTTTTTCTTTCATTTTTAAACAAAACCTCTGAATCTAATCTCCATGTTCAGCTTTTTTCCTGACCATTTAACAATTAACAACTTGTAACCAACCATCATAAACAATGACAATATCCATAACTCATTAAACGACCAAAACCTCCCATCCCACCTCTTAGGAATGTGGGCATCGTTTTCTTAAAATTACTTCCATCTTTAGGGGATCCTGAAAAGAAAATTTTTGGGTTAATTTTCAAGTCCTGTATCATTTGTCCAGCCACTGCATAATGGGAAAGTGCAGGGCTTGTTTCAAGTCTTTGTTCAAGTAGTCTATGAATCTGGATCATCTCAGCTAGCCATCTCAAAATTGTCCTAAGCAGTTTGTAGTCCAAAGTCAATCTTTTGGTGGTATTAATCAGCTTAATGGCTTTACCATAGTCCTTGTGGAATCATCATTGTGGAGTCCTGTCGTCTTTTTGATGATTTCAAAGTCACTGTTAGGCGTGGTCATGGTTCACTGCAGACTTTTTTTTTTTGTGCCTCCTCTGTGGTTTGGAGCAATCACAGTCTGATAAATGTCTGTCTCTTGGAACCACGAATGTTCTTCCCTAGAAGAAAATATCTTCACAGCAATTTCTCTCCACCATTTGTCTTGCCATACTTTTCCAAACTGACCTTTGCTGATGCTTTCTTGTAACATGATGGTCCTGGCAATTCTTCTCTAACAAGCAGCAGTAAATTCTTTGTCCCAGGTAGCAGCATCACCGCAGTCACCAACATGATGAGAAGGAGCCGGCAATGCAGAGCAGCAGCCGCTGCCTCCATAGTTCCACCGCCACTGTTTGGGGCCAGGTCCTGGGCTGAAACTTCTCCTTAGCAAGCTTCCTAGGTTGACCTCAAACTTGGGATCCTCCTGCCTCTGCCTCCTTCAGTAAATCCAACCAGTGTGCCACCACAACTGGCTGAGGGTAGCTCGGGCCTGAGCAGGAGCCCGCAAGGCAAGCAGCTTTTTCATGAATTCATACCACGAATCCTCTAATTTGGTAACACCCTCTTTCTCATCTTAAGTCCTTTGCTTTATGCTCCACTAATACCTCTATTCCCCTGTCATGGTATATTCCATACTCAGTTGAAATTATGTGCTACATGTCTTTCTTCCTCATTGTGAGGTCAGATACTCTCGTTCTCTCTGCTTCATGGCTGTAATGCCCAACATGGTTTCTGACATATAGTTGGCACACAGTATATATTCATTTGAATACATGGATGGGTGATAGGATGATCAGTGAAGTGCAGGTAAGTGTAGGCTGCTCTTTCTACAGAGTTATCTATAAAGACAAAAGAAAGAATGGATACTTTATGAGAGGTTAGACAGGAAAATGGGCTTTAGGGAGGGAAAAGAAGCCAGTGGAGAACAACAGTAGGAAAGAGTGCTACTGAGTAATAGCACAAGGCTCCAGAGTGAGCACAGGCCAAGAGGAACTGTAACCGGAATAGCAGGGCCTGTGCCATCACTACAGAGGCCAGTGGGCAGAGACAGGAAAGGGATATTTTAAAATTATTTTTCTTTTATTGAAAATAGATTTTTTCATATAATATATCCTGGTTGCAGTTTCCCCTCTCTCCACTCCCCCCAGTACTTCTCTACCTCCCCTCCTATCCAGATCCACTCTATTTCTCCCTCTCATTAGAAAATAAACATGTTTCTAAGGGATGGTAATAAAATAAAACATAGTAAGGTAAAACCAACACATTGAAACAGAACAAAACAAGCAAACAGAAGAAAAAGAGCCCAAGAAAGGGTACAAAAACATATAGAAACAGAGATCTATTCTCACACTCAGGAATCCCATAAAAACACAAAACCAGAAACCTTAATATATATATACAAAGGATTGTAGGGTGTGTGTGTGTGTGTGTGTGTGTGTGAGAGAGAGAGAGAGAGAGAGAGAGAGAGAGAGAGAGAGAGAGAGAGAGAGAGAGAGGGGGAGGGAGGGAGGAGAGAGGGAGGGAGGGAGGGAGGGAGGGAGGGAGGGAGGGAGGGAGGGAGAGATTTTTTTAAAAGGCCTGATACAACATTATGAGACAAGGTACCTCCATCTACTGGTGCACCATCTACCAGTGGGCATGCAGTGTACCCTTAGGAGTAGTTTGTTTCCCCCAGTGAGACTGGGAGGTGGGGGGGGACTAAGTTTACATTTGCAAGTGATCAAGTGATTATCATTTGGGATGGGAGCATGTTTCTACTTCTTTTAGCTCTAGAACTCTGAGTTCATGTGTGCCTGTCCTGCTGTGATTAGAAGGACTTGTTTCCTTAGTGTCTTCCATCCCCTCTGGCTCTTACACTTTCTGCTTCCTCTTCCTCAAGATTCCCTGAGTCCTGAGGGGAGGGATTTGATGGAGACATCCCATTAAGGGCTGGGTGTCCCAAGGTGTCTGTCTGTCTCTCTCTGTCTCTCTGTCTCTCTGTGTCTCTCTCTTTCTCTGTGTCTCTCTGTCTCTCTCTCTGTCTCTCTCTGTCTCTCTGTCTCTCTCTCTCTCTGTCTCTCTCTCTCTCTCTCTCTCTCTCTCTCTCTCTCTCTCTCTCTCTCTCTCTCTCTCTCTGCATAATGTCAGTTGGTCTCTGTATTTTTCCCATCTGCTGCAGGAGAAAGTTTCTCTGTTGATGGCTGAGCAAGATGCGGATCTGTGAGTATAGCAGAATGTCACTAGGACTCATTTTATTGCTACATTCCTTTAGTAGAACAGTATTTGGTTTGACCCTAGGTCCCTGGCCTATCTATTCTCAGGCTCTTGGTCACCCAAGCAGTGTCAGGTATGAGTTCCATCTCCTGGAGTGGGAGTACTCCCACAAGCTTTGTGCCACCATTGTCCTAGCATATCCTTGCATGCAGGACACCATTGTAGATGGAAGAGTTTGTAGCTGGGTTGGTGTTTGAATTTCTCCTTTGGTTGTATGCACAGTACCTTCTGGTACCAAGAACACTAGCCTATATGGTGAAGGCTCTAGGTAGGCACCATGGACTTCTCCATGTTCAGTGAGTTGTGTAGGTGTTGTCTTCAGCAATAGGGCCTTGCTATCAATTTGTGGAAAGCAACTTATAGTCTTGGCAACAGCCTGGGTTCTGAAATGTGATGTCCTCTTGTTGCCATTCCTTGCATACTTTTCTCATTCTGTGTATGTTTAGGCTCTAGCCCTTCTTAAAATGCTGAGTTGACATAGCTTCTGCTATTATCAACCCACTCCTCCAGGGGCATCTGGGTTGGGCAAGGGGTTAATTTAGAACTAACATTATGTATATGCTGACTCATTTTTACAATATGGAGTACAAGTTTCTTTATAACACAGAATATCAAAGTGTCCTCTCTGTCTCTTCTGCCCCCTGTAAGAATCATGGGTACTTCTTTTCCTTGGCCATTAGAAAATAGGAACAGATGAAGAAACATTTGTGGAAGGTCATGGTAGGCTGAAAATGACTCCTCAAAGAAGTACATGATCCTAGTCTCCAGAACTTGTAAAGATGTGAGGAAATCAGAATTAAAGTTGGTTTCATTCAGATCCAAACTGCCCCCAACCCCAGCTCATAAGTGAAAGGTTTGGTCTTCATTTCAGCAGTATTCAGAGATGGGGAATTGGAAGGTAATAGATGATAAGGCTTCTGCCCTCATCGATGGAGTTACTCTATTTACAGATTTGTAGCTGACAGAGCTACCAGGAGGCTGTGGAACTTTAGGAGATGGCACCTAGTTGGTAGAAATAAGCCATTGTAGGTGTGCCTTTGACAGTTACTTTTTTTCTTTGTCCCTTTTCCTCTTTTGCTCTCTTTTTCTCCTCTTCATTCCCCCTTGCTTCTTTCTTTCCCTCTGTCTTTTCTGGCTGCCCTGTAACGTGATTTTTTTGCTTCATCACAGTCCAGAAAACAGAGCCAAGTAAACATGGATTGAAACATGAAAGGATGATCCTAAGTAAATCTTTACTCCTTTAACTTGCCTCAAGTATTTTGTCATAGCTATGAAAAAATGACTATCCAAAGCTAATCAACTGACCTTGAGATGACATTATTCTGTGCTTTTTGAGTGGGCTTGACAGAGCTACAGTTGTCTTTAAAAGTACAAGAGGGAGACAGACAATGTCAGAGTCTTGCCACGTGAGAAAGACTGGCCTGTCCTGGCTGTGAGAATGGAGAGACATGATCCAGGGAGTTCAGTAGCATTTAGATGTAAGAAAATGCCAGAAGACAAATTTCCTCCACTACCCCAAAAAGTAGTGCAGCCCCATTGAATCCAAACTTTATGAGTGAGATGTCTGACTTTTGCCCTCCAGGCTAGATTATTGCTGGTGGCGACTTGTTACAGTAACCATGAGTGCAGACGGGAGAGAAAATGCAAAAGGCTTCTGCCTGGTTTGCTCCATGTTCCATGCACCTCCCATCCAACTGCAATGACAGAGGTCCTCAGGGAGATTTGTATTGCCTCAGAACAGAGGAGGGGAGAGGCCAAACTGTCCCTAGAAGTACTGCTCACCTCTCTGTTGTGTCGTTCAAATTCACATTCCCTTAGTAGTTCCAGAGTCCTCTAGAACTGGGCTCATGGTGACATGACATGCTCTTAGGGAATTCCACCTGTACTTCAGGCCCCAGAAGTGACTTCCTGAGGAAAATGAAAATTCATAGAGAGTAAAAGCAACTCGAAAACCAATGGAAACAGCAACAGCAAGAGGCTTGTAAAGTTTACTTCAAACTACTGGTTACTGTGGGCTAGTAGTTAACATGCTGCAGTTGTTCTGATGGCTTCATAGGGTCTATCATGACTGTCTCTTCACAATTCAGTACTGGAATGTCAATATGGCATCTGAAATCAGCCAGGGTAGCAAGAGTTACACCACAGAGATGAGCAAGGGCCACAGAGATGGGCTTTTTTATTTCTTCACAACTCATAATTAAAAGGTTCACACATTGTTCTTAAAGAAATAAAATCTGAAAACCATGTCTCAAAAACAAAGCCAAAAATAAGACCTAGACAACTTTGGGCTTGGAGATGACAGATAAAATATCAAAAACACTGTGGGGAAAAAAAAAACTTGGCAAGAAGGACCCTAATAAAATGAAAAACATTTATGAAACAGTTAAGAGAATAATAAAAAAACCTCAGGCTAGGATAAAGTCTTGTGTTTTATATGTCTGATAAGAGACTATTACACAGAGATTGAGATCCCCCCAACATACACAAAAGTTTTGCTATGTAGTACTTGTTGGCTAGCCAGTAACTTTCTATGTAAACCAGGCTTGCCTTGAAGTTGCGACAGTACTCCTGCCTCTGCCTCCCATAAAGTGAGGTTATAGGTATGTGCTATCATGTGTGGCTTACAAAGAACCCTGAAGAGTCAGCAATAAGACACCAACCTGATTTTATAAAGTGGGAAAAACAGATAAAAGATTTGAACGGACACCTCACTAGCATACATATGTGGTTGGGATTTATCTGTCTCTTATATATAACCTGTATATGTATTACATTTCCTCATATTGCAAGTAGCATATGATAATACACTCCATGTGCCACCAGGAAAATGTAAACCGCAATGAGATTCCACTGTACACCTATTAGAGTGAGCAACAACACTTCCTGGTGAGAGTGTGAAGAATCACCCACTTGTTTTCATTTCTGGTGAGACTACAACATGGTACAAACACTTGGAGAGATAGTTGGGTGATGTCTTACACAGCTGAACATAGCCTTGCCATATGGATCAACCATCATACACTTTGGACGTTACCCAGATGAATTTCAAAACTTATACCCAGGCACAACCCTTCATATCAGTGTTTGAAGCAGCTGTCACATGTTTATCAGACAGTTGCCATAATTTGGTTTAAAATATACAGGTTTAAAATAAAATAAAACAAAATAAAACTCTGGTACATCCAGATGATGGAATATTATTCCGTGCTTAAAAGAAATGAGCTATCCAGCCATGAAAACACATAAAATCCAAATTAATGCTGCCCATATGCACTTCAGTCTTGGATCATCCAATAAATTATGGTCACTTGTAAGACGAATTGCTAAACAGTCTTATTAATTAAAAAAAACCTGGAGCCACATATTGGGGTAAAAACTGAGAGATCAGAAAAGCAGAAAGAGGCCAGCCACATTCTTACCAGTTGGAAATATTCAGCCAAAGAGACCTACTTCCTGTATACCCGTGCCTATACGCCTTTCTGTTCTGCATCTCACTTCCTCTCTCTGCCCAGCTATATCACTTCCTGTCTGTCTGTACAAACTTCCAGACCTCTATAGTTAGTGCTGGGCTTAAAGGTGTGTATCACCATGCCTGACTCTGGTCCCCAGTGTGGCCTTGAACTCACAGAGATCCGAATGGATCTCTGCCCCCCCAAATGCTAGGATTAAAGGTGTGCGCTACCATTGCCTGACTTCTATGTTTAATATAGTGGCTGGCTTTTTCCTCTGATCCTCAGATAAGCTTTATTAGGGTGCACAATATATTGGGGCACACCATATATCACCACAGTCAACCTATCAGGGCCCACACATGTGAAGAAAGCTAATACCCACCCCACACACACAACAGCCATCAACTGTAGGTAAGTTCTCAGCTAGGATTCCTTGCCCCTCCTCCATCCATGCTGGAATTTTGACTGGCTTGATCATGTGCCAATCTTGTGCAGGCAATCACAGTATGCTGTATTTTCTACTCAGCTTTTCTCTGAACCTAAAACTCTTTTTAAAGACCAGTTGATTCGTTCGTTTTTTAAAGAATTTTGTGCACTTAGACCAGCACTGAGTGTTTAGAAATGACTATTTTAGATAATCTTAGTTAAAATGCATTCTTAAGTAGAGGTTATGGAATCAATGTCTTAGTTTGCTTGCTTTTGCTATGATAAAGATCATAACCAAAAGCAAATGGAGAAGGAAAGTTTTGTTTGACTTACCCTTCATGTGACAGTCCATCACCGGGGAAAGCTAAGGCGGAAACTGAAGTAGAGCCATGGAGGGGTGCTGCTCACTGGCCAATCTGATAGAGGAGGATCTTCAGTTGAGATTTTTCTTTCCAGATGGCCCTGGCTTGTGTCAAGTTGATTGCCTCCCCCCCAAAAAAACCTAACCATCACAATCGGCTTCTTTTGCAAACCTTGTATTTGTGGAGACTTTGGACAGAAGCACTCTTTATTTGCCCCTACACTTGTAGAGACAGTGCCTAAGAAAAGGAAGTCAACCATCAAATGGGTTGGAAAATCAAACGTGATTATCTTAGTGTGACTTCTAAAACCTCTATGTGGGCAAGTGTCTCCACAACTTATTAGTACATGCCATCTCTTCTCCAAATCCACTCTTCTTCAGGAGCTCTCTTAACACTGAGGTAATAATAAGACTTTGTGTTTATTTCTGACCATTGTCACAATGTGAATCCTTGTCAGTAGAGGGCGCTGAAGGTACACTGAGAAGATTTGTGTTCTGTGTTTTGTAGTGTTTATCTCAGACAGGGCCTCTATTTGTATGCAGACCGGGCTGGCCTGGAACTAGCAATCCTCCCATCCTCCTTCCTCCACCTCCTGAGTTCCTAAGTGCTGTGATCACTTACACTTGGCTTGAAATGAGTTTTATGAGATTCTGATATGCCCCATTGGTTAGTCTACTGTGAAGCAGAGCTTTCTCCAGTGCTAGGCTCCTGTGTACAAAGTTCCTGCAAGTATTACCAAAGCTGACTCCTTCTCCCATCCCCCTTCCCTCCATCTCCTCCTGAGCATCCCATTTCAGCCTTCAGAAGACTGGCCACTATGTCTTTTAATTTCTGTGTTCTGATTCAGCCAGGAGGTCCTCAGTGAATGAATGGAATTGCAAACTGCAATACTTCCATACAATAAAATATTAATTAAAAAATAAGCTACTAACTCATGGAAAGAAATGGAGGAACTGGTGAGTGTTCAGTTTTCTATGAATCTAAAAGTACACCAGTAATTTTGTCTAGCAAATGAATCTAGACTCTCTCAATGGTTAAGAGCACTCGTTGCTCTTGCAGAGGACCTGGATTCAATTCCCAGAACCCACATAGCAGCTCACAACTGTCTGTAACTTCAGTGATGTGATTGCCTCTTATGACCTCTGTGTGCATACATGTGGTGCACATACATGCAGGCAAAACATTCATATATACATAATAATAAAATATACCTAAAATTTTTTAATATCAAAATATATTTTATTCTGGACATCTTTCAGATCTGATTCAAATTACAGTTGTCAAAACAATACAATACAAAGGGGAATACTGCAACACACACACACACACACACACACACAAACACACACAAAATGTGCCTGGAAAGGGTCAAAAGGTCATTGGGGACAAATCACCGTGATGTGGAACCAGAATACATCGTGTCATTGCCATGGTCCAGGAGAGATAGACATCTGTATCAGTCTTCCTTACACAGTCAGTCATCATGAAAACTGAACAATAAAGTTCTTTAACATGTACAAAAAAAACTGTCATGGGCTGGTTTACACTTTTACAACAGTTTTAAAGTTAACTGGGGAACTAAAGAAAGGATGCAGATGTCATCACCCAGTGCTAGGATATGCTCACAGAATCAGACCCAAAGGATTTGCCAAACTCAAATGAAAACATTATATATAGTGACAATGTCAAAGTCAGGAGAGAAAACCACTTCTGTATTTAAGGATGGCAGAGATACACAATGAAGTCTGCCTGTTTGTAATGAGATGAAGACGTACACAGGACACAACATACAGAATGTTTCCTCCAACTTATCCAGAAATTCCAAAGAAAACATGAAACAGCTTGCCAGGTTTAAAAAAAGAAAAGAAAAGAAAAAAGCCTAGTTATTCACCCTGTATGATGATATTTTATTTGTGCTTAAATGTGATTTTATTTGTATGTTAATAAATAAAAGTGCCTGGGGGTCAGAGCTAATAGCAAGCCATAGCAGAAACCAGGCCCTGGTGGCGCACACCTTTAATCCCGATCACATGACAGGCAGATGTCTGTGTGTTCAAGGATACAGCCAGCATGGAGACACACGCCTTTAATCTCAATACCAACCATAGAGACCTGGAGGTCTGTATAGGCAGGCAGTGACAAGCAGGTCATGTGGTTGAGTTTACAACCAATGAGAAGGCAGAACAGAAAGTCAATAAGAAGACAGATACACAGGAAGTAGGTCTCTTTCTCTGGGGAAGGACGGCAGCAGCAGCGAGCAGTAAGAAAGGGTTTTTAGTCTCAGCTCTCAGCTACTGCTCTTACCTCTTGGACTTTTAACTCAGCATTTGGCTCTGTGTTTCTTATTTAATAAGACTGTTACATCTACACCCTGCTTCAACAATGTCACAGAAGAGCAGAAATAAAGAATGCTATGGACACCTCAGACGACACCAGATTCTAAATGAATGGATTAAAAATGTGAGCACTCCCTTTTTTCTCTCTCTTCTACATTCAATTAGAATCACGTATTTAAAAACTAATTTAAGCCAGGCAGTGGTGGCACATGCCTTTAATCCCAGCACCCAGGAGGCAGAGCCAGGTGGATCTCTGTGAGTTCGAGGTTAGCCTGGTCTACAGAGCAAGATCCAGGACAGGCACCAAAGCTACACAGAGAAACCCTGTCTCAAAAAAACCAAAACCAAACCAAATCAAAACAAAACAAAACAAAAAACTGATATTAAATGTGACAGACACTTCAGAGATATTACTTGAAGTAGTTCATACCTTCCCTCCTTGCTGATTTCAGAGAAAAGGAGGGAACCAAGAAAACAAATTTAAAATCACCCCCAGGGTCTCTGCAGGCTGGCTGCCAGCCCCCAACGCTGGCTTTTGCTGGTGTGCCACGACGTTGGTCCACGGAGGCAGGATTTCTGCAGCAACTATGCAAGCACTGCTCTCAGCTCGTGGGGATCCAGCTGTTGTGGAAACGTGCAACGTACTTACAAAAACACAAATGGTCTTTAAAAGAGCAAGACAGCACTGTCTGAGATGGTTTTCCTATGCATCTGGTAACACTTGTCATGTCTGCCTGCAGAAGCCTGGTCATCTGTGATTCCTTTCAACAGCAAAATGCCCAGTTACATTACTCTTTTTTTTAACCAAATCATTCAACATAAACAGATAGCTCCTTTAAAATAGTACTCTCTCATTAAATCTGATTCGACAGAAAGAATCTTAAGGAAAAGAGTGCTTTATGAGTGAAAAGTACAAATCTTTGGCCTGTCTCTTGATATTTTAATGTCAAAAAGCAAAAAATCTTCATGTGATTCAATCTATTGATTACTTTTTGCACCATATTTTGTTTTTCTTTTACCACAAAAGGAGGCACTTTCAGTATCTGTAAAAGGTATTTAATCCTAAAACATACTCACCTAGAGGATAACTCATGAAAACAGAATTTGCTACACTCTAAGACCTATTCCAGTTACCACTTCTTTTTTTTTTTTTTTTTTTTTTGGTTTTTCAAGACAGGGTTTCTCTGTGTAGCTTTGCGCCTTTCCTGGATCTCGCTCTGTAGACCAGGCTGGTCTCGAACTCACAAAGATCCGCCTGCCTCTGCCTCCCGAGTGCTGGGATTAAAGGCGTGCGCCACCACCGCCCAGCTCCAGTTACCACTTCTAAAGTCATTTGAAAGTCAATGATATTACCTGATCATGGAAAATGGAAATGGGGCAAATATATGTCTCCAGGGGTCTCCGCATGGAGAGCAGATTCCTTCATGCCTTTTAAGGATGGCAGCTGCTCCCTCTAGTCTACTTTAATCAAAGAGTTTTCATTTAAGTCTCCTTATTCTCTTTCCTTATGATTAAGTTCCTTACAGTAAAGTATAAAACAATGATCTAAATGAACACCATAGAAAGACTCCTGGACTCAGTGGATCTTCAGAGTAAGCTCTCAGAAAAAGACAAGAGGGAAAGTAAAAAAAAAAAAAACAAAAAAACAAAAAAACAAGACAGAACTTCACATGCTGTGTGACATGGTCTCCCGTGATCATCTGACTGCTCGGGTGGAGACACAGTGCGGTGTCTGTGGAGCAGCATTGTGGCACATCAGCAAGAAGAGCAGCAAAGCACACAGTCCTATGCTCACAAAGAAACAGCCTAAAGATGGACACCTTCAGACAAGTCTACACGGGAGGACCCATGGCTTCAGGACAGCAAAGTTCTGCACTCATGCTCTGTTACACATCCTATCACAGCTAGGTGCTATGGTAAAACAGCCAAAGAATTAGGAAAAGAAACCAAACCAACAAACATACCCAACAGGAAGCAAGACAATATCATAAAATTCAGCTGTCATTTTGGCAGCTATATTCAGAAATCTGTGACTATCTTTGAATCAGCTGGGAAGAATGTCAATGACTGTATGCAAATGAACAAAATGTCCATATCAAAATACAAAAGCACTATCAATAATCACCTCTGACCTTCAGGTTTAGATTCAGTGCAATTGACAAATGCATCGCTGAAGGAGATGCAGCTGAGGCATACTCAAAACGTTTGTGTCTATTCCTGGGAGCACATTTAAAAATTATTGCACAGATTTGTTTATTTATTTGTTTGTTTGTTTATGTTTAACAACAACAGAGGCCAACAGATGTGACCCTCTTGAAGTAAAAGCAGAATCTCAAGTGCCAGACAGTTGGCATTATAGATTTCCTACAGAGCCCCAGACCAGTGAGCTCTAAACATCTCAGTGAGTGTGACCCAATCCTAAAAACATCTGCCTATGGTGATATTTTATTTGTCCTTAAATGTGATTTTATTTGTATGTTAATAAATAAAGCTACCTGGGGGGTCAGAGCTAATAGCAAGCCATAGCAGAAGCCAGGTGGTGGTGGCACACACCCTTAATCACGATCACATAACAGGCAGATCTCTGTGTGTTCAAGGATACCACCAGCATGGAGACACATGCCTTTAATCTCAATACCAACCATAGAGACCTGGAGGTCTGTATAGGCAGGCAGTGACAAGGAGGTCATGTGGTTGGGTTTACAACCAATGAGAAGGAAGAACAGAAAGTCAATAAAAAGACAGACACACAGGAAGTAGGTCTCTTTCTGAGGGGAAGGACAGCAGCGGCAGCGAGGGGTAAGAAAGAGTTTTAGTCTCAGCTCTTAGCTACTGCTCTGACCTCTTGGGCTTTTAACTCTGCATTTGGCTCTGTGTTTCTTATTTAATAAGACTGATACATCTACACCTGCCAAAAACCATAAATGACTGCCTCTCTGGATGCAAAATTTTAAAAATTTTATTACAGTATCATATTCCTCAGTAACAACAATGGGGGTGATATAAAAATGTATAGTGAAATTTAAGTGTATTCATCCTCTTCACCAAAAATAAATGCCACCCTACCTCAGTGAAGCCAAGACTTTCATCAACCAATGCTGTTTTGTAAAGAGCAAAGCAGCAGATACTGTGCTTCAAAGCTGTGGGGCTGGATCAGAACTGCTTAGACAGAACACAAGGTGGGACTCAGGAGTCAAAGGCCTGAAAATAACTAGTTGCACAAATAGTGTTATAAATTTGCTAAGCAATTTCTTAATAAAAAATTTAAAGATATAAATTTGACAACTGTTCTCTTCAGAACGGACATGCTAGGATTCGTCTGTTAATCTTTACTGTCCTCTTAATCACCTTCACAAACAGGGCCTCTGGTGAATATTTTGTAGGTACATTTTACTTTTAGCTGAGCACAAGAGATTTGATTGGATACTTCTATCTTTAAAAAAATACTTGATATAAACAGAGTAAAAGACATGATACAGTAGTGGTTACTGGAAAAACAGCAGCTTAGATCTATGTTGCTTGACAGTGTAGCCTCGGTGCCACATATACAGGCAGAGTGGCACACCGGCCACACCTCTCCCTAAATTCTCAGTCACTGCTACTCAAAAACACCTCAAAGCAAGCCTTTAAAAGTTGTTGTTGTTGTTGTTTGTTTATTTTTATTATTTTATTTTTTGCTCAGTCCACATACCACCCCTAGATCCCCCTCCTCCCTCCTCCCACCCCCCAGCCCTCTCTCCTAAGCCACCCCACATCCCCACATCCCACAAATCAATGTCTCTGATGGGAAATCAGCAGAGCCCAGCACACTGATCCATGACCCTTCCCACTGTACCAAGGCTGCCCAAGGTGTCACACCACAGGCACAGGATTCCCAGAAGCCTGCCCATGTACCAGGGACAGATCCCGATCCCCCTGCCTGGGTGCCACCCAAACAGTTCGAGCCAAACAACCATCTTCCATATCCAGAGGGCCTAGTCAAGTCCCATGGGGGCTCCACAGCCACCAGTCCACAGTTCATGGGCTAGTGTGGCCGGTCATCTCTGCGCATCTTCCCATCATGATCTCAATGTCCCCCACCTGCAGTATCTCTCCTCTCTCTCATCAGTTGGATTCCCAGAGCTCAGCCTGGCACCTGGCCATGGATCTCTGCATCTGCCTCATCAGTCACTGAACAAAGGCTCTATGATGACAGCTAGGTTATTCACTAGACTGGTCACCAGAATAGACCAGTCCAGGCACCCTCTGGACACTGCCAGCAGACCATGGTGGGGTCATCCTTGTGGATTCCTGAGAGCTTCCCCAGCACCCTGCCTCTTCCTATTCCCATGATGTCCTCATTTATCATGGTATCTCCCTCCCTGCCCTCCCACTCTGTCCCTGTTCCAGCTTGATCCTACCCTTTCCCTATGTTCTCATCCCCCACTCCTCGCCCTCTGCCACCCCCACACATACTCAGTCCGCTCATGTAGATCTCATCCACTTCTCCTTTGCAGGGTCATCCATGTGTCCCTCCTAGGGTCTTTCCCCTGTTATCTAGCCTCTCTAGAGCTGTGGGTTGCAGTCTGGCCATCCCTTCCCTCACATCTAGTATCCACTTATGAGTGAGTACGTACTATGTTTGTCCTTCTGAGTCTGGGTTACCTCACTCAAGATGATATTTTCTAGTTCCATCCATTTGCCTGTGAATTTCATGATATCATTGTTCTTTACTGCTGAGTAGTACTCTATTGTGTATATGTGCCACATTTTATTTATCCATTCTTCAGTTGAGGGGAATTGCTTTGAATTTCTCTCCATTTAATTTGACGTTGGCGGTTGGCTTGCTGTAAATTACCTTTATTATGGTTAGGTCTGTTCCTTGTATTCCTGATCTCTCTAGAACCTTTATCATGAATGGGTGTTGGATTTTGTCAAAGGCTTTTTCAGCATCCAATGAGATGATCATGTGCTTTTTTTCTTTCAGTTTGTATATATGGTGTATTATATTGACAGATTTTCATATGTTGAAGTATCCTTGCATCCCTGGGATGAAGCCTACTTGGTCATGGTGGATAATTTTTTGATGTGTTCCTGGATTCAGTTAGCCAGTATTTTATTGACTATTTTTGCATCAATGTTCATGAGTGAGATTGGTCTGTAATTCTCTTTCTTTCTTGCATCTTTGTGTGGTTTGGGTATCAGGGTAACTGCAGCCTCATAAAATGAAATTGGTAATGTTCCTTCTGTTTCTATTGTGTGGAGCAATTTGAAGAGTATTGGTATTAGCTCTTCTTTGAAAATCTGGTAGAATTCTGCACTGAAACCATCTGGTTCTGGGCTTTTTTTGGTTGGGAGACTTTTAATGACCGTTTCTATATCCTTAGGGGTTATTGGTCTATTTAAATAGTTTATCTGGTCTTGATTTAACTTTGGTATGGGTTACCTATCCAGAAAATCATCCATTTCTTTCAGATTTTCCAATTTTGTGGAGTACAGGTTTTTGAAGTATGACCTGATGATTCTCTGGATTTTCTCATTGTCTGTTATGTTTCCCTTTTCATTTCTGATTGTGTTAATTTGGATCCTCTCTCTCTGCTTTTTGGTTAATTGGGATAAGGGCTTGTCTATCTTGTTGATTTTCTCAAAGAACTAGCTCCTTGTTTCATTGATTTTTTGTTTCTATTTTATTAATTTCAGCCCTCAATTTGATTATTTCCTGGCATCTACTCCTCCTGGGTGAGTTTGCTTCTTCTTATTCTGGAGCTTTCAGTTGTGCGGTTAAGTCACTAGTGTGAGATTTCTCCAACTTCTTTATGTGGGCATTTAGAGCTATGATTTTTCCTCTTATCACTGCTTTCATAGTATCCCATAAGTTTGGGTTTGTTGTACATTCATTTTCATTGAATTCTAGGAAATCTTTAATTTCTTTATTTCTTCTTTGACTCATTGGTGATTCAATTGGGCATTAATCAGTTTCCATGAGATTGTAGGCTTTCTGTAATTTTTGTTGTTGTTGAAATCTAACTTTAAGCCATGGTGGTCTGATAAGATACAGGAGGTTATTTCAATTTTTTTGTATCTGTTTAGATTATCTTTGTGACCAAGCATGTAGGCAATTTTGGAGAAGGTTCCATGGGGTGCTGAGAAGAAGGTATATTCTTTTGTGTTAGGGTGGAATATTCTGTAGATATCTATTAAGTCTATTTGAGTCATAATGTCTGTTTGTTTTCTTGTTTCTCTGTTAAATTTCTGTTTGGCAGACCTGTCCATTGGTGAGAGTGGGGTGTTGAAGTCTCCCACTACTAGTGTATGGGGTTTGATGTGTGATTTAAGCTTTAGTAATGTTTCTTTTACAAATGTAGGTGCCCTTGTATTTGGGGCATAAATATTCAGAATTGAGACTTCATCTTGTCAGATTTTTCCCTGTAATGTCCTTCCCAATCTCTTTCTATTGATTTTAGTCTGAAGTCTATTTTATTAGATATTAGGATAGCTACACCAGCTTGCTTCTTAAATCCATTTCATTGGAAAGTCTTTTCCCAGCCTTTTATTCTGAGATAGTGTCTGTCTTTGAAGTTGGGATGTGTTTCTTGTATGTGACAGAAGGATGGATCCTGTTTTCATGTCCATTTTGTTAGCCTGTGTCTTTTTATAGGTGAATTGAGACCATTGATATTAATGGATATTAATGACCAGTGATTGTTAATTCCTGTTATTTTTTGGTGGTAGTGTTGTACGTTGCCCTTCTTTGGCATTTTTTGGTGTGGGACTATCTATTGCCTGTGTTTTCATGAGTGTATCTAACTTCCTTAGGTTGGATTTTTCCTTCAAGTGCTTTCTGTAGGGCTGGATTCATGGAAAGATATTGTTTAAATCTGGTTTTTATCATGGAATATTTTGTTTATTCCGTCTATGTTGATTTCGAGTTTTGCTGGGTATAATAGTCTGAGTTGGCATCCATGGTCTCTTAGTGTCTGCATAAAGTCTGTCCAGGACCTTCTGGCTTTTAGAGTCTCCATTGAGAAGTCAAGTGTTATTCTTATGGGTCTGCCTTTATATGTTACTTGGCCTTTTTCCTTTGCAGCTCTTAATATTTTTTTCTTTATACTTTATGATTAGTGGTTTGATTATTATGTGGCAGAGGGACTTTTTTTGGAATCCAGTCTATTTGCTGTTCTGTAACCTTCTTGTATTTTTATAGGCATTTCTTTCCCTAGGTTGGGAAAGTTTTCTTCTATGATTTTGTTGAATATATTTTCTGTGCCTTTGAGTTGGTATTCTTCTCCTTCTTCTATCCCTATTATTCTTAGGTTTAGTCTTTTCATGGTGTCCCAAATTTCCTGGACATTTTGGGTCATGACTTTCTTGGCTTTAGTGTTTTCTTGGACTGATGAATCTATTTCCTCTACTGTATCTTTAATACCAGAGATCCGCTCTTCCGTCTCTTGCATTCTGTTGGTTATACTTGATTCTGTAGTTCCAGTTTGTTTAGTCAGATTTTCCACTTCCAGAATTACCTCAATTTGTGTCTTCTTTGTTGTCTCCATTTCAGTTTTCAAATCTTGAACTGTTTCCCTCACTTGTTTAATTGCTTTCTTTTGGCTTTCTTTAAGGGGTTTACTGATTTCTTCCCATTTTTTGTTTGACTTTTCCTCGATTTCTTTTTTCTTTCTTTTTTTCATTTTTCTTTATCCACCTATCCCCCCTCCTCCCTCCTCCCACCACCTAGCCTTCTTTCCCAAGCCACCCAGCATCCCCACATCCCCCAAATCGAGGTCTCCCATGGAGAGTCAGCAGAGCCCAGCACACTGAGCCTAGGCAGGTCCAAGCTCCTGCCCATTGCACCAAGGCTGTGCAAGGTGTCACACCACAGGCACCAGGCTCCAGAATCCTGCTCGTAGAGCAGGGACAGATCCCGATCCCCCTGCCTGGATGCCCCCCAAACAGTTCAAGCCAAACAACCATCTTCTGTATCTGGAGGGCCTAGTTCAGTCCCACAGGGGCTCCACATCCACCAGTCCACAGTTCATGGGCCTTCACTAGTGTGGCCAGTCATCTCTGCCCATCTTCCAAACAAGAATTCCACTTCCCTTGCCTGCAGAATCCCTTCTCTCTCTCATCAATTGGATTCCTGGAACTCAGCCTGGTGCCTGGCTATGGATCTCTGCATCTGCCTCATCAGTCACTGGACAAAGGCTCTATGATGACAGCAAGGTTATTAGCTAGACTGGTCCCCAGATTTGACCAGTCCAGGCACCCTCTAGTTCACAGTTACGGGGGAACACATAGAATTTTTGAAGTTTACTGGAATGCAGGAGGAGACAAAGTTGGAGTCAGTGCATCAGATGGTTCAGTTTGTGTCTTACACCTTCAGAAATAGCATTACTTGTTGGAAGCCATGGACTGACTATGAATGTGTACATAGCCACAAGACTATCCCTGACCCACGTACTGCTATAGTCCCACTTGAACCATGGCCAGTCCACTACAGCCAAATCTAAGAGAAATATATACATGCAGTGTATATGAACACAGCTGTCTGTTGTGTATGAACCAGAAATCCAAGGTGGGGTCATCCTTGTTGATTCCTGAGAGCCTCCCCAGCACCCTGCCCCTTCCTATTCCCATGATATCCTTATCTATCATGGTATCTCCCTGAAGGGGAAAAAGATTATAATCTATGGTGTTTGCTGATTTAAAGGGGAGAAACAAGGCTGTCATTAACATCCAAAACTGACACGTGTGTGGTTTGCTCTTATAACACATATTCTATCTCTTTTGCTTTTCATATCCAAACTTCTAAATGCTACTTAGGAGCACAGCAGGTTAGATCCCAGCACTTGGTGAGCGGAATTCACAAGCTGGGATGAGACTATCATCTTCAGGGTACAGCTGTGTTCATATACACTGCATGTATATATTTCTCTTAGATTTGGCTGTAGTGGACTGGTCATGGTTCAAGTGGGACTATAGCAGTACGTGGTTCAGGGATAGCCTTGTGGCTATGTACACATTCATAGTCAGTCCATGGCTTCCAACTAGTAATACTATTTCTGAAAGTGTAAGACACAAACTGAACCATCTGATGCACTGACTCCAACTTTGTCTCCTCCTACATTCCAGCAAACTTCAAAAATTCTATGTGTTCCCCCATAACTGTGAACTAGAGCACCTGTCTATGTGTTCCAGATGTGCACACATTTGTCAAAAGAACCACTTGCCAGATATCTGCCATCAGGCCTGAAAGCCATACTGTACATGGGCTCTTGGTGTTTTGTCAAAGTATGGAATCAAATCTCTGGGTCTACGTCCCATAACCTAACTGTAGAATCAAAGGATGTACTTTCTAGCATAAGGTTGGCATTTGGATTATTTGTCCCTGGTCCTGTTGGACTCCATTTAATAGTATAAATTTCTTTATTATGTGCTTGCAAATAATGGACACAGTTATCTTGCTTCAAACTCCAAATTTTCAAGGTCATGTCATCAGAACACAGGGCCAAGGGATTACCAGTTGGGTCCCATTTGATAGTGTTTACTTCATTCATGTGTTCCTGGAATGTTTTGATAGGTCTGTCTTGTCCTAATTTGCAGAAATGAATGTACATATCTGTACTACAAAATGCAAATGTGTTTTTGCTCTGCCAGTCAACATCCAGTGCTGGGGCTGAATAGAAACGAAACTGCTGCCTAATTAGCTTCACCAGTGTGTGATCCCAAATAACAGTGGTCTTATCTACGTCAGCACTTAGGATGAAATTTCCTTTCTTATTCCATTTTAATGCAAATATAGAGCATTTATGTTACCAAAAGGTGCTGGCAAGATTACCATCTTTAGTCCATATTCAGGCAAATCCATCATATGACCCAGTTGCTAGAAGTTTACCTTCACTATTCCAATCTAAAGAAGTGACATCCTTGTTTCTGGGAACATCCTGTCCTCCTTCCCGTATGCAATGTCTAAGCACCAGCTGCGTGGGACCATTAGTGCTGTTGTCACTAAGATTTCATATCCTTGCTGTGGAGTCTCTAGACCCTGATGCCAGGAGATCACTAACAGGGTTCCAGGCACAGATGAAAACTTCAGATTCATGGCCCTGTAGCACAACTGCTTTCTTTTGGGGGGGGGATTTTAACATCCCCATCTATTTCCATTGTGTCAGTGTGATTATTTGTGGTGGTATGTGCTCCATTCTCCTCCCCATTTGCTGTGTTCTCTCCATTTTTTGCAGATCCTTGCTGGTTAGTGGCTGCAGCGGCAGCATGCTGCTGTGCAAGCTTGTCTCTATAGGCTTGTTGTCTTGTTTGGACTACACCAGGCATAACAGCATCTATCAGGGACAGACTCTATGGGTCGGCCATCAAATAAGGTGCCATCCTCATTTATGCTAACTTCTGCCTCTACATATTGTAGGCCTTTCTGGATGATAGATGTCAATGCAGCAGGTGGGACAAGGGCACAATTTATATTGGACTGACTTATATGGCTCTCCAAAGGTAAATGTTGAATGAGATAATCCTGACTCTTGCAAGTACCTATATACCAAGAAGTTCACCTCATCACTGCTGCTACTCATCTTTATTCCCACTTAAACCATGAGGTCACAACACAGGATATAACCCATTGGCAGTGCGTTAATGTGAGGAGGTACAACTAGATATCTGACCATGAAACACAAGTTGCTGAGGCTGATTGGTGACGCTGTCCACTTCTGGACTCACAATGCTCCCCTCCTGGCCGCCTTCAGCACCCCTAGGCGCCCTGGGGTGCAGGTGCTGACAGCAGGGCAGGGAGTCTGGTGGGGGAGGGGTGCAGGGTCAGAGCTCAGCACTGAGGCAGGAGGGGAGCTGTTACTAAGGGAGAGAGCCAAGGACGAGTGGCTCATGGCTCAGGTTCGGCACCAGGGAGCTCACCTAAAAATTTAAATGAATATAAACCCACAACCCTCAGTAACTGAACAATTATATCCTTGCTTATTAATCCCAGAGAATCAGCAACTGGTGTTCACAAAAAGTTCTCTATGTGTCAAATGCCCTTCAATTGACTAATAGTTATAGAAGAAATAAAACCCCATGTGCACCCATCCCCAGGAATACTACTCAGCAATAAAAAGAAATTGGCTCTTCATTGTAGCTAGAGTTTTCCTACCTGGCCCACAGTCAGGACAAATCTTTGTCACCTGCCAGTCCCACAGCCTCTCAGACCCAACCAAGTAAACACACAGAGACTTATAGTGCTTACAAACTGTATGGCCGTGGCAGGCTTCTTGCTAACTGTTCTTATATCTTAAATGAATCCATTTCCATAAATCTATACCTTGCCACGTGGCTCGTGGCTTACCGGCATCTTTACATGCTGCTTGTCATGGCAGCGGCTGGCATTGTCTCCCTCTGCCTTCCTGTTCTCTCAATTCTCCTCTCTGTTAGTCCCACCTATACTTCCTGCCTGGCCACTGGCCAATCAGTGTTTTATTTATTGACCAATCAGAGCAATTTGACATACAGACCATCCCACAGCACTTCATTATAATTTTATATGCACAGCAAGGAAAATGAAACCCAGTGTGTGTGGGGGGTGTTATGTGTGTGTATAAATTAACATATGCCAATAACAAAGACTTTACAACACCTGGTGGTCCCTGTAAAAGGAATAATATTTTTGAAATGACAGAATTATCAAAATGAAAAACAGATCAAGGGCATGGGGATTGAGGAGAGGTGGAAGTGGGATGGAAACAATATGCCTCTGAAAAGGCAGTGGGGAAGATCCCTGTGGTAATGGAAACCTTCTTTACTTTGTATCAAGGACAATATCATGACTAATATATGTTTGCAAGAATTTCCAGTTTATCATTGGAGAGAGATATACAAAATGTTATAAACAATCTATTTTGATTCTTATAAATACATGTGAATATGCAAGTGTATTAAAGTAGAATCAAAATAATTGTCTCTACACTGTACTCCTCTTCATTGCCTGCACCAAGGATGGAATGAACTACTCCCATTGCCACATCCTTGGCAGTCAATATCTCCTTTACAATTTGTCTTACCAAGAAAGTGGCAAAATCAGTGTTGGATTTGGAATCTCTAAATATCATTGTTTTAGTGCTACAGAATGCTGTGAAGTTATTGTAATCATGAGATTATGGTTCTTCTGAGAGGCTTTCATTGCTTATGAGTAGAGTGTTGGATACATCAAATCTATGAAGTGAGTGTCTTAGAAGCAGTTGCTTGGTGTGTTGCTTTGGGGAAGGCTGCTGCTGCTGCTGCTGCTGCTGCTGCTGCTGCTCCACATACAACATCTTACCCAGGGAAGATCCATGGCCCCGCGTGAAGACAGAAATAGCATACTTTCCTTCTCCTTGGAGCAAAAGGTTCCAGGAGATACTTGTCATCAGCTCCATGTCTTAATCTGGTCCCCCAGTCTGATTCACTTGTACCATGCATTCTGATCTCCCCACCCAACAGAACACATATCCCTCATTTCTCACACACTTGTCTCCTGTTAAGTCCTTCCCTCCCCACCATCAGAGAACACAGACACAAATATTTCCTTGTGAGTCTTATTTTATTTTCATCATATTTGAGTATTTGTTGGTGTAAAAATTCACTTCATAGTTGACCACTGCCCTGTATGAGGTGAGACCTCAAAGATGGTTCTTGAAGTCTTACCTAGCCCAACTAGTTGTCCACATACTAGATGATGGAGTAGATGGAGTTCTCCTCCATTACTTAGCTGTCCTCTGAACTATCTTTTCTTGACTTCTTGTTCTTGTCATGATTTTGGTGGGATTTTGCTGGTCTTGCCTTCTTGAGTTTGGATGCAGTGGCCTTAGTTTTAGAACTAAGGAGACCTTCCTCGCCAAATCACTCCGTATTGGGGCACTTCTTGACTTCTTCACTGCTTTTGCCTTCTTTATAGAAGAGAAAACTGAAAGACAGGTTTTGAGGAAGAAGATGGAGGAGGGATAGAAACAGGAACTGAATGGAAAATGAAGTGGTTAGAGGGGTGTGTGTGCTGGGTGGGTGAGGACTGTAGAGAAGTCTTGGAGGCAGGGAGTCAAAGGCAACAACAGAAAAAAGCTTGGGTAGCTCAGCTCACCTTGGCTTTCTGCTTTGCTAGATTTCTCCACTCTTATACAGTCCAAAATATTCTGCCTAGGGAATGACACCACTCATAGTGGGCATGTCTTCCCACTTCAACTTAAGTAATCAAGATAACCACTGCCATCATATCAACAAGTCAACTTGGTCTACATAACTCTTCCATTGAGCCACCTTCCCTAATGATTCTATGTAGTTTCAAGTCAACAATGAACAACCATGGGGATAAATCTGATAAAATACTTAGAAGCTCTATACACCATAAGTTACAAAGAATTGTGGAAATAAACTAATGTACGAAGACCTAAATTAAAGGAGATGTGCCTCACTCAATTGTCAGGAAAGTCAATGTTGTTGAGATACATATTCATCTCAATTTTGTATCAATAAACCAAGTTCATTCCTAATCAAAATCTCAGAAATATTTTTTAAAAACACACAGAAAATAGCAGAAGACAATGTTTACATTCACACATCAGTACAAAGAACATAACTTTTGAAGAACCAAGAACATAGCTTATTATAAAGTCATCATAATAAGGAGATTGTGAAAATGGCATAACAATAGAAATGTATCAGTAGAATAGAGCCTAGAAATATACCTACATGTTATAGCATACATATGGGGAACCAATTATTATAAGGACACAAAGGAATATTGCAGGAGAAAGGCTAGACTTTATATCAGCTGAGTATAGAACTTCTAGGTATCCATATGTGAACAACACTTCCATCCATACTTTTAATTTATAGAAAAGTATGTCAGAATGTGCTGGAGATATGTTTCAATTTAAGAGCACGTTCTGCTCTTGCAGAGACCTTGAATTCAGTTCCCAGCACCCACATCAGGATCAGGTAGCTTCACAACCATCTGTTACTCCAGCTCCAAGGGTACAACACCCTGTTCTGGACTCTGTAGGCACCTGAACTCACATGTACTCCAACTCACACACATGTATACATAGAATTTTATTTTTATTATAATTTTTAGTTAAATAAGTATTATTATGTATATTTGATGGCTACATCATGACATTGTGAGGGTATATGTAGAGAATAAAATGGTTATTGTGATGAAGCTGATTAATTGATTCATCTCACATAGTTAATGTTTGGGAGGATGGACAATAAAAGCATATATTAATTTAACAATCCCCTTGACATAAGTCAGTGGTATTAATTTTAGTCTTCATGCTGTTCCTTAGCTCCCCAAACTTGTTCATTGCATGCGTACACATAATTTTTAATTAAATAATTAAATAATTAAATTAAAACAAAAGAGTGAGAATGGATAATAGATTCAGCTTACATGCCACAACTGAAAGAATAATGCACATTAAAGAATACATAGTAGAAATCTTTGCTTTGTTAGGGTGGTGTGGATCAGGGAAGAGACAGGACTGTGACAGGCAGTGACATATAATGAGTTTGACGTGTATCAAACTCCTCCCAGGAAGACATGATCCAGATGCAGTGGAACAAGACCACCACCAACAGAAGAATAGGCCAAAAGACCTTCCAGGAAAGAAGCTGTCATGGATAATTTTTATTGTCACTTTGATTGGATTAAGAAATACCAAGTACACTAATAAGGTAAATCTTTGGGAATGTTTGTAAAAATATTATAGAATGCTATCCTCCAGGAATGACATGACCATTGCCTTCTAGAAATCTCAGCAGCTGTGATTACCCCCAGGAGACCTTCACAAGATTGGGCCCATTTTCTTTCTGTCATAGAGGGATAGAATGGGTCCACAGGGCCCCAACTCCCCTGAGATATATAGACAATTAGCAGTTGCTAGGGGGAGGGACTCACAAGGCTTCTCTGAAGGTTTAGACAATTAACAGTGGCTAGAGGGATAAGCTTATGAGCTCCCCACTTCCTGAGAATATTCAGGCAGTTAACAGTTTCTAGGGGAGAGTGAGAGACATATTTTTCATTGGGATAGCTACTCATAAGTTGTCCACACTCCCATAAGTAACCCCAGTTAAACTCACTTGTGCAGTGAGCTAGACTTGATTGGAATAATTTCTCTGGTATGTTATTTGGTACCCTATTTGGAGTGAATAGACATTTGTTCATCTCTAGGAAAAGTTAACAACACTTGTCAGGGACAAGGATAGAATCTCTAGTTAGTGGAAAAATACAGACCCCCATAAGACAGGGAACTAGATCATCTTACAGTCAGGTTGCCTAGCAACAGGACATTGAGGCAGAGCCCTTGACCCTTTCACCCTGTAAACATCCTATACAAACATCCTGTTAGCTTGCCCCACCTTATGCAGATGACAGCTTCTTGCTCCCCATACCCTGTAGAAACTATATAAACCCTCTTGGAGAAAAATAAAGTGGCACCTTGATCAGAATCTAGACTTGGTGTGTTTCCTTGTATCTCCTGTCCCTATCATTCCGTCCTTAGGGTGGTCGAGAACCCGTTGAAGCCCTGCAGGCGGGGCAAGCACTTGATACCAAAACTGGGAAACCACAAAACCAAAGATGAGTTTTCAAGGAGTACTTGCATCATTTATGTTGTGGGTGATGAGACATGTAATTAAAGCTAAGCTATCTAAGCATATTCAGGAGCAATCTCAATAGGGCCATTATTCCCTAGTTCATGTAGTACGAACTGGCATGCCTTTCTACTGCAGTAGCGGTTGCATTGTCCCTGTAATGGGTGAAAAGATTTGCAACTCTGACAACTCCATCTGAAGGTGGAGTGTCTGTTAGAGAGAATGCTGTGGGATAATACTCTTGTACACTATAAAGATTTGTCACTTAAATTGGTTTAATAAAACACTAGTTCTCCAGGAGCTAGGCAGGGAAGTATAGGTGGGGTGACCAAACTAAGAATGCTGGGAAGAAGAAGGATGGAGTCAGGATTCACCAGCCAGATACAGAAGAAACAAGATGAGAATGTCAGACTGAGAAAAGGTAACAAGCCACGTGGCTAAACATAGGTAAGAATTATGGGTTAATTTAAGTGTAAGAGCAAGTTAGCAATGAGCCTGAGCTATAGACCGAGCATTTATAATTAATATAAGCCTCTGTGTGGTAATTTGTGAAGGGGATACTGGGTATTTGGGAGTTGCTGGTGGGACATAATCCTCCAATTACACATGGTGATCCAACGTGCTGCAATACATCCACATAAAACCTGAGAAATCTTAAAAAACATTCTAAATGCACAGAAACAGAGCCACATTAGGCTTCCTAGGCTTTCATCCCAGCTGCAGTACCCACAAAATGGAGATGGCCACCAACCACCATTAGCTAAGTAAGCCACATGGCTAGTTTCTGCAGTCTCTCACAGAGGCCACAGTACAGAGAGGCTTCTTCCAGCCACTGCCTGCCGGCTTAAGCTATCAGTGCAAGATCTGTCAGCATGCTGCATGGAGGATGTAGAATTTCCTCATACAGACAAAAAGGGCTAAAGATACACAGTAAAAACAGATTCAGACAAAAAAAAGGCCTCTAAATAGGTCACAGTATGTTTGAAAAAATGCATAGGCTTTGGAAAGAGAAGAAAAAGGGTAACTTAAATAATAGTAAAGTCCTTAAAAAAGGAATAGAGTAATCAAAAATATAATAAGTCTGCTGTGGATATTGTTCTGTAAAAATAAAACACTGATTGGTCAGTGGCCAGGCAGGAAGTATAGGTGGGTGGCCACGCAGGAAGTATAGGTGGGACAAGGAGAGAAGAGAATTCTGGGAAGCGGAAGGCTGAGTCAGAGACACTGCTAGCCTCCACTATGACAAGCCACATATGAAGATGCCGGTAAGCCACGAGCCACATGGCAAGGTATAGATTTATAGAAATGGATTAATTTAAGATATAAGAATAGTTAGCAAGAAGCCTGCCACGGCCATACAGTTTGTAAGCAATATAAGTCTCTGTGTTAACTTGGTCGGGTCTGAGAGGCTATGGGACTGGCAGGTGACAGAAGATTTGTCCTGACTGTGGGCCAGGCAGGAAAACTCTAGCTACAATAAGTCACATAAAGATAGGAAATACGAAGAGAGTCTGGATTTTGTATTTTGTTGTGTTTTCTTTGGAATTTTTGACTTAATGAACAAATGATAACTGCTAAGAGACATTTAATTATAAAAGCTGCTGGATTAAGCCAACCTATGTATTTTAAAAATATCTTGACTTCAAAATTTAAGTCAAAAGATTTGTTACTTTGGGAAAGAGGAACTGCTTTTATTTCCATAGGCTCTGGATTCATTCTGGGTTAAGAAAAATCAGGTTTGATCAAGGAAAACCCCTTGAAATCCTGACTACAGACATGGGGAAAATAAATCTAAATTAACTACAAAACATGTAACATATATTTTACCTGATCAGACATAAAACAAAGAAATAGCTTTGACTGGCTTATGTACAATGCACAGTTTATATTTGAAATAATACAGAGATATATGTTACCCTTAAAAGTTTATATGTTTTCAAAACAATGGGACCAGGAATCAATAAAAATGATGGCCCAGATGATCCAGCATCCAAAACAGCTTCAAGGCCACTAAGATGATCCAGCCTCACAAAATACTATAGCCAAGACTTAACAATTATCCTAAATTTTCTCAATGTCCCGAAAAGATTACCAGTGCCCCCAATCAACAGGAAGTAGTCTAGAGAACTATGCCCACATTCCCAAAAAATAGATGATGGATGTTTGTCATTGTTTAGGGGGTTGGTTACAAGTTGTTATTGGTCATAGTCAATTTTTTTCTAAAAGAAGAAAGAAATATGACATAGAAATAAAAGAAAAAAAGGGTAGATTGTTATGATAGGGAAAAGGGGGTAGATTAATCTAGAAAACAACTATTAATTTTACATATTTTATATTGGTATGGATTTTAGTTTATTAATACAAATTTAAAGTTAATTTTGTTATACTGAATGTATATTTCTACTCTTGTTTAAGATATTATGCAGCCGGGCGGTGGTGGCGCACGCCTTTAATCCCAGCACTCGGGAGGCAGAGCCAGGCGGATCTCTGTGAGTTCAAGGCCAGCCTGGGCTACCAAGTGAGTTCCAGGAAAGGCGCAAAGCTACACAGAGAAACCCTGTCTCGAAAAACCAAAAAAAAAAAAAAAAAAAAGATATTATGCTTATGCAACTTGTTTAAATTGCAATGTAAATTAAGAAATATAGACTAATAGATAGTCATTTCTAATCGCAAACTTATAGTCATGTTAGGTATGTTTCCAAGGTCATACAGAGATATATTTCTGATAAACAGGCAATCTTCAAATACTTCAAAGACATATATAATATGGCATTTAAAATGTTTTAAGAACTTAGACTTTTTTCGACAGTGAGACACTTCTTCCAATTCAGAGGCTAGTGTGGAGAATAGCATCCACATGCCTTTTTTCTTGTAATTCCTCCTTTATGCAGGAAAGATTTTTCTGGGCAGATAGCTCCTGGCAGCACCAATTCCTTCAAAGAGGATGATGGGCATTGAAGAAATTGCATATGGAGATTGTTTTCTTTATGGCAAAAGCTAGCCATGTGGGTAAAAAACTGCCATTGTCTCAATTGCTGACAGTTACTGTCTGAACTAGAGCATCAGGAAGCAAGAAAGGTGACTGCCAAACTTTGCCAAGACAAGGTAGAACAGTCCTTCAAAATTCCCTGCTTCACAGGACAAAGTCTGTCAGATATTATAGGCCTGTAGGCCAGAGTTGGATGCCCCAACATTACAGAGGAACTTGGGGTGACTGTCCAGGCAGCTTGAGGTCCCTGTCATTAGGCAACATTTCACTCCTCTGGGGCCTTTGATGGAGTTGAAGACTAAATAGTTATAATTATAGCTTTCCTTCCTTATAATAGAAAGAAAATTAGATACAAAACTTTAGACTCACCAAGATAAGAGATAATTAAGTATTTCTCTAATTTTGCCAAATGCAAATGGATTAGATATTGTTACTGTAATTCTTACTTAATAACTGTTTTTGTTGTATATAATCTTACTATGTTAAAGTTAAAACCTTTTTTAATTAGAAAAAAGGAAGAACTGCTGTGTAATAATCCTCTTGTACACTGTGATTTGTCAATTGAATTGATTTAATAAAACACTGATTGGCTAGTAGCCAGGCAAGGAGTATACATGGGGTGACCAAACTAAGAATCTGGGAGGAGAAAGGGCAGAATCAGGAGTCACCAGCCAGACACAGAGGAAGCAAGATGAGAATGCCATACCAAGCCATGTGGCTAAACTTAGATAAGAATTATGTGTTGCCGGGTGGTGGTGGTGCATGCCTTTAATCCCAGCACTCAGGAGGCAGAGCCAGGCGGATCTCTGTGAGTTCAAGGCCAGCCTGGGCTACCAAGTGAGTTCCAGGAAAGGCACAAAGCTACATAGAGAAACCCTGTCTCAAAAAAACAAAAACAAACAAACAAAAAAACCAAAACAACAACAAAAAAACCCAAGAATTATGTGTTAAGTGTAAGAGCTAGTTAGAAATAAGCCTGGGCTACTGGCCGAGCATTTATAATTAATAAAAGCCTCTATGTGATAATTTGGGAAGTGGCTGCTGGGTATTTGAGAGTTGCTTGCAGGACAGAAACCTCTAATTACAGGAAAATTTCAGGATGTCTGTCATCCTCTATGTGGTATGGAGTGGCAATCCTCCTTGATGAATGAGTTCTGCCATATAAGTATGGAATTTGTCCCAAAATGGCTAACAAGCTAGGGAATGTATTACATCCATGAAGCAGGCTATGGCATCAGTTCCATGCCCTTTCATGTAGGTAGTAAAACATGCAAGTCAGGCTGAGCTGTCTGCCTAGAAAAAAATTTGCTGCATAAAGGATGAATTACAAGGAAAAAAAGCATGTGGATGCTATTCTCCACACTAGCCTCTAAATTGGAAGAAGAAGTCAGGGAGAAAGACCAAATGAGATAGGCTTTCTGGCTTGTTGTTTCATGCAACTGGGATTGGGAGAGCATAATGGTAAAAGGGTACAAATTTGATCTGTGTCAAAAAGCCTCTCTTGGGATCCCAAAACTTGGAACCCTTAGAAGAATTGACCAATAACAAGAAAGAGAGCAAGATAAAAGTAATAGAAGATAGCCCTCAGATCTACCCTTTTTAAAGAGGAAGAGAAAATCTATGATTTGGCATTCAGGTAAGCCTTTATAATGGTCCAGCCGGATGCATGATAATCATGGCATAGTCAGCACCTGAACTTCTTGAATTGGGAAAGACTTTTAAACAGTGGCAACAACAAAATAATATACCCTCTCACAGCCTACTTCATGAAACTGTAGGACATGGAGGCAGATGGGTTCAGTCTGAGCACTTAGAAGCAGAGAAACTGAGTAACCAAACCACCCATCTATCCAGAAGACAAAGGCTGCATAATCTTAAGCTACAGGAAGAAAATCAGTCCTTGATGCACTGGCTCATAGTAGCCATTTGGGATGCTTGCTTATCACCAACTAAAGTCCCCATGGATAGGAGGGACTAAACAATGATAGAAGGGCAGACATTATTACTGAGGAACTGGAAAAAGCAGTGTTTGATTCCCAGATCACTGATCATATGGTTCACAGGAGAGGTAAGATAGAGGTAGATTCACTAAGGACCTTGGGATTGATATAGGGCTTTAGTGGTATTGCTAAAAGTGCCATGGGTGTGTGTGATTCTTACAAGGTGGGAGAGGCTATGGCAGATCTGAGTGATTTAGACTGACACCTAAGTCAAATTTGTAAAGTACCAAAGCAATCAAGACTGGGTGAGAACAAGTAAAAGCATACAAAAGGGTCTGTGTAGGTCACTTGAAAGCAAATGTGTCAAAATTTGTGTTGTCAGAGTTCCAAGGGAAAGCACTCTACAGAAAGGCAAAAATCAGTGCTTGTGAGCCTCCAGGAGTCTCAAAAACCCAAGTGAATGTTTAATAAAAACATTCACAATAAAGTAATGTAGATGAAAAGACTTAAGTTTGTCCCAGGGGTGAATATTCACTATCCCCGTAAAAGTAATTTGTACACATTTCTCTCTTGCAGAAAAGTGTACTGGGGTAGAAGTTGATCACCTACCCAGGGTCCTCTAATTGACAGATGGGGTTAGTGGAGAGGGAACAACACCCTGCAGCACAAGCCCAGAGACTGTCAGATCCCAGGGAACCTGTGAGGGCACAGGAGGTGAGAGCATAGCCCTAGGCCTGGTAGAGCAAAAGGGGATCAAAGCAATGAGAGTCAGGTCAAGCCCAAGTGAGTCTTGCAGGGGTGTGTTGATGCATGACAGGTCCGTGGCATTACCCCAAATTAAGGACCAAAGGTGAATCATGAAAAATGACTGTACATTGTGGAGGACTAATTAAGGTAATATTTCATATTCATGTCGCTCTAACCAATGTTGATCTTTTGAGGAAACATTGTTACAAGTCTTTGCAAGTTATATTGGGCCATGCTATTGAAGTGTGGGATGTCCTTGAGAATGAAAAAGACTTTCTCCTCTCAGATGTGCTTAAACTAGGGCATAAGGTTCTGAATGTTCACAAGTTACCATAATCTCAACTGAGCCAGTGACTCCAGGTTCTTTGGAAATCAAATAATAAGTTTTATAGATGATGAAGTGTGAGTTATAATAATATAGACAGAAAGTAAGCAGAGCTCCAGTATAGCAGGTGGGGACTCCGAAGTACAATGGGAAGAAGCTCCAAAAGGAGCATTGCCCTGAGAGGCTTTGTCTATGGGGTTAAATAGGCTTTTAAAAAACCCTTTTTATTGGCATTCTTTTCACATGATATATTTCCTCTCCCCCAACTCCTCCTAGATCCTCCCCACCACTCTACCCATCCAACTTCAAGTTCTTTCTCTCCCTCAGAAAAAAAAAACAAAGGAAAATAGAAAAAAGACAAAAAAATACCAACAAACAAATCAGAAAGCACAAACTAAAAACAAGGAATATGTTTAGTGACAGCCAACTATTCCCGAGCATGGGGCCTACCCTGGAGTGTTATTGGTATATACAGTGTCATTCCATTGAAGAAAACTGATTTTCCTTCTCCCAGAAGCTACTAATAGCAAAGAGCTTCTAGATTAGGTGCTGGATTTTGTGCCCACTTCCTATGCTGGGATGTTGTCTGCCTTGAACTTGCACAGGCATTGTACATGCTGTCACAGCCTGTGCATTCATATGTACATCAGTCCTATTATGTCTAGAAAATACTGCTTTCTTAATATTGCCCACCACTTCTGGCTTTTACAATCTTTCTGCAGCCTCTTCCACACAAATCCCTGAGCCTTGAGGAGAGGGGTATAATAAAGATATCCCATTTAGAGCTGAATGTTCCAATGTCTTTCACTCTCTGTATGTTGTCCAGTTGTATATCTCTTTGTTGATTCCTATATACTACTAGAAGAAGCTTCTCTAGTCAGGGTTGAGGGATGCTCTGATGTGTATAGGTATGACAATACATCATTAGGAGTCATTTTATTACTATGTTCCTTTAGCAAAATAATAATTGTATGTTTCAACCTAGATTCATCACCTATCTAGTCTCTGGTTCTTGGCCACTTTAGCAGTGTCAGATATCTGTCCATCTCATGAAGTGGGCCCTAAATTCAGAATATGGTTGGTTACTATTATAACATCTGAGGCACTATTTCACCAGTACGTCTTGGAGCCAGGTCACTATTGTATGTCACAGGATTTATAGCTGGGTGATACTGATAATTATTTTCCCTTCTGTTAGCACACATATGTAGCTGGAGAATTTTTCTCCAGCTCCCGCCACCAAGTCCCGCCAGTCCCAGAGCCCACTTATAAAATAAACACACAAACTCTTATATTATTTAAACTGCTTGGCCATTAGCTCAGGCCTGTCATTGTCTAGCTCTTACTCTTATATTTAGCCCATTTCTATTAATCTTTACTTTGCCACATGGCTTGTGGCTTACCGGTACTTTACATCTTCCTTGTCCTGATGGCGGCTGGCAGTGTCTCCCTCTCTGCCTTCCACTTCCCAAAATTCTTTTCCTTGTCCCGCCTATACTTCCTGCCTAGCCAATGGCCAATCAGTGATTTATTTACTGACCAATCAGCAACACACTTGACATACAGACCATCCCACAGCACACATATATTACAGAACCACGAACACTATCCAGTATGAGTGAAGTTTCTGGTTAGACACCAGCTTGATTTCTCAAAGTTCAATGATGTAAGTAAGTGGTATCTTCAGCAATAGGGACTTACAGTCAGGTTGTGAAGGGCAACCAATAGCACTGGCATAGCCTGTGATGTTTTGAGGGGGGTCTATGTTGACCCCTTTAGTTGACAACTCATCAAGATGCAACCCATTCTTGGCACTTGTCAGCATAAGAAGTATAGTTGGAGCATTGTCTTCCCCATTATGTGGTAACTCTATTTAAATTCCTTTCATATATGTATACATTTTAGGAAGCTTCTACAGTAGTTAATTTCCATATAGCTTTTCAAGAGGCCTTTAGTGTTAGTAATCCTTCCCCATATGCCTTCCTTTACCCTGCCTCCTTCCCCCTCTCCATTTAATTCTCCTATTCTAGTTTCAGCTTTATCCCTTTATAAAAAATACTCTATTTCTCCTTCCTTGAAGATTACTTTCCTTTCCCCTGGCCCTTTACTACATACCTAACCTCTGTGGCTATTCTAAATGAAACATGCATATCTAAATCTTAAAAAAATAACATTCCCATATAAGATAAAACATACAATTTTGTCTTTCTGGGTCTGGGTTACCTCACTCAGGATGATATTTTCTGGTTCCATCTACTTACCTGCAAATTTTTAACAGCTGATTAATATTCCATTGTGTAAATGTACCACATTTTTATTCTCTATTCATGGACAACTAGGCTGTTTTCAATTTCTGGCTATTTGTGGGGCGTTTACCCAACCACCCCCACAGTTCCCCAGAGTTTTCTTGAGTGCGAGCAGCAGGAAATATTAGATAGAAGGATTTATTGTGGAGAATATCGCGGAGATAAACAGATAGAAAATAAAGGATAGCCTCGAGAGGGCCTGGAACCTATTCCAACGGGCCCCGACTGTCTCTGCCCCAGGGTTTTTCTAGAGACGCCAAGGGGTGGAGCAAAAGACCTCCTCCCCCAGCACAGCCAAGTGCAGACCATCTCAGACACCTGCACTCAGGCCCGTGGTCTAGTCATCCTCTATGAGGACCTGCTGGGTAAAGCCACGAGGAACCCGAGAACGGGCTCCCACAGGTCCCCCTTTCTTAATATATAAAAAAATAACTATTAATGGCTTACAGCAATCTCCATAGCTGTTACACCTCCCAGTATGGGAGTAGAGGATATAGATGGCATTTTTCTTTTGAATTAGGTCCAAGGTGACTACAGCAGTCTTAGCTGCCTCAAGCCCTTTCTAAGTCAAAAACTCTTAAGGCTACTACAAACTTAAAGAATCCCTTAGCTTCATCATTACTATTAACAGGTTAACATAAACATTGCTATACATAGCCACAATTCTCTCAGTCTTACAACTCAAAGCAAACTCTTAACAGAACCATTTGAATTAGCATACATGGTGCTAAATATAGTTAACAATTTTCTCCGTCTTACAACTTTAACTCAATCATTTGAATTTTCTTGCTAACAGAACATAGGAAAAACTTCGATGTATTCATATCAAACTTAAATATTCCTTAACTCCACAAAACCAGGGTGCATTAATATCAATAGGATAAATATAATTTCTGCAAACATAATTCAACCTCATAACTCCTCCTTTTCTTTATAATTTTTTAAACAAAATCTAAAACCTAGTTAGAAGAACCCAAACTCATACAATTCCTACAAACCCATATTGAAAAGCAATCTTCTCAATCTAACCATTAACACTTTGAAAACTTAGCAAAACATCCAAAAGCAGTTTCTTAATAAAACTCTTTAAACTTTAAAAGTAGTCTCTTAATATACCCCATTTGCATTTCTTACTAACAAAAACATGACATTAATCCCTCAAACAACTTTTGAAATTAGACTAAGGAATATTAACTCTTCCCCCTTTCTTTATAATTTAAGCAAAATCTCAAGCCTAGTTAGAAAACCCAAACTTTTCAATTTAAACAGTTCCATTTGTAACACAAAACCAAATGTAACACAAAATTCAAATGATAAATTCTGGTACTAGCCTTCCAAATATGAAGAAATCCAAAACCAAAATCTTTGTAGTTTTATCTCATTTTAAGTTCAAAAAGTTCAAACAAGAAATAAATTCTGGTATTACGTTTTCACTTCAAAATATGAAGAGACGTTTTCAATCAAAACTTTTTGCAGTTAACAATTTTTGTTCAAACAAGCGTCCCTGAACTTATTCTCAAGCCAGAGACCTTTTTAGGTACAGTAGTACTCTAAACCGCACCGTTTTTGATGTTAGCTCAGGTTTTTCTGTGTTGCGTCGATTTTCCATGAATCTCAGCTGCGGATGCCTTGTGCTGGTTCTGGCGTCTGCCATTCTTAGTTTCTTAGCGGCTTTTGGAGCTTTTGAAAACCGCTCAGACTGCCTGCTTTGCAGTCTGCTGGGACACTAACCTTCTGTGTCTCGGGTTCTTTCACCATATACATTAGGAATAGATTCATATTTAACATTTACACTTTTTTACAAATTCACATATAACATTAACATCTACTTATTTATACTCTTTAGGGAAACTATAGAACTACTTTAGCAAATATATTTCTTATTACTTCTTATATGCTTATCATATTTCTTATTTAAACTTACATTTACAACTAACATCTTTACTTCTTACAAGCTTATTACTACATGTCTTAAGACTACCTTAGATTTTTCTTACAAGCTTATATTCTTAAAATGAACTCTGTAGATCTATTTTACAAACTTATATAGGGCTACCATTAGCATATATTTAACTTAGCAAACATCTAAAGATTTCTTAACACAGATCTAACAATTTTTACAAACTCACATATCTTATTTTCATCTTTTTCTACTTCTTACTCTTAATTATTATCACTATCTCTATTAGAAAGATTTTCTTAACTAGACAGGAAGTACGTACATCATTTCTAAAGTTTAGAGTGTATAGTCAGCTTTGCTATAAAGCACTGGGATTTAGTGAGTGTTGTTATAGAATTGTGATAGTTGTTGCTAGGGGACTGTAACCTTCCCAGGATGACGCCACACTCCAAAGTTGCCAGTTCTCTCAGCTGGTTCCAGAACCGGCAGAGATGCACTGTCAGCGGTAAACGGTGTTTAACTAGAGGCTGTCCCTTCACCCAAATTCATAGTAGTTCCTCTAAGTGCTTCAATTCAGACAAATGTTTCTATTACAGCAGTACTCTTGGTTTGTTCTACCGAAAAACTTCCCTTCACGCTAACGGTGAAATTACCGTATTTAGCTGCTGTAAGCTCTTTGCCAAATATCGCACAGTTATTAGGTGATATAAAGTATTTTCCCAAAGGAGCTAGTAAAGCCAAAAGTGGCACAGCTCCGAACTCTATTTCCTCACTGTTTGCATTAACCAGTGACAAAACCTCAGAAACACTAATTGAGCCACTTTCATTCTGGTTCCATTGTAGGAACATCATTGGAGCTGACCTTTCTTAGTTCCAAGCTCCTTACGAAACGCTCCGGTAATCACCGAGCTTCATTCTCCTCTTGTGAAAAAACACAAACATGTCCTCGACCCCATATTAACACAGGATCGGGACCCTTCCACAATCCCGAGCAGGGATCTTTCCATTTCGCATTACCCTCAGCTAAAGGACCAGGAAGATTGGAGTGAACTCTAATATGGCCCACAAAGCATGGCAGCTTTCTTTTGTAGATAGCATAAGTTTCCTTCATATCTAAGACAACGTTCAGTGTATAAACTGCTCTCTCTTGCTTTAAGGATTTTAAAGTGGCTTGTTTGATCTTATAGGTAGCTTTCTGTCATCCAACTACCGTTAAAACTTTGCACAGCTATTAGGGTAAATAAGTCATTTTACCAACCCCCCAAACCGCGAAGTGCCTAGGTCCATATCCTTTCAATGTTTCATTGGAACTGACACTTAAAACTCTTAGATGATTTTCCTCCTTATTCTTTTAAAAGCTGTATTTTAAAGTTTACCATGAACGTATTTTCGAGCTGACAAAAGTGTTTCAGGGCAGCCGGGCGGTGGTGGCGCACGCCTTTAATCCCAGCACTCGGGAGGCAGAGCCAGGCGGATCTCCGTGAGTTCGAGGCCAGCCTGGGCTACCAAGTGAGTTCCAGGAGAGGCGCAAAGCTACACAGAGAAACCTTGTCTCGAAAAACCAAAAAAAAAAAAAAAAAAAAGTGTTTCAGGGCAATGTCGCCATCTTTAGCAGAAAAACTACCTTTCCCAGAATGCATTTCCCTTATATCAATCCATAATAGTATCAGTCCCTTATATCAGTCCTTTATATCATTTTTCCATCAGTCATTTCCCATAGTTCTTTTCGGGTCTGAGAGTCAACTTCTAAGTTCTTTTTTGCCAGACTTGCTTACAAATTCTTGCCTGGGAGGTTTGAACAAAGTTTTTTGGTTTTGCAACGGGAGATTTGAACAAGCATTTTACATTTTCAATTATGGCACATTGGGAGATTTCTATTCTCTCCTCAGCTGACTTCAACAGGTGTTTCTCCTTCATTAGACACTGGCCCCCAAATCAGAACTGCACCTGCCTCATTAGCATTGAGGCTGGCATTTCTGATAGCAACTTTCCTCGGGGCTTGTGTTTGTCTTAGCCAGCCAGTGAAAAACATTCACAACAACTTTCCCATAGCTCTTTCAGAGAGATTTTCTCCCACTGATCTATCTCATTTTGCTTGTTCCTCCCTTCCCCAGATGCAGAGCTTCAAGTATCTGCAGCTCTGTTCCTCTGCTAGCTGCCTTTGGAGGTAGGGGCTTTTTTCTCCCCCCAAATCTGCCTCAAATTCTAGCAGCTTTTTCAGGTCATATAGTTTTCTGGGGAGGATTATGTCCCTTCTCTGTTTCTTCAGAGTCTTTCTCCCAGACAGTTCCCAGTTTGGTCTCAGTTTATCCCCTCTACCCCAGAAACAGTTTCCAACACTACAGTGGCGGCTTTCCCTGCTACTGAAGGTAGGGGCTTTTTGTCCGTTTGTTTTCTGGGTCTGTGTGGTTTGCGTACAGACTGAAAATCTAACAAGGGAGGTTTTTGCCATTTCTAAACTCCCATTAGGACAGGTGTTTTGCCTTATCAGACCTTCACCTGGCCCAGTCCCCCAGTGGGTTGCATTTGTTTGTCTGGGTGCTCAAGGACAGAGCTTATGCCAGAGGCAATCACCCCTCAGGGCTACACTCCCTCATCTCATGGAGTCAGTTGAAACAAAGCTTTTCTCAAAGAGGTGTTTTCTCTGACAGAAAAGAAAGCTTTACTCCTGGATAGTTGTTCTGTTCTGCCCTGGCTGGGCTCTTTCCCCAGACAGCATTCTGACTCAGCAGCACAACTGCTTCAGACACAGTTCAGCTTTACTGTTTTCTCAGAAAGGTCCTTACTCTGATAGGAAAGCTTTTTCTCAGTTTTTTTGCAGCTGTGGACCTATCAACCCGGGACTTGTAGGAAAGTGGACAACTGTGCTGTTCCCACCGGCTTTAGTTTTGTTTGTTCATTAGCAATCTTCCCCTGGGTCCTGCACCTTCCTGCCTCAGCTCTGTGCTCCAGGAAGTTTGCAACTGCAGGAACCCTAGTATCCCCGAAATGCACTCCAACTCAGAGAAGCTGGCCAGTCCCTCTGGGTTTTTGCTCAGAAGAGAGGATACAAAGCTAACAGTTTGCATTGCTTCAGGGGATCTTTGCATTAGGACGATTAGGAGCACCTTTTCAAAGATGCTCACTCACAAACAAAACCCTTGATGCCTCAGCTGGGCTGTAACTGAAAAGCTTGGCTTTTTTGCTTTTCTCAGGTAAAGTTTCCTGCCCTTTTGGGCTCTCTGTAGCTCTTTACCCACACTCTCCCAGCGTTTCCCTCAGGGTACTCTGACCCACTGTCTTTTACTGGCTTGAAGAGACAGAGCTTAGAAGAGGTTTTTAGGAACGTGTCCCTGCCTCCTGCATTGCAGGGAGGATTTTTAAAGCTTGAAAGAACTTAGAGAGGTTTTGCTATCTTAAGAGGTTTGTTGTTTTTCCCTTAGAGCTAATCACAGGTGGTCCCCATACTAATATCTTCAGGTGATTCTAATTTTTGTCCTTCTGAGAGAAAGTTAAAGGCTTTAGTTTTTAAGTTTGAGAGCTTTTGAGAAAGATGAAGGCTTTTTAGAGTTTTTTCCCCCAAATTTTCCAAGAAAAGCTTTAAGAGAAAGGTTTTTTCCCCCCAAGAGAAAGAGCAACTTTTCCCAAAACTTCCCAACTTTAAACTTTTTGGCTTTTTACATCCCCATTTTTGCCTCAGGGAGAAATCACTTTCTCCTGCCGCTTGGACTTAGCATTTCAGCTGTCCCAGGTCAAAAGCTTCCATAGGAAACCTATTCTTCCCCATAAGCTCAAAGAAGAGCTTTTTTACTACCCAAATAGCCCAAAGAAAGATTTTTTTCCCCCAGTTTGCATTCAGAGTCCCCAAGTTAGAAAATTGAAGAGTTTTTCTGTCTAGTTGCCTTACTTATTTTATCCTACACAATCTTACACTTCTAAGTTTTTCCTACACTATTTTACTACCCTATGCCTTATACTTATTTTTCACAGATAGAAATTGAGAAAGGGATAGAAGATAGAAAATTTTGACAGAAGAGAATTTCGCTGCAGCATCGGACATCCTTCCAGTCCGCTTTCCTTTTCTCTCGAGGATAAAACCCCTGCCTCTCAATAATATATATAAAAAATATATATTTTCCATAACACCGGCATGCCTCATCCACTGGCAGGGCTGAACTCAGCACTTTCGCCAAAAACTCTGCAATAAAACTATTATTTTCCTTTATCTTTAGTCCCTATTACTTTGTCTTTAGTCCCTGTTCATTTGTCTTTAGTCCCCCCTTCTTTTTTAGTCCCCCCTTTTTTTCTTTAGTCCCTTTTTTCTTTTTTCTTTAGTCCCTGTTCATGGCGCCATTCTGTGGAGCGTTTACCCAACCACCCCCACAGTTCCCCAGAGTTTTCTTGAGTGCGAGCAGCAGGAAATATTAGATAGAAGGATTTATTGCGGAGAATATCGCGGAGATAAACAGATAGAAAATAAAGGATAGCCTTGAGAGGGCCTGGAACCTATTCCAACGGGCCCCGACTGTCTCTGCCCCAGGGTTTTTCTAGAGACGCCAAGGGGTGGAGCAAAAGACCTCCTCCCCCAGCACAGCCAAGTGCAGACCATCTCAGACACCTGCACTCAGGCCCGTGGTCTAGTCATCCTCTATGAGGACCTGCTGGGTAAAGCCACGAAGAACCCGAGAACGGGCTCCCACAGCTATTATGAATAGATCAGAAATGAACATGGACAAGCAACTGTCTCTATAGTAGGATGTAGAGTCCTTTGGGTATATGCTGAAGAGTGGTATAGCTGGATCTTGAAGTAGACCAATTCCCAAATTCCTGGAGAACCACCACACTGACTTCCATAGTGGTTGTACCAATTTGCACTCCTACCAGAATAGATGAATGCTCCCCCTTATTCTGCATTCTTGCCAAAATGAGCTGTAATTTGTTTTGTTGATCTTGGCTATTCTGTCGGGTTTAAGATGAAATCTCAAAGAATTTTTAATTTGTATTTCCCTGAGCGTTAAGAATGTTGAATATTCTTAAAGTGTTTTTCATCCATTTGTTTCATGTTTTAAGAACTCTCTGCTTAGTTCTGTATCCCATTTTTAAATTTTTATTTATAATTTTTTATTTAAAAAATATTTTATTTCCTTTTACATACCAACTGGTTCCCCCTCCTTCCTCTTCTCCAGCTCCCCCCACTTAACTCCATCCCACCCCCATGCCCTCCTCCTAGAGAGTAAGGCCTCCCTTGGGTAGTTAACACTGGCTGTTACACCATGTTGGGGCTAGACCTAGCCCCTCCCTCCTTCATCAAGGCTGAGTAAGGCATTGCACCATATGGAATGGGGTCTAAAAAGCCAGTTTGTGTACCTGGGGTAAGTCCTGCTTCCCTTGCCAGGGGACCCACAAACACATCAAACCACGCAACTATCACCCATATTCAGAGTACTTAGTACAATCCCATGCAGGCTCCCCAGCTGTCAGTCCAGAGTCCATGAGCTCTCACTAGCTTGTGTCAGCTATCTCTGTGGTTTTTCCCATCATGATTCTGACACCCCCTTGCTCTTACATCCTTTCTCCTTCTCTTCAACTGAACTCTAGTATCTTGGCCAAGTGTTTGGCTGTGGGTCTTTGCATCTGCTCCCATCCGTCACTGGTAGGTTCTATGATGACAATTCGGGTAGATACCAATTGTGCAGGGGAAGGATAATTCAAGAACCATAACCCCAGAGAAGCTAGGTAAAGAGGAGGACACTAAGAAGGACACACATGGATCACTCCCAGAAAGGAGAAAAGGTTAAGATCTCCTGGGCAAAATGAGAGGAGGGAATAAAGGGGAGGGATGGGAGTTAGGAACACAGGGAAGAGACAGGGAGGGAGAGCAATGAAAGAGATATCTTGACAGAGTGTACTATTAAGGGGGATGGGGAGAAATCTGCACCTATGGAAAACCCCAGAAACTCACAAGATTGTCCCCAGCTAAGACTCATAGCAGTGGTGGAGAGGGTTCTTGAACTGTATCCCATTTTTAATTTGGTTGTTTTCTTGATGCTCAGTTTTTTGTTTGTTGTTTTTAATTCTTTGTTTATAGGTACCAGATATATAATTTTTTGTTTATAGGTACCAGATGTATAATTAGTCAAGATTTTTCCAAGTATGTAGGCTACTGCTGCTTTATTTTAATGATGGTATGTCACATCCGCCTCGACCAGTAAGGAAGACGCAACACCAGGCTCTTCTCCAAGCAGTTTATTCAGGAATTTTGAGACAATCCTCTGACCCCGGGGAAAGCCATCTTCTCACTCTGGGGAAAGCCAGCCCATGCCCTTTATAGCCACTGGGCAACCAACCCTGTAGTGCCACGTGGACAATGCCGATAGGGTCAGACATACGCAAGCAAGCCAGATTCCACGCCCAAGCCAAATAAGGAGTTGTTTATCCCAGAGAACACCTGCCATCGGGAAGGCGGAAGCCAGACACCGGTGCCATCTTTGAGGCGCGGCCATGCACGGCTCTCTACAGTTCCCCCTTTATTGTTTTAAGCAGCAGGCAAGAGCAGAGGTCTAATCTCTGCCGAAAAACTTGGACATTGTACTGGTGTTAGTCCAGGTGTCATCCACCCAGAGAACACTTGACCCGTCCGATACCCTTTTTTGCAGAGGTGGGAATTAGGGTATCAACCCACATGCAATTAGACTTGCTCTTCTTGGGTTTTGCAATACAGCTAGACCCAAGTGCAGTGCACTAGCCTCGCATCCTGCGCGATCAAGCTTTTTAATGTGGCCAGCCAGGCCTGGGGAGACTGTCCAGCCTCTATGGCTGTAAAGGCTTGGATAATCATGGCTGCATTGCGCTGCTGAGAAACCCTTAAATGAACAATGCACCACAGGCACATCAGGGAGACAAGGACCAGTAGGCCTGCCAGGGCACCTAATCCTGCCCACTCCTTTAAAAAGGTGATAGAATTTCGCAGCCAAGACATCATTTCCGCAGCGAAGGCCAGGTGCACACAGGTGGAGTTGACCACAATGATCTCATTGCGCAGGATCTGGGTTCTGCTCCTGCAGCAAGTCAACTCAAAAATAAAGCAATACACTAGAATGTGATGTTATGGGTAAAGGGTATGGCCAGGCTTTTATAAGAGCCCAGAGTAGTCGATCCTCAGCTCCTCCCGCTGGCACGCTTGTCAGAATCAGGGCTATCAGGATCAGGCACATCAGCTTCGGGGGTGTCATCATGTCTCTCCGTCTGAGGGGCCCGTCGCACCAATCGTTCAGGTACCCAGATAGGGTCTAGCCAGTCCTGTGGGAAAACACAAACAGGACCTCCCGCCTTGCTCCTGATTCTCCACTGCCCCATATATTTGCGGGCCTTGAGGCCGAGGGCCCCAGTTAATAAAGCATATAGTTTTATCTCATTTTAAGTTCAAAAAGTTCAAACAAGCGTCTCTGCAACTTTTGTTCTCATAGACAGAGACCTTTCTAGGTACAGTAGTATTCTAAACAGCACCGTTTTTGCTGTTAGCTCAGGTTTTTCTTTGTTGCGTTGATTTTCCATGGATCTCAGCTGCGGATGCCTTGTGCTGGTTCTGGTGTCCGCCATTCCTACCTTCCTAGCAGCTTCTGGAACTTTTGAAACCATTCAGACTGCCTACTTTGCAGTCTACTGGGACACTAACCTTCTGTGTCTCAGGTTCTTTCAGCACATACATTAAGCTTAGATTCACAATCAACATTTACACCTTTTCACAAACTCACATATAACATGTGCTTAAGCATAAACTCACACTCAACATTTACACATTTTTACAAACTCACATATAACATATTAACATCTACTTATTTATACTCTTTAATGAAACTATAGAACTACTTTAGCAAATATATTTCTTATTACTTCTTATATACTTATATTCATTCCATCTTATTTCTTATTTAAACTTACATTTACAACTAACATCTTTACTTCTTACAAGCTTATTACTACATGTCTTAAGACTACCTTAGATACTTCTTGCAAGCTTATATTCTTAAAGGAACTCTATGGATCTATCTTACAAACTTATATAGGGCTACCATTAGAATATATTTAACTTAGCAAACACCTAAAGATTTCTTAACACAGATTTAACAAGACAGAATTTCTACAAACTCACATATCTTATTTTCATCCTGGACAGATTCCTCTAGAGACTTGATGACCTTAAAATCCAAAGGTTCATGGTATCTCTGTTGAGTCTGGGCATTGAGAAACACTGGGCGAGCTTAACTGCATTTCAGTTCTAACCTGTCTCCAAACCTCTGGGTTACTCTTCTTAATCTTTAATTTCTTTGAAAGGAGCAGCTCGTTAAGAGCCAGAAAAATTGGGTGCGAAGAAGTTGCGCCCATGATACTAGCAGCACTTTTGCCTTTACCTGCTTTCACTTTCTTTAATTTTCCTGTCTGCTTTTGTCACGGCTCTATGTTTCCTTTTAATTTTCCCATTTTCTCTTTATCTACAGATGAGAGCAAAATCCGCTTTTATCGAGGTTCCCCAAATTACCTGAGGACTTACCGGTATACTACCCTGACAGCAAAAAGTTCTGAGCTCCACGAAGAGGCTGGGGTTCCCCGTACGGGCCACCACTTGTCATGTCCGCCTCGACCAGCAAGGAAGACGCAACACCAGGCTCTTCTCCAAGCAGTTTATTCAGGAACCTCGAGACAATCCTCTGACCTGGGGAAAGCCATCTTCTCACTCTGGGGAAAGCCAGCCCATGCCCTTTATAGCCACTGGGCAACCAACCCCGTAGTGCCACGTAGACAATGCCGATAGGGTCAGACATACGCAAGCAAGCCAGATTCCACGCCCAAGCCAAATAAGGAGTTGTTTATCCCAGAGAACACCTGCCATCGGGAAGGCGGAAGCCGGACACTGGTGCCATCTTTGAGGTGTGGCCGTGCATGGCTCTCTACAATGGTATCCTTTTATATACAGACACTTTTTAGCTCCATGAAGTCCCATTTATTTATTTTTTTATCTTAATGTTTGCACTGTCAGGATCTTGTTCAGAAAAACCTTTCCAGTATAATGAGTTCAAGCCTATTACCTACTTTCTCTTCAATAAGATTCACTGTATCTGGTTTTATATTGAGGTTTTGATCCATTCATAGTTGAGTTTTGTGATGACTCTATTTGCATTCTTCTACATGCAGACATCCAGTTTGACCAGCACCATTTGTTGAAGACACTGTTTTGCTTTGTTCACCAGTGTGTATTTCTGGCTTCTTTACCAAAAATCATGTGTCCATAGGTGTGTGGATTTATGTCTGAGTCTTTAGTTCAATTCCATTGATTAACATGTCTGTTTCTATGCCAATACCATGATGTTTTTAGTACTATAGGTCTGTCATACAACTTGAAATCTGGGGTGGTTATACCTCTAGCAGTTATTTTATTATTCAGTATTGTTTTAGCTATTCTGTTTTGTGTGTGTGTATCTCCATATGAATATCAATTTCTGTGAAAAATTATGTTGGAATTATGTTGGAGATTACAATGAATCTGTAGATTGCTTTTGGTAGGATGGCCATTTTCACAATATTAAACCTACTGATCCATGAACATGGGATATATTTCTGATGTCTCCTTCAATTTTTTTTCTTCAATAGTTTTAAAAACTTCAAAAGTTTTTATTATACAAGTCACATGCTTGGTTAGAGTTATTACAAGACATTTTATTATTTTTGAAGCTATTGTGAAAGGTACTATTTCACTGATTTCTTTCTTGACATAGTTGTCATTTGTATCTAGGAAGGTTACTGATTTTTGTGTGCCAATTTTGTGTCTGTCTACTTTGCTGAACGTGTTTATAAGGTGTTGATGGCACCTGATGGAGTCTTTAGGGTCTTTTATGTATAAAATCGTATCATCTGCAAATGAAGATACTTTGACTTCTTTCTTTCCTGTTTGAACTTCCTTAATTTCCTTCTGTTGTCTTATTGCTTTAGCTAAGACTTCAAGTACTATAGTGAATGGGTACAGAGAGAGTGGACTGATTTTAGTGGAAATATTTCAAGTTTCTCTCTTTTTAGAAACTTGCCTGTGGATTTGCTGTCTTTATTATATTGAGAAATGTCTCTTGTATCCCTAGTCTCTCCAGGACTTATCTCATAAAAGGATTTGAGTTTTGTAAGATGCCTTTTTTTGCATCTAATGAGATGATCATGTATTTTTTGGCCTTTACTTCTTTCTATGGTAGATGATCCTTTTGATATGCTCTTGCATTTGGTTTGTAAGTGTTTATTGATTTATATATGTTGAACTATCTCTGCATCTCTTCATCCTAGAGACAGTTCATGGTGGATAATCTTTTTTATGTTTTCTTAGATTTGGTTTGCAAGTTTTTTGAGAACTTTTGCATCTATGTTGATAAAGAGTATTGGTCTATAATTTTCTTTTTTGTTGAATCTTTCTGTGCTTTGTATATCAGGGTAAGAGTGGCTTCAGAAAACAAATTTTGATATATTCCTTCAGATTCTATTTTGCAGATTAATTTTATGTTTTAGTTATGTTTTGAAGGTCAAGTAGAATTCTTCACTGAGGATTCACCTGGCTGTAGGTGGTTTGTTTGTTTGGGAGATTTTTAATTACTGATTCTATTTCACTAGGTGTTATGGGTCTATTTAAATTGTTAGTTTCATCTTGATTTAACTTTGATAGGCCATATTTTTCGAGAAATTCATCCATTTATTTTCATTTTTTTCAATTTTCTTCTTGGTTTCTGTCTTGACCCAATTTTCATTCAGTAGTAAGTTGTCCTGCTTTCATGAGTTTCTATAATTTCTGCTGATGCTTGTGGTGGTATTGTGTTCCCTGAAATATTGTGCACACTAATAAACTTATCTGGGGTCAGAGAACAGAACAGGCACAATATTAAACAGAGGTTAGGCAGTGGTAGCACATCCCTTTAATCCTAGCATTCCAGAGGCAGAGATGTACCTGGATCTCTGTGTGTTCAAGGATACAGACAAGCTATTAAAGGTGACTCATGCCTTTAATCCCAGAAAGTGAGCCTTTAATCCCAGGAAGTGATGGTAGAAAACAAAAAGGTATATAAGGCGTGAGGACCAGAAACTAGAAGCTTTTAGCTGGTTAAGCTTTTAGGCTTTGAGCAGCACAGTTCAGCTAAGATCCATTCTGAATGAGGACTCAGAGGCTTCCAGTGTGAGGAAACAGGATCAGCTGAGGAACTGGCAAGGTGAGGTAGCTGTGGCTTGTTCTGCTTCTCTGATCTTCCAGCATTCACTCCAATACCCAGCTCCGGGTTTGTTTTTATTAATAAGCCCCTTTAAGATTCCAGCAACAGATGCTTCTATTATTGTTGATATCCAGCATTAATCCATAGTGGTCATATATGATGTGGAGTGTTGTTTCAATTTTCCTGTGTTTGTTAAGACTTGCTTTGTGATCCCAATATGTAGTCAAAGGTCTATGGGCTGCTAAGAAGAAACATGTATTCTTCATTGTGTAGGTGAAATTGTCTGTGCATATCTGCTCGGCCAACCTGATTTATGAGGTTATTTAACTCCAGCATTTTTCTGTTAGTTTTTGTCGGAGTGATCTGTCTCTTGGCAAGAATGAGGTTTTGAAGTCACCCACTATCACACTGTGTGAGGGTCAATATGTAATTTTAGATGTAGAAGTGTTTCTTTTATGAACTTGGGTGCCCTTGTGTTTGGTGCATGAATTTTTGGAACTGTAATATCCTTTTGATGGATTTTTTCCTTTAATGTTTATATAGAGTCCTTCCCTATCTCTTCTGATTAGTTTTAGTTTGAAGTCTATTTTGTCAAATTTTGAAATGGCTATACCTGCTTGCCTCTTAGGTTCATTTGCTTAGAATAACCTTTTCCATACCTTTACCCTATGTTGATATTTGTCCTTGATGACAACATGTGTTTTTGGATGTAGCAAAAATGGACCCTGCTTTCTAATCCAGTCTGTTACTCTTTGTCTTTTGTGGGGGGATTTAAACCATTTCATATTAGGGGTTATTACTTAGCAATGTTTATTAATTCCTGTTATTTTGTTGTGGATTTTTTCCCTCTCTTTTGATTAACTGTTCTGGGATTATTTATACTTTTTGATCTCTTGGATATAATTAACCTTCTCTTCAAACTAAAGTTTTCCTCATAGTGCAATCTATGGAGCTGGATTGGTAGATAGAAATTACTTAAATTTGTTTTTATCATTAATTTTTTCTTTCTCTATTGATTATAGTTGACACTTTTGCAGGGTATAGTAGTCTGAGTTGGCTCTGAGTGTCTTTTCTGTTCCTGTCTATTTGGTGTTCTTAATGTCTCTTACACCTTTATAGTCAATTGCTTCTTTAGGTTAGGGAAATTTTCTTCTATGATTTTGTTAAAGACATTTTCTGGGTCTTTGTGCTGGGTTTCTTCTCCTTCCTCTATTCCTATTATTAATAGGTTTGGTCTTTCTATAGTATCCCAGATTTCTTGCATGTTTTTGCCTGTTTTTTTTTAATATTTAACATTTTCTTTGGCTGAGCCATACATTTATTCTATGTTGTCTTCAATGTCTGAGATCTTTTCTTCCATGTCTTTTAATCTGTTGGTGAGGCTTATCTCTGAGATTTTCTTTTTTTTATTTTATGAGTTTTTCAAGCTTTATTTCAGTTTGACTTTTCTTTAGGAATTCTATTTATTTGTTAAGTTCTACTTCCATATTTTTGTTTTCCATATTTAATTCAACTGTATTTTCATGGGTTTCATTGAAGAATTTATTCATGTACTCTAATGTTCTTGAACATACTCACAATTACTATTCTGAAGTCCTTTTGCTGTGGGACGTTTTGTATGCTGTGAATATGTGTTGCTCTGATTGGTTGATAAATAAAACACTGATTGGCCAGTAGCCAGGCAGGAAGTATAGGCAGGATAAGCAGACAAGGAGAATTCTAGGAAGAAGAAGGATGCTGTGGGATGTTCTGTATGGCAAATGTGTTGCTCTGATTGGTCAATAAATAAAACACTGATTGGCCATTGGCTAGGTAGGAAGTATAGGTGGTACAAGGAGGAGAATAAAGCTGGGAAGTGGAAGGCTGAGTCAGAGAGACACTGCCAGCCGCCACGATGACAAACAGCATGTGAAGATGCCGGTAAGCCACGAGCCATGTGGCAAGGTATAGATTAATGAAAATGGATTAATTTAAGCTGTAAGAACAGTTAGCAAGAAGCCTGCCACAGCCATACAGTTTGTAACCAATATAAGTCTCTGTGTTTACTTGGTCGGGTCTGAGTGGCTGTGGGACTGGCAGGTGAGAGAGATTTGTCCTGACTGTGGGCCAGGCAGGAAAACTCTAGCTACAGAAGGATGAATGAGGAGAAGCCAGCCCACGGTCCAGGGAGCAGCATGTAAGGGCACACAGGTAAAGCCACAGAACATGTAACAACATATAGATTAACAAAAATGGGTTGAGTTTAAGTGTAAGAGTTAGTCAGTAGTTAGCCTGAGCTAATGGCCGAGCAGTTATAATTAATATAAGATTCTGAGTGATTATTTTATAAGCAGCTATGGACTACAGGGCCAGGTAGGACCGGAGGAAAACCTTTAGCTACATCCTCTTATGTTAAGCTAAATTGGTTTTATCAGTTACAATATGCTTTGGCTTTTGGGGGGGCATATTGTCTTGGTTGTTATTGTTTCTGTTTTTGTGATGAGATTTAGGTATCTAGAGTTATTGTGTTTATGGTGTTTCTTGGTATGGATATTTGGTCTCACCTTTGTTGGGTGAGTGTTTGGTTCTTTGGTTATTCTTGCCCCTATATGATACATTGCACATCAGAAAAATGATGTTTGGTTTTCAGTCTTGGGGTTACTTTGAGTTTTAGGGTTCAGACTCTGACTAGTCCTAGATCTGAAGTTCTGCATGGAGCTCTGAGTTCAGGCCCAGGCTATCCCAGATGAAGGAAAGGAACTCACTATGGAGTTCTCTTAAGCAGGAGATGAGGTCTGGCTCCTGAAAGGCAACAGAGAGAGAACTAGGAATATCCTGGTTCTGTCTACAGGTGACAGTAAGTCTGAAGGTGAATGTGGGCTAGTAGGAAGGGCTGACACAGGCAAGCAGTAGGAGGTCTAAGAGTACTCTAGAGAGACTAGAATGAAGGAGAGGAAAGAGACCAAAGGTATCCTTTCTGGATCCCAGCCATGTTTGGCAGCTGTAGGGTCCCTGGTAGAGAGTAACTCTGTGGGTCATTGGAGGTAAGATAAATAGGCTTTTTTTTCACTGAGGAAGTTAGTGTTGGTCTGGTTGGGCCAGCTGGTCTAACCACAGATGCACAGAAGATGTCTATGCACTACTCTAGTTTCTGGCACACATCTTCTAGGACCAGTGAACTATCTAACCACACATAGCTTTCAGGCAGCTGTGCTCATTAGGTTACTGTGCAAAAGAAGAAATATAAAAAACAAACTAACAAAAAAGAAGAAGAAAACAGAAAACAAAACCTTTCTCATATGGCCTGATGGTCCCCGACCTTAAAAAAAAAAACAAACAAAAAACAATAAAAGACATGAGAAGCCCTCTTTTGAGTTGTTGTCCAGGGCTGTCCAACAGACTCCCAAAATGTAACAGCCTATTGCTGTTGCCTTTTGTTTATCCCCCCCAAGTTATGGAAAGTAATTCCATATTGCTAACAACACCATGCACTTCAGAGACAGCCCAGAGACCCCTGAGCTGGTACTGACATGAAAGACCCATCCCTGATAAGTAGCTTTCATGGTACCAGAAGGCTCCATGCAAGCTTCCATAGGGAGATAATAAAACAGTCCTACCCAGGTATGATGCCTATAAACCAAATCAACAACCAGCATGGCACATTAACTTTAATGGTTCAGTAGTGGCACACTAGGTTGATGGTAACCAATGGCTCTCTGAAGGAGACTATGCCTGATGCTGGAAACCTAACTAACTACTCAGTGCTAGTGAAGTCATGGATCTTGGAGGAAAACTTGCATCAACCACTTTACTAAACCAGCATAATCCCTAACAATAATCTAAACATTTGTCCTATCCACTGATCCCCTCCTCAAGGAAACTTTTATTTGAAAACAGATGGAGACCATTGTAAAAAAACCACAACTAATCAAAATGCAGAGCAGTGGAACACTGTCACAATAGATATATTTATAAGCCACCACCACACCCAAGACTCAGGAATATTGCAGAAGAAGGGGTAGAGAGATGTAAGAATCCAGGAGATCAGGGAGTTTGATGTGAGATTATGTCTCCTAGTAGTATCAAAAGTTATATCCATAAAGTCTTACTAACATGACTACACAAATGTGAGCTGAATGGAGAAAAAGTCCATGAGGCTTCAAATAAATACAAACAATTACAGGCAACTGAAGAATGAAGAAAATGAGAGAAATAGTTGTGCAATTGGTTGTGCAGTGTGCTTAACAGGCCAAACAATCAGCCCTGAAAACACACATACAGGTAGTATTATATGGATTGAACAGGTTATATTTAGGAATACATATACATGTATGCATACATGTATATGTATATAATTTTTTAAAAAGAGGCCATGAATTTGAAGAAAAGTAGGGAAGGGTATATGGGAAAGTTTGAAGGGAGGAAAGGGAAGGGAGAAATGTTATAATTAAATTATAATCTCAAAACGTAAAACAAAACAAAGTATAACAAAAACACTTACTAACAAGAACAAGAGCAACAAAAAACCAACTAAGGACAGACTGTTTCCTCTGGCCAAAGCATTTCCGGCTTCTAGTCAGGACAAAACCAGACACCCCCAGCATCTAGCCAGGACAGAGATCCCTGCCTAACTGCCTGACAAGTTTCTTTATCTTAGTATCATTATTCTACCCTCTAAAGAGATAATGGTAATTGCTGCTAAACAAAATGGGCAATGCATGTTCTAATTCAAGCTTGTGGCAGTTAGAGAACCCCTCCAGCATGCCTATATAGGATACCTCAATACAGCATCCATGGTTCCACTTGTCACACCACTTGGAGTTTGGTGGCTTCTATATGAAAAGAGATGAATTTGATGAAGAATGTCTCAGGTTAGGATAGGAAAAGAATGTTAGTGGACTAAGGAGGAGACCAGCCACAGGATCCATAATTGTGAATTGAGCCAGTTACCTCATGATCGCAAGACTCTGACCTCTTATTTTTGGATACTGGAAGCCTGAAGTTTGTGAGCCATATCTCTGCCTTGAGGCATCTCGTCTAAACTTTCATAGAGGTCTTGATTCAGCATCTGGTAATATGTAAGATATTTTTAGTCCTCCAACCATTCCAGTTTTGGCTCCAGCTGCTATACCTAAGCCAGCAAAAAGTGTATCAGTGCGACTGATCTCTTGTGTCTAATATGACTTGTTAGACATGCTGGCAGGGAGAATGTTAGGAGCAATATCAACAACAGTGGTTAAATAATCAGGTACAAGTTCTTGTCCAGTTAGAGGGTAAACAGAGATAAGATTTTAGTTTACATATAAAAGAAAAATCCCCTGTCTATGTAAGCAAGTAGATAGAAAACAGATGTTTAAAGTTATATACACCCAGTGTCTTTGGCTCATTTCTCCAAACGAAGATAGAACTTGCCAGAGCAGCACCAGTAAGCAGTTGTTGACCAGCCCCTCATCTCCAGGATGGAACAATAGTTGACCTGTGTCAGCCTTGGGTCATATATCAGTGCTGCAATGTTTGTTAAAACTGAGCCAAACCCATGATGTCCCCTGTCTGCATAGCATTTTCCCCACCAAAAAGAAAATCATTAGTGAAAAATGGTTGCCTATATAACATCACATAATGACTTAGTGCCTGGGGAGAGGGATGTGATCCTTTAGATTACTTAAAAAACATACTAGTAGTTTTATTATATATGCATATATATATATATATATATATATAAACTATTTTATTGTATACGTGTGTGTGTCTGTGTGTGGGTATGTGCACATGAATGCAGAGGCTTGTAGAGGCTAGAGGTGTCAGATCCTCTATAACTAGAGTTACAGAAGGTTGTAAATCACCACTGTGTGGCAGGAATGGAACTCTGGTCCTCTGTAAGAAAAGTCTAACTTGTAGCTACTAAGTCATCTCTCCAGCCTTCAGTTGTCCCCTTTTAGAAGTCTCATCTAAATCATTTTGTTCTGTATTTTACTGATCATTTTAGTCTTTCTCTATCCTTTCCTATGGGATGTTTAAGACCAGGTAAGGTGCCAAAAACTTAACAATTTAAATTTTTACTGTTAAGACTACTTGAAGTTTTTTAGGAGTTAATTCTTAAGTACTATTTGAATTTCTTTCAATCAGTTCTGCCATCTACTGGAATTGGTCTGTAGCTTTCCAATCATGTGGCTTTTCTCTAAAGCATCCTCTGTGTGGATCCTCCTCTTTGTAAAATGCTCATTGATTATAGTACAACCTCTGTCATCAAGAAGACAGTGTCTTACTGGAGAGCTATAGGACCTTTTGAGAAGTGTCACATCATCTCCTAGGGCCTGGCTCACCTAGGGACAGACACTGAAATATTGGCTGTCCTTTTAGCCCCATATCCTCATTGGCCTTGGACTCCAAGATTTGATAGTTGAATGCTAAGAACAGTTTTATCAGTCTTATAGTTTTTACTTTTTGTGCAACATTTACCAGACAAAGAAACAAGCAAACCATGCAAACAAAACACTTTTGAATAAATCCCAATTTTGTTAAGAGTCAGTTTCCCAAATAGCGAAATACAATTATCTTGCTTAAACATAATTCTTTATAAATCCAGTTGTTGTAAATATCACTCTGAGAAGATCAAAATAACCTTAGAAATTTTAATAAACTTTGGTTATCATACATATATTGTCTTTAAGTTTCATCTTTCAAAAATCTTGTAGGACTTATCTGACCTTCTATGATGTACTTAAGCCTTTCTGGTTTGTGTTCTCATCTTTCCTTTTTCATTCTTAGGACAAAATATTACTTTGCCATATAAAAATCCTTCCTTACCTAAAATATTCTGTCTTCTTTTTAATTCTTTATAACCAAAACATATTCTCATACTTACATCCTTCTTAATATCTCTCTGTATATCTTACTGTTTCTTTTTTACTTCATTTCCTTTCTTAATATCATGAGATGTAGAAACAAAAACAACTTTACTTTTTGTGGCTTAGATGTTTTTAAAGGCTCTTTTAGAGGTTGGAAAGATAGTACAGTGGTTTAGGCCTGCTTTTAGTTCCCAGTGTCACATGGTGGCTCACAACCCATAACTCCAATTCTAGGGGATCTGAACCCTTTTCTGACCTTCAAGCATGCTTGTGGTGCACAGATACTCATGCAGGGAAAACACTCATAAAGTATTAATTTAAAAATTTATAAAATAAATAACTAAAAAAATAAAAAGGCTCTTCTATACTCATCCCCCTATCATGACCTCACATATCTGAGAGTTAGAAAATGTACATTACAGCAAGAATTAACTAAGATATCAATGACTTTGAACACTGAATACTCTTTTGTAAACAAGAAAACCAGTGGGGCAGGAAGAGGATTAACCAATTCCTGTCACTACACTTTTAGATACGGAAGGAACATTGATCAACAACAGATAGAAAGCAGTCATTTCTTCCCTTAAAGTGATCATTCCTCTTAAGGCAAAGCTACCAGAAAAAAAAAAATGCTTGGTTTTGAAAGCCCAGCCTCTGATAGTTTAAATTTTCAAACTGTATGGAAAGATGAGCTATCAGGCATGACTAAGGGAATGGGTGAAGTAAAGTTCTCCTACTTACAACAGTATAATAGCTGAGAAAAATTTGTGGCTAGGGACTTTCCAGATATCCCACTTTATGGTAATTTGGGGTGTGTAGTGGAGGGGAAGCCAAGATTAGAAATAAGGACTGCTATCTAGGAAGAACTCCACAGGTTTTCCTTCAAAAATTGTGTCAAGCTTGTGTCTAGAGATGACTATCCAAGATATGGACATTAAGGGCATGCCTTAGGCCCTTTCAGTTCATTTGTTCTATTTTTGGACCATAAGGAGGGCCTCAGCATTTAGAGGCCTTTGATAATAACAATATTTGGATCTTCAGTATCTTCCCAAAAGCTGCAACATGATTAGAGGATTTTTTTTTCTCTTTGGGGCATCTCATTTCAGGTGGCCTCTCTGCCCACAGCTAAAAGAGGCAAAAGTTTTCCTTTTGTCCTCAGGACTTGGACCCATATTAACTTACCATAGTGTGTCTACACGGACTGTAATTTCCCTCTTGATTTCTTTGTCCTTTTCCTTAATGTCCTCCTGATCTCTCTTACAAAAGATCTTAGTAGATGTTTTAAAGAGGTTATCTAAAGGGATTCAAATCCTAAGAATAACATAATATTCATCCAATCTGCTAGGTTTTCCTGCTCCACTTTCACAAACTAGTCACAGACAATGTGAAGTTTCAGTTCTGTAAGCATCTAGTGTTTTATTAATGTATAAATGGGATCCAAATTACCACAGTGTGTAAGATAACTAAAAGATAAAATTATAACCACTTTAAAAACAATGTCCTAGGCAGAGCTTCAGGAGTCTAAACAATGAGAGAGAGGAGGGATTCTATGAGCAAGGGATATCAAGACTATGCCTGGAAAAAGTACAGAGACAACTAGCCAAACTAGAGGAAACACATGAACTGTGGACAAATAGCTGAGTAGCCCCCATGGTACTGGACTAGGCCCTCTGGATAAGCGAGACAGTTGTTTAGCTTGAACTGTATAGGGGGTCCCCAGGCAGTGGGATCGGGACCTGTCCTTGGTGCATGAGCCAGCTTTTTGGAACCTAGTGCCTATGATGAGACACTTTGCACAACCTTGATGCAGGAAGGAGGGGCTTGGACCTGCTTCAACTGAATGTAACAGGCTCTGCTGACTCCCCATGGAAGACTTTGCCTTGGAGGAGGTGGAAATGGGGGGTAGGTTGCGGGGGAAGGCTGCGGGGTGGGAGGAGGGAAGGACAGGGGAATCTGTAGTTGGTATGTAAAATGAATAGAAAATCTCTTAATAAAAAAATATTTTAAAAAAGTATTTTTGCAAGTACATACGTCATACAATGCACAATGGACAAAGGTGTATTGGTACCACAGCGCACAGTCTAGGAGACAAGCCTCTAACACAGGAATTTAAAGTGCTTATGAATGAAGCATCAGTATTTGTTTGTAATCTAAATACTGTGGGGTTTCTTCCCATATCAAATTGAGCCAAAACTGAAAATTTTCAGCTTAAAAACTATTCAAACAAATCTAATTCATTTTGTAACATGTCACTGAATTTAGCCTTCAAGAAATACAAGCACACAGAAAACAAAAATATCTAAAAAGACCCAGAAGGAGTTGGTATACAAATGTTCCCTTTTTCTTTAGCTTGTTTGTTTATGGTGCAGCAGTTGGAAAGCAAAATGAGGGTGAAAACTTAGCAGAGAAGTGGAAAATAAGGTAAAAAATTAAAGCAGGAAAGAAATGGATATGTGGTCTATGTATTTAGCCCTTTTGTATTCCTTTTCTCAGCCAATGTGCCAAACTGAAATGGGGATTGGAAGTTGGAATCCTTAAAAATGATGGACATTTACTTGTCTCATGTGGGCTTAAGCCAAAGACTAGTGTTCTGAGTGTTTACAACCCTCATGGAGTCAGTGGCTCCTGGTCCTTTGTCTCAAAACAAACAAACAAACAAACAAACAAACAAAAAACAAATGAGGTTTTTAAACCATGAAGAGTGTGTCTAAGAAGTTTAACTCCTACCAACTAATGCTGGCATTCATAGTTCTGGAAGGTAGTATACATGGTTCTGGAGAAGAAAAGTAATTGTCAGTCTCACCCAGCTATGAACCCTGCAAGCTACAATAGCAACCTGCCTACAAGATATACTCAGTGGTGTAATAATGGAACAAATATTATGGGAGTAACCAACCACTTTTTTGGGGGGGAGTTGGATTCAAGGCCTACTTTATGAGAGAGAACCCACAACTGACACTATTAATGAGGCCAAGTACCTGAGACTAGTCATGAACCTAGGGGAAAACTTACTACCATTATTCTGCCAAAAGAACAATCATAAAATTACTCCTAATGACACATTTATATACCCATAGATCATGGCATTGCTCAGCTGTCATCAGAGAAGATTATTCCTGAAGGAGATGAGAATTAACACAGAGACCCACAACTGAACAATGAGTCTTTGGACTGCTCAGTCTTGAATTAGATGTCTTTATCATACCCTTCTACTCAAGGTTTGGGCATGTATGTAGAAGAGGCTGCAGAAAGATTTTAGATGGTTTTAAAGAAACAGCATTTTGCAGACATAGCAGGACTGATCCACAGATGAACTCACAGAGACTAGGACAGCACACATAGGACTTGGTTAAGTTCAAATGAGACAAAATCCCAAGCAAGAAGGTGAGGAATAAACAGTCATACACCTAATCAAGAAGCCATTTTCAATTGATAGCTTCTGGGAGAAAGAAAATCAGTTTTCTTCAATGGAGTGACACTGGATATTATCAATCACACTGCAGGTCAGTCAATCTTCATGCGCAGGAATAATTTGCCAACACAAAATGGACTGCATTTGTGTGTGAGTTTTTTTGTATGTTTGGTTGGGTTTGGTTTCTTGATGCAGGGTTTCTCTGTGTAGCGCTGGCTGTCCCAGAACTCACTTTGGAAACTAGGTTGGCCTCAAACTCACCGAGATCCACCTGCCCCTGCCTTTTATTGTTTTTTGTTTTCAAGGTAGAGAAAAGAACAAGTTAGGTGAATGGAAGGGATCTAGGAGGAGTTGAAGAGGGGAAAGAATATGATCAAAATATATTGCATGAAAAATTTAAAAGTATAAAATAAAATAAAATAAAATATTTTAAAATAAGTATCATTATAAAAAGAAAGCAATTAGGGTTCCTTTATAGCAGGACAGACTCCAAGAGAAGGTTGCTAGAAATAGTAAGACCCTAAAGGAGAATGACTACTGACAGGTTTTTTTTATAAGGGTAAAATAGGCATTTTTACTAAGGAAGTAAATTTGTCTTTGAAATTACTTGGCTGAGATATCAATGTTGGCCTGGTTGGTCCAACCATAGATGCCCAGAAGGTGTCCATACACCTCTCCATCCTGTTGACTCGACATTTATGTAAGAAAAATTGCTAAATGGTCTTATTAATAAAAAACCTGGGCCAGATATTGGAGTAAAAATCTGTGAGATTAGAAAAATAGGACAAGCCACAGACAACCTTGTAGATGAATTTCTAAACAGTCTTATTAAATAAGAAACACAGAACCAAACTCAGGGGTAATAGCCAAAGAGATCAGAGAAATAGCCACCGACTAACCTTATCTTACCACCTCGCCATAGCTTCCAAAGAGAGAGCTTCTTCCTGTCTAACCTGTCCTTTTATTGTCTTCCTGTTTGCCTTCTCATTGGCTCTAAGACCAGCCACATCACTTCCTTGTCACTGCCTGTCTATACAGACCTCCAAGTCTCTATGGTTGGTACTGGGATTAAAGGTGTGTGTCACCATGGTTTGGCTGCCATGTGGTCAGATTAAGGGCATGTGCTACCACTGCCTGACTTCTGTTTATGGCTGGCTATGACCTCTGATCTCCAGGCAAACTTTATTTATTAACATACAAATAAAATGACACCACACAACCTCACCTCACCGACACCTCAGTCTCCAAATAGACCAGTCTTCCTGCATACCCATGCCTATATGCCTTTCTGTTCTGCCATCTCATTTCTTCTCTCCTCCAAGCTACTTCACTTCCTCTTCCTGCCCAGCTCTATCAATTCCTGTCTGTCTGTACAAACCTCCAGACCATTATGGTTAGTGCTGGGATTAAAGGTGTGTGTCACCATGCCTGGCTCTGTTCCCCCATTGTGGCCTTGAACTCACAGAGATCTGATGGAACTCTGCCTCCCGAATGCTAGGATTAAAGGCATGTGCTATAATTGTCTGACTTCTACATTTATTATAGTGGCTGGCTTTTTCCTCTGATCCTCAGACAAGCTTTATTGGGGTGCACAAAGAAAAGATCACCACATTTCCCATTTTTTGTGTCAAAAATTAAAAAAATATATAACTAATATAAGAAAAACTATATAAATAAGTATAATAACTATATGTAATATATACAAGCAATAAATACATCAACAATGTCTAGTCCATTTGCATTTGACAAATTAAGAGAAAATATTCCATTATCTCTCCTATTTTGATGAGTCCAAAATGTATCTAATTCACTTTCTATCCTAACTTACATTACCAACTGAAAACTATCTTATGATGTTTTTCAAACTTATACACTTTACACCTCTTAGTGAGTTTCTTTTCTAAAATTATTAATGAGGAAAACTGTAACTATAACTATCCAATCTTCAACTCCCTCAGAGACCTGAGAAGGAAATAATATGACCTAGTAAAACAAGAAGTGCAAACAAGCAACTTCCAAAAAAAATGTGAGTTATAACAGAAAGAGCCAGCCTCCTGGACAGTCACCTGATGTTTCTCTGCAATGTTGGGGCATCATCTTTAGCCTACAGGCTTAGCATATCTGACAAGCACATTTGTGAAGCAGGATTTTTTAAGAGCCTTCCTAGCTTGTCTTGGCAAGGATTGGCTGGCCTTTGTTTTGTGACCTGCTTGTCCATTTTGGACAGCATACTCTCAACAGTCGATGCCTAGGGCATTTTCTTGCCCAGTGGCTAAATTTGACACAGTGAAAGTAAAGTCCATATGGACTTTCTTCAATGCCCATAATTTTCTCTGAATTAGATTGGTGCTGCCAGGAGCAGACATGTCTCATAGTCATAAAAAAAGAAAAAAAATCTATGTTATTAAAACATCTTAAATGCCATATATATATATATATATATATATATATTATAATTAACTTACTTTCACATATCAGCCACAGATTCCCCCATCCTCCCTCCTCCCACCTCCCAGCTCTCCCCCCCAATCCATCCCCTATTCCCACCTCCTCCAAGGCAAAGTCTTCCCTCGGGAGTCAGCCCAGCCTGGTAGACTCAGCCAAGGCAGGTCCAGTCCCCTCCTCCCTACTACAAGGCTGAGCAAAGTGTCCCAGCATAGGCCCCAGGCTCCAAAATGCCAGCCCATGCACAAAGGACAGGTCTCAGCTCCACTGCCTGGGGGCCTCCCAAACAGTTCAAGCTAATCAACTGTCCCACTTATCCAGAGGGCCTGGTCCAATTCCATGGGCGCTCCTCAGCCATTGGTTCACAGTTCATGAGTTTCCACTAGTTTGGCTATTTGTCCCTGTGCTTTTTCTAATCACGATCTCAATATCTCTTACTCATACAATCCCTCCTCTCTCTTGCCAGTTGGGCTCCTAGAGCTTCACCTGAGGCTCGGCCGTGGATCTCTGCATTCACTTCCATCAGACACTGGGTGAGAGTTCTATCATGTCAGCCTGGGTGTTCAGCCATCCGATCACCAGAGCAGGTCAGCTCAGGCACTCTTTCAACCATTGCCAGTAGTCTACAGTGGAGGTATCTTTGTGGATTTCTGGGGACCTCTCTAGCACTCTTCTTCTTCCTATTCCCCTGGGGTCTTCATTCATCATGGTATCTCCCTCCCCATTCTCTCACTCTGCTCCTGATCCAGCTGGTACCTCCCGCTCCCCTAAGCTCTCTTTCCCCTGACCCTTGCCCTCCATTATCCCCTCCCCAGTTTGCTCATGTAGATCTCATCCATTTCTCTGTCCTTGGGCAATCCCTGTGTCTTTCTCAGGGTCCTCTTTACTAGGTAGCCTCCCTGGAGTTGTGAGTAGCAGTCTAATCATCCTTTGTTTTACAACTAGTATCCACTTATGAGTGAGTACATACCATGTTTGTCTTTCTGAGTCTGGGTTACCTCACTCAGAGTGATTTTTTTTCTAGATCCATCCATTTGCCTGCAAACCTCATGATGTCATTGTTTTTCTCTGCTGAGTAGTATTCCATTGTGTATATGTACCACATTTTCTTTATCCATTCTTCAGTTGAAGGGCATCTAGGTTGTTTCTAGGTTCTGACTATTACAAATAATGATGCTATGAACATAGTTGAGCATGTGTCCTTGTGGTATGATTGAGCATTCCTTGGGTATATGCCCAAGAGTGGTATAGCCGGGTCTTGAGGGAGGTTGATTCCCAATTTTCTAAGAAAGTGCCATATTGATTTCCAAAGTGGCTATACAAGTTTGCATTCCCACCAACAGTGGAGGAGTATTCCCCTTGCTCCACATCCTCTCCAACATAAGCTGTCATTGTTGTTCTTTATCTTAGCCCAACTCAGCCCCAGTTGCCGGCCAGCAGGCAGGGCTCCTGCGGGAAGCCTCCCTGTTCACCAAGACCCCTGAGCAGAAGACCCTGCAATCCACACACCCTGCCCCCAGCCACTTCCTGAGGCTTGGAAACCAACCCCCAGCTCTATCCAGACCTAGAGGTTAGTGACTGTGTTCATACCCAGTGACGCTCGCCCCTAGGAACCATTTCTGGGCCCCATCTCTTGCCCAGGAACACCCACCCAACTTGGCCCCAGTTGCCTGTTTACCAAGACCCCTGAGCAGCAAACCCTGCAATCTACATGCCCTGCCCCCATTCCCATCCACCCAAGACCCCAGCTACTTCCTGAGGCTTGGAAACCAACCCCCAGCACTATTCAGACCTAGAGAGCTCTCATTGGGCCTAGAGAGAGAGAGCTCTCATTGGACAAAGGGCTGTTTTAGCTAGAGTTTTCCTGCCTGGCCCACAATCAGGACAAATCTCTATCACCTGCCAGTCCCACAGCCACACAACCAAGTAAACACAGAGACTTATATTGGTTACAAACTGTATGGCCATGGCAGGCTTCTTGCTAACTGTTCTTACAGCTTAAATTAATCTATTTCCATTAATCTATACCCTGCCATGTGGCTTCTGGCTTACCGGCAGCTTCACATGCTGTTTCTCATCATGGCGGCTGGCAGTGTCTCTCTCACTCAACCTTCCATTTCCCAGCTTTATTCTCCTCCTTGTCCTGCCTATACTTCCTGCCTGGCCACTGGCCAATTAGTGATTTATTTATTGACCAATCAGCAACACACTTGACATACAGACCATCCCACAGCAGGCTGTCATTGGACTAAGAGTAATCTCAACAGACAGGGAATCTGCCAGCCCTCATTAGACCAAGAGTGGCTTTCTGAGAAGTAGAATCTGGCACCTCTCATTGGACCAAGAGCGGCTTCCTGAAACACAGAATCAGTCAGCTCTGACTGGACCAAGAGTCCTGAGAAGACCAAGAAAGCATCTGTGACTCACAGAATCAACTAGCTTATGTTGACCCTAGAGCAGCTCCCTGAGACACAGAGTCTGCCTGCTCCAATTAGACCAAGAGCTAACATTAGACCCAGAAGGGCCCCCTGAGACACAGACACAGCAAGCAAAGAGTGGACCAACAGCAACTCACTCAGACACAGGCACCTCTTATACCCATTAGAGGAGGAGATGGGCAGACATCAAGGCAGAAGTACATACAACAACATAAAGAGCAATACAGTGTCACCAGAACCTAGCCCTCCTCCAACAGCAAGACCTGAGCATCACAAGGTAGTAGAAGCAGAAGAAAGTGACATTAAGAATAGCATCATGAAGATGCTAGAGGTCTTTCAAGAAAAAATGAAAAATGAAATGGAGGAAAAGATAAAAAAAAGTGGAAGAAATCAATAAAGAAATTGAGAAAAAGACAAACAAAAAATTGGAAGAAATAGGGGAAAAGACAAATAAATTGGAAGAAAGCAATAAATCCCTTAAAGAAAACTATGAAAAAGCAATTAAACAGGTGAGGGAAACTGTTCAAGACCTCAAAAGGGAAATAGAAACAATGAAGAAGATACAAAAAGAGGGAATGCTGGAAATAGAAAATCTGAGTAAACAAACAGAAAACACAGATGCAAGCATAAACAACAGAATATAAGAGATGCAATAGAGAATCTCTGGTGTAGAGGATACAATAGAGGAAATGGATTCGTCAGTCAAAGAAAATACCAAAGCCTAAAAAGTCATAACACAAAATGTCCAAGAACTCTGGGACACCATGAAAAGACCAAACCTAAGAATAATAGGGATAGAGGAAGGAGAAGAATACCAACTCAAAAGCACAGAAAATATATTCAATAAAATCATAGAAGAAAACTTTCCCAACTTAAATGCCATATTCTTTTTTTCAATTAAAATTAATAAAAAATATTTTATTGAATTTCAGGAACTTGGTACTTTTTAAAAATTTCAAATCTTTGCACACAGATCACCACTCTGCTTACTCTAGTAACAGCAGATGCCTGGACTTCACGATTGTCACTTCTCTCCTTGTGTCACATAGTGTAGAAAACCCAAGTCCTGACACTCCCCAACCCCTTCTGAACTACTCCAGCTACTCTGTGACAAGCCCCCACCCCCAGCTGAGGACAAGGAAGTGAGGTGGGCTATTTATGGAGACTTGCTGCTATCTGTGAACACGTTCTGCAGTGTGGAGAATCCATCTATACAAAGTATGCCACACACTTTCTGGAATGCACTGTACTCAGGAGACAGGTAAGATTCCCTTTGTGTTCTGTGTGGTTCAAGCCAAAGCTACTGAAGTTATCTAGTCCCTGAGGGAGCTCAGACGTTTGGTAAAGGTCAAAGAGAGACTCCTTAAGCATTCAACACTGAGGTGGCACAGTGGTCCTGGGAACTGCGGCAAGATACTTGTGGTATCAGGGTCTTATGTCCCCACATCAGACATCTGTTGGGGGGTAAAGCACATGAGCCCAGCCCTGGTGTGTGGAGGGGCTTCTGGGAACTCAGATGAACATAAAATAAAACAGTGCCTTGAACACTGGGAAGAAAACCTGGGTTCAGTACTGTGTTAATCTACAGCTTAGCTTCTGCCCTCTCCTTGACAGCTTTACATTCCTATATACCAAAGCAGCAGCATGGCTGATACAGCAGCAAGGGGTAAAGATGAGTGCATGCCTGCGGCTGCATAGGAACACTTCACTCACTTGAGGCTGAGAATGTGGCCTTAAAGAAAGAAAAAAATCCTCCTTCCATCTTCAAAACTTTTCTATGATCCCCCAAAAGAAACCCCTGCAGACTCCTAAGGTCTCTTTGGAGCTCAGAGGTAATGAGTCTGCAGACTTCACTCACATAGGGAACATCTACCCAAGTCCTGGTCAAGCATGCTACACACAGATGTCTCCAGACACACAGTATGTTCAGTTGGTGGTGCCTGAGCCCACCTCACTAGGGTGGCCTCCTGCTATAGCACCACATTAACTGAGGCCCATTGTCTGGACCCACATGCTGGGCACAATACAACCCAAACTACTTTGCAAACTGCAAACCTTTAAGAAATACACATTCCAAGGTTACCTGTAAAATGGTAGAGGAGGCAGACTGCCACTTGGAGGGGCTCCAGTCCCCCAGGCTGCAGTCCAAAGGCAGACTGCTGTGGGAACACACATGTTCTCACTCACATGCTCACTCACGTGATGTCTCACCTTTATTGTTTAAGTGGCTGAGTTATATAAATCCAGCTTGTTAACTCCATTAACGTCAACACGCATCATCCGCAGTAACATTGTGACGGCTCTATACTGTGGGTGAAGCAATACTTAGAACAGACTTGTCATATTTGGTCTTTATGTAAATAATGTTTTAAATTGCCTAAATATACCATTCTGAGCCATTTCATTCTACCAGGAAAACACAGGGTTCCCCCACCTCTCTTAAAAAAATTAAATACCAAAATAACTACATTTAACTAAATAACGTTATGATGATATTTAAAAAAGCCTCACAATGAGACTAACACCCTCTGCCTGCTGCTCAGCTCTAAGTCCAGAATGCTCTGGAAAGATGAGCAGTGATCCTGAGTGTGGGCTAGGCTGCTGGCCTCCCACCTTTCCTCACCCTTCCCTCTTAAATTTTACTTATATGACATAAGTCAGACTTAGTGTGGTACTTCATTCTGAAAAGCCAGAGAAACCTCTTAAGAATCAGAAAATGGCCTGGATGCTTGATACTTGGCCACTGGGTCTTACTTCTAAGACCCTCAAGTTAACTGGCAACATCTCTCCAACAGCTCTTGCTGTGAGTGTGCCATGCAGATAACCAGTCAGATGCCAGAAGCCAGAGCTGACCCCTAAGACTCCCCAGGTTCTGGGAGAGATCTATGACCTTGGTCTAAAAAGGTGTGAAAAAAGCCTGGATCTGTTTCCCAAGGGAGGGAGGGAGGGAGGGGTCTGTTGCTTTAAGCATACACAATATGTAGGAGACTGTGTAGCTAGAGTTTTCCTGCCTGGCCCACAGTCAGGACAAATCTCTCTCACCCGCCAGTCCCACAGCCGCTCAGACCCAACCAAGTAAACACAGAGACTTATATTGCTTACAAACTGTATGGCCATGGCAGGCTTCTTGCTAACTGTTCTTACAGCTTAAATTAATCCATTTCTATAAATCTATACCTTGCCATGTGGCTCGTGGCTTACCAGCATCTTCACATGCTACTTGTCATGGCGGCGGCTGGCAGTGTCTCTGACTCAGCCTTCCACTTCCCAGAATTCTCCTCTCTCCTTGTCCCACCTATACTTCCTGCCTGGCCACTGGCCAATCAGTGTTTTATTTATACAGAACAATATCTACAGCAAGACTCATTTTACTGGAGTGGGAAATTACGCCGCAGACAAAGTCAACATAAAGAAACAGACAACAAAATCCACAAGAGTTATGTGCAGCCTGAAGGCTAGAAGGCTCCCGGGGTCCCTTGCCCCATGCCCCCTGGCCTCATGGGTCCATGCAGCCTCAGTCCACCCACCCTCTACAATGGCACAGGGTAGGTCAATTCATCAGGTAACTGCTCTGAACGGAAATGGGCAAGTAGGTATCCTTAGGGAGTGCCACCCAAACACAGGCAGGACAGACTAGAGCAAACCATCCCATGGGCTGAAAACAAACCACAGAAACAAATAGAATGACGTTCTTTCCCCCAAATGAATCTCAAATTTCCAGAGTAGAAATGGAGTGATATGAAATGTCCAAAAAAACCATTATTTAGTAAAGAAAGGACATCTCCAAGTATTCTAATTCCATATGTAGACAACAAAATACTGTCTTGTCTCTCAGCCGCAGCCATCAGGTCCTATGAGGGCAGCCAATGGCTGTGGCTCTGTCCCCTAAAGGAAAGTCAGAGAGATCCACATGCAGCATGTGCTGCATCCGCAAAAGAGACTCAGTCCTTCATGACCTGGAGTTCTTGCTTGTAGTAAAAGCTGAGCCCACAGATGACAGCCCAGCGAGTGCTCTGTAGGAGACACCACCTCTGGAACCAGGGTTGCTGTTGTGGGTCTGTTCAAGTGTAACTTGTCTTTAAATTAAGGAGTTTTAAGGCCACCTGGGTTCATGTTTTCAGTGCTAAGAGGTGAAGTCCAACCGCAGGGCCCTTTACCCACTGAGAATGTGCTCCCTGCTTCAGTAAGAGGCAGCATCTCCTTTTGGCACAAAGTTGATATCTGAAGAAAAGGTCTCCCAGCAGCTAGTTCTGGATCCCCTTTTCTCTCATAGCTGCTGGTGGTGCATCCACATTTAGGGCAATGACAATGCTCTCGCCATCTTCTGCTTTAATTCGCTTGAGCTCTGGCTGTTCTGCCTGGTCACCATTCTGGCGCTTTGTGGAAGGGATGCCGATGCTGATGCATGGGTTGCCAACATATGGAGAGGACTCGCCACTGCGTTGTTCACCTGGCTGTGCACTGCTTTAGGCATTGGTACCACATGAGTTCCATTTTGCGTTACAGTTTTTATTGGAAGCTGGTGCTGACATAAAGGCACCTGTTGTACTGTGGTCACTGTCTGAACAGGGGTACCCTATGATGTCTGGATGATTTGGCTAGCAGCGCCTAGTGTGCCTGGGCTAATTGCAGGGACAGGCTCTACTTTCACTTTGACTTCTCTGTGGTCGCCATTCTCTTGTGGTTCTGCCTTAGGAGGAGCCAGCACCGCAGCCTGAGTGACCACAGCTTGTCCAGCAACTGTGTATGTGTTTGCTGGGGCCAGACCAGCCACACTGGTCACTGACACTGCTGGTATCTGGTGGACAACATGGACCGTCTGCACAACAGGCGGCTGGGAGGTGGGTGTGGTCACTGAGGCTGCAACAGTGTAGGTGATGGGCTTAATGGCTGGGGGCAGCTGCCGCTGGATGGTGATTAGGACAGGCTGACTGGAGAGAGGTGACCCTGGTGAACACTGGGCAAACCGCGCCTCCTGGATGACAGCAAGTTTGGGCTGTGAGGCGCCAGGCTCAGGCTCCAAAGGGGCAGGGGAGCCCTCCCTCGACAGGCTCTCAGGGGTCTGGGTGCCACTGGAGTGAGCAGACAACACTCCCGCATGGTTGGGAGAGGCTGGGGCACTCCTAGAGGAGAGAGGTCCCAGGGGGCTTCTAAAGCAAGGCACGCCCCTAGGCCATCTCTTCCTAAAAGCCTGCTCTACCAGCTTGCTCTGGTATCCTCCAGAAGGAGCCTTTGCCTGGTTCTTCCTGGGAACGTGGCACTTCAATGAAATAACGGTTCAGAGAGAGATTGTGGCGAATTGAATTTTACCAGCCCTTGTCTGCAGTCCTATAGTATGGATAGTTTTTGGTGATGTGTGTATAAATTCCATTGAGGGTGAGCTGCTTATCAGGAGCCATTGCAATTGCTTGTACTATCAACTGTGCATAGGAGTAAGGTGGCTTTGAGTCATCCTTTGGGCTGTCTCCACCTGAAGCTTCCTTATCATTTTCTGGCTGTGAATTGTCAGCCATTAAATTGAGGTCAGATGGTATCTATCACACGGCCCATTTTGTACCCTGAAGATCCTGCTCCCCAGGGACTGGATGGGCAGGAGTTTGCAGCACTGATGGTTCCCGTGGGAGAGGGAAGGGGGCTGATGAGGTGGGTCATAGTGTCTGGAATGTTGATGGTCAGGGGTGAGATGTGGGGCTGCACAGGCTTCACGGGCGACTCTGGGGCTTCTTGCTTCTCTCTCTTCTCACTGGACAGGGCTGTGAATGTGATCTTGATATTTGTGCTCGGGAACCTGAAAGTGCACTACAGAATCCTCTCCAGGAATATTTCCAATAGAGCACAAAGCTGTCCTGTGCTTCTGCAACTGGGGATCCAGAGCGACCTTACGCGCGGGCAGCCGCAGCCTGCGCCACTGGAACACCCTGTCCACAAACACGCACGCCGTTCTTGCCGAGACAGCACAGGTAGAAGTCGCTGCCCGCGTCTGGCCCCGACTGCATGGGTTCTGGGCTGGCAGCGCTATGGCCGCCGCCCAGGGGCGTGAAGATCTCCAGGTGGCGCCGCGAGATGAAGCTAGAATGACCCATGCTCACATCTACCGAGCCCTGCAACGAGTTGCGCCCGATGGTCACCGAACACTTCTTCATGAGGTACTCGAACTCGCGGCCTCCGAGCCGCGCCACGGCCCAGCCGCCCTCGGGAGAGCCGCATGAGCCGAGCACAGTCGCCAAGACACCGGCAGGTGAGGAGAGCTGCGAGGGCCTAAATGCCATATTCTGTAGATCTCTGAAGTGTTTGAAGATGACCTGTCTAAAATATATCTCTGATTGACTTTGAAAACTTACCTAATATGACTATGAGTTCGATTGTAATGTCTAACTACTAACTTTCATTTCTTTATATCCTAACAGTTAGTGGTAATAACATGCAAGGATCAGCAAATTGCATTACATTGTTAAATGAACTGTATAGGTACAATATCTTGAACAAGGTTATAAATATATGTACAGCATTTTCTAACAATATCATTCTCAATATATATATATATAACTTGTATAAAATATATAAAAATCCAATCCAATGTAAAGTATTTAAAACTAGTAGTTGTCTTTTTAAAGTAGATTCAATAATCTACCTTTTTATCTATATCATGTCTATATTCTCTCTTTTTTCTTCTCAGAGTAGATTCAATAATCTACCCTTCATTCTATCATTGCTTTATCATTTTTTCAGAGTAGATTCAATAATTTATATCCTCTTTTTTCTTTTCTTTCTTTTTTTTCACACAAAAACCTTAAATCTAATCTCCTTTGTTTAGCCTCTCTCCTGACCATTAACAATAACAACTTGTAACAAACCCTCCTAAACAATGACAACTACCCCAAACCCAAAACCCACTGAAAGATCAAAAACCACCTGCCCTACCTCTTGGGAATATAGGCGTAATGTTCTTAAAATTACATTCTGCTGTTTGTAGGTGAAGACATCTTTAGGGAATCCTGAAAAGAAAAATTTTGGGTTAATTGTCAAGTTCCAGAATGGTACCTATATCATTTATTGTCCAGTCTCTGCATAATGCAAAAGGGACGGGCTTATCTCAAGTCCTTTTTAGAGTGGTCTGTAAAGCTGGATCATCTCAGCTAGCCATCTCAAAATTGTCCTGAGCAGTTTGTAGTCCAAAGCTGATCTTTGGGTGATGTTTGTGAGCTTAGTGGTATTATTATTGTTCAGGTGGAATAATCATTGTGGGTCCTCATCATCTTTTTGGAGACTTCAAATTTGCTGTTAGGCCTGGTCATGATTCCCTGCAGAAAACTGATAGAGATAAAACACGAAAACATGTACAGGCAGCTAGATGAAGCCTTTTTTCTAGAATTAATTAGTACTCAATATGACCATTAGTATAACAAAAGATTATGATATTACATATATATATATATATAAATTCATAAATTTTGATATAAAATTTGAACCTTAAGAAAAGTTTTAAAGAGTCAAAATTGAATGAAAGAATTATGAGACTGGTGACAATAGAATAGTCACTTAATTTTGGTTTTCTTCTGTCCCATATCAGATGGCTCTTATGACATGATGCAGAGATTTTGCATTTTCCTTTTAACAAATATGCTTGGGTTTAGAGAAGGAAAGAGCCATGCTCCAACTCCAAAGCCAGCTTTAATTTTTAATTAAACAGGGACTACATAAAGACTATTTGTGTTAAGTGTCTGTAGAGAAGAGCAGAAACAAACATTTAGGAAGACTTATAAAATTTTATATGTGATATACCAGTAGGCCAATTTACTCTTTTTTGGGGGACATTTTTTCTTAATGATTTGTCCTTTATCTTCAGATGTCTCATTTGTCCAGTGTTCTTGAGATTCCTTTGCCTTCATTCTCCTGAAAGACAAAAACAAAAACCCTTCCCCAACCCTAACTTTGAGGAGGTTCCCTTTTGGCAAGTTATATCTAACCAAGTGAAAAGCATTTGTTAGTGGTATAAGTTAATTTAAATGGGATGGTCATAATGGTTGATGAACTATCACCTCTTCTAATTAAGAGGTCTCTCTTGTTCAAACTGAACCTATATCAATTTTCATGGTATCCACAGCTTATATTCTCCTGTAGAAACAAAAGCAAAACCTTATCCCCAATGTAACACATATCCTGGTTTCCATTCTGAGGTCAGCACATATTTAAAGTATATAGGCGGATTTAATTCTGTAGGTTTTTTCTATTATCCAATGTCTCTCTGCAGCTGCTGTTCCTTTCTCATTAGCATTGAGAAAATTCGAAGTTAATAGAGCATTATGTAATCTATTTCTGGTTTTTCTTGTTACCCCTTTCTGTTTATTTAGTATATCCTTTAGAGTTCTGTTTGATCCTTCTATGACTGCTTGGCCTGTAGGATTATGAGGTTTACCTGTAATATGCTTTATATTGTAATAAGCAAAAAACTGTTTCATTTTAACAGAGACATATAATGGAGCATTGTCAGTTTTAATTTGTGCAGGTATACCCATGATGACCATAACTTCTAGCAAATGCATGATTACTGAGTCAGCTTTTTCAGAACTCAGAGCAGTTGCCCACTGAAATCAATAGGTATCAATGGTGTTGTGTACATATTTCAGTTTCCCAACTTCTGCAAAGTGAAACATATCCATCTGGCAGATTTCATTCTTCTCAGTACCCTTTGGTTTTCATCCTGCTGGTAGTGGAGTCTGATTGTAAAAAGAACAAGTAGGACATTTGCTTACAATTTCCTTGGCTTATTGACAGGTTAAGGAAAAATCCTTTTTTAAAACCCTTACTATTGACATGACTTTTTTTTATGAAATTCTGAGGCCTCTGGCACATTTCCTATCAATAGTTTATCTGTCTCATCATTACCTTGTGCTAGAAGTCCTGGCAGACCCGTATGGAATCAGATGTGAGTTATATATAAGGGATGCTTTCTATTCCTGATTATATCTTGTAACTGAATAAATAACAAAGGTAATTCTGAGTCATCAGGAATAAATTCTGCAGTCTCAATATGTAAGACAACTCTCAGCACACTGAGAGTCAGTAACTATATTGAGAAGTTCTGAAAAGTCCAATAATACCATCAGAATAGCATACAATTCTGATTTTTGAACTGAATTATAAGGACTTTGAACCACTTTACTTGAATTTTCTGATTTATAACCTGCCTTTCCTTGTTTGTTTACATCTGTACAAAATGTAGGGGCTCCAGATATTGCAGTTTCCCTTACAATACAAGGCAGGATCCAATCAGCTCTCTTTATAAGTTGAATTCTATCACTTTTGGGATATTTGCTGTTAATCTCTCCCAAAAAAATAATGCAAGCTCTTTGCTAAGGTTCACTTTCTGCCCATAATTTGTCAATTTCATCCTTAGTTAAAGGTACTACGTTTTCTGCTGGGTCTATTCCTGCTAATTGACAAAGTCTGAATTTTCCCTTCCAAATCAAGTCAGAAATCTTTTCCACATAAGTTTTTAATTTTTCACTCTGTTTATTTGGTAGAAATATCTATTCCAATATAATATCTTGCCTATAAAATTCCTGTAGGAGAATGCTTAGAGGGTAAAATAACCAAAATGCAATCAAGCTTTGGATCCACACAATCAACATGTGCATCCTGTACTTTCTTTTCCACCAAGGCCAATTCTCTCTCAGTTTCAGCTGATAATTCTCTTGGACTATTTAAGTCCCTATAACCCTCTATGGTTTTGAACAAATTACTCAGGTCATTATTTTTTATCCCAACAACAGTCTGTAGATAGGAAATGTCTCCAAATAATCTTTGAAAGTCATTAAGAGTCCATAATCCATCTCTCCTAATGTGCACATTTTGGAATATAATTATTTATAGATCTATTTTATATCCTAAATAAATAAAAGAATCTCTTTTTTTATCTTTTCAGGAGCAATTTATAATCCCCAACAAGGTAAAATTTTCTTTACTTCTTCAAACATTCTTTCTAAATTATCTGCATTTGAATCAGCTAGTAAAATATTGTCCATGTAATGATAAATTATATATTTACAAAATTGTTTATGTATTACTTCCAAAGTCTTTTGCATAAAATATTGGCACAGGGTTGGGCTATTTAACATTTCCTGTGGCAGAACCCTCCATTGATATCTCTTAACCCACAGAGAATTATTATAAGTAGACACTGTGAAGGCAAATCTTCCTCTGTCCTTTTCTTGTAAGGGTATTGAAAAGAAACAGTCTTTTAAATCGGTAAGAATAAGAGGCCATCCTTTTGGTAACAGAGTAGGAAAAGGAATTCCAGATTGTAGCAAGCTCATTGGCTGAATTACTTTGTTAATTGCTCTTAGGTCTGTTACCATTCTCCATTTACCAGATTTCATTTTTAATAACAAATACAGAAGAATTCCAAGGGCTGCTTGATTCTTCAATATGCTGAGCATTTAACTGCTCTTATACCAGCTCTTCTAAAGCCTGCAGTTTCTCTGTTGTTAAAGGCCTTTGTTGAACCCATACAGGCTTGTCTGTTAATCATTTTAAAGGTAGAGCTGTTGGTATCTTTGAAAGATCAGCACCTGTTGTGCCCTGGTCTTGTACAATCTGGATGGCTGGTGACTGTTCTTTATAATACCTCCTATTATTTCCCTCAGAAACATGTGTGAGTTTATGGTTTGTTTCTGAGGTTGGAGGAATGTTAATCTGGGTATTCCACTGTTGTAATAGATCATGGCCCCATAAATTCATAGCTATATTAGCCACATATGGCTTTCATTTTCTTCTCTGTTCTTCTGGTCCAATATATCGAGCCATCTTTCACTCTGTTTCATTTGAGATAATGTTCCAATACCTAAAAGCTGAACATTTACCTCCTGAAGAGGCCAGTTGGATGCCAAGATTCTGGTGCAATTATTGTCACATCCACACCTGTGTCTACAACACCCTCCAAGAGAATGTCATTTATTTGTATTTTTAATTTTGGTCTTTTTTCATTTATAGAAGTTTGCCAAAAAGTTCACTTTATAGTTTCTTTTTCTCTCTTCTACAGCTGTTTTATCACCCCAAGCTGTATGGTTTATTACAATAGGCATTTGGTTATTTAATTGCTATGAGAAGGGGTTTCTTCTATGATGTCAGGAAAAGACTGAACTGAATTTGCCATGGGGGCCTGCAAGAGGCTCCTCAGGGAGTTTCCCAAAGGCAAACACAAAGGATTACTTTGTCTCTGCCTTATTGATCTATACTTCTTAGTCCAATGTTTACCTTTACCACACCTTCTGCATAATCCAGAAGGGAGGTGCATTCTGCTGCCATTGTTCCTTGAAGAAACATTTTTTCTAGGAATGCACTGTTTACAGTCCCTTTTTAGATGACCTTGTTTACCACAGTTAAAGCATCTGACATTATTATTTTTCTTCAAACCTCTTGAAATCACCTCTCCTATCCATATATCATCATGGTCATGAGATTCACTATTAATTGTGTCCCTGATTTAATCCTCTAAGGGTGCTGACCTCACCTTTAATGGCCTGATTACCCTTTTATATGCTATATTGGCATTCTCAAAAGCCAAAGATTCAATTATTATCTGTCTAGCTTCTGCATTTGATATTATTCTATTTACTGCTGAAGACAGCCTTTGTAAGAAATCTGTGAAGCTTTCTTTTGGGCCCTATATAACTTTTGTAAATGATTCATTTTTCTTCCATGTTTCCTCAATTCTGTTCCACACATTCATGGCTGCCATGCAGCATAGAATTAGGGTTTGATTATCATATAAACATTGTCTTTGTATATCAGCGTAATTACCTTCTACAAGAAGTTGATCCTGGGAAATTTCCATACCTCTAGTCCTGCGTCTCTGTTCTATAGTTTTAGCCCCCTCTTTCCACCAGGTTCTCCACTGTAACTGTGGCCTAGCCTCTAAGACTGCTGTAACCCAATCTTTCCAGTCAGTCCTGAGGAATAATTCTATTATGAGTTAACCATGAGTTTAACATCTGCTTTTAAATGGAGAATGCATTCCATATGATACTATAGCTTCTTTGAATCTCCTCAAATCTAACATTTCCACTGGAGTCCACTTAGCTCATACACACCCTTGACCATTTGGCAGTTCCTGTAAGGTTAGCAGGTAGATTAAAGTTTCCTGTCTGGTAACCCGAGGTTGTTTCTCTGTAACCATATAATTCAATGCTGAAATAGATTCAACTTTAAATTCTTCTGTCTGGGTCTGAATTTCTCTATGATTCATTTTAACAGGTTTTTCTAAAGCATTTATCTTGGCACTCAAATTGACCGAACTTTTTAATGCTAAAATAAAAATGATAAAACAAATAATATTCATAATTGATATTACATACATCCCACCAACATTAATTGTCCTCTCATTTAATTGTTCCATTTTCAGAGTGCCTAATATGTTATCAAACAGAGACCAAATTTCTTCCATTGTAAAAATGTTTCCCATTTTTTAATATGGGGAAAAAAATCTCTTTTAAGTAATTTATCCCTTTAAGATATCTTAGTTGACTCACCAACTCTGTCGACTGCATAGAACATTAGAAGTCTGAGTGAATTTCAAAGCAGCTACCTGGTGTTTTAGCAGTCCGAAATGAGAATCCATGGAGAGTCCACAACCCACTAGGAGAGAAAAAGCCAAATAGACTCCACCCCAAGTGGGATGGAGATCTGGCTGCACATAGCTTGGGCCTGAGCTGGGGGCCTGTAAGGCCACAAGCAGCTTTTTTTAGGGAATTCTTGCCACAAATGTTGGAATATTGCTGTGACAGACCTGACCATGTTTTTGGGAGGATTGTGGAAGAACTTTGGAACTTTGGGCTAGAAAAGTCATTGATTGTTGAAACCTCAGTGGGATGTTCTGTGGGAACTTAGAAGATAAGAATATTAAAATATTGAGAGAAGTACAGAGGATGGAGCCCTAGCTTGCAAAGTTTCAGAGGGGAGTTTAAAGACTCTGTCAGAGCCATTTGCTATTTTGAATTAAGATCTTGTAGTTCTGGTTAGCTGCGGATGATGAATCAGCTGTGATTAACAAGATACCAGAACTATTAAAGCAAAATTTTGCTTTCCTAGGATACTTGATGCTGGTCGGCTGGAGCTAAGAAATTAGTGGTGATTAAGAAGAGACCAGCATCACTGAGGTGAAATCTTCTGGGAAGTGTTTTCTGAGATCACAGAGAAGCTGTGTTCCAGGAGCAGCCAAAGTTGTACTTTGTATTGTCAGCTGGAATTGGTAATGTGTAAGAGTCACTCAAGTGGTTCTGGTTTAAAGGCATGAAGGAGTCATGGAGAGTCATGAGGCTTGGCTCTATGAGAGGCCAGGAAGGTCAATTAGTTAAGGTGCAGCCTCGGTGTCAGTTGAAGTCCCAGGATTGAAGGGACCATGCAAAGAAATTGAGATGTGGCATCATAAAGAGAGCCTTGGAGAGGCTATTGGTAAAAGTGCAGCCCAGTTGCAGCAAGGAACCCCAGCATTTTGATGATGCCAGTACCATGGGATGACCACCAAGAAGAGTAGTAGCAGTGGAGTAGAGCAAGCTGGAGCTTAGAAGATAAACTGTGTGTGCTGCAGAGATCAGAGCTGGAAAAATGACCCAAACCCTCTGGAGGAGACCAGAAGATTGTGGCCGGATCCCAGATATTGGACAGTTGGAATTTTGTTTTGCTTTTATTTGATTGTGACTGGGCCCTGACTCTTCCATCTTGTAGTAAGAACACATTTTACTGGAGCCCACAGTTGAGCAACTTTGAATTTTAAAAGACTTTGGGTGTTTAAAAAGGTTGACTATTTTTTAAGTAACTGAAATTTTAGTGTGTTTAAATTTGTTAAGACTGTGGGACTTTTAAAGTTATTTAAGATCTTGGGGATGAATAAGAAAGGAAGGGTTGTGGCTTAATAGTGATGTGTTGGCATGTCAAGTTGACAAACGGTCAGTTGTACAGGGTGGTTTTGTGTCAACTTGACACAAGCTAGAGTAATTGGAGGAAGGAGACTCAGCTGAGGAAATGCCTCTTTGAGATCCATCTGTAAGGCATTTTCTCATCAAGTGATCAATGCGGGAGGGCCCAGCCCATGGTGGGTGGTGACATCCCTGTGCTGGTGATACTGGGTTCTATAAAAAGGTGGGATGAGGAAGCCATGGAAAGCAAGCCAGTAAACAGCACCTCTCCATGGCCTATGCAACAGTCAGATTCTACCTCCAAGATCCTGCCCTGCTTGAGTTCCTATCCTGACTTCATTCAGTGAAGAACAACAACGCTGAAGTGTAAGCCAAATAAACCTTTTCCTCCCCAACTTGTCTTTTGGTCATGGTGTTTCATCTCAGTAATAGAAACCCTAACTAAGACAGGGAGGAAAGAGCTTTATTTGTCTCACACTTCTAGGTACATTCCTCATGGAGGGAAATCAATGTAAGAACCTTAAAAGCAGGCCTAATTGCTATTTTTTTTTTTTTTTGGTTTTTCGAGACAGGGTTTCTCTGTGTAGCTTTGTGCCTTTCCTGGAACTTGCTTTGTAGACCAGGCTGGCCTCGAACTCACAGAGCTCCACCTGCCTCTGCCTCCCGAGTGCTGGGATTAAAGGAGTGCGCCACCACCGCCTGTCTCTAATTGCTATTTTATGCAGAATTACCTGCACCCACACATAAGAAGAATCTTAAATGGTTCTTTTAATAAAAAAAAATCCTCAGCCAAATATTGGGGTGTATACTGAATGATCAGAGAATTGGAACAAGCCACAGCCAACCTCACCTTGCCAACTCCTCAACTGATCTTGTTTCCTCAGACTGAAAGCCTCTGAGTCTTTACCCAAAAGTGTCTCCTCTGAACTGCTGAACTGATAAACTGCTGCTAAAAATCCTAAAAGCTTAAAACCTTCTAATTCCTGGTCCTCACTCCTTATATTCCTTTCTGCTTCCTGCTATCATTTCCTGGGATTAAAGGTGCATGTCTTTCCCAAGCAAGACATGAGATCTCAACTCCTGGGATTAAAGAGGTGTGCCACCACTGCCTGGCTCTGTTCCTAGTGTGGTCTTGAACTCACAGAGATCCAGATGGATCTCTGCCTTCAGAATGCTAGGATTAAAGGTGTGTTCCACTACTGTCTGGCCTCTTGCTGTGGGATATTCTGTATGGCAAATGTGTTGCTGATTAGTCAATAAATAAAACACTGATTGGCCATTGGCTAGGCAGGAAGTGTAGGCGGGACAAGGAGGAGAATAAAGCTGGGAAGTGGAAGGCTGAGTCAGAGAGACACTGCCAGCCGCTGCGATGAGAAACAACATGTGAAGATGCCGGTAAGCCACGAACCATGTGGCAAGGTATAGATTAATGGAAATGGATTAATTTAAGCTATAAGAAAAGTTAGCAAGAAGCCTGCCACGGCCATACAGTTTGTAACCAATATAAGTCTCTGTGTTTACTTGGTTGGGTTTGAGCGGCTGTGGGACTGCCAGGTGATAGAGATTTGTCCTGACTGTGGGCCAGGCAGGAAAACTTTAGCTACAGCCTCTGTGTCTAATTTAGTGGCTGTTCTGTTCTCTGACCCCAGAAAAGTTTTATTAGGCTACACAACATTTTGGGGGACACAATATATCACCACACCCATGGAACTCACTCCAAGTCAATGAAATACAACAGAATCCATGAAGGAATGCTGTTTGGTAGTTTGCTCATAGGTTCATGCTTAGCTAGCATTTTTATATAGCTCAGGCCCACCTACTTAGGGAATGGTGCTGCCCACAGTGGGCTGGGGTCTCCTACATCAATTTATGACAGTCCCCTACAGACATGCCCCCAGGCCAATCTGACTGGGGAAACCCCTCAAATTAGACTCCGTTCTCAGGATACTCCAGGCTGTGTGAAGTTGACAGTTAAATCTAACTAGGACACCCCTAACAGGGCTTTTGGTTTTCTTGGTGTATGCATATGGGAATATAAGATTAAGTTCCGTGGGATGGTCTGTACATGTGATGTTCTTCATGATGACACTAATTTGTTGCAGAATATTTGTCAAACTATGCAAAGATGCATTTGTTTAACTATGTAAAGATGTGTTGCATTTGTTTAACTATGTAAAGATGTGTTGCATTTGTTTAACTATGTAAAGATGTGTTGCTGTCTTATCTTGCCTGTCTAAGGCACCCGATTGGTCTAATAAAAAGCTGAACAGCTAATAGCAAGGGAGGAGGTATAGGTGGGACTTCCGGGAAGGGAGAGTAAATAGGAGGAGGAATTTAGGCTGGGGGAGGGGGAAGAAGAAAGAAAAAAGAGACACCAGGAAGACATCAGAGGCCAGCCAGCCAGACTCAGAGGAAGCAGAAAAGTAGGACATACAAGAAAGAAAAAAAAAAGGTAAAAAGCCCTGAGACAAAATTACATGAATTAAAAACAGGTTAAATTAAGTTAAAAGAGCTAGTGGGGCAAGCCTAAGCCAAGGCTGAGCGTCCATAATAAGTCTCTGTGTCTTTATTTGAGAGCTGGTTGACAGCTCAAAGAAAATTCCAAGGACATTAATCTATTCTGATCAGGGCCTTGCCTTCAGGACCAAATTAGCACCCAAAGTCCCCATCATCATATACCAGAAAGTTAGGACTCCATCATGGAAATTTGAAGATAATGTTACCATTTAATCCCTAATAATGAGTTAAGCATTTTGGCTGGGTTGTAGCCGAGTACTCTCTTTATATGTTCTTAGTCAGATCTAGGTCAGAGGTCTCCTGTCCATGTCTAATGCAACCACAGGCAAATGGCTCTTAATCCTGTACCCACGTGCAACAAAATCAAGCAGAAACAATAGAGAATAAGTTCTGGACATTGGAACCAAAGCAAAATGAACAGGGTAAAAAGTCTATCCTAGAAAGTGAATGTCCTAATTTATCAGATACTGGCTTGATTTTCATAGCGATGATTTGCATAACAGAAGTTAAATGTTAAACTTAACATAAACCAAGGGCAGAAGTTCTGAGGGCGTCTTTGGAGCATGTGGTTGTCCTACAGATGGCTGGGAGGTGGATTTGTGGAGTTGGAGTGGGGGAAAGTAGGATAGAGAGAAGAACCGAATGGAAATTGCTAAAACCCCATGGAATTGTTTATGCTTTAAGATGTCAAGACTAGAGGCACTTAAGGGCCCCGGGATGTCACCACCCAGACACTTCTGGGATTCAAAATTGAAAGAAAAAAAAAGTTTGTTTTTCAAATGTAGAGCTTCTTCAATCATTTAAAACAAAAACAAAAACCCGTATGTCTACAGTGTACCAGATTTGTCTGTAAAATAAAGCACGTCATACATAGGCACTTTGCAGTTTCTAAACCTCAGAGGTTGTAGTGTTCCCGTTGCTCAAGCAGGGTTAGAGGGGTTTCTGGGCTACCTAACCTCATTTTCCTTGGCCAGGCAGGTGGGCAGATAGCTGTTGCTGAACTGTGTTGCCCCAGGCGCCACGCACCGCCCTCCCCGAATCGACCCCGCCCCTCCCGCCCCCTCCTCCGCGCGCGGCCTTGTGGGTAACGTGGGGCCGCCAGGTGACAGCTAATGGCGGCCACCGCCTAATGCGAGTGGCCAAGCGGCTGAGCAGGGCGGCAGGGGGCGCGTCACGGAGCCTGGCCTGCCGCCGCTGCACTTCCGACTGCGGCTCACCAGAGGCGCCTGGCTTGACGAGTCATGGACAGGCCGGTGGCAGCGGCGGCCGCGGCGGCGGCGAGCTTCGAGGGCGCTGGGGGCCCGGGGCCAGGGCCGGCAGCTGGCTGGAGACCATCTCGGCTTGCGGGGGGCGCTTCGGCCGGCTCCCGGCAGCCCAGCATGGAGACCCTAGACAGGTAAGTAGGGCCCTGGACCCCACAGCCTCTTGGTGCCCAGCTCAAGGCCCAGTGTCCCCTCGCGGTTCCCGGCTCCGGGTCCAGGGCCAAAGCGGGGGTGGGCGGCTCCTCCACAGTCACTTCTAGCCTTCCCTGTCCAAGCTGTGCCCTAGGACCTGCTGGGGATTGGGCACCTGTTCCCTTCCACTCTGTGAGCTGACAGCTCCCTGAGGCCTTGGAGCTGTCAAACCGGTGCCAATACAGTAGTTCCTTGAGAACCCCTTTTCTGTTTGTGGCCCCGGCCAAGAATACTCTCAGAGGAAATTTCGCTTGGCTTCTTGTTTTTAACATCACCTTCTTGCCTAAATCGTGTGATTTTAAGATCCAGTTTCGCTGCTGCTGCTTGGGGTGGAGACTGGGAGGTGAGACACCCCTCCCTCCCTCCCATAGGCCACAGATCTGTCACTGATGGTAAAGATACACAGATCTGAAAAACTGAGATGGACCTCTTCTGTAATGCTTATGAGACAAGAATACAGTTTTGTACTTTACACTTTGAAGGACACAGTTCTTTTTTTCTTGGGTACATCAGTCTCCTATTTGTGAGGTAGATTTAAAATAAGTCAGTTAAAGCATACCTGCCATGTTCAACTAGGAAAGGCCACCACCCAGTCGAGTAATAACAAGAGATGGCTGGAACATCCAGTTTCCCCACTTAGATCTGCACTTGGGCAACAATTGTGAAGTGGTTTAGTGCGTTTGAGCTGTTTACACCTGCCTGTCTTAGTCATTCCAGTGTGCTGAACTTTTGGGAGTTTCCAAAGACGGGTACAGGAGCAACAAGCAGCACTATCTCATTTTTCTAGTTCCGTGTTAATTACAGTATATTTTAATACATTAATCACTGAACAATAGGTTTCACTAAAACTAACCACAGTTAAGACATCCCTTAGAACCACGAGGACTTCACTCATCCAAAAGTATTCATCAACACATGAGTTCTTGACCATTCAGAAAATAACAAATATAACTTTACTTTTGCTTGAAGACTGATAATTGAAATTGTATGTGGTAAGTGCTAGGCTATTGGTAAACATAGAAGTATATTCAGGTGGCAGCATAGGTCTGAATCATTTGAAGTAGCTGGAATATGTCACCCCAATATGTCTCATTCAGTGTTTATTAGAAACTACAAGTGATCAGGTCCCACCCCCAATAATTTTGAATTGAAAGATTTAGGGCAGGTCCAGGAATTTGTATTTTTAAAAAACTCTATACTTCAGCCTCAATAGTGACCCATTATGCTTTGGCTATGGGGACATGTGGTACTTGATTTAATTTGAGGATATAAGATGTTAATGACGTGGGCAGTATGGAAGGAGGCCAGGCATTTGAATTGAGGAAATAATGGAAGTTACCTAATACATGGAGTAGGGAGAGCACTTTGGCCGTGAGAGCACAATGTGTACCTTTTGAGGAACTGATAAGAGAGATGGCCTGTTATCTGTGAGAACAGGCAGACTACTTTCCTAAGAAGTTGTGTTATCATCCCTTCTCAGGATGTGTATGGTTCTCTTAACCTGCATCAGAATCATCCCAGGTGAAAATACAGATTCTTGGAGACCACACTAAATCTAGTCTGGCTTGCAAACCTAAACCAGAAGGTCTTAGCCACCTATCTGGGGCTTCAATTCATAAGGCAGGAAGAGGACACAGAAGATGGATGCAGTTCAGGGAAGAGGAACCGGCATGGTAATAAGGCCGGGAGGATTTTCAAGGTACTTAGCACTTAACAGAGAAGCAGGTGAGTCTTACGCTGTGCGGACTCTAGGTGTCTCTGAGAGGTGGGCATTGTGCCCACAAGTGTCAAGGCTGCTGAAACCAAGCTTGTGAAGCAGATTTCAAAGAAAGCAGTTTAAGACATACCTGCCATGTCCAACTGGGAAAGGCCACTTGAGCATGGAGGGCAGTTGCACAAGATAACAAGCAGGGAGAAAAGAGAGCTCAGTCCTGACATCTCAACAAGCACCCATGCATGCTTTTCTTTGAGGAGTGACTCCCCCTAAAGGGAAGTTGGGCTCTGTGAGCTTGTCTTACATGTGGTCCTTGAACCTTGAGGCCTGTGTAGTCTTCAGAGTATTTCACTTCTCTTTGAGAAGAAGCTGTGGTCCTGTGAGAGGATGTGGCTTCCTAAAGGTCACAGATCTAGCTGGTGACAGAAATAGGACTTGAACCCAGACCTCCTGTTGGCGGGCCCATTATACCACTCTGTGTAACTGCTCTGACACAGGCCACTTCCTGTTGCTGATGGCAAAAACACATCAACACCAATAAACCCACCCGTTTCTCAAAAAAGCACAATCAACTTTAAGCCACAAGGGAGATATTTGGTTCACAAAACCAATCAAGAGAGGAAGAGATAGGAGTGGGCATAATTGGAGCCAAGGACTGCCTTTGAAACAGTGTTGTTAGAACTCTGTATCTCTTGTGTTTGTGTCTTTAAAAAAAATCTCATTTGTTTTATCTCTGTGTGTTCTTCAAAGTGGTGGGAGTAGGCCTCTAGAAGTCCTGTGGCAGATCCACAGCAAGGACCCAAAAAGAATCCTGGGGCTACCTGGGCAACTCATTTATTAGTGGGGACAGGAAGAGGTGAGTCAACCCCAGGAAGCAGTGAATTGTAAAGGGGAGTGTCCTTATTACAAGAAAGTGGAGCAGGATCTACTCAGCAGTTGATTTCCTCTAGTTGATTTTTATATATTTGCTGTCAGGGATGGGTACTAATGGTAAAAGGGGTAAAAAAGGAAGCTTGGTGTGGTGGTTAATACCAATAAATACAGCACTGAAGAGGCAGGATTGCTGCATATACAAGGCCAAGTTGGTAAATATAGAGAGTTCCAGTCTAGCCTGCACTGCAGAAAAAGACTGTTTCAAAAAAGAAAAGTAGTAGTCAATAAAGGGGACACTGACATTTAACCCCAGTGCAGGAGGATCTCTGTGAGTTCAAGGCCAGCCTGGTCTACAGAGCGAGCTCCAGGAAAGCCAGTACTACATAACTACATAGAGAGACCCGATTTCAAAACAAGCACACACACACACACACACACACACACACACACACACACACACACACACAGCACGTGCAGAAAAAGAGAGAGTATATAATATTTCTCCCCTTTTCCTTATGTCCCCTAGAAATTGTGATTGAGTTTTGACTTCTACTAGGATCATGAAATCCTAGTGTATCATAGGAATTTCTACCTATTCAGCAAAAAAACCGGGCCACCTTAATCAGAGACTACAATAAATAGATGTTCTGTCTTTCAAACACACAGGTGTGGATGTGTAATGTAAATTGCTGGTTTTTTTTCCCTGATGAAAGTTTACTTCCTAGTAAAGGTCCTAAGTGTCATTGGTTTTTTTTGTTTGGTTGGTTGGTTGTTTTTTTTTTTCTTGTTTTGACAGATCTGGAAAGGAGTATAGTTCCTGAGGGCAAATTTTAAATCTCTCACTGCCTAGTCTGCCTATTAGTCTATTAAGTCAGTTGAGCACAGGCCAAACATTCACCAGTCATGTGACCATGGACAAACCTAGAAGCTCAGTTTTATTTTCTGTAAAATGGGTCACTGGGAGGCTGGGTAAGGCTGCCTTTTAGACCACCAAAGGGTACTATTTTCTTTGCACTGTTGTGTTTTCATATAGAGGCAGTATTTACAACATCTGTGGGACCATCTTTAGCTCAGGATATCAGTCCCTATCAGCTGTGCTGGTCCTGGAGTGATGGCTACATTCCTGGATATGGTGTTGCCTCAGCACATTCATTTCCTTATCTAGTCAAGTTGGCTGGTGTCTGTTCTGCCTTTTTGTCATAGCTGGTTATGAAGCTCTGACATAACAACTGGAAGAAGCTTTTGTAAGTTAAAGCATTTACAGAAATGTAATGTAGCATCATTGCTTATACAAAATACCTTTTCTAGTTTGTTCTATATTAATTTATCATCAGCCTTACCCCCACTAAAAGTATACTATTTTCTAGATTTTAAACAGCCAACTTGAATTTGGGTGAATTTTGTTTGAAAATCATATGTTTGAAGGTAAATATTTCATTTTGGAATTAATTTTCTATATGCATTATGTTAATTTTCTGTATATACTATATCTACCATATAATTTTGATAAAATAGAATTCTGTGATATGTTAGAGAGTTACCCACTTAACTAAATAAGTATAATCATTTAAAAATTATTTATTGTATGTGTATAGATGTTTTGTCTGCATGTGTGTCTGTGCACCATGAACATGCCTGGTGCCCACAAAGGCCAGAAGAGGACATTGGATCCTTTGGGACTGGAGTTACAGAAAGTTGTGAGCTGTCATGTGGGCAATGGGAATATGAAACTGGGTCCTCTATAAAGATGGCAGTGCTCTTAACCAAAGAACTTATCTCTCCAGCCCCAACACCTACAATCTTAAAACTTTTTGGAAAAGGTTGATTGGTTCACCTAAAACTAACCTAGAACCTGTTTTATTTTCTGTTTTCTCTATATTGATTCTTATATTAAGTAGAAAAGCAACCAAATAGTTTAAGACATTGTGGTGAATATCTATAATCACAGTACTTGGGAGGTAGAGGATGGAGGATGGAGAGTTCAAGGCTATCCTCAGCTATATAGTGAGTTAAAGCCAGCCTGGGCTGTACATGAGACACTGTTTTAAAAAAATAGTATCTGAGCCGGGTAGTGGTGGCACACACCTTTAATCCCAGCACTCAGGAGGCAGAGGCAGGTGGATCTCTGTGAGTTTGAGGCCAGCCTGGACTACAGAGCGAGATCCAGGAAAGGCGCAAAGCTACACAGAGAAACCCTGTCTCCAAAAACCAAAAAAAAACTGTATTTATTTATTCTTACCCAGGACACTTTGTTTCACATTAGGAGCCCAGGTTTAAAGATTTTTAATCACACTATTTCTTTTAGTCCTACAGGGTCACATGTTGAATGGTGTAAACAGCTTATAGCTGCTACAATTTCTAGTCAGATTTCAGGTTCAGTGACATCAGAAAATGTGTCCAGAGATTACAAGGTAAGTAACATTGAGTGTTTAATTCATTATTGGTATAATAATGTACCCAAGAAGCTTTGTAGTTTTAGTTTACATGAGCCTTTGATTGCTTGATGTTAAATTACCCTTTGGGAGTGGCAAGGACAAAGGTACTCTAGTGTTCAATCTGAAATATAGAAGGAAAATATTACCTATGTCTCTTGTTTGTGGTTATAGTTTTATAATTGACACGAAAAATTGTCCTAAGGTTTTGAATAATTAAAAAAATCAAGCTCTGTTTTATCATGTGTAGTGGGCATAATAGAGCATGCTTGTGACATGCCAACAGTTGCAAGAGAGTTTGAAGCTAGCCTATTCTCTACAGACAAAATTCAAGGCCAGGGTGGTTACAGAGTGAGACTCCCATCAATCAGCAGGCAAACAAAAAGAAACATATCTGCTTACTTTGTTATTATTTTGTGTAGAAATCACATCTTGATGGACATTCCTTTACTTCACAAACATGTTTTTGTATTTAAGTATTGCATTTGAGTATTCATTAATATATGGATACTATCATTCTAAACCACTTACAGCACAAAATGGGACAGCCTCATTTTTCATGCCTTACTGGTGTGAGAAGCCTTTATTTATTTTAAAAGTTGGATTCCCTGCATAGTCTAAGATTAAGAGTGAGAGGTTTCTTGGTGGCACAGACTAGTTCCTAGCACTGTCTTGGAGCTTAATACATACTCAGTAAATAGTTATTGAACGAAAGAACAAGCAAAAATCTCAGGTATTCCATCTTTGTTCAACCTACAAACTAATGTTTTGATTCCAATAAGCTGTTAACAGATACACTAAGTGAAACTGTTGATATTTTCTTTGTGTTTGCTTGAATTTTGTTTTGGTTTGATTTGGTTGTTTTTGCCTGATAGGATTGAGTGAATGTTTCACAAGCATACATGGAATACATTCAGTTATCAGTGAGCAGCTCTCAGAAGCTAGCAAATCTCACAAATAGTTCAAGAGCTTCAGCCAACATCCTACTTCTTTATAACTGCTCCTTGTTGAGGACTTTTTAACATCCTCTCCTTGTTAGATCAGAACACAAGTTCAGAAACAGACTCCAGCACCTGTGGTTGAGATTTGCTCTTATGCTGTCCACTTCACCAAGCCAGCAGTTGCCATTGATTATGCTTACCAAAGGTTGTAGACTAGTAGAAATGGGATAACCTGCCACTCGAAGACTGGTAGTATATCTCTTAATAGTGTCTCCAGATTCTGATTTTCATGCATGGTGACAAGGGAGTATCTGAGGCTGTTGGTCTTCAAAACATAATCAGGAAGCCACTCTGTGTACGGTTGGGAGATGCTGGTAGCCTGTTGCCCCCACTTTACCTGAAAGTGTCCATTGAAGGACCCCTGTCAGCAGAGGATAGTGCTCATACTTTGGGGTGATTTTCTTTATTGCCTATTAAAAGTTAACTGTAAAATTTTCATTATGGCTTAATGGTGTCATGTGGGTTCTGCACAAGAGTAAATGCAGCTAGTTATGGTGGCACACTTCAGTAATCTCAGCATTTGGGGGGCTGAGGCAGGATGATCAACTCTAGTTCAAGGCTGACCTGAGCTACATACTGAGTTTACTGCTAACCTGGGATACTGTCTCAAAATACTAAAACAAATAACAAATATGATTGAATGTTGACTAGCTTTCTAATGTATATGTTCACTGGATCTTTTACATGAAATAACTAAAGTTTTATCAATTTCAATCAATTTACAAATTTTGTGTAGCAGAATCAGCTCATGCTAAAATGATTTAATAGTTGCTTTTCATAAAAAATAAGGTTTTCATACATTTTGAAAATTGAAGTTTAAGTTCTTACATCAGATCATAGTCAAAGCTTTTGATGGATTATTGTAAAATAGCATGTTTTATAACTAAATCTACAAAGTTGACGTTAAGTTTGTAATTTGTGAGTTATATCTTCTTCAAAGAATTATATTTTAAATAATAAAAGCATAAAATATTCCTAAACTACACAAACTCTTGTACATACTACTGATAAAACTCAGAGTAACCATTTGGGGTTTTGGAAACTCTCTGGCATAGGAGTCATGGCATAGAGTTTGACCTAAAGGTTCAAATACAATTTCAGGAGGATTGAAGTTGCAGCCATTAATAGATAAAATTTGACATTATTTATTGTGTAAATATCTTACTGAAAACACATACAGATTTGGTGCTGACTCCTCTCTCCTCCCTCCTCCCTCCTCCTCTTAGCCCTTCTCTTCTTTCAAGTGCCCTCCCCTTCTCTATTTCTTTCCTCTCAAATATACTCCTCTTTCCTTCCCTCCTTCCTTCCTATCACTTCCCCTTCCTCCCCCTTCTCTTTCTACTCCCCTCCTCTCTTCTCCCCTCTATCCTGTCTTCTTTCTGTTCTCCCCTTCCCTCATCTCTCTTCTCTTTCAGTCCTTTCCTCCCCTCTTCCTTTTCCTTCGTTCCCTTTCCTCCTGTCCTGTCTCCACTCCCTCTCTTCCCCTCCCTCCTTTCTTTCTCTTCCCTCTCTTTCCCATACTCGCCTTTCCTCTTCTCTCCCTCCCCTTTCTCTTCTGTTTCTCTCCCTCCTTCTTTCTCTCCTCTCCTCACCTCCCTTCCCTTTCCATCCATTTCTCAGTGTACCTCCCTCCCTTCTTCTCTTCTCACCTGTTTACCCTTTTCTCCCATGGGTCTCCATTTGCCTCCCTTTTCTTCTCTCATCCCTGTTTTCTGTTTTCTTTTCTTCCTCCTGCTTCTTCATCCTTTCTTTTCCTTTCTCCTCCCTCTTCAATCCTTTCCTAGTCTATTCTCCCCACTCTACCCCTCCCATTCTTCTCTACCCTCCTTTCTGTGTTTAGTTCCTTCTGCATCTCTCCTTTCCCATTTGTTCTTCCCTTCTCCACTGCCTGTCCTGTCCTTGAATCTTATCTCCACATTTCCCTCTCCTTTCCCCTCTGCTCTTTTCCTTTCTCTTCTCCTCCCCTCTTTAGTCCTCCTTTCCTCCTTTCCTATCCCTCATCCCCTCCCCTTTCTCATGCTCTCCTCTCTCTCTCCCTCCCAATTTTATTCCTTCTTCTCCTCTCTACACAAAGTCCACATCTTCGTGGCTCTTCCCTCTAGTGTATTGGGAGTACAGATGTGCTGTACTATACCTAGTCTCCTACAGTTCTTATGCACATGGAAAGACCAGTGTTACAAGTGTTATGTAGTTACAGCAAGCTCAATTTGTAGAGGTAGAATTGTGAAATGAGAGGTATTTGGCAGACATTGTCACCTGAAAAGGTAGACAGATACTACTAGTTAATAAATGCTTACATTAATACCAAGCCATCCTAAAAAATTAACCTGATAATTAACATTATTCGAAGAAATGTAATAAAATGTTTTCTTTTTTTATCCTCCCTTTGCCAACTTGATTGCTTTCATTTAACCAGGCCAACATACAGAAAAAAATCTTGAGGGTGGGTTTGTGAATATGATCAAAATACATAGTATGAAATTCTCAAAGAATTAATAAAGACATTATTTCAAATTTTCTCCTTGAATTTGTAAAAAAAAAATAATACTATGATCTGAATGTAATTTTCATAGAGTAGATGTCATAATACTTTTAGAAATTATACTGAAATATTTCCAGGGACTCAAATATTCTATTGAGTAGAAATGACTCAACCAATCATAACTTCCATTATTTGGAAAGTACAACTTGTGCAGGAAGAGGGAGTTTTATGGAGTAGTACAAACAGTACTGGCTAGCTCTGTGACCTTGTGTAATCTCTCAGTGTGCAAACTTGTATAGTCTTTGGGGTTTCCTTAACTGTAATGCTGAAAGATTCATGATCAGATTTTAAGTATCTAAATGCCTTTATTTCTAGAATGTTTTTCAATTATGTTTTGTTCAAAAGGACTTGATTCCAGTCTGCTTCTACCAGTTAGTGTACTATGTGACCATCTTGCTTCTTCTGGCTCTAGCATTATCATTATCACTTCTCTGTTCCTCTGCTGTCTTTTTACTCCCCTTACCCTGTGCACACAGTAATCCCTAGATTTCATCTTTAAATAGTGTAAACTATAAAAAAAGGAGAAAATTGGGAGGGCAGTACATAAATTTTCTCCACTTTCTTAGTTTAGACTATTTGGCAAAGAAATCTAGGTATTGTTGAACCAGGAGTGTGCTATAATTAGTCTCTGGATCTTCAAAAGAAATTTCCAGAAGGACTTTGGAGGGAACTGGGAAACAGTATATGGGGAGCACCTTATTATGCTTGAATTAGGTCTTGGTTCATGTTTCCTGAGTTGGGTGCTAGTCTATGAAAATGGAAGCTTGAGCATGCCCTTTCAGGATCCACTATCATAATCTATGGCTGAAAACCTGGCTACATGACTTACTTATTAATCATAGTTTGCAGACTCAGATGCCTACATGGGACAGTTAACAAGGAAGGCAAGTATAAGAGAGAGATGTGGAGAATTGAAGGTATAATATGTCCCTATAGAAGCATTTTTACAAAGCCCCATTATTATCTGTCTGAACAATAGCTGTCTAGTTTTAAATCACTATAGTAGATGAGAAACGATCATTCTATGAAAAGGAATTATGTTTTTAAAATGTTGAAACTTGCTTTTCTGCTTCTGCAAAGGTAGAGCAAATGAATTTTTCTTTTTCACACTGAATATAACTAAAATATCTGGAAATGGTCTATAAAATAACACAAGAACAACCTGAAGTACAGTAAAGTAATGAAGAAAAACTGGCCAGAATTCTCAATACCCCCAAATTGACAAGCTACAGAACAGGAGAGAGTATATTTGGAAACCTCAAACTGATAAACAATAATATCTAGAATACATAAAGAATACTCAAAACTTAACAGTGAAAATGAACAAAAGGTATGAGGCCTTTCACTAAAGAAGCTCATGAAAAGTTCATCAACAAATGTGTAATAGAGGTAAGGGGTGGACTTGCAAATTAAAACCATGCAGAGATATCACCACATGCCTGTCAGGATGATTAGAATATTGGTCAACAATAAAAAAACAAATAGTGATATACTCCTCAACTGGGATGAATCTTAAGAGAATTACATTGACTAAAAAAGTACAGTGCTCTTTTGTGAAAATGAAGCTCCCAAGACATACACTGGGAGACTACCTAGGCTCCTCCTGACTTAAGGCACTGCTATCTCCTCTGGCTTACATCAGAATCTAATTCCAGCAGGAAGGAAATTTCTATGTGTATCTGAAAGGGCTCATTTCAGGAGAAGAGCAAAGGGAGCCAGAGAGAAACATACCCCTAAGACTTTGAGGCAAGCCCATGCACACCTCCTAACACTCTCCTGTCTTGGTCATCGAGGATTTATAGCAGCTTAAGAATCATGTGAGCTTAAAAATGGGTTACTGTCTCTTTCCAAACTGTCCAGCTATTTTCTTCCAATAGCAAAGACACTAACAAGAAGTTCTGCCATCTGTCTGTTAGACTCTGCCTCTATTTTGTTCTACAGTAGTTAAAAAAAATTATTGTGATGGCTTCCTTCTAGTGTTCATTTCTTGCTGTTTGTCCCTTTACCAAGAATTGGGACAAATGTGAAAATACTACAACATACTGGAGTAGATGAGTTGAGATAGAGGAAGAAGAGAGGTGGCTGACAGGGTGCTGTTGGTTTCTTCAACAAACCTAAATCAAGTTAAGAGATCCTATGTGTACTGCAGAGAGATCAAAGTGGGCTTTCTGTGTTAATTGTCAGATCCCACACTGAGATCCCAGATAAGGGCAGAGTTGTTAGGGGAGCAGATGTGGGGCAGGAATACCAGGGTTTAACTAGCAGCTCTGCTACCTTAAGTTTAGTCAGTTTTTTCTTTTTTTTATTTATTATTCTCTCATACATTACATCCCTACCACAATTTCCCCTCCCTCTTTTCCTCCCAATCTTTCCTTCCCCCTCCCTTCTCCCCAGGATCCACTCTGTAACATGAATTGCTAAACGGTCTTATTAATAAAAAACTCAGAGCCAGATATTGGGGTTAAAACCTGAGAGATCAGAGGAATAGTAAAAGGCACTCCAACCTCACCTTACCAGCCCTCAATCTCCAAAGAGACCTATTTCCTGTATACCCATGTCAATATGCCTTTTTGTTCTGCCATCTCATTTCCTCTCTCTGCCCAGCGATAACACTTCCTATCTGTCTGCACAGACCTCCAGACCTCTATTGTTAGTACTGGGATTAAAGGCATGTGTCACCATGCTTGGCTCTGTTCCCCAGTGTGGCTTTGAACTCATAGAGATCCAAGTGGATCTCTGCCTCCTGAATGCTAGGATAAAAGGCATGTGCTACCATTGCCTGACTTCTGTGTTTAATATAGTGGCTGACTTTTTTCCTCTGATCCTCAGATAAGCTTTATTGGTGTACACAGATAAAATATCACCACATTTCCCATTTTTTGTCTACTATAAAAAAGTTCTAACTAATATAAGAAAAACTATATACAATAAGCACAATAACTATATACAATATATACAAGCACTAAGTACATCAACAATGTCTAGTCCATTTGCATTTGACAAATTCAGAGAAAATATTCCATTATCTATCCTATTTTGATGAGTCCAAAATGTACTTAATTCACTTTCTATCCTAACTTATATTACCAACTGAAAACTATCTTTTGATGTCTTTCAAACTTAGACACTTTACACCTCTTAATGAGTTTCTTTTCTGAAATTATTAACAAAGAGAACTGTAGCTACAACTATCTAGTCTTCAACTCCCTCAGAGACCCGAGAAAGAATTAATGTTATCTAGTAAAACAGGAAGTGCAAACAAGCAACTTCCAAAAAATGTCAGTTATAACAGAAACAGCCCACTGCCTGGACAGTCACCTGATGTTTCTCTGCAATGTTGGGCATCATCTTCGGCCTACAGGCTTAGCATATCTGACAGACTCATTTGTGAAGCAGGATTTTCTAAAGAGCTTTCCTAGCTTTTCTTGGAAAGGATTACCAGCCCTTTGTTTTGTGACCTGCTTGTCCATTTTGGACAGCATACTGTCAGCAGTCGATGCAAAGGCACTTTCTTGCCCAATGGCTAATTTTTGCCGCAATGAAAGTAAACTCCATGTGAAAAGTGCCCATCTTCTCTGAAGTAGATTGGTACTACCTGGAGCAAACATGTCTCATTGTCATAAAAAAGGAAAAAAAAACTATGATATTAAAATATCTTAAATGCCATATTCTATAGATCTCTGAAATGTTTGAAGATGACCTATGTACCTAAAATATATCTCTGCTTGACCTTGAAAACATACCTAATATGACAAGTTTGATTGTAATGACTAACTACTAACTTACAATTCTTTATATCCTAAATAGTTGGTAATAATAACGTTCAAGGACTAGCAAATTTCACTACATCGTTAAATGAACTGTATAGGTACAATACTTTGAACAAGATTAGAAATGTATGTACAGTATTTTCTAACAAAATCAATCTCAAATTTGTATCCATAAACATTTGTTATATACAATATACAAAATCCAATCCTATATAAAATATTTAAAATTAGTAGTTGGCATTCAGTAATCTACTTTTATATCTTTTTTTTTTTTTTGGTTTTTCGAGACAGGGTTTCTCTGTGTAGCTTTGCGCTTTTCCTGGAACTCACTTGGTAGCCCAGGCTGGCCTCAAACTCACAGAGATCCGCCTGCCTCTGCCTCCCGAGTGCTGGGATTAAAGGCGTTCGCCACCACCGCCCGGCTACTTTTATATCTTATCATATCTATATCCTCTTTTTTAAAAAACAAGAACCCTGAATCTAATTTCCTTTGTTTAGCCTTTTCCCTGACCTTTAACAATAACAACTTGTAGCCAACCAACCTAAACATGACATTTATCCAAAACTCATAGAATGACCAAAACCACCCACCCCACCTCTTGGGAATGTGGGTGTTGTGTTCTTAAAATTACTTCCTGCTGTCTGGGGGTGAAGGCATCTTTAGGAGATCCTAAAAAGAAAAAAATTTGGGTTGTCAAGTCCTGGGAGAGGTAGCTGTATCATTTGTTGTCCAGTCTCTGTATAATGGAAAAATGCAGGGCTTGTTTCAAGTCCTTGCTTGAATAGTCTGTGAGGCTGGATCATCTCAGCTAGCCATCTTGAAATTGTCCTGAGCAGTCTGTAGTCCAAAGCCAATTCTTGGGTGATGTTGGTCAGCTTAGTGGTATTATTATTATTTATGTGGAATCATTGTTGCGGGACACTATCATCTTTTTTGGAGACTTTAAATTTGCTGTTAGGCTTGGTCATGATTTCCAATAGGCCAATTTACTCTTCTTCTTGGGACATATTTTTTTCTGGATGATTTGTCCTTTTTCTTCAGATGTCTCATTTGTCCAGTGTTCTTCAGATTCCTTAGCCTTCATTCTCCTAAAAGACAAAAATAAAAACCCTTCCCCAACCCTAACTTTGGGTAGGTTTCCTTTTGGCAAGTTATATCTGGCCTAGTGAAAAGCATTTGTTAGTGGTATAAGTTAATTTAAATTGGATGGTCTTGCTGGTTAATGAACATTCACCTCTTCTGATTAAGAGGTCTCTCTTGTTCAAATCAAACCTTTAAAATTTTGATGGTATCCATAGCTTTTCTTCTCCTGTTGAAACAAAAGCAAAATCTTATTCCCAATGTAACACATATCCTGGTTTCCATTCTGAGGTCAGCAAATCTTTAAAGTATATAGGCTGATTTAATTCTGTAGGTTTTTTCTATTATCCAATGTCTCTCTGCAGCTGCTGTTCCTTTCTCATTAGCATTGGGAAAATTCAAAGTTGACAGAGCATTATGTAATGTATTTTTGGGAATTTTTGTTACTCCTTTCTGTTTATTTAGCATATCCTTTAGAGTTCTGTTTGATCCTTCTATGACTGCTTGGCCTGTAGGATTATGAGATTTACCTGTAGTATGCTTTATATTGTAATAAGCAAAAAACTGTTTCATTTTACCAGAGACATATGCTGGAGCATTGTCAGTTTTAATTTGTGCAGGTGTACCTATGATGGGGTAACTTCTAGCAAATGCGTGATTACTGAATCAACTTTTTCAGAACTCAAAGCAGTTGCCCACTGAAATCCTGAATATCCTATGGTATACATATTTCAATTTTTTCAAATTTGGCTAAGTGAAACACATCCATCTGGCAGATTTCATTCCTCTGAGTACCCTTTGGGTTACATCCGGCTGGTAGTGGAGTCTGATTGTAAAATTAACAAGTAGGACATTTGCTTACAATTTCCTTGGCTTGTGGACAGGTTATAGAAAAATCCTTTTTTAAACCTTTACTATTGATATGATTTTTTTTATGAAATTCTGAGGCCTCCAGCACATTTCCTATCAATAGTTTATCTGTCTCATCATTACCTTGTGCTAGAGGTCCTGGCAGACCCGTATGGAATCAGATGTGAGTTATATATAAGGGATGCTTTCTATTCCTGATTATATCTTGTAACTGAATAAATAACAAAGGTAATTCTGACTCATCAGGAATAAATTCTGCAGTCTCAATATGTAAGACCACTCTTTCAGCCCACTGAGAGTCAGTAACTATATTGAGAAATTCTGAAAAATCCATTAATACCATCAGAATAGCATACAATTCCAATTTTGAACTGAATTATAAGGACTTTGAACCACTTTATTTAAATTTTCTGATTTATAACCTGCCTTTCCTTGTTTGTTTGCATCTGTATAAAATGTAGGGGCTCCAGATATTGTAGTTTCCCATACAATGCGAGGTAGGATCCAATCAGCTCTCTTTATAAGTTGAATTCTATCACTTTTGGGATATTTGCTCTTAATCTCTCCCAAAAAATTATTGCAAGCTCTTTGCCAAGATTCACTTTCTGCTCATAATTTGTCAATTTCATTCTTACTTAAAGGTACTACAATTTCTGCTGAGTCTATTCCTGCTAATTGACGGAGTCTCAATTTTCTTTTTAAAATCAAGTCAGAGATCTTTTCCACATAAGTTTTTAATTTTTTACTCTGTTTATTTGGTAGAAATATCCATTGCAACATAATATCTTCCCTCCCCATTAAAATTCCTGTAGGAGAATGCTTAGAGGGTAAAATAAACAAAATGCAATCAAGCTTTGGATCCACATGATCCATATGTGCATCCTGTATTTTCTTTTCCACTAAAGCCAGTTCTCTCTCAGCTTCTACTGATAATTCTCTTGGACTATTTAAGTCCCTGTAACCCTCTATGGTTTTGAACAAATTACTCAGTTCATAATTTTTTACCCTAACAACAGTTTGTAGATGGGAAATGTCTCCAAATAATCTTTGAAAGTCATTAAGAGTCCGTAATTGATGTCTCCTATTTTGCACCTTTTTTGGTCTAATTTTTTGTAGACCTATTTTATATCCTAAATATTTAATATAATCTCCTCTTTGTATATTTTCAGGGGCAAGGGTAAAAGGCATGTGCTACCATTGCCTGACATCTATGTTTAATGTAGTGGCTGGCTTTTTCCTATGATCCTCAGATAAGCTTTATTTAGGTACACAGATAAAATATCACCACACCACTCCTCCTCTGTTTCCCTTCTGAAAAGGGCAGGCTTCTCAGGGTTATCAACTAAATACAGCATAACTACTTATACTAAGACTAGGCACAAACTCCCATATTAAGGCTAGATGAAGCAACCCAGTAGGATGAAAAGATTCCACAAAGCCAACAAAACTGTCAGAGAGAGCCCCTGCTCCCACTGTTAGGAGTCACACAAAAACACCATGCTACTCAACTGTAGCATATATGCTGAGGACCTAGGTCAGACCCATGCAGGCTCCCTGATTGTTGCTTCAGTCTCTGTGAGCCTTTTGTGAACCCTGCATAGTTGATTCTGTGGGCCATATTCTCATAGTATCCTTGACCCCACTGGCTTCTACAATCCTTCTTCTCCTCTATAGTTCACCAAGCTCTGCCTAATGTTTGGCTGTTGGTCTCTGCATCTGCTCCCATCAGTTGCTGGATCAAGCCTCTCAGGCTTCAGTCTACAAGTATAGCAGAATATCATTAGGAATCACTTCATTGACTTTTTAAATTTTTTTGGCCAGTTTTCTTAACTGTGCCTTTCTTTTCTCATCAAAGAACTGGGATAAGGAATAGTTATTATCTCTCAGCTAGCCTAAAAATAAAAAGTTAATGTTTATCAGGTGTTCAGAGAAGTGGCTTGAACATAAAAGACTCAAGTGTCTTTATGACAGAACTCCTGCTGAAGGAAAACACTGGAAGAAATAAACATGAACTTTAGACCCATAGAGATTGGGAAGAGGGAGGTAGTAGCTTGAGAAAGTTTATTTTCTCATCTGAAAGGAGAGATCAGTAAACACTGTTTTAAAGTGCTATTATCAGGAAGTAAGGCACAGTCAGTGATAGTGATGGAGATAATGGTTAGAAGAATTAGAAATATGCCTAGTCAAGTGGGGTGGTCCAGAATGAAGCTCTAGGTGGGGAGCCATTCAGTTTTGAGGCTTTTATTACCGAAAGCCTCATATTCCTTTTATTTACTTTCTGCCAACTTTGTTGAGGTACAGTTAAGAAGTGATAAACTTTACATATTTAAAGTATATAACGTAGTAAATTTTGATATTTGAATGCAATCCCTCCAAAACCCAGGTTGTTTTTAAGCTTCTTAACCCAAAAAGTCTCTGCTTAGGAACTTAGGGGCTTTAATTCATTTTGAAGAATTTCATCAGTTAATTTAGAACACCTTTTTAACTGCAAGATTTTTCTTTCTTGTTAATCTTTTGTTTTTGAGAATTCCAATGTATAAAATGGCATATGATCACATCTGCTTCTATCTCCCTTCTCCAGCTCCTCCCCATGTACTCCCAACCACATGTCTTTTTTTTTTTTTTTTTGATAACTTACTATGGGGTAAAGGTGCTCATAGATACATGGTTGTGGGGTCATCCACTGGAGCATAGGATACTTACAGTGGTAATATCCTCAATGAAAAATGATTCTCCCTCCCTCAGCAACTATTTACTGTTAATCTCTCTGACAATTTGGTGTGGGGCCTGGAGATCATCTGCCACATCCATGGCAGTATTTTAGTTGGCTTTACCTTGTATAAGTCATGTGCAGGTAACTGTGATAGCCATGTAATGTCCAGAACACAGCATTTAACAGCACTCTTTTCACCCTCTCAACCTCTTACATTCTTTCCACCTCCTCCTCACAGTGTTCTCTGAGCCTTGGTGGCAGAAAGGGGTATGGGTAGAAATAGATGTCCTATTCAGGGCCAAGCATTCAGTATCTTATTCTCAGCACTTTGATCAGTTACATATTGTTCACTGCAAACAGAAGCTTCTCTAAGGTTGAGAGCAGACTAGGTCTATGGGTATAAATATAATACTTAGAAGGCAATTTGTTAGCATGACCACTTAGGAAAAGAATAATAGCAAGTTCTACATTAGGGCCTATAAACTTACCAGCCATGGGATTTTGACTAGGATTCCAGAACCAAGAATGAAATTCCCTCCTGTGGAGCAGACCTCACATCTAATTAGAAAACATTCAGTTACTCCATAACAGTCATGCCACTATTGCACTAGTGAACATATCCTTTTTAGTAACTTGATACTTTAGTATGCTGGGTCCAGCACTGGGTAATTTGATGTCTTTTTTCCCCACATCATCAGCCTGCATAGCACCTTCTGGCACTAAGGAAGGAAGTTTTCTGAGAGTTTCAGAATGATTTTTTATGTTTTACAGCCAGAGTGTGTGGTGTTCCCATTCAGGTGTTCTTCTCTCTCTTTAGTAAATCCATAAAGCTAATAACCTGGCAATTTTTCTTTTTGATGACATGTTTCTCATTCAACATCTAGTGGTTAGATACTAGCACTGGAGATTTTGCAACAGGGTACAGAAACATTAAACTACTACTGAAGACCGTTACAACTGTTTGTTTTTCTAAGGTTCTGTCCATGTGTGTTGTTTCTTTTGGCTAGAGCTTTCCCACACACAGGCTGCATGTTTAGTTAGAATTCACAGGCCACAGGCACAGGAATAATACTGCCGAAGTCAGTGTCTTTCAGTTAAATAAAGCAGGATTTCACCTCTTTTTCAGGGACAGGCACTACCTCTTCCTCCCTTGAACTTCCTCTTTGCTGCCATGTCCATCAGAGAGGGCCCGCTGCTTCTATTGGGGTTACCAAATCAGAGAGTTGAATCCTAGAGTCCCAGTCAAAATTTGAAATTTAAATAGAAATCAGATTAAGGTGTGTGATTATCTCACTGTTAGGATACTGAGTTCATATATAGCTAAACCATGTTCTGGATCCAGTTTGGGGTTTTCTGGTTTTGAGGGCTTGTCTAAGAGCCTAACTCCCTTTTTATATCATTGCTTCTATATGGAAAATAGCTTCAGTTTTCTAGACAGGAACAACATTTACTTTTGAAATGCAGCCTGTTCACAGTAACCTGTGAAAACACTTGCTGGAAAAGATTTGTGTTTAAAACAGCGAGGGAGATACATTTCTCCAAATTAGGTACTTCCCTGAAAATCCCAGGACAAATGTTTTAGGATTGACTTACTATTGAATGAAACTTTGAGAGTAAATATGTTATAGAGGATTAAAATATGTCTTAGGGACTAGGCTGTTGAATCTAACGGCATCTTTCACAGGTCAATAAGAACATTTCTACGATGATGATGTTCTCTATTTTAACTAACAGGTTTTCAGGCGGCCTGATACCAGGGTAAGGATATTTGGCTTTTGGCAGATGGGCCTCCTACTTATACATGTCTGTGCTTTATGGAACACTTGGTCTGTTTAGTGTTCTTTACCTTCTCACTGGTTTTTATGAGTCACTCTGATCAATTTGTTCTGCTGTGTCATAGCTTTAAATGTTCACCGGAAATGCTTTGTTTGCTACAGTTTTTTTAAATGTGCAGTAAAAGCCTATGTGTGTGAAGGCAGGATGCAAAAATTGTTACCAGTTTGCTGTACTGGCTTTCTTCATACCACATGAATTCTGACCCAATGGATGATCATGGCTGGTGTTATATGTCTAGGTCTATATGGGCCTCTTTTAAAAAATATACTTTTAATTGAAACAGAATTATGTCACCTTCCTTCCTCCATCTCTTCGCAACTATCATCCTTTGAACTTTTCCTATGTCCCCCCACTCTTTTGGAGTTGATAGAAACTCTTTTTCTTTGATTATTATTGTTTTACACACACACACACACACACATACACACACACACACACACACACACACACACACGCTTGTTGTGTGATTCATGCTAAAGAACTTAGCAAACAAAAAAGTGATCATTTGTTGTCCATCCAATCTAAGATTTTAAGTCATGCTTATGTTTGCATGTTCAATCAAAAAAAAAAGTTTAAGTGTTAATCTTGAAGCAAGATTTACAAATATCAGTATTTTTAAAAATACAGATATACTGAATTGTAGCTTATGTTTCTCTCATGATTTTCCTTCCCTCTATTTCAGAATATTCATAAAGCAAGACAAAGATTGATAATTTGCATGCATTTAATGCCTAGTGTCAGCCATGAAAAATTAACCTATTTTCATTAAATGGAAACAATCTGGATTTTCATAGTATGATTTAATTACTTCAATTTGAAATTTGTAATCTTACTGAAGCCAGTGAAGTTGTACAGAAATAACCAGGTTAAGTAAAATTCTTACTATACTAGTTGGTTTACCATCTTACCTTATTTTCTTTGGCTTGTGAGACTTGTTTTCTTTCATTGATTCACACAGTTAAATATTAGTGTTTGGCTTTGTATTTGCATGGACTTTGAAATACTGTATGAATTTTTTGAATATCCATTAATTTTTCTTTTTTAACATTTAAAAAAATCACAGAATGATTCTGTTGTCTTTGTATGTAAAAACGTAGGTATTTCAACAAAACAGGCTGCATTTAAAATCTACACTGCCATGATGAGTAGCTATAAATTCATTCTGAGTATAAAAATGTGTTCTGTAATTACTGAAATTTATTGACCAAATTGTAAATGTGTGAAGTAATAAATTATTTCAAAATTTGATACTTCTTCTGTTGCCTGAATAAATATAGCCATTTGAACCAGTTTCATAAAATAAAACTATTAAATTTTAATATTTTCACTATTAGAGATTTGATACCACTTTGAAAGAGGATTATAATCCTTTCATGTTAAGCAATCATGTTCTTTTTACCACCTGTTGAGTTAATAGTACAGTTTTTAAACTTTCAAAAGAGAATTGATTTTATGAAGAAATTAAGAAAAGCATACCTTTAAACAGACAGAATAAAATGAAGAATATGTGGCATTTAAATTTTTTTAAGCATAGTTTTGATACTGTAGTTAGAAATATTAATGTGATATTGATTATAAGTCACAGTATTTAATTAGTAATAAGTAATAAATAATACACATATGTATATATGTATATGTGTATATTATATATAAAATCTTGAGCATGTGTTATGTGCACGGGTGCAATGAAATTTACCCCGGGTAATACATTACTCCTTTAGAATATGCAAATACTTACTCTGTCTAAAATACCTATGTATGAACTGCCTTTGTATTTTGGCTTGACTTTGCCCTTTATGTGGTTTCTGTGGTGTACTTTATTTTCTATGAACACATGATGTGCCTGTTATATTCTTTGCTATTTGCTATGATGTTGCTTAGTTTTATAAAGGCAGTGCATTGTTTGAAATCCATGATGTTTTGTTGCTTTTTATTTTTCTACCCCAACACAAACACAGAAAATAGACACTACACTTTAGGCTGAGGATGCTACAGATGGTTCACACATTTTTTCCTTAACTCAAAGGGGGCAAGTGTGGTGATTTGCAAAGCCATAAAAGGTGTGTCAACTTTTACATGGTTACTGTCTCTTAAAAAAGAAATTCTGTCCTTTCACCTGTATGTTTGCACGTGTTTTTCTTTCTCTTCTCTGCCTTTTCTTGTCCATGCACCTGGTGCTGTGCAGGAGATAGAGGAAGAACACAATGGCTACCCTTCTGAAGCTGAAGCTGAACAGGTGGCAAGTTCTACATGTTCATCTGTGTATCTAGAAGCCATTTCATACTAGATATCTAGGCAATAAGCAAAGCTTTCCAGTTTTACCACTATAATGGTGCTCTCCTGTCTATATTTGGTAGATTCCATTATGACATTATCTGCAAGAATTGGTTTATCCAACATTTTGTCAACTAGAAATTGGTTCATTCACATTTCTTGATTTCCCAAGATAGGGGTACATGACTGCCACCACTGTAAGTGTAAGTGCTTTTAGTGAGGACCTAGATGGGTAAACACAAATGCCACAGGTTTTTTTTTTTATAAGGGTGTGGACTTTTTGTTATTCAAAGTTGCATAGTGGGGCTTGAGGTTAAAAGCAGTGGCTGCTCTTCCAATTCCCTGCACCCACATGACAGCTCACAAGTATTTATAGCTCCAGTTCTAGGTGATCCAATGTCCTCTTCTGGCCATGTGGTGCACATATAGGCAGAACACACATACACATAAAATAAAATTTAAAGTTACATAATTCATGCCTAACATAGCACCTTGTATTTTGTATTTGGGGAATGAGCATATTTATTTTGTTTTTATTAATCAGAATACAGAATCCTACTGTTTTCTTCATACTTCCACTAGTTTTCCAGATTCATGAAGCAGTAGTGCTTTTCCTGCTACTGATATAGAAACTTAATAGAATTGTGTAGAAGAGCAGTGCTGGGGATGCTTGGCAAGCCCCAAGTGCTCAGCCTTGCTTTTGTCCTCCATCACCTGCCCAGAACCATCCTCCTTCATTGACTCCAGAAGCATCTTTTAGGACACAATTAGAAAATCACTGCTTTGGGCATGCAGCTGGTTATATAATCTGTCCACTTGGTAGTTTAGAGTCACACTCATGAAAAACAGTGAAGAGGCCAGAGTCATCTGGGTGGTTTGGATCCCTCAGCGACAAAGTCAGGAGGTTGTAGATTTCAGTTAAACATTCAGGATCAAAGCACCAAGGTTGAGATGAGCTCCTAGGGAATTGCTCAGCTGAGCAACATTGTGAATAGAGGCACCAAGAGCAATGAGTGTGTTTATGAGATTAAATTATTTCATCTTTCAGTTGTGCTGAACAGCTGAACATAGGTTAGATAAATCAAGGGTCAGATCATGCCCTGTGCAACCTGATAGTTGCAGTAAACGCTTAATATAGCACAAATGTGAGTCCTATCTCCTAACACAGCTTCATAAAGGGAATCTACTGTACTCACCAAAAATGAGCCTTCTATTGTCTCTTGACTTCCTATGTTAAAGCTAAATGTATTCCTTTCTCTTATGGAAGAATCTGAAGCATTGGGGTCACTTCTTTGTGTTATTCTTTTTTTTTTGTTGTTTTTTGTTTTTTTTTCGAGACAGGGTTTCTCTGTGTAGCTTTGCGCCTTTCCTGGAACTCGCTTTGGAGACCAGGCTGGCCTTGAACTCACAGAGATCCGCCTGCCTCTGCCTCCCAAGTGCTGGGATTAAAGGCGTGCACCACCACCGCCCGGCCTCTTTGTGTTATTCTAATAGATGCTTTTTCATTGTTTAAAAACATGTCCCAATATTTAATGATCATTAGTGCAAGTTTTATCTCACTGTGTTTACCAACACATTCATGCCTCACAAAAATGCACAGATGTTTCCAGTCATATTTGACTATGAATATGGGACAAGAAGAGAACCAGTTGTTCCTTACTCTTTATCCTGAGAGCCTTGTGCGTTCTGGCAGGATTTCATTGACTATCCCAGCCTTGAAGTTTTGAAAATATTTGATGTGGCTTGCTCTAAAGCTGAATGGGTGTCTTCTCTTCCAAAATCCCCTCCAGATTCTAGTGTTTAGAGAAGCTTGCTTTCATAAATAGATTCCAAAATAATTTATCCTCAGTTATTTTTAAATATAAATTATAGAATCTCAGTTTTATAGTATAATATTTGCCCATTAAAGTAAGCTTTAACAATGTAACGTTTGAAGTAATTTACAGCTCTGACATTGATTAAAGTAGCTTTTTCACTTGGTAATTATGCCATGTAATTATGCCATAAAATTAGTCAGTACTTAAGATAGTAAATTAAGCACACCTTCAGATTAATGCTTCTATTAAGATTGTTGGTATTTAAGTATTTATAAAACCAAATGTTTAAAGGTATAAATATTGGATTATGCTTTGTTGCACAAAAGGTATATTCCCAAATCAGATATAAGTAAAAATGAATGTATAAATGGGGCTGAGGGCAGAGTTCAGTTGCTGAGCACACTTAAGGCCTTGGTTTTGATACTCAGGGACCAAAACAAGTATAATGAAATGCTTAAGGTGGTCATTAAGTGGAAAAAGAAAGTCAAGTTTATATTAAAGTCTTAAAAGTAATGTTAAGATGGGAGTGTGACTTAGTGATAGAATACCTGCTTAGCATATACAGTATCCTAGGTTTGATCTATATCACTATTAAATCAAAATTGTATAGAAATTTTTGGCTGAAAAATGCCTTAACCAATCTGTACTAAATTTCTAGTTGAATACATTGTTTGAATGTAATGATGAACCCTAATGTATATAAGATTTTAACAGTACACTTTTTGATAAGGAAAGGATAGACAATGTAATCTTCTGCCCTCTGGGTGGAAGAGATTTCACACCATGTCCTTGATCAGCATTGCCCACCCTGTTTTCTGATGCATGTTAATACCCTCACAAGTGTTAACAAGTTATTTCTGAAAAAGCCCTCCCTGATTGAGGAGATATGAGGCATGTGTTGTACTCTTGCGCCCTCTTGCCGATTTGGTGTTCATTAACACACTAAAGCCTAGCTCACTTTTTTCAAAAGCCTTGTTTAACACAGCATTTCCCTATTTTGTTTGTTTGTTTGTTTGTTTTTTAAACCTGTTTACATCTCTTGGGAAATTAATGTTCAATGAAATACAGCTTGGTCATTGCTAGGGTTTTGATCACCTTATTCTTATTCATGACACATTGTGTCAGATATGCCAAGGAGAAAATGACTGGTTTCCTTGGTAGCAACTCACAGGGTGGCAGTACCTTGGAATGGGCCCCAAGTTTAGGCTCCAGTCCTAGCTTTGTAGTTCAAGAACTCCATTTTCTGCTCCCCTGAGTTGTCTGGCACCATACAATGAAGCTTACAAGAAGCTGACTCCCAAGTCACAATATCAGCCTGATAGTAGAAATATGGGCATGAACTACCCAGCTATCCTTCTTTCAGCATCACTGTAGCCAATGAACCTTGTAACTCATTGGCAGTTTTCTTGAAGAATGTGAAATTAGTTTTAAAAATGAATTGGCCTTGGGAAATGTGTGATGAACACACCCTGTCCTACAGTATACACTGCAATACAGGTTGAGTATTCTTTATCTCAAATGTTTGGGACAAGTCTTTCAAATTTTGGAATTTTTCCTGTTTTGGAGTATTGGATGAGACCCAAATCTAAACACAAATTTTGTGTGTCTACTGCATTTACACACATAGACTGAAGGAAAATTTATACAGTACTTTTTAGTATATGTATAGTTTGATTGCAACCTTTCACATGAGGTCTGATGTGGGATTTTCTACTTATGGCATTATTTTGGCTATCAAAAGGTTTCATATATTGGAGCATTTACTATTTGGCATATTCACATTACAGATTTTCAACTTGTATTCTTATCTGCCAATGTTATCTCATAGCCTAGAGTAAAGAAACAGTGACATTCCCATTCTTTATGCTCCCTGACACACACACACACACACACACACACACACACACACACACACACACTTACTCACATATACGCACACACATATATACACATGCACATGCATACATGTACATGCTTGCAAGTAGCTGAACCTCAGTGAGAAAGCTTAGGGCTTTCCTTAGTTGTGCACTGTTCTGAGACCATTCTCTGATTATTTTATTCTGCCTTAGGGTTTCTCAAACTGTTTCATAGGCTGGATAATTTCTACTTTGGCTAAGTACCTCACCTCTAGTGTTTTTATTGGCATTAGTCTCATGGTCAGAAGATAACATTTTTTCTGACCTTATTTCCAAATTTGATGTCACCTTACAATAGCTATCTGTGTAGTGATTACAGTATCTATCTGTCCCGTCAAGCCATTTCTGTATTAATGCTTTCTAACTGTTAATTGTAAATATGTTGTAACAATTTGCTAGAATATGCAGCATGATCTCCTATAGTGCTGAGCTTTTATAATGTTAAAGGGGGAGGGGACATACATTTTTGCATGCTTCTATAGCCTTATCAAGAGATCCCAGAATTCCATCATTCTTCTCAATATAAAGATGGAAAGTTAGATTTATTCCTGTTTGGTTTCTTGCCAGGCTCTAAGAGATGGAAATAAACTGGCACAGATGGAAGAAGCTCCACTTTTTCCAGGAGAATCAATTAAGGCCATTGGTAAGTTTAATGTATATGGTTTGCTTATAGGAATCTATAAAATGAAGTGGTACTTTGAAAGCATAAGTGATGTTTATGTTGAAGGGCAGCTAGACTGATTTAATTAGGGGGAAAGGGAGTAGGGTACTAGGTCTCTTCATTCTTATTGGCATCAGCCTGACCATAAGAGATAGAATAATGTAGAGGATCCAGGTAAGTGGCAGCTGAATGTTTACCAAAAGAAGAGAAGCCTACCTGTTTCCATGAAATGAGAGCTGATTAGGCACCCAGTGTAATGCTGGCTTGCTACTTTGATTGACTGTTTCACCATAAAGTAATTTATCAGTAGAAGACCTCAATAGCATATCTTAGTAATAGTTTTGAAAGCTTCACAAATAATTTTTTTGGCTTCTGTGATTATTGAAAGTATAATTTCATTGGAAGAAAATGGCATGTACTGCCATCCTAGCTTATAAAGGAAATGACATGAGGGTTACAATACCTCCCATGATAAATTGCCATGCATCTCAAGAGATGATGTGTAGGAGGGGCATCTGGATACATCTCAGTTGGCTAGGTTGGAAAGTGGACTTTTCTGGACTATTTGCTTATTCTGTCATTGCTCTCTCCCAACATGGGCATTCAGTATCAATATAGTCATCTCATATTAGGACTGTTTGAATGGTTGGGCTGTCTTACCAGAGCCTCATTCCCTCCTGTTTGTGTCTCTTTTTTACTCTGGGAATGGAGCTTTGGGAGACAGAGGATCTCACATAGCCCTACACCTCTCCCAGTTATTGGAAATATCTTACAGGTACATGTTAGGGACAGCTGCACATCCTTAAGTTATATAAGTGTGCTTTAAATTCCTCCAGTGGCTTGCAAAGGGTAAGTAAATTAAGCCTTACTATTAAATTAAATATGTTCCTGGAGGCAAATTATTAAAGTAAAATACTCCCTATTGAGTAGTATTTTAGAACAGGATGAGTTTTGACATGGTATGCACTTGGGAAGCCATTTGTCACTCTTATGGCAAGGAATATATCCACCCCCACCGGGAGTTTTCTTATGCCATCCGCTTTTCATCTATCTCTTCTGTCCATTCCTCTATCCCCAAAAACTGTAGACTAGTTTATATTTTCTAGTACTTTCTATAAGTGAAATTGTAGGGGTTTTTTTGTTGTTGTTTAACTTTCTTCAATCAAATGTTTCGATATTCAACCACATTGTGACATCAGTTAACAATCATTCCTTTTTATTGCTGAATACTACTTCATTATAAGGGTGCATTCAAGTGTTGGTGGCTATTTGGGTTTTTCTGCTGCTTTTGCATTGATAGTTTACATCTTTCCAGAATTCTCCCATTTAATGGTAGCTGTGAAATTATTGTCAAAATGTTACTTACTACACTTTCTTAGTATCTGTATAGTTGGTGGTAATATGGTCCTTACACCTGTCCTACAATTGGCTCGGTGGAGGGGGGGATGTTTACCAATTGTGTTGGTAATTCTCAAATAATTAGCTTTTGGTTTCATTATTGTGTTTATTTTCTATTTCATTTATTTACAGTCTGATCGTTATTGCTTCCTATCATCTGCTTCCTTCATGTTCCATTCTCTCTTCTTTCCCTCTTTGCATAAGTGGGCAACTGCTTTCATTGATTTGAGATCTTTGCTCTCTTCTAGTTTGGGTGTTTGGATTTTCCTCTAATCACTGCTTTCCACCTCATCAATTATGATTTTTATTTTCATTTTCATGACATCCAATGCTTTTGATTTTTTCTTTGACTCTTGGATTATTTAAGTGTATGTTGTTTATCCCAGCATTTGGGAGTAGAGGCAGAAGGATCAGGAGTCCAAATTCTTCTGCAATTACATGGTGTGAGGTCAGCACATGCTAGATGATATCCCGTCTGAAAAACAAACAAACAAACAAACAAACAAACAAACAAAAAGCACCAACACCAACACCAAAATGAATAGTGTTGTTTAATTTCTGCATATTTATGAATTCTTGGAACACTGTTCTGTTGTTGATTTCTAAGTTCATTCCATTTCTGTTCAGGAAACATAAATATTATGATTTGAATATATCTCAAGAGTTGTATTATGGCCCTAAAAATGGTCTTTTGAGTGTTCTCTGTATTGTTGAACATGTGTTGTGCTGTTATTGATTGGAGTGTACTATAGATGTCAATTAGGTTGAATTCGTTGGTGTCATTTGACCCTCTGTGTCTTTATTCAGCCTGCACTTATCTCCTTTATTGTGAATATCTGTGTCTCATTGCAGAGCAATCACTTTTACTTCTCTGTTTTGAAGTTCTATATTGGTGAAATTATTAAGGCCACTCCATGTAGTTAAAAGGGAGGATTATTTTGTGGGGTAACTTACAAGTGAATGGATAGTTTACAGTCTGGGAAAGGCGTAGCACAGTCTGGCAGTGTTCTCTGGAGAACTCTGTTCGGCCTACCTCCAGCGTCCAGGGTCCAGGAACCAAGAGAGCCGGCGCATCCGGTTCTCGGGTCTTCAGGGTCCTCTCTTGGCCCCGCCTTGTATGTGTGACAGTTACCGAAGCCTCAATGAGGGTTGGAACTTCCAGATCAAAGCTGGAATGGCTACCCACTATAGTTCTAGGTACATAAATGTTTATGTTATTATGTCCTTCTGATGAGTTGACCCTGTGGTTAGTAGAAAATTACCTTCTTTATTCCTGGTAATACTTTTTGCTCCAAAAAAATTCATTGTTTCATATTATTGTAGATATTGTAGCTTTTTCTAAATTCACATTAACTTGATATACCTATTTTCAATTTCCAAATATTTATGTCTTTTTTTTCACATTAACTTGATATACCTATTTTCAATTTCCAAATATTTATGTCTTTTTTTAGCTTTGTACATTAGCATACAGAATAATAGGTTTCATTATGGTGTTTTCATACATATTTAGTTTTCTGAGACAGAGTCTTATGTAGTCCAGGCCAGACTCAAACTCTATGTAAATACAGCTGGTCTTGAACTCCTAATTCTTCGACCTCAACCTCTTGAGTTCTGAGACTACAGGTATACACCACCACACCTGGTTTATACAGGAATAGGGATCAAATCTAGGGCTTTATCCAGGTTAGACAAATATCCTACCAATAGAGTTATAGCCCCATGCTTTGATCATTTTCCCCACACTGCTCTACCGTTCCCCAGTCCCATTCCTGTTGGTGTCTTTTCTACCGACAACAGGCCCCATTCTGCTTTCATGTCACATATATTCTTGCCCTCTTTAGCCCTTCTCAACCACCAATATCTCTTTCTACCTTTTTATTTTCCCATCTAGTTTCATGGTCTATATCCATAGACATGTCCACATGTACACTTGAGTACACACACACACACACACACACACACACACACACACACACATTAAAATTTAGGATCTGCATATGATAGGAAGCATGCAATATTTTTATTTCTGAATTTGGCTTATTTTGCTTAACACACTCCATTTGCATTCATTTTCCTGTAAATATCATGATTTTCATCTTATTTATATTAGAGTTCCATTGTGTGTATGTACCATATTTTCTTTAGTCTTTCATTTTTCATGTAAAGCATGTTATTTTGGGCCATGTATAGTTAAGATCTTTTTTTTTGTCCATGATATGACAGTCTGTTCTTTGTATTTGAGATGTTGGGGTCATTAACATGTTATATTAATATAATGAATTTTAAATTCATCATATTATGTTTTCTTTTGACTCGTTTAGTTCTTGCTGTCTTGTTTATCTTTTGACTTGTTTAGTTCTTGCTGTCTTGTTTATCTTTTTGGTCATGTTTTGGTTTAATTGAGTACTTTTTTTTTCTTTCTTTCTTTGTTACAGTGCTGAGGACTGACCTGAGAGCCTAAATGCTTGTCAGGCAAGCACCCTGCCACTGAGCTCTATCCTCGTTAATTAATTGAGTACTTTCTCAGAATGCATTTTATCTCCTCTGCCTGTATAGTTGCTACAGTTCTTTTTGTTATTTTATTAGTTGCTTTACATGATTTATGTGTTACATTTTCAAGTTATTTTGTGCTTTTTTTGGAGACAGGGTCTCACTATGTAGTGCTGGCTGGCTTAGAACTTTCTATTTTGACTAGGCTGGCCTTGAACTCACAGAAACCCACCTGTGTCTGCTTGACTGTGTGTGCTATCATATCACACCCTGCACAGTTCTGTACTTCTTTATGTGTAGGGTAAGAACTATACAAGTGCATACTCTCATGTGTCCCCTCCAGCCTTTGTTATTCTTATCATCCATTTTACTTGTACATATGCTACAAACCCCACAGGGTATTGCTTTTATTTTTATCTTTTAAGTATAGCATACTAATGATGCCTTGACATTCAACAGATGCGTTTATTAGTACATTTCCCTGCTAACCTATCTGGCTGGCTTCATGATCTTCCACCTCTCTCTGCACTCTCTGATGCAGCCATAGTAACAAACTTCTAACAATTTGCCACTCTCTCCTCCCTCCTTTTCTTCTCCTCCCCTATCTGTTTCCATAATGAGTGAAGGTGATTCTTAATTGAAGTCCATCACTCTGTGTCCACATCATTATATTAGCATTTCTCATGCTAAAGTATAATGGTGATTTTCTGTTTCTAATCTCACAGGTCCCCTGCTCTTTGTCAATAGGGACCTGTCTAATTATATTATATCCAGAACCCCAGCAACAGAAGACATTCAGTACATATTAAATTATATACAAAATAAGGAAAGTTTCTTTGACAGTTGCCTGAATCATCCTACTATTATAAATTATGTCTGTAGCTATGTATGTTCTGGTCACTCAAACATTGCAGTGGAATGACACTTTAGGAAAGCCATAAAGATGCACAATCTTTATGATAGAGGCAAGCCTTTTAACAGTCATAGGAATTAAATATACTGTGCACATTTGATTGATAACAGAAACTTAACTTTGATACAGAAATTTTGTTTTTAGATGGTCTTACTATGGCTGTCCCGGAACTCACTATGTAGATCAGGATGGCTGAAACTCACAGAGATCTTCTTCCCTGTGCAAGTACTACTAAAGATTAAAGGTGTGCACTATCACACCTGGCTGATAAGGAATTTTTTTTTAAATAGGAATAGTATAACACCTTCATTTTGATTTATTTCATTTAAATATAGACATAAAATCAAATTTAATTTAGTGCTATGTACAGAATTTAAATATCAACATAATATAATTTTTTGTTTTTGTTTTTAAATTTTATTTTATTTTATTTTACAATATAATTTAATTCTACATATCAGCCACAGATTCCCTTGTTCGTCCCCCTCCCGCCCCCCCTCCCCTTCTCCCCAGCCCACCCCCCATTCCCACCTCCTCCAGGGCAAAGACTCCCCTGAGGATTGAGATCAACCTGGTAGACTCAGTCCAGGCAGGTCCAGTCCCCTCCTCCCAGGCTGAGCCAAGAGTCCCTGCATAAGCCCCAGGTTTCAAACAGCCAACTCATGCACTGAGCACAGGACCCGGTCCCACTGCCTGGATGCCTCCCAAACAGATCAAGCCAATCAACTGTCTCACCTATTCAGATAAGGAATTTTAAATAGCCCTCCTGGCAGGTAACCAGCCTAGGGTATCAGGCACTGAGCTATACTCTCAGCCCAAGAAAGAAGTCTTTATTTACTTCATTGATGATCTGCAAGTTTTCTTCAGCTGCAAAGCAGTTTCTCTTCAAAGAAACAGTGTTTAGCTTTTACTAGTTTTAGGTTGCAGCAATTTATAGAGTAAGAGTCTGGTGTCTTCAGAGTATAATTGATATTTTGAGCATTATCAACTTTTAACTAGGGAAAATATTTTTCCTGGAAAAAGGAAAAAATAAACATACTATAAGTTTGTTGTTTTTTTTACTTAAAGCCTCATTAAATATCAAATGAGAATTTTGTTGAACTATATCAGAAAACTATCTGTCTATGTCATTATGTAAAATAATAACTGATATAATTCTTTAAAGTTTTAAATTCCTACAAGACTGGATCGTGTGTATGTATTTGGAAACTCATACTGGAAGTTACTGAAATACAAGTCTATAAGAGTCATTGCTACTTTGGTTTTCTTCTTTCAGTGAAAGATGTCATGTATATCTGCCCATTTATGGGAGCAGTGAGTGGAACCCTGACAGTGACGGACTTTAAAATGTACTTCAAAAATGTAGAAAGAGTAAGTTTTTAAAATTATGCTTTGGTTTTAAAATCTAGTGAACAGTAAAAGAAGAAAGTAAGCAGTCCCCTGAATTCCCATCACAGGGACACTACATGACAGTGAATTTGAACAGACATTTGGTCTCAATCAAAATTGTTAAAGTTGCACTTAGATTTGGAGGGGAAGTGCACTGTGTTCTGGGTATAGACCTCCTAAGGTATACTATCTCTCAGAAGTCAGCTTCTTATCTGGGTCAAAGATAACTGCATTTCAAAGTAAACAATCATATGTTATAACTCTGGAGGAATGTAAAACATGAAAACCCGGTTTATTGACTTGAATTTTTAAACATAGGACCCCCATTTCATCCTTGATGTTCCCCTTGGAGTGATCAGCAGAGTTGAGAAGATTGGCGCCCAGAGCCACGGGGATAATTCTTGTGGTATAGAGATTGTGTGCAAGGTAGGCTGCAGACACAAGTGAACACTGGCATGAGGCAGTCCACTCTGAACTTTTTCTGACTCATGACCCTTATGGTCTTTGGAGCATAGGAACAATTTGTACTGTTTTCAGGGTAACAACTCCTTCAAATCTTATATCAATGAATGCAAACCACTGTATAAGGCATTAAAGCAATCCTTTTTGAAAGCTGAAATGTTTCTGATTAACCTGCAGCCTAAGGGCCGGCATTATTTGTCTCATCTCAGAGAAACCAAATGCAAAGTAGAGTTCAATGCCCTTTTTCACAGTTTCTTGTTTTAAAAAGTGCTTTTTAACATGGTAGAAAGTCAAAGACTTACCCAAGGGACAGTCTGTTCTAGAAATCTTGTGATTAAAGATTCTTGGCTATGTTGGAACTTTTTACCTTAAACTATCCTCATTTTTTTTTCTTTTCACTTCCTTCAAGACGTTAGATAGCAATGTGTGGGGTAACTTTAATGAATAGATTTTTATGCCTAGTGACTTTACCTCTATAACACAGTTTACTAAAAACTATCCTGTCTACAGAATTGTCAAAACCTCTTCTAAACTTGGGATTGATGCTCATATTGATGCTCATATTTGTTACATGCGTATTTCCTCACATGCACCAGAGTCAACAAATCCCAATCCCTCCCCTTTTCAGTTCTTTCCTAGGTAGGCAGAGCCCAGGGCTTCTCACAGCTCTACCACTAAGCTACATGCCACACTCATTGTATCTGCCCTTGCAGGGCTTAGAATGATTTTCCTTCCCTCTTAGCATTTCTAAACAGCAAGTTAGTTACCAGGGTGTGTACACAGCCAACGTGACTTGAGAAGCAAGCATGTCAGAAAACGATGCTACTTTGGCACATTTCCTGTGACTGTTTTACTAAGGTATTTTTATGGCTGGCATGGGTATTTGCTGACAGCTGATTTAAATGCTTCATAGCCTGGAATTACAAAGAACAGGCTCCCAACTCATGCCTGAGAACCTCACAAGGTATGAGATCTCCTTTTTGGTTTTTTTTTTTTTTTTTTTTTTTTGTTGTTAGTTTTTGTTTGTTTTCACAGTTAGTTTTTTAACTGTGTAGCCTTGGAAGGCCTGGTGCTCACTATGTAGACAGAGGCTGGCCTCAAACTCACAGAGTTCTGCCTACCTCAGCCTCCTAATTGCTTTGGATTAAAGGCATGTATCACCACACATAGTTTATTTTATTATTTTTTATATGTGTAGGTGTTTTGACTTCATGAATATCTTCCTGGTGCCCCTGGAGGCCAGAAGAGGGTGTCAGATCAGATCCTCTGCAAGTGGAGTTACAGAAGGTTGTGAGCTGTCATGTGGGTGCTGGAAATTGAACTTGGATATATCTGGAAGAACATCCAGCACTCTTAACTACTGGGTCATGTCTCTAGCCTGTGTTTTATTTTTAAAAGATGATTCCTAATTCAAAGATACCAAAGCTGTATATAGTAAAACATCAAGTCTCTCTCCCACTCTACTACTCTGTCCTACAGTTACTAATGCCTAATATAACTGCATAGATACCTTGTGCATGGAAACATTTCTTTGAAAGAAACAGTGAGCCACATGGTGGCACATACCTTTAGTACCAGCACTCAGGAGGCAGAGGCAGACAGATTTCTGTGAGTTCATGGCTGGCCTGGTCTACATAGCAAGCTCTAGGCCAGCCAAGGTTGTATAGTGAGACCTTGTCTAAAAATTAAATAAAAGAGGACAATGATAGTGTATACATGGCTCTGCACCTTTCTTTTCCTGTGACTGTGTATCTTGGAATTTCTTTTGACTGGTGCATATAGAGCTGAAGCTTCTTTTCAGCAGATCTTTAGCTGCCCTGTACATTATTCAGCTACAGCCTCTACTGATAGATATTTGGATTATTGCCATTCTTTTGCTGTTATAACACAATATCACAATAACTTTACTTCCCAAGATGCTGTTCTTTGTTTGTCATTATATTTATTTTCAAATTTCTTTTGATGGTAAAGAAGAATGATATTTTTTGTGTTTAGTTGACAGAAACATAGTTTTAAAAAGTTGGGAGGCGACGCTTAAAACACTGTCATGGGGAGAAATCACACCATTAAGAGCTAGGCTTGATGTATTCACTAGTCCTGCTAACTTGTGGTTGGGCATTTGGCCATCAGGAAGGGCATTGGGACAAGGGAGGGCATTTTAAGAAAGTGATCTTAAGAAACAGCATTATATTGCTACCAGGACATTACTGAGAACTATAGTCTCCACATGGAACAGACTACTTTCAGTGAGTCTGCAACATTTCTTTTTCATGGATGAAATAAATTATGTAGTTGGCTCTCTCAGCAACTTAACCTGAACAATAAATTCCATGGCCTATCTTTGGCCAGGAAATACACAGAGTGTAATGGCACATCTTTTGTGTGTAAACATTCTTCTTCTTTTTCTTCTTCTTTTTTTCTTTTTGGTTTCTTTTTTTCCCCGACATAGTATTTTTACTGATTATTTGTGAATTTTGTACAGTGCACCCCTATCATACCCACTTACCATTCCTCCCAGGTCCACCCTCCGATCCTTGTTCCCTCCTCCACCAAAAACATCCCATGAAGTCCAGTTTGTGTTGATCATATACTCATTGGAGCATGGTCAAACTTCCAGTGGCTAACCCCTTAAAGAAAACTGAGTCCTCCCCACCTCATCCCCTGCCAGAAGCTATGAACTATGAAGAGCTACATTTCAGCATTATTCTTAGTTATTTATTCTGTTGATACCCCCCCACCTCCTCTTTATTCTGATTTCCTTAATTTTTCAAATCTCATTGTAAGTATTTTTGTTAACTTGTCTTCTGTTAGTTGGAGAACTGTAGGGTACAAAATGATGGATAAATAAGTATTTATGACAGGGTATCTGACTAACAGGTGCTCATTGTTTACTAGGATATGAGGAACCTGAGACTTGCATATAAGCAGGAAGAACAACGAAAACTTGGAATATTTGAAAACCTAAACAAGCATGCTTTTCCTCTTTCTAATGGACAGGCAAGTACAACAAAGTAAACCTTACTGCATGCATCTATGGGTATCCAATAATTCCATATTTACACATTCCTTTACAGGTCACCTTTATTTCTTTGTGTTGCAACTAAATTCAACTATTTGGATTCTATCTTTTCTGTGTAATAATTAAGAAAAGCTTCTAATTTGCTACTTTAAAATTTGCAGATTAAAACAGGAGTTCTAACACAAATGCTGACATATATTTTATGGGTTTTATGTACAGGTGCTATTTGCATTCAACTATAAAGAAAAGTTTCCAGTTAATGGCTGGAAAGTTTATGATCCAGTATCTGAATATAAGAGACAGGTAGAGTATGTCACTTGTCATATGGAATATGATAGCTTAAATGTCTTTTTCTGTACACAAATTTGGGTTAGATATGTAGTAGGGGAGTAGAAGCTGTATGACAAACATAGACCTAGCTTTTCTAGCATGTTGCTTCTCAATTCCCTGGGTGCCCTCTTTTGTGACATATCTTTGACTCCATTGCTCTTTAGCCATCATTTTCCAGAGGGATTAGTAGGATGTGTGGACAAGGGTTTGCAACTCAGATTTTTGAGAACCACCTTTCCTTCCTTCTTCCTTCCTCCCTCTTCCTCCTTTCTTTCTTCTTGCTCGCCTGCCTGCCTTGCTGCTGTTTTCATGCATGTCTTTTCTACCATCCTATCTGTCTTCTTCTTACCTGCCTTCTTTCATTTTTCCTTCCCCACTCTCCCTCCCAGGATTATGTACATACTAGGCAAGTGCTCTATTATCAATCCATCTGCTTCTATTTTTTTTTACAGATCTCATAAATAATTGATGAATTAGTATCCAAATTGCCATTATATTTTATGTGAAGCATTATTATTTAAGTAACAATAAACCAGTTATGAATGAATTTTCATTTAAAATAAGGAACAGATGTGATTCATACATTCTTTGTTTGTTTGTACAATAGAGATGAGTATTTTCCCTTCTTCTTTCTCTAACACTCTACAGGGCTTGCCAAATGAGAGTTGGAAAATATCCAAAATAAACAGTAATTTTGAGTTCTGCGATACCTACCCTGCCATCATTGTTGTGCCAACTAGTGTAAAAGATGATGACCTTTCAAAAGTGGCAGCCTTTCGAGCGAAAGGCAGAGTCCCTGTAAGTAATAGGCATTGATATTTAGATAGAAACAGACACTGTACTGTATCTAATAACAAAATGGAAAGTAGAAAATTAGCTAATAAATCTGACTATATCTTTGATTCTTAAGAAAAACACTCATTTGCTGTCTCACTCTTGTATATGTCCTATCTCTAAATGCAAAGGTACCTTAAATTTTGCCCTCCTGATATAACCAAGAATAATAGAGGAATACCAAGAATGAACATGCTATTGCACTACAGTTTACCTCATTGGTCCCACCATTCACTCTGGAGAAAATACATCCTTTCTTCCTGCTGTGTGCATTGCTGTAGCTGCATGCCCAGAAGGAAGTGGTGGTTTTTGCTCTGCGTTTACATAAGAATAATCTCATGTCACTTGACCACCGAAGAAAAATGGAAGATCTGGTGGTAGAGTTATAGTTTTTTTTTTTAAATATAAGACCTCAGTGGGCTATTTATGTTATTGTAGAGATACAGAGGATGTTTTTTATATTAGAAAATCATATGAAACTAGCTAGCTAAATAGAAATGGGACTAGAGTTTAGTAATAGTTTGGCCTCACTTTTATTTTACTTAAAATAATAGAATTTCAAAGGCAGAAAGGGATTTTTTTTAGAGAGTGTCAAGTCAAATTTCTTATTAGTATAACCAACACATTAAGTGTCATGGCCACTACAGTGCTATGAGTATCTTACCTACTCAGAGCTGTGAGAAAATTCTTTAGCAGAGATTGTATTTTTCTTACCAATTAATTAGATCACATGTTGTTTTATGAATGATATCTATCAGCAGATATTTTTTATTTGTTGTTTTCAAAATATTAGGTGTTGTCATGGATTCACCCCGAAAGTCAGGCAACAATTACACGTTGCAGCCAACCACTGGTAGGTCCCAATGATAAACGCTGCAAAGAAGATGAAAAATACCTGCAGACTATAATGGATGCTAATGCACAGTCACATAAACTTATCATCTTTGATGCCCGACAGAACAGTGTTGCTGATACCAACAAGGTACATGTTCAATAGCCTTGTAGAAAATTTGGATTTTTTTTTAACATACTTTCTATATGTCTTCATAGTTTTGGAACAGGCCACTGAATTCCTTATTATGTGAACTTTGAGTCTTTTGATGTAGTCTGTGGCTATCTGCCCCCTCTTCAATACTCTGTGGACTATGTTCAGCATCCTACATTGGCTGGTATCTTGTTGTTTTCATTACTTCTCCACCGTTTTGTCTGATGACTCAATCAAAGCCTCAGAAAGAGAACTGCATAAATGAATATGTATTTTAGTGAAAGAACCACATGCCCCTTGGAAATCCCTCTAATAAGTTTACTGATTATTTAACCAACTCATATCTTTTCATATAGTTTATATATTATTTTATATGTTTGTGCATATAAATATATATTTAGAATAGACTCAGCTATATGAAACTACAAATATATAAAATTTCCATAAGTCACATAAAGCACTACTAAATATGTGACATGTGATACAAACACATCTACTTGTGGCTCCTGTTTGATCTCCATGAGTTAAAAGGGGATGAGTCCTTTATATGCATAAAAACTTCAAGATCAAGCTCTTAGTACTTGTTATCCACATAGGGCAAGGCTTTGATTTGAGTCATTTCTCTTCCCCATGAACAGTTTTCCAATAGTCTGTAATTGAAGATATACCTTCAATAGTCAGAGGACTTTACCTCTCCTCAAGTAAAATTTCAATTGTTGGAAAACTGACAGGCCATTACCATCTCATTCATACTTGTAATGTGACACTTGGTTAACACAGCTAATGAGCACCCAGTAGGGACAATGTGCTGGGGGAGATAACAAAGGCAGACAGTTTGAGGTGCTATAAATAGGAGAAACTTGGTTTGCTTGGGAGGGGAAGGTGAAATGGCTAGTACTTACATAGACTTAGCTAGGGCTTTACAGAGTAGATGGCACTTGAGCTGGCTTTATATAGTCAGAAAGTTGGGCAGAACATTCCAAACAGTTTGAATACCTGTCCCAGAATGCGACAGGACATGGTTTTTATAAGACTGGCAAGAAGGATGATGGCTAGCACCATTATCATCTGACCTGTGTGTTTGTGTGTCCAACTTCCACTTGTCAGCTTGCTCCTTGTCTTTCCCTAATGTGTATTCCATCCTTAATTAACTACAGCTGCCAAAAGGTCAAACCTCCTACCTCTATAGTGGCTGTCATTGAGGAAGCATTCAAGTTTGCTGTCATCATTAATGACCTTAGATGGACCACTCCATTCTCTTGACTTTCATGGTTTCATAAACCTCTCTCACCCTAACCTCCATGTTCTTCTCAGTATATAGCCTGGTCTTCTTGCTCTAATTTATTGGTTCCTCTTCCTTTTCCCAATTTCCAATGGTAAAGTTACTTAAACTTGGTTTGAGCTTTCCTTTTTTGTTCTATAACAATCTGCCAAGGTCATCTACTCTGAGTCAGGACTTGAAACAATGTTTTTATGCTGAGTTGCACATGGCAGTGTCTCCAGCTCTGAACCCTCCTGAGGTTAGACCAAATCCCCATGTTTGACATCTCTACCACTGAGTTGGCCATTTCTGTGATCAAGGGTACCACCCAGAATTCTGACTTGGAGGCTAAGTTATGGAGTTGATTGCTAAGATGGGAGAATAATGGGGCTGAGGCTGTCATGGAAAATATCACAAGTCCAAAATCTCATAAAGTTGTTGTGCTTCTAAAGGGTCCAAGAGAGAGTCTACTTCTTACCTCCTTTAGTGTCTCATAGCCAAGGCAACACTCTTGAGCTTATAGCTACACACTGCAATCTACCTCATCTTCATTTGGCTTCCTCCTACTGTGTGTGCTTCTTTGTCTCATCTTCCTCTTTCTTCTAAGGATATTCTAATGACCTTCAGGGTCCACTTGAGGTAATCCAGGATTATCCCTCCAGCTTATGGTCTTTAATCACATTTTCAAAGACCTGTTTTGTTTTTCAAATAAGGTTGCATTCACAGTTGGCAGGGATTTATTGTGTCTTCAATGGGAGACACTTTTCAGCCTATTGTATTATCTCCTCTCTTCTCTTCTATCTTATCTCCCTCCTGCTCTCCTTCTCTACCCCTCTCCCCACTCTTCATTGTTTTCCTTAAATACTGATCTTCCTCATACTTCTGGCCTACTCTTCTGTCTTTACATTACACATTTTCCTGGAACACCATGCAGCATGTTTCTGTCTTCCCTTGTCACCCATCCATATGACAAATATTCCACATTTATGTTTACAGTTCATACTTCTTCTGAGTTCCAGTTGCATCCCATGGCCTATAAAAGTCTCCAGCTGAGTTTTGTCACAGAGTCATTTGGTCTTTGCTGTACTCAAAAGCAAACAAGCTTCCCTATAGAATATGTTCCTTCTCCTGTAGACTCTCAATAAATGATGCTACCATCTCTCAGGTAGCCTAGCTGAGAATCATAGGTATCACTTGCTCTACCCACTCCCACTGTTCCAAATCACCACTGTGTGCTTTCTCTCAAATCACATGTCCATGTAGGCCCTACTTCCTTCAGCCAGATGATTGCATCTCTGCGCTTAATCGACCTACAAAGTGTCTCACCCTCTTAGGCCCTTCCCAGTATAACCCCATTCCTCTACTATATGGCCCTCTTCACTCATGCCACCCACTCCCTGCATGCTCTCTGACTTCATCATTTATCATTCTTACTGTTGTCCTGGTATGCTCTGTGCAGAGCCTACCTTCATTTCAGGAAGCCATGTCCTTACCAAGCTCTGTGCCCTATTTGTCTTAGGTGTTCTTTTCTGTACTCTCTGATTTGTGCCTCTTTCCTTTTGGCTGTCCAGGTACCTGCCACCTCCTGAACTGTCTGTCCTAGACAGAGGACCCTCAGCCCTGTGCTGCCCTTGATCATGATCTCCTCTGCCCACCCCACCAGATTTGGAGAACCTAAAAGACCAGAGCCTCCACTTACTCATTACTGTCCCAGTATGAGCTAGGGCAGGACCTTTGTATATACTGGATAGTTGGTTGCAGGAGACGTAAGCCCCTACCCCCAGAACAGAAAACAGAGGGTTGGAGCCATGGCCAAGGTATCAGGGACTCTGCATCTTAGGGGAAGGGAAAATCAGGGCCAAGTGGAAGATCTATCAGGGAAAAAAATCTCTCTGAAAAAGCTCTCAATCCTTTTCACTGACCCAGTGAAGCACCAAGAAGTTTTCACTTCTGGTAACAAGCACGTGTCTGAATACATGTGGATAAGCACAACCCATTCCAGGGACAGTGCCAGGTGAAAAGTTTAATATTGACTCAAAAACCTCCCATGATAAAAGAGCAGAAACTTGATTTTGACCACGTGAATGAAACCGAGAGAGTAATGGCCACCATTGGCTGCAGCTTAGTTTTCTCCCAGACCCAGAAAGCCAACCTGGGGAATGTAGTGACAATATAGAGAAAGGCAACTTGGAAAATGTAGTCCATAGAGAAACATTGGCATTGTTAAAAGAGCTCATGGCAATCTTAAGATGCAGCTTCAAAAAATTAAGAAAGGGGAAATTGTACCCTCAGAAGCTTGCTGGCTGTCTGACTTTGGTGAAGAGTGTGGAACAGAGGAATGTCAGCTCCAGTGATGCTCCTCCAGAGGCCTAATAGCTGCACAGGAAGTTTTTTCTAAGAGCTTTATAGCAGCTCAGTACAGTAATTAATTACTCATGATTTGTGAACTCTCTTTGTCTTGTTGGAAAATAATATAAATAGTTCTTTTAAGAAATCTCTTCTAGATATTTGCTAAAGTTTGTAAAATAGTTCTATAGAATTTCCTTTTGAATATGTTTGTAAAAACTATAAAGTATGGTGATATTCATGTTAGTTGTAAATATATATAGTGATGTTAAGAGATCTTTTCTAGATATGTGCTAAAGTTTGTAAAATAGTCCTATAGAGTTTTCTTTTTGAATATAGGTTTGTAAAAAGTGTAAATGTTGAATGTAAGTTCATATTAGAATTGTTTTTATTACTCCATCAATATCTGTCTAGTCCAGACAAATTAGGTAACATTAATTTTTAAAGGATAAACCAAATCAATCACATTAGAAGCATCTTGAAGTTTTTATTACTCTGAACACTTTTTATGGTAGTCCAAGATATAATTTTATGGTCTCAATGGTCCCTGGAAAACTTAAGCAAAGATGTCATAATTAGGGGAGCTTTTCTCTCTTCTTCCTAAAAGTTTCCACTCCTCATCTGTTCCTGTTTAGAAAGGGGTAGGCTTCCCACAACTGAGTTAGTTTGTACAGAAATTCTACTGCTGTGGAAGGAACACATGTATATATCAGCTACTTAAACAGCTAAAAGTGTTTTTATAATTAGTATGGGGTTTTTGTTTACTTGAGTGGATACTTTGGAGTGTTTTGAAATGACTGTTTTCTCCTGGGAATCAAAATAGTCTCTTGAAAATTTTATTAAACATCTGTTAGGAGAGGGTTTTGATTTAGAAAAGGGCTTGGTGCAGCTAAGACTGCTGTAGTCATCTTAGACCCATTCCAATATGGGCATTCCATTTTTATTATCCTCTACTCCTTTACTGGGAGGTGTGGCGGCTGTGAAGATCACTGTAGCTATTTGCAAGCTCTTTGTAGGCACCTGTGTCAGAGCTGAGTTAAGCTCTGTACCCACTCTTGCCAGAGGCTGGTAGTCAAAGATGGGCAACTTTCTTCTTGATAGCTTCCAACCTAAGCCAGAGTATGCTCGAAGAGTATGCTTGATGCAAAGTATATCTTCATGACAGGTAAGGAAGATTATTCAAGAAGAATGACCTAAGACAGACACAGTCTATCTGAGGGGCCTGGGGGGGGGCTTTATTATATCAAGAAGGGGTAGTTGTGGAGGCCCACAAAGGTTTCCTACTGATGTCTGAGCTTGCTTTACTCACCGGGGCTGCATTAGAGGATTGCTTGACTACGTGTGTGGTTACCAGGTGATTGGAAGGGTCTGCACTTGGCTGTGCTAGGGGGAGGTCTTTTGTTCCACCCCTTGGCATTCCTATAAATAGCCCTTTAGAAGATACAGGAGGGGCCAGTGGATAATGATCCAGGTCCTCCTGAGGCTATCCTGTGTTTCTATCTGTTTCTCTTCCCTCTACCCTTCTATCTGATATATCTAATCCTTCTCTCCTCAAGAGTACACCAGGGAAAAGTGGGAGCTGGTCTTCCACACCCCGCCATACTTGGAGAGCCTAAAAGACCAGAGTCTCCACTTACTCATTATTCTCCCAGTACTAAGCTAGGGCAGGACATTTGTATACACTGGATAGTTGGTTGCAGCCTAAATTAAAAGCCTGTCTTTGTATTACATATATGTTTACCTTTTTATCAAGATAAAATTCAAGTAACACAAAACTCCTTAGTTTACACTTCAATGACTTCCAATATATTCACAGTACTATAAAAGTAGCACTACTGTCTGAATCCATCACCCCAAATAGAAACTCTGTACCCATTTGCTGCCAGTCCCTATTCCCTTTTCCCAGCCTCTGGTACCAATTAATATTATTTTATCTGTAGAGTTTCCCCTGAACTGGACACTTCATTAAAATGAATTCATACATTTAAGTACTCCTTTGTGTTTGTCTTCTTTCACTCATTTTAAAAATTAATCTATTTTGTAGTGTCTGTACTCCATTCCTTTTTATGGGTGAATAATATTCCATTATGAAGAGAGACTACATTCTCTCTGCCTATCTATCTGTTTATGGACATTTAAATTGCTTATAACTATTGAATATTGTGATACCACTCTTATATTCATGGGTATATAAGCCAAAGTACTCAGAACAGGTATTTAAATAAAACTTGCATACAAATGTTCATAGTGACTGGACGATATAGGAATTCTTTGTGTAACTTTCAATGAACTATCAAATTGTCTTCCACAGCAGTTGAAGCTTTTTACATTCCCACCAGTATCTCTGCACTCTCATCTAAATGTGTTTTGAATACTGACCTCTATAAAATGTAAGCTAGCTACAAACCATGTTTTTTCTATAAGCTCACTAAGAGGTAATTCTTATCTTTTTGTTACATTTATTTTCTCTTATTAAATTGTTAAGATAAATTTTGTGGTTTCAGAACTCCAAACTGTTTTATTATGCAGAAATTTTATGGTAGTATGGCATTTTCTTGGTAGCAGAAGGAATTTCAGTAAGAGCCAGTTGGTACTGACTTAAAAACCATAATGGGTAAAGGAGGATTATTAAGGCTTAAATTGTATCCTCAATAAAAGGATGCATTGAAGTCCTGACTCCTAGTACTTATGAAAGTATATTTTGAAAGATTCCTTATAAATGTAATCAAGTTAAACCAAAGACATATTAGATTAGGATTGGCCTTAATTCAGCATGACAGACTTGCTTTTTTATTATATTTATTTGTGTGCATGCTCATATGTACAGGCCAAAAGACAACTTTGCAGGATTTGGTTCTCTCTTTTTACCATATGGATCCTAGGTATCAATAAAACTCAGGTTGCCAGGCTTGGTGACAAGTGCCTTCTCTGCTAAGCCATCTTGCTAGCCCAACAGGTATTTTTTTTATAAGGATAACAGAAGCAGAGACAAAGGGGAGAAGGTCAAATGCAAATATGGAAGTAGAGATTAAGGCAATAAGTGTATAAACCTAGAATGCTTAGGGTTTCTAGGAAACAGGAAAGCCAATGAATAATAAGTATGCCCTGTGGTTGTAGGTCTTGATCATCAATCGATGGGATTTAGAATCGTATAGACACACTCTGGGTATGACTTTGAGAGTGATACCGGGAAGGTTCAACTAAGAAGGGAAGACTCACCCTGAATGTGGACAGCCCTATCCCTTAGGCTGGGATCCTGGGCTGAATAAAATGGAGAAAGTGATCATCAATGTGACCAGCTACCTTTCACATCTATCACTATTCTTTCTCTGCTGTAATGGACTATGTCCTCTCAGACTGTGAGCCACTTTGCTTCCTTAAGTACTTTTTGCCAGATACTTTGTCATAGCAATGAGAAAAGTAAGTAGCATATTCTTCTAGAGGCTATCAAGGGAGGCTGACCCTGTGGCACCTGTATTTCAGCCTTCTGGCCTCGAGGACTTAGATTTGGTGGTGGTAATGGTGCACTGCATTGAGAAGACACATTTCTGTTTTGTGTTGCCAGTCCATGGTACCATGTTGTGTTCTTACAGTTGTAGGGCAACCATACAATGGTATAGGAGTTTATTGCTTCTTTAGTGGTCTATGTCTGGTTACAGTAGAAACAGTAGAAAAGTTAATTTCAGAAGAAGTGATGCATAGCTTTTGCTTTTTTTATAGGCAAAGGGTGGAGGATATGAAAGTGAAAGTGCTTACCCTAATGCAGAACTTGTGTTTTTGGAGATCCACAATATTCATGTGATGAGGGAGTCACTGCGTAAATTAAAGGAGATCGTGTACCCTTCCATTGATGAGTCACGGTGGCTATCCAATGTGGATGGGACACATTGGCTGGAATATATAAGGGTAAATTAGTTCAATCTTTTATCTGCTTTCCAATTTAGACATGTGACATCTGTCATAAATATTTCTATTTCAAAGTAGTTTTTCCATACCACAGATTAATGCATCTTGGCTATATATGAGAGCTTTTGAGCATTCCTCTTGGAAACAGTTGGACTATGGTCTTTGTGGAGGGATTTTATGACAAAAATACAGTGTTTTAATTATCAATTAAAAATAATTAACTTTGAGACAGAGTCTCAGGTAGCCCAGGCTAGCCTCCAGATTTACTGTTTAGCTGAAGTTCTCTTGATCTTGTTTTTTTTTTTATTTTAAGATTTGGTCTAGCCGGGCGGTGGTGGTGCACACCTTTAATCCCAGCACTCGGGAGGCAGAGGCAGGCGGATCTCTGTGAGTTTGAGGCCAGCCTGGTCTCCAAAGCGAGTTCCAGGAAAGGCGCAAAGCTACACAGAGAAACCCTGTCTCGAAAAACCAAAAAAAAAAAAAAAAAAAAAAAAAGATTTGGTCTTATTTTTAATTAATTATATGAAGGTGGATTTACAGATGCAGATGTTTGTGAGCTGCCTGACTTAAGTTCCAGGAACCAAACACTGGAAGAGTATGCACGCCTTTTTTTTTTTTTTTTTTTGGTTTTGGTTTTGGTTTTGGTTTTGGTTTTTCGAGACAGGGTTTCTCTGTGTAGTCTTGGCTGTCCTGGATCTCACTCTGTAGACCAGGCTGGCCTCGAACTCACAAAGATCGGCTTGCTTCTGCCTCCTGCGTGCTGGGATTAAAGGTGTGTGCCACCACCGCCTGGCGAAGAAATTGGGTGGTGTTCTAACTGTAGGATATAGTTTTTTTATTATTATTATTTTGTGTTTTCGAGACAGGGTTTCTCTGTGTAGTTTTGGTGCCTGGCCTGGATCTCACTCTGTAGACCAGGCTGACCTCGAACTCACAGAGATCCACCTGCCTCTGCCTCCCGAGTGCTGGGATTAAAGGCATGAGCCACCACTGCCCGGCCAGTATGCACTCTTAACTGCTGTGTCATCTTTCCAGCCCAAAGTTTCTTTATTTTTTTAATAACAGAGTCTTTCTGTGTAGCCTGGGATGGTTTTAAACTCACTACATAACTGAGACTAGTCTGAATTTGCTTCCCAAATGCTGGGATTACAGGTGTGTTCCAAACCTAGTAAGTCAGGTTTTTAACAGAACCTTACGACCCTTCAATAAAGGACACCATTTGCTTTGATTGTTTTTCATAGTTTAAAAAAAATATGATGCTAACACTTCCTAGTGATTCTTAATTAATTTTGTAGTTTTTTGTTGTTGTTTATTTGTTTTGTGTTGTGTTTTGTTTGGGGTACTGGGGCTGGAGCCTAGGGACTCACTGAAGTAGAGCCTCAGCCCTAGATAGCATTCTTATATTGTTTATAGGCTGGAACATCCAAACTTTTTCACAGAATGATTTTATACAGAGGTTAACACTTAATGAAGACTTGTCTATTTTACCTTCTTTTCTGAAGGTGCTGCTTGCTGGGGCAGTAAGAATTGCTGATAAAATAGAATCTGGGAAAACATCTGTGGTGATCCACTGCAGTGATGGGTGGGACCGAACATCCCAGCTCACATCTCTGGCAATGCTGATGTTGGACAGTTACTACCGGACCATTAAAGGATTTGAGGCTCTCATAGAAAAGGAGTGGATAAGCTTTGGACACAGATTTGCACTGGTATGTTGATCTGGTTTATGTTTAACTGTTTTGCTATCCCACATACATGTACCTGGCATTTGGTAACATATATTTACACACATAAACAGGCTTGTTCCTTTGCACCAGACCTAAATTTCCATAATAAAATACCAAGGACCTCCATATTGTATATTCCTGATAGAGATTATTTTGTATAGTTACATTTTTTTTAAAATGAAGTCAAATCCATTTAACACAGAATTAACCACTTTAAAGTGCTCAATACAGTGTCCTAGACTACATTCACAATGCTTTGTAACCATTACTTTTTTTAGTCCCCAGACCTATTTGTCATTCCAAATGGAAGCCATTCCCTTTCCCTTCAGCCCCCAGACTCCTAATCTACTTCTCTAAAGTCCAATGAGGTACCTACAATTAGTTAATTCTGTGTGGATATATGAGTTTTTCCATAACAAAGTACCACAGACTGGGTAACACAAACCACAAATGTATATTTTCTCACTGTTATGGAGGTTAGAAGTCCAAAATCAAGTTCCAGTAGGGTTGGTCTCTCCTGAAGTCTCTCTTCTTGGTTTTGTAGATGGCCATGTCATCCTCTTCTTGCCTCTTCCCACATGGCCTTTCCTTGGTGAACATTTCCTTGGTATCTTTAAAGACAGCAGTCATATTGGGCCAGAACTTTAGTGACTGCTTTAAAAGTCCTGCCTCCAAATACAGTCACATTATAAAGTACTGGGGCTTTGGGCATGTCATTCAGCCTGGAAACTCTTGCTTTCAGTTAGCAGTATATACCTGAGTGAATTGATGGGTCATTTGGTGGGAATTTTGGAGCAGCCATTTGTGTGTGACTTAAACTGGCAGTGAATTCTATTCTATTCTGCAAAGTCTCTTGGGCTGTTGGTCACACAGCTGAGCCAGTATGTGAATAGGGCTTCAGGTCTGCAACCAGTACTTGCTGAATCTCTGTTCTCCACATTACTTGTAGTTTCCATGAATGAGCCTCTGAGTTCATCAAACTAATACCTGCTATTGCCTGCTTTTATCATCTGTTTCTTGCACATTATTGTAGAACTTTCTAGCTGATTTATTTTCTATCTTACTTCTGTTCCCATTGCTGTATAAATAGGCTGATATACCCTAAAGTACAACCCTTTTGACTTCATGATATCCTCCATCTATCATTGCAGTTATCTGCCTTCCTTTATTAGAACACTCATCAGAACTAGTTTATGCATATGTATTTACCACTGCCTTTCTCTTTTTTGTCTGTCTTGACCCCACTTCAACTGGACTTCCTTCTCACACTCATCTATTACAACTGGTCTTCACAGCCATTTTGCCAAACTCTTCCCTTACTTAGCCTGAGCATTTGTGTTGTTATTTCCTTCTTTCAGAAGTGCATTTTTTCACTAGGCTGTGGTTCTACAGTCATTTGCATTTTTTTCTAGTTTGGGCCCACCATCTCTCCAAACTCATTGTGGTGCTCTAGGGCTCAGTCCTGAGATTACTTATCTTTTCTGTATGCTTAATCTTTTAATGATCTCAGCCAGTGCCAAAACTTTGAGCCCATCTTCAGATCTATCATTCTCTTTATATCGCCACCACTTCTCCCTTAATTTTGGTATATTCATCCCTTTCAGAACGTCTCCTAAGTAGCTTTTTTGAAGTCTGTCCCCTTGCTTCCTGTTATCTCCCTGTAGACAATGGAGCATTCCAAGAAACATGTCTAATGTTGTCACTGCCCAGTATGAACTCTCTAGTCTCACCTCTCAACTTCCTCCTCTTCATTCATTCCCTGAGTATGAACCCTAACCACCCACTTACAGTTCTCCAAGTGCCCATCACTCTTTCTCACTGATTATAGCACATTCATGGATATATTAGGGAGCAGGTGTCTCCTTGCCATTCAAATGAGACCTCCATCATGACTGCATCGTAGGTGACTTTACTCCCTTATATGCTCCTCGGCCTCATCCTAAGATTGTTCACTCCTTCCTTTCTGTCCTCACTATACCCAATGCACATGCAAAAGCCCTTGCAGTAATGTATTACCCTTGTTATTTACAGGTCTTTACCCCCTTGATTACACCACAAATTAATTAATCCTCATACCCAGGCACTGTGCCTAAGTTGTCTTCATATCCTAGGTGTCTTGCCAAGGATTATGCCTCTTCCACAGCCTATTAAATTGCTTAGAATTCTAAGGGCCAGGCAGGATACCTTACACCAGAGGAGGTTAGTAGATGTTAAAAATAAAATGATAAAGACTGGAGAGTTGGCTCAGAGGGTAAATGTACTTGCATTAAAATAGGAGGGAAATTCTGACATATGCTACAACATAGATAAACCTTCAAGATATTATATTGAATGGAATAGACCAGAAACAAAATGATAAATACTGTATGTTTTCCATTTACATCAAGTAGCTAGAATAGTACAAAGTAGTATGCTTTTTGCCATGAATTATTAGGTATATGGTGGCCTGTTACTATTTAATAGGAACAGAGTTTCTATTTGAGAAGATGAAATTTCTGGAATGGATGATATTAATAATTATAAAACAATATTATTAATGCCATTTAACTGTACATTTAAGGATGTTTTTAACCATTGGTAACCTTATGTTGCATTTTTTTATTTTTTCGAGACAGGTTTTTGATGGAAGTGTCTTTTTGTAAGCTGTGAAAATATGTTGCTCTGATTGGTTGATAAATAAAACTGTTTGGCCAATGGTGAGGCAGAATAGGGTTAGGTGAGACATTCTAACTAGAGAGTAGGAAGGAGAAATGCAGAACAGAGGAGATGTTGCCAGCTGCTGCCATGTCTCATAGTCATGAAAAAAAGAATAAAATTCTAAGTTATTAAAACATTTTAAATGCCATATTCTGTAGATCTCTGAAGAGTTTAAAGATGACCTGTCTATCTAAAATATATCTCTGCTTAGCCTTGAAAACATACCTAATAAGACCACAAGTTCGATTGTAATGTTTAACTACTAACTTTCATTTCTTTATATCCTAATAGTTGGTAATAATAACATTAGCAAATTGCATTACATTGTTAAATGAACAAGATTAGAAATACACTTACAGCATTTTCTAACAACAACAATCTCAATATATATAATTTATATATAATATATAAAAATCCAATCCAATGTAAAGTATTTAAAACTAGTAATTGTCTTTTTAAAGTAAATTCAATAATCTACCTTCTTATCTATATCCTCTCTTTTCTTTTCAGAGTAGATTCAATAATCTACCCTCTATTCTATCATTTCTATATATCTTTTTTTTCAAACAAGAACCTTAAATCTAATCTCCTTTGTTTAGCCCTTTTCCTAATCAATAACAACAACAACTTGTAACCAACCCTCCTAAACAATGAAAATTATCCTAAACCTAAAACACATTGAAAGACCAAAAACCACCTGCCCCGCACCACTTCTTTGGGAATGTGGGTGTTGAGTTCTTAAAATTGCTTCCTGCTGTTTGTGGGTGAAGGCATCATTAGGGGATTCTGAAAAGAAAAATTTTGAGTTAATTGTCAAGTTCTAGGAAAGGTAGCTATATCATTTGTTGTTCAGTCTCTGCATAATGCCAAAGTTCAGGACTTATCTCAAGTCCTTGTTCAAGTACTCTGTGAAATTGTATCATCTCAGCTAGCCATCTTGTAATTGTTCTGAGCAGTTTGTAGTCCAAAGCTGTTTTTCAGCTTGGTATAATTATTGTCCATGTGGAATTGTGTTGTGTGTAGATGTAACAGTCTTATTAAATAAGAAACACAGAGCCAAATGCAGAGTTAAAAGCCCAAGAGGTCAGAGCAGTAGCTGAGAGCTGAGACTAAAAACCCTTTCTTACCCTTCACTGCCACTGCTGTCCTTCCCCTCCGAAAGAGAGCTACTTCCTGTGTATCTATCTTTTTATTGACTTTCTGTTCTGCCTTCTCATTGGTTGTAAACCCAACCACATGACCTGCTTGTCACTACCTGTCTATACAGACCTCCAGGTCTTCTATGGTTGGTATTGAGATTAAAGGTGTGTGTCTCCATGCTGGCTGTATCCTTGAACACACAGGGATCTGCCTGTCATGTGATCGGGATTAAAGGTATGCACCACCACCGCCCGGCTCTAGCTATGGCTTGCTATTAGCTCTAACCCCCAGGTAACTTTATTTATTAACATGCAGATAAAAATCACATTTCAGTACAGATAAAATATCACCATAGTTGTGGGGCACCATCATCTTTCTGGAGACTTCAAATCTGATGTTAGGCCTGGTTGTGATTCCCTGCAGAAAACTGATAGAGACTCTAACACAAAAACATGTATAGGCAGCTACATGAAGCCTTTATTCTAGAATTAGTTAGTACTCTATATCACCATTAATATCATAATGAAAGTTTCATATATATATATATATATATCATAATTTTTGATATAAAATTCATACCTTAAGAAAAGTTTAAAGAATCAAAATAGAACCAAAGAATTGAGGTTAGTGGCAATAGAATACTCCCTTAATTTTTTTGGTATTATTCTGTCCCATATGAGATGGCTCTTTCATCCAACATGATAGATTTTGCATTTTCCTTTTAACAACAAGCTTTGGTTTAGAGAAGGAGAGAGCCATTCTCCAACTCCAAAGCCAGCTTTAATTTTTAATTGTTACTAGGACTACAAAAAGACCATTTGTGTAAACTCTCTGTAGAGAAGAGCAGAAACAAATGTTTAGGAAGATTTATGAAATTTTATATGTGATGTACCAATAGGTCAATTTACTCTTTTTCTTGGAACATTTTTTCTAGATGATTTGCCCTTTTTCTTCAGATGTCTCATTTGTCCAGTGTTCTTGAGATTCCTTAGCCTTCATTCTCCTGAAAGACAAAAACAAAAGCACTTCCTTAAGCCTAACCTTGTAGAGGTTCCCTTTTGGCAAGTTATATCTGACCAAGTGAAAAGCATTTATTAGTGGTATAAGTTAATTTAAATGGGATGGTCATGCTGGTTGATGAACTATCACCTCTTCTAATTAAGAGATCTCTCTTGTTCAAATTGTACCTATATCAATTTTGATGGTATCCACAGCTTATCTTCTTCTGTAGATACAAACCCAAAAGCTTGTACACAATGTAACATATATTCCTGGTTTCCATTCTGGGTTAGCACATCTTTAAAGTATATAGGTTGATTTAATTCTGTAGTTTTTTCTATTATCCAATGTCTGTCAACAGCTGTTGTTCCTTTCTCATTAGCATTGAGAAAATTCGAAGTTAATAGAGCATTATGTAATGTATTTCTGGGAATTTTGGTTACCCCTTTCTGTTTATTTAGCATATCCTTTAGAGTTCTGTTTGATCTTTCTATAACTGCTTGGCCTGTAGGATTATGTGATATACCTATAATATGCTTTATATTGTAATAAGCAAAAAACTATTTCATTTTACCAGAGACATATGCTGGAGCATTGTCAGTTTTAATTTGTGCAGGTATACCCATAATGACCATAACTTCTAGCAAATGCATGATTAAAGAATCAGCTTTTTCAGAACTCAAAGCAGTTGCCCATTGAAATCCTGAATAAGTATCAGTGGTATGGTGTACATATTTCAGTTTTCCATTTGGCAAAGTGAAACACATCCATCTAGCAGATTTCATTCCTTTGGGTTATATCTGGCTGGTAATGGAGTCTGATTGTAAAAAGAACAAATAGGACATTTACTTACAATTTCCTTGGCTTGTGGACAGGTTATAGAAAAATCCTTTTTTAAACTGTTTCTATTGACATGATGTTTTTTTAAATAAAATTCTGAGGCCTCCAGCACATTTCCTATCAATAATTTATCAGTCTCATCATTACCTTGTGCTAGAGGGCCTGGCAGACCCGTGTGGGATCAGATGTGAGTTATATATAAGGGATGCTTCCTATTCCTGATTATATCTTGTAACTGAATAAATAACAAAGTTAATTCTGACTCATCGGGAATAAATTCTGCCGTCTCAATATGTAATACCACTCTTTTAGCATAATGAGAGTCAGTAACTATGTTGAGAGGGTCTGAAAAATCCATTAATACCAACAGAATAGCATACAATTCTGATTTTTGAACTGAATTATAAGGACTTTGAACCACTTTACTTGAATTTTCTGATTTGTAACCTGCCTTTCCTTGTTTGTTTGCATCTGTATAAAATGTATGAGCTTCAGATATGGGTGTTTCCTGTACAATGTGAGGTAAAATCCAATCAGCTCTCTTTATAAGTTGAATTCTATCACTTTTGGGATATTTGCTGTTAATCTCTCCCAAAAAATTACTGCAAGCTCTTTGCTAAAGTTCACTTTCTGCCCATAATTTTTCAGTGTCCTCCTTAGTAAAAGGTACTACTATTTCTGCTGGGTCTATTCCTGCTAATTGACGAAAGTCTCAATTTTCCTTTTAAAATCAAGTCAGAGATCTTTTCCAGATATGTTTTTAATTTTTTACTCTATTTATTTGGTAGAAATATCCATTTCAATATGGTATCTTCCCTCTGCATTAAAATTCCTGTAGGAGAATTTCTAGAGGGTAAAATAACCAAAATGCAATCAAGCTTTGGATCCACACGCACTCCACGTGTCTTTCCTGTACTTTGTTTTCTTTGTTTGTACAAGGCCAATTCTCTGTCAGCTTCAGGTGATAATTCTCTTGGACTATTTAAGTCTTTGTCACCTTCTAAGGTTTTGAACAAATTACTCAGGTCATTATTTTTACCCCAGCAATAGTTTGTAGATGGGAAATGTCTCTGAATAATTTTTAAAAGTCATTAAGTGTCCATAATCAATGTCTCCTAATTTGTACCATTTGGGGTCTAATTTTTTGTAGACCTATTTTATATCCTAAATAATTAATAGAATCTTCTCTTTGTATCTTTTCAGGAGCAATTTGTAATCCCCAGCAAGGCAAAATTTTCTCTACTTCTTCAAATATTCTTTCTAAAGTATCTGCATTTGAGTCAGCTAGTAAAATATCATCCATATAATGATAAATTATAGATTTAGGAAATATTTTACATATCACTTTTAAACTGATAACTGTAAGAGGCCATCTTTTAGGTAACACAGTAGGCAAAGTGATTCCAGATGGTAGAGAGCCCATTGGCTGAATTACTTTGTTAATTGTTCTTAGGTCTGTTACCATTCTCCATTTATCAGATCTCTTCTTAATAACAAATACAGGGGAATTCCAAGGGCTGCTTGATTCTTGAATATGCTGAACATTTAACTGCTTTTCTAAAGCCTGGAGTTTCTCTGTTGTTAAAGGACATTGCTGAACCCATACTGGCTTATCTATTAACCATTTTAAAGGTAGAGCTGTTGGTGTCTTTGAAAGATCAGCAGTTGTTGTGCCCTGTTCTTGTACAATCTGGATTGTTGGTGACCACTCATTAGAATAATATCTTCTAATATTTCTCTCAGAAACATGTGTTTGTTTATGATTTGTTTCTGAGGTTGGAGGAATGTTAATCTGAGTATTCAATTGTTGTAATAGATCATGGCCCCATAAGTTCATAGCTATATTAGCTGTATATGGCTTTAATTTTCCTCTCTGTCCTCTTGGTTCTATACATTCAGGACATCTTGCACTCTGTTTCACTTGAGATAATGTTCCAGTCCCCAACAGCTGAACTTTTGCCTCCTGAAGAGGCCAATTTGGATGTCAAAATTCTGGTGCAATTATTGTCACGTCTGCACGTGTGTCTACTAAATCTTCCAAGAAAACATCATTTATTCGTACTTTTAATTTTGGTGTTTGTTCATTTATAGAAGTTTGCCAAAAAAAATTGCTTTATGATTTCTCCTGAATTTTCTATTCTTTCTTCCTCATCTCTTCCATCACCCCGAGCCGCCTGGTTTATTCCAATAGGCATTTGGTTATTTAATTGCTCTGAGTAGGGGTTTCCTCTATGATTGCAGTAAAGGTCTGAACTGAATTTGCTGTGGGGGCCTGCCTGAGGCCCCTCTAGGAGTTTCCTGAGGACAGAGGCAAAGGATTACCTTGTCTGTCCCTTATTGATCTACATTCCTTGGTTCAATGTTTACCCTTACCACACCTTCTGCATAATCCAGAAGGGAGGGGTGTTCTGTTGCCATTGTTCCTTGAAGAAACATTGTTTTTAGGAATGCCCTGTTTACAGTCCCTTTTCAAATGACCTTCTTTTCCATACCCAAAACATCTGACATTCCTCAAACCCTTTGAAATTGCCTCTCCTATCCACATATTATCATGGTCATGAGACTCAATATTAATTGTGTCCCTGATCCAGTCCTTCAAGGTGCAGATCTTGCCTTTAATGGCCTGATTATTCTTTCGCAGTCTGCATTTGAGTTCTCAAAAGCCAAAGATTCAATTGTTATCTGTCTAGCTTCTGAATCTGGTACCATTCTATTTACTGCTGAAGACAGCCTTTGTAAGAAATCCATGAAGGATTCTTTCAGGCCCTGTATAACTTTAATGAATGACTCAGTTTTCTTTCCTGCTTCCTCAGTTTTTTTCCATGCATTCATGGCTGCCATGTGGCATAGAATTAAGGTTTGGTTATCATATAAATATTGTCTTTGTATTTCAGCATATTGGCCTTCTCCAAGAAGCTGATCCTAGGAAATTTCCACACCTCTAACTTTACATTGATTTTCTATTGTCTTAGCTTCATCTCTATACCACATGTGCCTCTGCAATTGTGCTCCAGGTTCCAGGACAGCCATTACTAATTCTTTACAGTCCTGAGGAATAATCCTATTACAAGTTGACCACGAGTTTAACATTTGCTTTACAAATGGAGAATGCATGCCATAGGATACTATGGCTTCAAAATCTCCTCAAATCTAACATTTCAACTGGAGTCCAATTAGTTTGTACACACCCTTGATCAGGTGGTTTCTATATGGTTACTGGATAAATCACATTTGATTGCTTAAAAACAGGCTGTCTCTCTGTAGCCTTATAATTTAATCCTGAAATGATTTTATCCTTAAATTCTTCTGTCTAAGTCTGAATTTCTCTATAATTCATTTTAACAGGTTTTTCTAAAGCATTTATCTTGGCACTTAAAATGACCGTCTTTTTTAATAGTAAAATAGGGATAATTAAACAAATAATATACATAATTGATTTTACATACATCCCATCAACATTAATCCTCTCATGTAGTTGTTTCATTTTCAGACTGCCTAATGCGTTATCAAACAAAGATCAATTTCCTTCCATTGTAAAGATATTTTCTCTTTTTTATAATGTGGGAAATTTTTTTCTCTTTTAACTAATTTCTCCCTTTAAGATATCTGATATCTTAATTGACTTACCAAGTCTGTATAGAACAGTACAAGTCCAAGGGAATTTCACAACAGCTACCTAGAGTAGTTGCAGTCTGAGATGGGAATCCAGAGAGAGAGACAGAGACAGAGACAGAGAAAGAAAGCACCTACTACCTACCAGGAGAAGAGAAAAAAGCTAAAAGCTAAAATCCAGCCACGTGCTCTGACTTGAGCTGTTTTGGGCCTGAGCCAGGGGTCTATAAACTCACAAGTGGTCTAGCTGCTAAGAGCTCCAGCCTTTTTAAGCTCTGGCCACGTGCGTTGGAGATCTGGCTGCAAGTAGCTCCAGCTGTGTGTATCCAGACCGCTTGTAGCTACAGTCACGTGCAGCTCTGGTTGTGTGTAGCCAGACCACTTGTAGTTCCAGCCTGGGCCTGGGGCCTGTAAACACTGGCCTGTAAGGCCACCAATGTTTTTTTAATGAATTCTTGCCATGTGGGTGCCAAATGTAGACAAATTTCTAAACTCTCTTATTAAATGAGAAACACAGAGCCAAATACAAAGGTAATAGCCAAAGAGATCAGAGAAATAGTGAATAGCCATGACTAGCCTGAGCTTATCACCATGCTGTAGCTTCCCCAGAGAGAGACCTTCTTCCTGTCTAACCTGAAGGAGAAAGGCAGAACAAAGGAGAGGCTGCCAGCTGCTGCCATGAGAAGCAAGATGTAAAGATACCAGTAAGCCAAGAGCTATGTGGCAAGGTATAGACTTATAGAAATGGAACTAATTGAAGATGTAAGATCTAGCTAGCAAGAAGCCTGAGCCATTAGGCCATACAGTTTTAATTAATATAAGCTTCTGAGTGATTATTTTATAAGTGGCTGCGGGACTGTAGACCATGGGAGCCGGGTGGAACCAGAAAATTTTCAGTCACAGGGTTTCTCTGTGTAACTGTCTGGCTGTCCTGAAACTCACTTTGTAGACCAGGCTAGCCTCAAACTCACAGAGATTCACCTGCCTCTGCCTCCCAAGGGCTGGGGTTAAAGGCATGCACCACCACCACCACCAGCATTTTTAGTGTATTTTTATCATAATTTTAAATCTTTTGGCCTCACACACATAATGCACATAAATAAAAATAGATAAACCTTTAAAGTAAAATAGAAACGGTCTCCCAAAACAGTCATCACCACAGCAAAACTAAACACCTACCCCACCAAATGAAAATAAGGTAATACTCTAAGAGGTTTTTTTGTGTGTGTTGGGGGTCCTTTGCGACAGGGTCTTGCTATCCAGCCCTGTCTGGTCTGAAACTCACTATGCATTGTGTGATATTTTGGATTACATTCTGATGCTCCCAAGACTACCAATAAAAATTTGCCTTTAATCAGAGGACAGAGCTAACTACTAGCTGACCAATGTTAACCATAAAGCTTTTGGAAGACTGAGGACAGATAGACAGGAAGTAGTAGTGTGTGGGTTAGAGAGGGTCTCAGCCTTTTTTGGATCAAGGAATGTGTGTGTATGTGAGAGGTTTATCCCATCTGAATCTGTCTTATTTTGAATCTATTGCTTTAAACTGCAATGTGGCTAGGATAGACACATGAGAAATGAAGTAGAAAGCTGTTTTTGTCTTCATTATTGTGTGTTTTGAAGCCGTTTTTAAACTCTTTTAGGCCTTATGGAAATTTGAGAGCCCCACATTGGTATGACATATGTAGTTATATGTTTGCTCTGGTCCCACCAAGGCTTTGCAGTCCCATGACCCGCTTATAAAATAATCACTCAGAAGCTTATATTAATTACTTCTTGGCCATTAGCTCAGGCTTATTACTGACTATCTCTTACACTTAAAATAACCCATAATTCTTATTTATATTTCGCCATGTGGCTTGGTACCTTTTCTCAATTCTGCCTTGTCATATTTATGGTGGTATTGTATTCCCCAAAATATTGTATACCTTAATAAACTTATCTGGGGTCAGAGACAGAACAGCCACTAGATATAAAGGCTAGAAAATGGTGGCACTCACACCTTTAATCCTAGCACTCCAGAGGTAGAAATCCTCTGGATCTCTGTGAGTTCAAGGCCACATTGGAAACGGCCAGGCATGGTGACACATGCCTTTAATCCCAGAAAGCGAGCCTTTAATCCCAGGGAGTGATGGCAAAAACAGAAAGATATATAAGGCGTAGAGACCAGAAACTAGAAGCATTTGGCTGGTTAAGCTTTCAGGCTTTCGAGTAGCACAGTTCAGCTGAGAGCCATTTGGATATGAGGACACAGAGGCTTCCAGTCTGAGGAAACAAGATCAGCTGAGAAGTTGGCCAGGTGAGGTTAGCTGTGGCTTGTTCTGTCTCTCTGATCTTCTAGTGTTCACCCCAATACCTGGCCCAGGTTTGATTTTATTAATAAGACCATCTAAGATTTCTGCTACACATATTGCTTCCTCTGTGTCTGGCTGCCGACTCCTGACTCAGCTGTAGCTAGAGTTTTCCTGCCTGGCCCACAGTCAGGACAAATCTCTCTCACCCGCCAGTCCCACACCGCTCAGACCCGACCAAGTAAACACAGAGACTTATATTGGTTACAAACTGTATGGCTGTGGCAGGCTTCTTGCTAACTGTTCTTACAGCTTAAATTAATCCATTTCCATTAATCTATACCTTGCCACATGGTTTGTGGCTTACCAGCATCTTCACATGTTGTTTCTCGTCGCGGCGGCTGGCAGTGTCTCTCTGACTCAGACTTCCACTTTCCAGCTTTATTCTCCTCCTTGTCCCGCCTACACTTCCTGCCTGGCCACTGGCCAATCAGTGATTTATTTATTGACCAATCAGCAACATACAGACCATCGCACAGCACTCAGCACTCCTCTTCCCAGAATTCTCCTCGTCTCTCACCCCGCCTATACTTCCTGCCTGGCTACTGGCCAATCAGCATTTTATTTATCAACTAATCAGAGCAACACATTCACAGCATACAGAATGACATCCCATAGCATATACACAATGTGTTTTGATTTTGCCCATTCCTTCTTACCTCCATCCAACTCCTCTTGGGACCCAACACCCTTGTTGTTAGATGCTGCCTTACTTGGTCATTCCCTTGTGTTTGTGTCCTTCCAGGTGGCAGTTTCATTGATGATTTTTCAAGCTTTCTATGTGGGGATTGAATAATCTGCTTCATAATCATTCCTTTCTTATCCTTTTGCTCATTTGAAGCTTATTTTAGAATGCTCTGTTTGGATGTCTTTTTATTCATTGAACTTTCAGTACTTCTAGCATATCTCTTTATATGATCAGGAATGTTACATTTAACTATGAATGCATTGATATAAAATATCAAAGATATGAAGTGTGATTCTGGACTTGCTTGAGGAAGGACACTTCCCCATTACCATTTAAAGAGTGAGATCTTGGGTTCTCAAAGTCGTGTAAATATGGATAGCACTTATAGGGTCTTAACCAATGTTTTCATTCTCAGACTTACTGACATTTTTTATTATTTGTGTGTATGATGTGTTCATGTGTGTGGATATATAGAGTTCAGACATTAACATCAAGATTTCTTTGTCTGTCATTTTCCACCTTTGAGACAGGTTTCTCACTGAACCTGAACCTTACCATGTAGCTAGAGTTTTCCTGCCTGGCCCACAGTCAGGACAAATCTCTCTCACCTGCCAGTCCCGTAGCCGCTCAGACCAAGTAAACACAGAGACTTATATTGCTTACAAACTGTATGGCCCGTGGCAGGCTTCTTGCTAACTGTTCTTACAGCTTAAATTAATCCATTTCTATAAATCTATACCTTGCCACGTGGCTCGTGGCTTACCGGCATCTTCACATGCTGTTTGTCATCTTGGCAGCTGGCAGTGTCTCTCTGACTCAGCCTTCCACTTCCCAGCTTTATTCTCCTCCTTGTCCCGCCTACACTCCTGCCTAGCCAATGGCCAATCAGTGTTTTATTTATTGACTAATCAGCAACACATTTGCCATACAGAACATCCCACAGCACTTCCCCCCTTTTTTTTTTTCAAAAAGGAAGGTTTTAACCTTAACAAAGTAAAATTACATCTAATTTGGGAATTTGGGTGTAGCTTCTCTTACTACTTCCTGCTGGAGGGGGGTGCTGTATCTTATGGGGACACAAAGAAAATTTTAGGATTATGGAGTAGTCCATGAGGGTGTATTGTCTGAGCCAGTCGCCTTGAAACGGTTGTGGATGTTGGATCATCTGGGCCATGGTGTCATCAGAGACCTTTCAGGAGGCCTTGGCTGGTCAAACCTGATGTATCTTAATCTAGAACAAATCCATAGCCTTTGGCTTTCTGTGGGAACAAAAGCAGAGACTCTTTTCCAAAGCAACATATCCTTATATCCAAATTTTGAAGTCAAGGTACCTTTAAAATATACATTTTGGCATAACTCAACAGCTTTTACAATCAAATGTTTTTCTGCAGTTAAAAATCCCAAAGACAACACAATCCAGATTCTCTGTGTAATATTCATCTTCACATGGCTTATTTTTTATATTAATTTTACTGTCTCTTCAAAGACTTTATTTTTTAAAACTATGTATTTGTTTCTATAACTGTATATATCACCTTTTTTGTCTCTTTCAAGCCTACGTATATTTTACACATATTGTAAACTGTTACATCTGAATCTGTCTTATTGTGAATCTATTGCTTTAAACTGCAGCAGCTGTGGCTGCTGGCTCTGCCCACCTCAGCTTCCCAACATGGTGGTGGTTTACCGCCAGCTCTGGGAGCTATCATGGGTCTATGCTTTTATCCAAGCAGCGTGTAGCCCAGAAACCTCTTTTTTTGTTTTGTACTAGCAAAGGCTAAATCCACCAAGCAGCTTAATGTGCCACTTGCAGAGGCCCCATTCCCACCATAGGGCAGGTCGAGCACGCATGCTAGGAACCCGCCAGTAGCTCAAACCAGCAGCTGCCGCTCATTTGAGAGAAACAATTAGGAAGCTGTTTTTAGCTCCGTTTTAGAATCTTTTTTCTCAGTTTTTAGGTGGAAACTTTTGCCACCACGTTGGGCACCATTTGTAGGTAGAGTTTTCCTCCCTGGCCCACAGTCAGGACAAATTTCTCTCACCTGCCAGACCAAGTAAACACAGAGACTTATATTGGTTACAAACTGTATGGCCTGTGGCACGCTACTTGCTAACTGTTCTTACAGCTTAAATTAATCCATTTCTATAAATCTATACCATGCCATGTGGCTCGTGGCTTACCAGCATCTTCACATGCTGTTTGTCATCTTGGCAGCTGGCAGTATCTCTCTGACTCAGCCTTCCACTTCCCAGCTTTATTCTCCTCCTTGTCCTGCCTATACTTCCTGCCTAGCCACTGGCCAATCAGTGATTTATTTATTGACCAATCAGCAACACACTTGACATACAGACCATCCCACAGCATTACCATTTATCCTAGATTGGTCATCAAGACTCTGAGGTCTTCCTGTCTGTGCCACCCACTATTGAGGTTCCAGGCATGTGCCACCATAACTAGCTTTTTCATGGGTGCTAGGGTTCTAAGCTCAGTTCCTCTGCTTGAGCAGAAAGCACTTTCCACACTGAGCCATCTCTTTAGCCCCCTTCCTGACATTTCTGAACTATATCCTACTTTGTGAACTCCTAATTAGGCCTCCTACAGAGGTATAGTAGTGGCCCTTGATCCCATCATTTGAACTGAAAGGTTTGCTAGCCAGTTCTCCATCTTTCTTGGTATCAACTATATTAAAGTGAAATTATAAAGCCATCACCATGTAAACATGGAGTAAACTGAAATATTATTTCCTAAAAGAAATGAAAATCCATTTAGTTTAATGAATTCTTATAATTATGTTGTCATTTTTTTTAAGTCATACAAAGTAGCGATTTTTGTTGTGGCATTTTCATACTATGTACCATTATGCTCCAGTGTGCTAATTCATCCTTCTTACAAACAATCTTGAGTGCCCATGATAAGCAGGAATTCTTGTAGGCATGATAAGACATGACTGGGCAAATTAAGTGACTTTTGAGAGGACCATAACACACATAAACACACACACACACACACACACACACACACACACACACACACACAAAAGATAATCTTTTGCTTCTTTCCAGAGAGTGGGCCATGGTGATGACAACCATGCAGATGCTGACCGATCACCTATATTTCTTCAGTTTATTGATTGTGTTTGGCAGATGACAAGACAAGTAAGAGATTTCAAGTATATTTCTGACCTGTTATAGTCTTCGATTTAAATATATTTCATAGTTGAAAATTAAATTTCCATTGCTATTTCATTCAAAATGAGGGTGTATATGTGTTAAAAATTGTTCCTTCTATTACTCAATACAGTTTGAGTATTCTCAAACAGAATTCTCATTCACTTAAAGATATGAACATACAAGTAGAAACAGTTTTCTTCTGCCAATGGTTTTGGTCAATCCTTTTATCCACTAACTGTGCAAATCAAGGCCCAAATCCACAGTTAAGTCTGCTTCTACCTTTTCCCCTTTGTCAGTCCTCTGCTGAGCACTTACTCTAGGATTTTATCCCACCTTAGAACTGTTATATAAATGTGTCATTCCATGGCATCTGAGAATCTTCATACTCTGCTCCAGGCCATAGCCCTTCACACACCAGAGTCACTGAGATAAATGAGTATCTAAGAGCCAATAACAGAGAGAAAGCTTGGGAGCTTTTTGTCCTAAGTTGTGGTTTTAGCTTTGTAACTGAACAGGGCTCTGGTAAGCAAGAAAAATATACAGGGATTCCCCATTCCTTGAATTAATCAGGCCCTGCAGCTTCACTTTAAATAGGGCCCATTCAGATATTCCCTAATCTCTAACATCCAAGCCTGAGATTAGAATCTTAGCGTTGGGATAGGAGACTGTGCCAGACACATGAACTTGGACCCAGAAAGGAGAGAAAAGGCAGAGCAGTTTTTCCCACTGTGTGCTGTTCTGCCTGGCTTGAGTGGGAGTACGTTGGAGACAGAACCAGGGCCTGTTCCTGTGCATCTGTGAGAAACTCCTGGCCATCTTCAAGGCTCCTCCAAATGCCTTGATTTTCATGTTGGATGCTCCTAAAAGCCTTTTCAAAATTCTCAGAGGACATTTATCTCCTCACTGTGGAAAGCTATGAATTATCATCCTTGTTTGCTCACTGTGGGCTACTATTACTGGTAGAAATGTGTTGGGATGACAAAATTCTCTGCTGCCATCATGGTATAGACTACTTCCCAGCAGCATCCCCTGGGAACTTAGTGGCCATACCAACTCTAGACTCACTACAGACCTGTTGATGCTCAAAAGTAGAGCCAACACTCTGGGGTTCCCAAGCCCTCCAGGCACTTCTGATGTTTGCGGGCACAGTGTTGCTTGAATTTTAAATGGACTTATAATAAAATCCTGGAGCCAGATATTGGGGTAAATGCTGAAAGATCAGAGAGACAAAGGAACAAGCCACTGCCACATCTCACTTCGCCAACTCCATGAGTCCTCTGACTTAATGCCTCTGAGTCCTCAGCCAGAAGGCTTACTCAGCTGAAAGGGATCCACCCGAAAAGGCTCTCAGCTGAGAAGGGCTTCAGCTGAAAGGCCTCAGGCAAAAAGCTTCAACCGAAAAAGGGGCTTTAGTTCCTGTCTCCTCACACCTTATATACCTTTCTCCACCCAACCATATTACTTCCTTCCTAGGGATGGGATTTAAGGTATGTGTGCTTCCCAAATACTGGTAGCAGAGTCATGAGATCGCAAGTACTGGGATTAAAGGTGTGTGCCACCACTGCCTGGCTCTGTTTTCTCTCCTAGACTGAATCAATCTCATGTACTCCAGGGTGGTGTTTAACTCACAGAGATCCATCTGGTGTGCTAGGTTTAAAGGTGTGTGCCACCACTGCCTGACCTCTATGTTTAATTTAGTGGCTTGTTCTGTTCTCTGATCTTCAGGTAAATTTTATTAGGGTACACAATATATCACCCCAGCACACTGCTAGACCAGCCCAGCTGGACCTTGAATCAGCACATGAATCTGTGGTGATATTGTGTTCCTCAATATAGTGGACCCTAATAAACTTGTCTGGGGGTCAGAGAACAGAACAGCCACGATATTAAACATAGAGGTTAGGCAATGGTAGCACACATGCCTTTAATCCTACCATTTGGAAGGCAGAGATCCATCCGGATTCAAAGCCACACTGGAAACAGCCAGGCATGGTGACTCACACCTTTAATCCCAGGAAGTGATGGCAGAAAGCAGAAAGGTATATAGAGCCTGGTTAAGCTTTTAGGCTTTTGAGCAGCAGTTCAGCTGAGATTCATTCTGGATGAGGACTCAGAGGCTTCCAGTCTGAGGAAATAGGATCAGCTAAGGAATGATTTTTACATGGAGCAAGCTAGTAACATATGTTTCCATGTAATATGATTTGTTTATTTTTCATTTGCTTACTGCAAATTGAGTTAAATCAGTATAAAGTCAGAAAAAAACTCAATTGGCAAGGTGAGGTGGCTGTGGCTCATTCTGCTTCTCTAATCTTCCAGCATTCACTCCAATACCTGGCTCCGGGTTTGTTTTTATTAATAAGACCTTTTAAGATTCATGCTACATGAACCCCCTGGGGTTCTTATTAAAATATCAGAATGTGAGTCAGTGACTGTATCCTGAAGTTTGCAGAGCTGCTTTTTTGATGCTATGAGTTCACAGACTGTGGCAAGGGTCTAGGATCAGCCCTACCTTTCAAAAATGAGAAACAAGGGGAAAGGATTTGGAATAGATCTTACAGGCCATCACCTGGAACAGGCTCTTACCTTTAGACTTAGCATCAGCAAGCTGACAGGCATCTTAATTTAACTGAGTTCCATGTCATAGAGGATTAAAAATAGTAGGTCTGAGGAGAGCATGCCCAAGTGAAAGGTAACAGAAACGACAGGCTGAGAAGGCCTAGATGCTGGATGGAAGTCCTTCTGTTTATGGTATCCTACTAATAACAAAACTCAATGGTTGTTCCATTCAATAAAAGAAAGCATGAAACACATTTAAGAAAAATTACCTTAAAATTTAAATGGAAAAAGTGATAACCATCTCATGGATATGAACTAGCTCATTTTCCCCAAATGCTTCTGAACATGCACATTGGCATGCATATGTGTGTCTATCCTTTCAAATTGACCTCCATTTCTCATACTGATTAGTGCTTATTTTTACCTCAAATCTGTTATTTTGTGCTGCTTATTGGTTTTTAAGAAAGAAAATAAGGGGTTTGGGTGGAATAGTTCAGGGGCTTCTCACAACTCTCTGATTCTGTTCATTAAATGTGTGTGTGTAATTTTCCTTAAAATAACATTCGTACCTAAGGAGAGGAGATAAGTGGTAAGGGTTTAGCTATAATTCAAAAAATGATTTTTACATGGAGCAAACTAGTAACATATGTTTCCATGTAATATGATTTGTTTATTTTTCATTTGCTTACTGCAAATTGAGTTAAATCAGTATAAAGTCAGAAAAAAACTCAATACAATGAGCTGTTTTGTGTATTGACAAACTATTACAAAAGGAACTAGGGAAAATGCTTGAGGTATTCTTTAGCATCTCAGAAACTTTGTAGAGCATCTATAGTTTAAAGGATAACTCTCGATTCTTTTGTTCCTCAAAAAGTATAGAATTTCAGTGTATATTATGATAGATTTTTGAGACTACATTTTAGGTAAATTATATAGTCTCTGGATGATGACAAGAAAACAAACTACAGCTTGTAGAAACAATCTTCTGTTTGCAATTCCCTGGTACTACCACTGTCCCTACTGAACTGTATTCTGAATTATTTACGGCAACAGTGCTCTTTGAGCAATAATTATCTTGACCCAGCCACCCAGCAGGTATAGATGAACTGAGCCTTGCCTATTTTGTCCTCCCACACCTGGCACCCAGTAGGCTATACTAAAGCTTGTAGTTATTGAACACACCTACTCAATCTTCCAGATCCGTAATATAGACTTCTAGAATAAATATGAATATTCAGTGTCTCCATTGGCTCAGGCTACTATCCTATGTACTAGTCTAACAACAGTTAGGAAACCTGTGTCAGTGATCTTGGTTGTCACTCAAGAGATGTTAAGATTAGACATCATAGTATGCAAGCATCACTCTGACTGGATACTATAAATTGTTTGTTTTTACAGTACTAGGGGGATTGAATCAGAGCCTTGCCCTAGACAAGTGTTTCATAACTGAAATACTTGCTCCCTGCCTAAGAATAGGTCTTTAGTGTAAACTGACTTGATGCGAATATGATAGGTACTTCTGTTTATTTGCTTTTGTTACAGCTTCCTTTGCTTCATTCAACAGAGTATATTTCAGTGTTTTAAATTACAACTTTGGCACATGGCAGGCACTCAGTACAGGCCTGCTGCTGAGATTGTTATTATTTCCAGATGTCTCATGGGTGCTAAATGGCTGTTACTGGCTGGAATCTGTTGGCAGTGCTAATAATCTGAATTTCACTGAAATTCTGAAAAACCACATTATGAATTGCCTAAAACAATTTAGGTGACCATGTGGTTTTTCTTCTTTAATATGTTAATATGACTAAATATTGTAATTGATGCTGTAGGATGTTCTGTATGGCAAATGTGTTGCTCTGATTGGTTAGTAAATAAAACACTGATTGGCCAGTAGTCAGGCAGGAGGAAGTATAGGCGGGACAAGGAGGAGAATAAAGCTGGAAATTGGAAGGCTGAGTCAGAGACACTGCCAGCCGCCACGATGACAAGCAGCATGTGAAGATGCTGGTAAGCCACGAGCCACGTGGCAAGGTATAGATTTATGGAAATGGATTAATTTAAGCTGTAAGAACAGTTAGCAAGAAGCCTGCCGCGGGCCATACAGTTTGTAAGCAATGTAAGTCTCTGTGTTTACTTGGTTGGGTCTGAGCGGCTGTGGGACTGGCAGGTGAGAGAGATTTGTCCTGACTGTGGGCCGGCAGGAAAACTCTAGCTACAAATTGATTTTTTTGTACCAGTTATTTTTCACTGTGAAACCAGCCTTACATTCCTAGGATAAACCAGACTTGGTCATGTAATATTACGTTTTTTTTGTACTACTAGATTCAGTTTGTTTACACATTGGTGATGATTTAGAAGTATGAGCTCATGGGGTTGTATTTGTGGGAGAGTTCTTAAGTATGAATAGTCTCTAACACATATATAGAGCTAGTCACATATTCTGTTCCTCTTGAATCACTTTTGATAAATGTTGAACCTGGAGAGCTCCTCCTCACTCTGTGGCCTGCAATGTGCCTCCAGGCAGAAAGCAGGTCCAATAATAGTGCTTTCCTCATTGACTTGTCTTCTCTCAAGGGCCACAGTTCCATGTTGCCTACTGCCAGTATCTAAAAGACATTTGTTTTGTGTATTTTATCCATCTGTCTAGTTCTTTCTGGCAGAAGGGTAACTCTGGGCTTTGTTCTACCCTGTGAGAAACTGGAAACTACCTAGTTTTTTGGTTACTGAAGAGCACAACAAATTTTGTTGGTTATAGTTGTTTCTTAAATAGATGTATCAGCTCAGACTTGAAATTCTCAATTAGTTAATTTTGCATGTACCGTTTGCTATTTAATCTGGCCATATACCATATTGTAGTCCATCTCTTTCTTTCACAAATAAGTAATATGATTTTGTTTTAGAAATCAAACTTCAAGACTAAACTTTATTTTTTTCTCTTCATTTAAGTTCCCTTCAGCATTTGAGTTTAATGAATTATTCTTGATTACAATTTTGGATCACCTCTATAGCTGTCTTTTTGGAACCTTCTTGTGTAACTGTGAACAACAGCGCATCAAAGAGGTAAGTATATTTACTTCCCCTATTCCTCAGGCACCTGTCCTAGTAAGGTCTACCAGAAGGGGGCCTGAATGGAGTGAGGACTTGGCTCCTGATCCTACTGCTGCTTGGAAATGGTGCAGAGTAGTAGGAGAGATGCCCTAGATGCTTTTCCAAGGTTTTGGCAGTCTGAGCATAGGTGTTTAATACTTGTAGAAGCAGGAACTCAACAAGCCCACAGCTCTCTAAGGTGTAGGACAAAATCCATACTTCCATAGCTCAGTTTGATAGAACCCTGTTAACTGTTTAAAAAAGATTTTAATTTATTTTTATTTTATATGTATAAGTATGGTGCCCTAGGGAGCCAGAAAAGAGCATCAGATTCCCTAGAGCTAGAGTTCTAGACAGGATAAGCCACCATGTGGGTGCATGGAACCAAACCTCCAGGTCCTCTCTTAGAGTGGCAAGTGTTTTTAACAGCTGAGCCATCTTTCTAGCCCTTCTGTTAACTTCTTAATTTTAAAAAGGGGGCATTAAATAGTAAATATAATGGCATGTGAACCAAATATCAATAAAGATGTTTAAAATAAAACAAAGGAAACCCACAACTGCAGAATGAAATCTATGAACTGTATCTTTACCAATTTTTATAAAATAGGGAGTACAAGATTTATTTTTCATTTCTTTGAAAAGAACTCAACATAGATTACAAAACACAAAATTTACTCATCTGAAGTATACAGTTCAGTACAATCTGATATTTAATTTCATAAATATTTCTATTACCAGTTATTTCCCATCCACCCAGCACCTAGAAACCACTAACTTGTCTATTCTGGACATTTCCTATAAATGGACTCATACAATAGGTACATATTTGGGAGTGACCTTCTTTACCTAGTATAAAAATTTCAAGTTTCATTCGGATGCCAGCATATTCCTTTTTATGGTTAAGCAATATTACTTTATGTGAATAGAGCACATTTTGTGTGTCCATTCATCAGTTGATAGATATTTCAATTTTTTTTTCTTTTTGTGGCTCTTTTGAATAATGTTGCTATAAGCATTCATGTACAAATTCCATTTCTATGCTGTCTTTTCTCTCAGGTATGTGCCTAAGAATGGAGTTGCTGGATCATGCAGTGACTCTGATTGTCCTTTTGTAGAACCCCCATTATTTTCCAAAGCAATTGCACCAATTTGCATCCTTAGTAAAAATATTCTACAAGTTTTAGTCTCCCCACATTTGCTGATACTTACTATCTTTCTTTTCAAAAAAATAACCATACTAGTAGATAGTGTGATGTAGTTTTTTGTTTACATTTCCCTAATGATAAATGATGTTGGGCATCTTCTCATGTGCTCATTTGACATTTATTTGTTTTCTGTGGGAAATATCTCTTCAGTTCTTTGCCCATTTTTCAATTAGGTTATTTGTCTTAAAAAAATCTTGGCTTGTCAGTTCTTTATACATTTTTATATACAAGTCACTTTTATATGATTTATGAATGTTTTTCTCTCATCTGTGGGGTTTTCCACTGTCTTCATAGTATACTTTGAAGCACAAAAGTGTTTAACTTTGATGACATCTGATTTTTTTGTGTTGTTTGTTCTTTTGTTATCACAGCTAAGACAACATTGCTCAAGCCAAGGCCACCAAGATTTGATCCTGTTTTTCTTCTGAAAATGTTATAGTTTTAGCTCTTACATTTAGGTCTATGATCCACTAAAAGTTATTATTTGTGCATAGCATACACAAAAATTCCAACTCTATTCCTTTATGTTGGCTGTCTAGTTGTCACAGTACTGTTTCTTGAAAAGACTGTTTTTCCCCCCATGGAATTGAGTTATCCTTGTTGAAAATCAGTTGAATGAAGCTGTGCATGGTAATGCATGCCTTTAATCCCAAAACTTGGAAGGAAGAGGCAGGTGAATCTCTGAGTTCAAGGCTAGCCTGGCCTACCAGAATGAGTTCTAGGACAGTCAGGGCTACTCAGAGAAACCCTGTCTCAAAAAACAAAACAAAACAAAAAATCAGTTGACTGTAAATGTTGCATGAATTAATTTCTGTACTCTATCTGTTTCATTGACCTGTATGTCTGTTTTTATACTAGCAACAGTGTTATTTATTATTATAGAAATCATGAGTCTTCCCACATCTTCCTTTTTCAAGATTACTTTGGCCACTCTGGATCCTTTGAATTGTTAGTAATGTTTCTTTTATAAATAACATATATAAATAATGAAGTAGTCATAATTCTATGAGAATCCTGTAGGTTTATAGTTCCTGTGAAAAATATACCTCATAGAGAGTAGGCAGTCCCATGAGCTCCAGAATGGTAGAACATTTACTTGGTTTTACTTTTTATTCATGTGACTTTTTCAACTTTTAATCCATTGTTTAATGGTTATCTGCCCCACTGTAACCACACATTTGGTTGTTTTTATTCAGATGAACAAATCGAATTGTTACAACATTTCTAAAGTATATACTGTAAAATTGAAAGGGAGATATAACGTGATGGAAATATAAAGCTTTTCCAACCTGCCACCATGGTGTTTTCCTGCAGATAGCCATGCCATTGCAGGGGATGCTAAATCCAAATTTGACTCACATTTCTGAATATGAAGAGTCACAAAAATAAACATCAATCAATCCAGAATAAAACATCTATTTGTTACTGATGATCCTGCTTATCCTGTAGAAGCTAGAAAGTTCTTATTCCACCTTCTTACAGATACAGTTACCATATATTGCCTAACTTCAACACCATGTTTTCCTGGGACAGCTCAAATGTCATATGTAGCACGAGGCTGTGCATAGCTTGAGGGGTGGACCTTAGTGAATGTGCATAGATTTTTCAGTGTTTGAATTCACTTCATTATCTAAATTCTTCCCTTCATGAAATATTAATCCTTGAGGCTATGGAGAAGAACTTATTTCAATGTACTGCTCTTTTCTTTTTTAGGATATATATACAAAGACTATATCTTTATGGTCTTATGTCAATAGCCAGCTAGATGAATTTTCAAATCCCTTCTTTGTTAATTATGAGAACCATGTATTATATCCTGTTGCTAGTATGAGTCACTTGGAATTGTGGGTAAATTATTACGTACGATGGAATCCACGGATGAGACCACAGGTAATTTTCTGTTCTTCTTTTCATAAGAGTATGTCTTTCTTTCAAAATAAAGTTAGTGTTATAAAAATGTGTATATAGTAGATACCGACATATTGAATGTCTTTTGCCCATAGAATTCAAGGTTCCATCTTTTGTGTTCCCATTCCAGGAGGTTCCTCACATACCAACCCTGATACCACTTGCTGAGTTAGAGTTCAAACACTTACATGTCTGCCTTATACTAGCAAAATGGTAGAAAGTATCATCTCTTGCTCTGTTTGGTTATGGATCTTATAAATTGCAGGGAGGTATTATGGGTGGCACAGTACCTCCCTTCGCTAGTGTAGATATGGAGGCAGTGAAGGCCTGTGAAAAATGCTCTGAGGTTCACTTAGAATGTAATAGAAAGAGGGTGTGTGATGAGTTGTAGATCAGGTACAGCTTGAAAAAGGAGTAAGTTTCCCCACCCAGCTACATTATTTCACAATAAAGTAACATTTTTTGAAATTGAAAAAAAAAGGTACAGTGCCCAATAGAGGCCAGTCAACCAAGCCTCTCACTGTAGACAAAATTCTAAATTGTCTTATTAAATAAAACTCATGGAGTCAAATATAGGGGTGAAAGCCTTAGATCAGAGAAGTAGGGAAAGCCACCAGCCAACCTTACCTCACCAACTCTGCATCTCCCAAATGCATGTTACTTCCTTTCTACCACACCTTTTTTGCCTTGCTGTTCTGCCCTCTCATTGGTTATCTTAGCCCAGCTACCTCTCTTCCTCTTCCTATACAGCTCTGTCACTTTCTGTCTATCTGTACAGGCCTCAAGACTGCTATGGTTGGTACTAGGATTAAAGGCATGTGTCATCATACTTGGCTCTGTTCCCTAGTGTGGCCTTCAAAACACAGAGATTCTGCCTGCTAAGGGATTAAGGGTGTGTGCTGCCTGACTTCTTGTTTACTTAAAATGGCTGGCCTTTTCCCCTGATCTCCAGACAAGCTTTATTTATTACCATACAAATAAAATATCACCACATTTCAGCACAAATAAAATATCACCATATTTCTCCCTTCTAATAAAAAGAAAAAAAGAAAAAAAGTTATAACTAATATAAGAGAAACTATATAAAATAAGTACAATAACTATAATCAATATATACAAGCAATAAATACATCAACATTGTCTACTCCATTTGCATTGAGAAATTCAGAGAAAATATTCCATTATCTATCCTATTTTGGTGAGTCCAAAATGTACCTAATTCACTTTCTATCCTATCTTGTATTACTAACAGAAAACTATCTTATAATGTCTTTCAAACTTATACACTTGAAACCTCCTTAGTGAGTTTCTTTTCTGAATTTCTTAACCAGTAAAATTGTTATTACAACTATCTAATCTTCAACTCCCTCAGAGACCCAAAAAGGAAATAATATTACCTAGTAAAACAGGAAGTACAAACAAGCAACTTCCAAAAAAAATGTGACTTGACAGAAACAGCCAGCTGCCTGGACAGTCACCCAAGGTTTCTCTGCAATGTTGGGGCATTGCCTTCAGCCTAAAGTCTTAGCATATCTGACAGACTCATTTGTGAAACAGGATGTACACAAGGTCTACAGTTTAACCTCACATTGGGTGTGAAAATTCCATGTACCAGATAAACTTGAATTCCACTAGTGTCCTATCATGATTCAGCATTTTAAATTCTGGAAATTGCTGATGTTTTTGGGATTTGGCTGCCCATTCTTATTGGCTTGTGGGTGGCTTCAACTCTTTTATTAAATGCCAGTCTACCATTGAGAGGTTAGACTCCATCAGCCTAGTTACTCTTTTAAGAATAACTGTTTCAGGTACTGTTCCACTGCATGCCAGATGCCAGTGGTCTACTGCCTGTTCAGCTGCCTTCAAAGAAAGGGGCACTGTACCTTTTCTGGATTGTAAAAGTCACTTCAGCAATGGTGTCATATTGTCCTGGCCTCAGAATGCCTGTTGCCAAAGCTACAACCACACTTGTCTTGGCAAGGATTGGTAGTCCTTTGTTTTGTGTCCTGTTTGTCAAATTTGGATAGCATACTGTCAGTAGTCGATACGAGGGCAGTTTGTTGCCCAGTGGCTAACTTTTGTCACAATGAAAGTTAACTCCATATTCAGTTTTATCAATGCCCATATCTTCCCTGAAGTAGATTGGTGCTGCCAGGAGCAGACATGTCTCATAGTCATAAAAAAAGAAAAAAATCTATATTATTAAAACATTTTAAATGCCATATTCTGTAGATCTCTGAAGGGTTTGAAGATGACCTGTCTATCTAAAATATATCTCTGCTTGACCTTGAAAACATACTTAATATGACCACAAGTTAGATTGTAATATGTAACTTCTAACCTGCATTTCTTTATATCCTAATAGTTGATAATAATAACATTCAAAGATTAGCAAATTGCATTACGTTGTGAAATGAATTATATAGGTACAATATACTGAACAAGTAGAAATATATGTACAGCATTTTTAACAATATCAATCTCAAATTTGTATCAATAGATATAATTTGTATACAATATATAAAAATCCAATCCAATGTAAAATATTTAAAACTAGTACTTGTCTTTTAAAAGTAGATTCAATAATCTACCTTTTTTATCTATATCTATATCCTCTCTTTTTTCTTTTTGAGTAGATTCAATAATCTACCCTTTATTCTATAATTTCTATATCTTTTTTTCAGAGTAGATTCAGTAGTCTACCTCTTATCTATATCTTCATATTCTTTTCTTTTCTCCTCTTCTCTTTTCTTTACATTACTTTTTTCTTTTTTTCCTAACAAGAACCTTAAATCTAATCTCCTTTGTTTAGCCTCTCTCCTGACCATTAACAATAACAACTTGTAACCAACCATCCTAAACAATGGCAATTATTCCAAGCCAAAACCCCATTGAAAGACCAAAAACCACCCGCCCCACCTCTTGGGAATATGGACATCGTGTTCTTAAAATTGCTTCCTGCTGCTTGTGGGCAAAGGCATCATTAGGGGATCTTGAAAAGAAAAATTTGGGGTTAATTTTCAAGTTCTGGGAGAGGTAGCTGTATCATTTGTTGTCCATTCTATGCATAATGCCAAAGTGCAGGGCTTATCTCAAGTCCTTGTTTAACTAGTCTGTGAAGCTGGATCATCTCTGGTAGCCATATCAAAATTGTTCTGAGCAGTTTGTAGTCCAAAGCTGATCTTTGGGTGATGTTTGTCAGCTTAGTGGTATTATTATTTTTCATGTGGAATCATCATTGTGGGGCCCCATCATCCTTCTGGAGACTTCAAATTTGCTATTAGGCCTAGTCATGATTCCCTGAAGAAACTGATAGAGACTCCAACACAAAACCATGTACAGGAAGCTAAATGAAGCCTCTTTTCTAGAATTAGTTAGTACTCTATATGACCATTAATATCATAATGAAAGTTTAATATATATATATATATATATATATATATATATATATATATATATATATATTTTAATTCTATAAATTTTGATGAAAATTCATACCTTAAGAAAAATTTAAAGAATCAAAATAGAACTAAAGAATTGAGATTGGTGGCAATAGAATAGTCCCTAAATTTATTGGTTTTCTTCTGTCTCATATCAGATGGCTCTTTCTTCTGATATGATACAGAAATTTCGCATTTTCCTTTTATCAAGCTTTGGTTCAGAAAAGGAGAGAGCCATTCTCCAACTCCAAAGCCAGCTAAAAATTTTAATTGAACTGGGACTACAAAAACACCATTTATGTTAAGTGTCTGTAGAGAAGAGCAGAAGCAAACATTTAGGAAGATTTATGAAATTTTATGTGTGATATACCAATAGGTCAATTTATTCTTTTTCTTGGGACATTTTTTTTCTGGAAGATTTTCCCTTTTTCTTCAGATGTCTCATTTGTCCAGTGTTCTGCAGATATATCAGCCTTCATTCTCATAAAAGAGAAAAACAAAAACCTTACCCCAAGACTAACTTTGTGGAGGTTCCCTTTTGGCAAGTTATAGCTGATTAAATGAGAAGCATTTGTTAGTGGTATAAGTTAGTTTAAATTGAATGGTCATGCTGGTTGATGAACTATCACCTCTTCCAATTAAGATGTCTCCCTTGTTCAAATCAAACCTTTATCAATTTTGATGGTATCTATAGCTTATCTTCTCCTGTAGAAACAGAAGCAAAAGCTCATCCACAACGTAACATATATCCTGGTTTCCATTCTGAGGTCAGCACATCTTTAAAGTATATAGGTTGACTTAATTCTGTAGTTTTTGTCTATTGTCTAATGTCTCTCCACAGCTGTTGTTCCTTTATTAGCATTGAGAAAATTTGAAGTTAGTAGAGCATTATGTAATCTATTTCCGGGGGGTTTTGTTACCCCTTTCTGTTTATTTAGCATATCCTTTAGAGTTCGATTTGGCCTATAAGATTATGTGATATACCTATAATATGCTTTATATTGTAATAAGCAGAAAACTGTTTCATTTTACCAGAGACATATGCTGGAGCATTGTCAGTTTTAATTTGTGCAGGTATACCCATGATGACCATAACTTTTAGCAAATGAGTGATTACAGAATCAGCTTTTTCAGAACTCAAAGCAGTTGCCCATTGAAATCCTGAATACGTATCAATAGTGTGGTGTACATATTTCAGTTTTCCAAATTCTGCAAAGTGGACCATGTCCATCTGCCAGATTTCATGCCTCTGAGTACCCTTTGGGTTACATCCTGCTGGTAATGGTGTCTGATTGTAAAAAAGTACGACATTTCCTTACAATTTTATTGTCTTGTTGCCAGGTTATGGAAAAATCTTTTTTTTAAACTGTTACTATTGACATGATTTTTTTAATGAAATTCTGAGGCCTCCAGCACATTTCCTATCAATAGTTTATCGATCTTGTCATTACCTTGTACTAGCGGTCCTGGCAGACCAGTATGGGATCAGATATGAGTTATATATAAGGGATGCTTCATATTCCTGATTATAACTTGTAACTGAATAAATAGTGAAGTTATTCTGATGCATCAGGGATAAATTCTGCAGTCTCAATATGTAATACCACTCTTTCAGCATAATGAGAGTCAGTAACTATGTTGAGAGGGTCTGAAAAATCCATTAATACCAACAGAATAGCATACAGTTCCGATTTTTGAACTGAATTATTATGACTTTGAACCATTTCAGTTAAATTTTCTGACTTGTAAGCTGCCTTTCCTTGTTTGTTTACATCTGTACAAAATGCAGGTGCTCCACATATGGGTGTTTCCCAAACAATTTGAGGCAGAATCCAATCAGCTCTCTTTATAAGTTCAATTCTATCACTTTTGGGATATTTGCTGTTAATCTCTCCCAAAAAATTACTACAAGCTCTTTGCCAAGGTTCACTTTCTCTTCATTGTTTGTCAATTTCGTCTTTAGTTAAAGGTACAACAATTTCTGCTGGGTCTATTCCTGCTAATTGATAAAGTCTCAGTTTTCCTTTAAAATCAAGCCAGAGATCTTTTCCACATAAGTTTTTAATTTTTTACTCTGTTTACTTGGTAGAAATATCCATTCCACTATAATATCTTCCCTCTGCATTAAAATTCCTGTAGGAGAATGCTTAGAGGGTAAAATAAATTTTGGTGTTTGTTCATTTATAGAAGTTTGCCAAAAAATTGCTTTATGATTTCTCCTGAATTTCCTGTTCTCTGTACTATAGCTGTTCTGTTACCCCAAGCAGCCTGGTTTATTCCAATAGACATTTGGTTATTTAATTGCTCTGAGAAGGGTTTTTTATCTATGATGGCAGAAAATTTCTGAACTGAATTTGCTATGGGGGCCTGCCTGAGGCCCCTCTGGGAGTTTCCCGAGGACAGAGGCAAAGGATTACCTTGTCTGTCCCTTGTTGATCTACATTTGTTTGTCCAGTGTTTTCCCTTACCGCACCTTCTGCATACTCCAGAAGGAAGGGGGCATTCCATTGCCATTGTTTCTTGAAGAAACATTGTTTCTAGGAATGACCTGTTTACAGTCCCTTTTCAAATGACCTTGTTTACCACAACTAAAACATCTGACATTATTTTTCCTCAAAGCTTTTGATATAACCTTTCCTATCCACGTATCATGGTCATGAGACTCAATATTAATTGTATCCTTGATCCAGTTCTCCAAGGGTGCTGATTGTGCCTTTAATGGCCTGATTATTCTTTTGCATGCTGCATTTGCATTCTCAAAAGCCAAAGATTTAATTATTGTCTATCTAGCTTCTGAATTTAGTATCATTCTATTTACTGCTGAAGACAGCCTTTGTAAGAAATCCTTGAATCCTTGATTCTCTAGGGCCCTGTATAACTTTTGTAAGTGATTCAATTTTCTTTTCAACTTCCTCAATTCTGTCCCATGCATTCATGGCTGCCATGTGGCATAGAATTAAAGTTTGGTTATCATATACACATTGTCTTTGTATATCAGCATATTCGTTTTCTCCAAGAAGCTGATCCTGGGAAATTTCCACATGTCTAGTCCTACGTCCCTGTTCTATAGTTTTAGTTTCCTCTTTAAACCAAGTTTTCCTCTGTAAATGTGGACTGGCCTCTAGCACCACTGCAACTAATTCTTTCCAGTACTGAGGTATAATTCTAATATAAGTTGACCACGGGTTTAACATCTGCTTTCCAAATAGAGAATGCATACCATTTGATACTTAAATCTAACATTGCCATTGGGGTCCAGTTTGTTTGAACACAAGCATCTGGCAGTTCCTGTAAGCATACCGGGTAGATTAAAGTCTTGTCTGGTAACCTGAGGCTGATTCTCTGTAACTGTATAATTCAGTCCTGAGCTAAGTTCACCTTTAAATTCTTCTGTCTGAGTCTGAATTTCTCTATAAGTGATTGTAACAGGTTTTCTAAACTCAATTCTGAGTTAGGTTCACCTTTAAATTCTGCTGTTTGGTCTGAATTTCTCTATGATTCATTTTAACAGGTTTTTCTAAAGCTTTTATCTTGGCACTTAAATTGACCAACCTTTTAAATGCTAAAATAAAAATGATCAAACAAATAATATTAATAATTGATGTTATGTACATCCCATCAACATTAATTATCTTCTCATTTAATTGTTCCATTTTCAGGCTGCCCAATGTGTTATCAAACAGAGACTGAGTTTCTTCCATGGTAAAAATGTTTCCCATTTTTTTAATGTGGGAAAAAATTCTCTTTTAACTAATTTCACCCTTTAAGCTATCTTAATTGACTTACCAATTCTGTTGACTGTGTAGAACAGTAGAAATCTGAGAGAATTTCAAAGCAGCTACCTAGTGTATTGGCGGTCCAAAATGGGAATCCAGAAAGAAAGAGAGAGAGAGAGAGAGAGAGAGAGAGAGAGAGAGAGAGAGAGAGAGAGAGCGAGCGCGAGCACCTACTGCCCACCAGGAGAAAAAAAAATCTAAAGAAATTCTGGCCACATTCTCTGGCCTGAGACATGCAACTGGGCCTGAGCTAGGGGCTCTGTAAGCCCACAAGAAGTCTGGCCATGTACAGCATTCAGCTCCAGCAGAGCTGGGGCCTGCAAGGCCACAGGCAAGTGGCTTTTTTGTGAATTTCTGCCCCACACTGGGTGCCAAAATGTAGATGAATTTCTAAATGGTCTTATTAAATAAAAAACATGGAGTCTAATATAGAAGTGAAAGCCTTAGATCAGAGAAATAAGGAAAGCCACCAGCCAACTTTACTTCATCAACTCTGCAGCTTCCAAATGCATGTTACTTCCTGTCTGTCCATGCCTTTATATGCCTTGCTTTTCTGCCCTCTCTTTGGCTCTCTTAGCATAGCTACTTCAGTTCCTCTTCCTACATAGCTGTGTCACTTTCTGTGTGTCTGTACAGCCTTCCAGACCTCTATGGTTGGTACTAGGATTAAAGCCATGTGTCACCATGCTTGGCTCTGTTCCCTAGTGTGGCCTTCAAAACACAGAGATTCTGCCTGCTAAGGGATTAAGGGTGTGTTCTGCTTGACTTCTTGTTTACTTAAAATGGCTGGTCTTTTCCCCCCTGATCTCCAGGCAAGCTTTATTTATTAACATACAAGTAAAATATCACCACATCCCACCTGTTCTGTTCAGTGGCTGAGCTCTTAATGCACATGAAGTACTGCCAGATAGAACTCCTGGAGTGCTCACCTGATTAGCTATATCAGGGTTTTGACCCAGCCTTTCTCCCCACCCTTAATCTTCTCCACTTAGGTAGCCAGGCCTGGTGGGATCTAGATGGAGGCAGCCTTCTCTTGAGATTTTTGTCTTTTCTTGAGTTTAATACTCTGGAGGTTTAAAAGACAGCCAAGAGGAGCATGCTGTTTTTCTTTAACATCACATATTTCAACAGCCAAGGACCAGAAACTTGCCCTCCTCGTCATCTATCCTTCTCACCTGGTGTCTTCACAATCTCCATTTCTTCCCTAAGCCCCAGTAGCTAGGGGAAAGTACAAAGTACTCCTTATTCTTTGTATTTGCCCAGGATGGAACTCCTGGCAGTACCAGCACTTTACTAACTCTTACCTAGACAGTGTACTCAGTTTTAGACTCAGCTGTGGGCTTCAGATTCAGACATGTACATATCTCTTTCCCAGATCTTCTGTTGTCTGACACTGCAGCCCAGGCTGATCGCATGTACCTCATTTTCTGATGCTTTCCTGTTACATTCCATTTGTTTCACATGGCTAGAACTTTCTTCCTCTACATTCTGAGTTACCCTACCATCCTTGGGACCTCAGAAATATTCTCTAGAACTATGTGGTCAGTACTGAGACCAGCATTTGTCATCCTCACAATGCCAGGCTCTAGGTCCAGGCCCTATGTTCTCCATGGCCTACTCCTCTACTGCCCCTTTTCCTCTTCCAGTGCTAGTGACTCCTGAGAGCCCCACAGAAATGTAAGTACAAAGGGCATGGCTGTGCTTCACTGGAATCCAGAATTACTTGTCTTTCTGACCTTATCAGTATTTTTGTACTGTGCTATTTCAGGATCCAATGAACACCTCTTTTTCAGTAAGTAGAATCAAATTTATGAAAAATCTGTTACTGTTTTATTGATTTATGTTATATAAAGGTACATACAGTGGTTTCATTATGACATTTCCATACACAAACATAATGTTCTTTGATTATAATAAGCTATCATTGCCCATTGACCCATTCACCCTTTCCCCCTTCCACAGCCCTAATAGTTCTCCTTTACTTAATATCTTCCCCTTGCCCAGATTTCTCATGTGGCTTAGGAGCCAAAGCTTGTATTCCACTTCCAGCAGCTTCCTCCTGTTGTATATTTCTGTCATGCTTAGGCACCTGACTGAGCAACAGAAAAGTTGAGCTATACCATGTTGGAAACTGACCACTTTATATTACTTAGAAAATGTTATCAAATAGTTGTCTTGATGACTCATGACTAGGCATGTAGAGTGGGAGGAATGTGTTTAATATTAGAGGAATACCCAGTCAGTGTACTCTGGGAACTGAGTGGCTTCTTAGGGACTGCAGGAGTTGCCCTCTGCCCATATTCTGTGCTTAGCAGGTTGCAAACTTGAAGGGTGGTGAAGCTAGGTAGAAAGCATCCTCATGGCTATATAGATTTCTTCTGCTAGTGCTTAGCAACATATCTTCATTGCACATTGCTGGGATAAAGGGGTGCCAGGAACCAAATCATTCATAAAACCTATAGCCTGGAAGAGAGTCTGTCTAAATGCAAAATGCAGACAGTTTCTTATAAAGGTAAGAAAACGTTTCAGTATGGTGAGGGCAATGAGGAGCCATAGCATTGCTGCTGTCTTGCATCTCTTACATTTGACTGAGCATATAATTTCACTTAATGTTCATGACAATCCTACACAAAGAGTGAAAGAAAATGTTAGAAAGAAACCATAACTCACCCAGCATCTTGCTGCCTGGTACATGTTGTCATAAAATGCCTCTGACTGGGGTCAAATTCCATCTTTATCAGTGATTTGCTGCCAGATCTAGAACAAGGTCCTGAACCTCACTGAGCCTTCATAGGGGCATATAAGTATGTCTGTGCCAAGTAGTATCCAGCACCATGATGTCATCCTGGGAAAGTGGCAGGTCAGGGAAGGCAGCATTCTATGTTTTCCCTACACAGTGCTATACAAACGGGAGAACTGAGAAGGCTATCTATGAGCCATAAATTTCTCCTCTAAATACAGCAAACACATATCAAACACATCCTAAATGTGCTGAGCACACAGTGTTTTGGGTGGCAGGCAGAACTTTGGTGTCAGCAAATTCCAGAGGGCCAGGTGGCGTTTGTATGACAAGGCCAGGTATGTGTTCTGAAAGATTGCTTCTCCACTGACAGCATTCAGATGGATGGGAGGGTGGGTGCACTGAAGGCTGTGACTGGGAAATATACAGATAGATGGTGTGGATATAAAATGGTAGGACACTGAGCCAACTGAAATAGAGAAAAGTGTACAGAATAAAGGAAGGACATAGGACATCAGGTCTCTGAGATAAGGAAATAGCAAGATTGGCTACTGAGGGCCTCCATGTCAGCATCCAGCAAAGGATGTGTATGGTGTACGACAGTGGGTATCCTCTTAGGGCCCTCTTGGCTTCAGTCTCATACGTGGTAGTTCCCAAGGGACAGACATGACTGGCCTTTTCCTGGGCATTTTCTCTAATATAACCATACTGTAGCTAAGCCTCATAGTTTTCTATTCCTTCAGGCATGCCTTTGCATACTTGTAGCTGAAAGTTTTCTTGTGTCCCACCCGGGCCCTGAGGTTGGGACAAATCTCTCCTACCCATGACCCGTAGCTGCTTGGTCCCAAATACAGACACACAGGCTTATATTAATTTTAACTGCTTGGCCATTAGCTCAGGCTTACCACTGACTAGCTCTTACACTTAAACTCAGCCAATTTATGTTAATCTATCTGTTACCACGTGTTCTGTGGCTTTACTTTGTGCCATTACATGCTGCTCTCTGGACGGCAGGCTGGTGTCTCCTGACTCAGCCTTCCTCTTCCCAGAATTCTCCTCATCTCCTTGTCCCACCTGTACTTCCTGCCTGGCTACTGGCCAATCAGTGTTTTATTTATCAACCAATCAGAGCCACATATATTCACAGCATACAGAACATCCCACAGCACCTCCCCTTTTCTGTCTAATCAAAAAGGCAGGGTTAAACTTTAACATAGTAAAATTATATATAACAAAACAGTTATCAAGCAAGAATTACAGTTACAATATCTAGTCTACTTGTATTTGGCAAAATTAAAGAAAATATTTTATCTATCCTATATTTGTGAGTCTAAAGTTTCATATCTAATTTATCTTTCATCATAACCAATGAAAATCATAATTGTAACTGTCTAGTCTTCAACTACATCAAAGACCCTAGAACAATATAATATTACTTAAGTAAACAGGAAGAGCATTGTAAGCAACTTCCAAACATCTAGAATGACAGAGACAGCTATCTGCCTGGACAGTCATCCAAAGTTCCTCTGTAACATTGGAATATCCGTCTTCAGCCCACAGGCCTAGAGTCTCTCAGTCACTTCTTTCTGTGTACTATAGAATATCTGGCAGTTTCTTCTGTGAAGCAGGAACCTGAAGGACCATTTTGTCTTGCAAAGTTCAGTGGTCACCTTCCTATGGGTCCTGAATGTCCAGTCAATACAACATTTTGTCAAGCAGTCTAGGCAAGAACAGTTTCTTGCCCAAATGGCTATTTTTGTCATGAAGAAAATAAACTCCATATGGAGTGTCTTTGATGCCCACCTTTCTCTCCAAAGTAAATTGGTGCTGCCTGGAGCAGATGTGTCTCACTGTCCAGAAAGTCTAAGTTTTTAAAACATTTTAAATGCCATATTCTGTAGGTCTTTGAAGTGTTTGAAGATTATCTACCTAATTGAATTATATCTATGTATATCTAGAAAACTTAACAGGACTATAAGTTTGATTATCATAGAAGACTAGTTATTAATCTGTATTTCTTAATTATCCATTACAATTTAAATGAGTTACATAAACATAATACCTTAAACAAGAGTAGAAATATACATACAGTATAACAAAATTAACTTAAAATTTGTATCAATAAACTAAAATCTATACCAATATAAAACATTTTTAAAAAGTTGCTCTTTAAAAGTAAGTTCAACAATCCATCCTTTTATCCTATCAGATCTATATCCTATATCTCCATATCATATCCTCCTTTCTTCTTTTAGAAAGAGATTGATTATGACCAATAATAATTTGTAACCAACAACCTAAACAAAGACAAACATCCATAGTCCATCTTTTGGGAATGTGGATATAATTTTCTAGGCTACTTTCTGCTGATATTCTTATGGGGACCCTGAGAAAATTAAGAATTATGGTCAAGTCCTGACTGGAGTAGTCTGTGAGGCTGCATTGTCTGAACCAGTTGCCTTGAAACCATTCTGGATATTGGATCATCTGGGCCATAGTGTCATCAGAGACATTTCATGGGGTCTTGGCTGGTCAAACCTGATCCATCTTAACCTGGAACAAATCCATAGCCTCTTTCTTTCTGTGGAAACAAAAGCAGAGCCTCCTTTCCAAAGCAACATATACTTAGATTCAAATTTTGAAGTCAAGATTCCTTTAAAATATACATATTGGTTTAGCTGAGCAGCCTTTACAATCAAATGTCTTTTTGTAGTAAAAAAAATCCCAAAGACAGTGTAATCCAGACTCTATGTGTGATTTCCATCTTTACATGGCTTATGTTTTATATTACTTTTACTTTCTCTTTAAAGACTTTATTTTTTAAAGCTTTCTATTTTTTTAATATAACTGTTTATATTCCTTTTCCTCTCCCTTCCAAGCCTACGTACATTTTTGCACACATTGTAAATCATTTAAAGTCTTATTCTATCTTAATCTGACTTATTGTAAATCTGTGATCCTTCTCTGACCAGGAGAGATTTTAAACTGCTAAACTGTGTTTTTAGAATGGAAGCAGCAGCCTTGGCTGCTGACTCTGCCCATTTCAGCTTTTCAAAATGGTGGAGGTAATTTCACCTCCAACTCTGAGAGCTATGCTCTCTGCTGACTCTGGGAGGCAGTGGGTCCATGCCTCCATCCAGCAGTGTTGTAGCCCAGAAACCTTTTTTTCCCTGTACTAGCAAAAGCTAAATCCAGCACGTAGCATACTGTGTGGCTTGGAGACACCTCTGTGTTCTGTGATGGGTACACAGCAGTACACAGGTCAAGCCCACACACTGTGAACCCGCCATACTGTAGCTCACGGCTTGCCTGAGAGACACAAGTAGGAATCTGTTTTTAGCTCCATTTTAGAATCTTTTTGTAGCATGAAATGTTAGAAGGTCTTATTAATAAAATCAAATCTGAGGCCAGGTATTGGGTTAATGCTGGAAGATCAGAGAAGCAGAACAAGCCACAGCTACCTCACCTTGCCAATTCCTCAGCAGATCCTGTTTCCTCAGACTGGAAGCCTCTGAGTCCTCATCCAGAATGAATATCAGCTGAACCGATGCTCTAAAGCCTAAAAACTTAACCAGCCAAAAGCTTCTAGTCCCTGGTCTTCACACCTTATATACCTTTCTGTCTTCTGCCATCACTCCCTGGGATTAAAGGCTCACTTCCTGGGATTAAAGGCATGTGTCACCATGCCTGGCTGTTTCCAATGTGGCCTTGAACTCACAGAGATCCAGAGGGATTTCTGCCTCTGGAAGGCTAGGATTAAAGGTGTGAGTGCCACCATTTTCTAGCCTTTGTATCTAGTGGCCGTTCTGTTCTTTGACCCCAGATTAGTTTATTAGTGTGCACAGTATTTTGGGGAACACAATACCACCACATCTTTTTTTTAAAAGCTTTCTCAAGTTTTAGGTCCCACGTTTTGGCACCATTTGTAGCCAAAACTTTTCTTGTGTCCCACCTGGGCCCTGCGGTTGGGACAAATCTCTCTCACCCACAACCTGCAGCTGCTTAGTCCCAAATACAGACACACAGGCTTATATTAATTTTAACTGCTCAGCCATAAGCTCAGGCTTACTATGGACTATCCCTTACACTTAAACTCAGCCTATTTCTGTTAATCTATATGTTTCCACGTGTTCTGTGGCTTTACCTTGTGCCATTACATGCTGCTCCCTGGACTGCAGGCTGGAGTCTCCTGACTCAGCCTCCTCGTCCCAGAATTCTCCTCGTCTCCTTATCCTGCCTATACTTCCTGCCTGGCTACTAGCCAATCAGTATTTTATTTATCAACCAATCAGAGCAACACATTCACAGCATACAGAACATCCCACAGCACATACTTAAAAATGAAGCTCACCTGTGAGAAAACATACAAAAAGCTACATGAAGTTATAAGGTGATAACAGTTCACTGAGCAGCCATGGGTCTCAGACCCTGTATGTTTTGCACCCAAGGTTACATGTGGGTTACTGATGAAGGCTTGATTGAAAAGTATTACTACCTATGACTGGGATAAATGGTCCCATGGGTGTGGCAAATAACACAGAGATCCTAAGGGAGAAATGGAGCATTTTCCCAGTACACAATAGGCTCTGGAACCAGCCTTTGCTATGTGCTAATGGCATTTCTTTCTTTTTCTGTAGCCTGCCAAAATGGAGGGTTGTTTTTTTTTTTTTTTTAACCTTTCTGTTGTTTGGAGCCACCTGGCTGCCTTTGCTCTTTCTCCTTCTGTCAGTCTTGCTGGGTCTCTCCCATCCCACTTAAGAGGGATAATTGCCAATAACACTCAGGATGGTACTTTCAAGTGTTTCAGGATGTAGAAGCAGGACCTGGTGAAAGGTAGGCTTGAGAGACAGACTGGGACCTAGAGGCCAAGCTCAAGATATTACTATTAGCCCTGAGGAAGTAGCCACTGAGGCATGTTATGTAGTAAGCCATATTGTGTCCCTGAGGCCTAGGACCAAGTCCAATAGCTGCTGTGTGTACAATGAATGGGAAAGGAAATAGAGCTCTCCAGACCCTCCCCATGCCTCCTTTGTCCCCAGATGGTGACCTTACTTGCTGCTCACTATCACCCCCAGTCTGAGAAATCTATAAGGGCATTTTTGTATATAAGGGAAAAGGTGTGTCTCCAGTCTCTGGGCTCCTAGTAGGTGCTGAAGATGTCTGTTAGTTTAGAAAGTTGAGCATGATGAATATAAATACTAGGACTGTCTCATCTCTTTGTTGTGCTCCCCCACCATCATCAGGTGAAAAGATAATCAGGGTGAAACAGTGAAAAAGTACTAAATGGGAAGCAAAGGACTGGCCTCCCTAGAGCCCCTGTGTTCTGACATTGCCCTCTAGGGGCTTTCTGCCAGCTCCTGTTCTGGTTGATGAAAATGTGGACCTCTATGTTGAAGAAAGTGCTGACTTAACAGAAGTGTCTGCAGCCAGTGGAGCTATTTATAAAAATGCACAAGTACAGGCATAAAGGAGCTGGGGTCTCATGAACACAGCTTAGTCCAGCAACTTGGGAGAAGCTACTTGCATTTGTGACTCCTCCAAAGGCTGCCTGTCTCTGAGTCTATACATGGTAGCCTTGGTTGACTTGGCTATACTTGAACCTGTTTGCCCCTTCCTGAGAGCAAAGGGAATAAAGAGTGAGGATGGCTTGCCTACCCCAATGCCTCTTCATGCCTAGCTTGTCCCCAGGATCTGCAGGACAGCCTGGGTAGCCATCAAAAGCTCCGACTTGTGGAGACAGAATCACTGTGTTAGTTAATATTATGTCAATGTGACACAGACTAGAGTTATCTGGGAAAAGGGACACTCAGTTGAGAAAATGCCTCCATAAGATTGGCCTATGGTGTTTTTTTCTTGATGATTGATGTCGGAGGGCAGTGCCACCCATGGGCTGGCGGTCCTGGGTTCTATAAGAAAGCAGACTGGGCAAGCCATGAAGAGCAAGCCAGTAAGTAGCATTCCTGCATGGCCTCTTCTTCAGCTCCTACCTCCAGGTCCCTGCTTTGAGTTCCTGCTCTGGCTTCCTCAGTGACTGTGACCTGAGAGTTGTAAGCTGAAATAAACCCTTTCCTCCACAAGTTATTTTTGGTTCTTGTGTATTATCACAGGAATAGAAACCTTGACCTTATAAGACAATCACTTACACTTGGTGCAAGATTGGTCAGTGGTCTAGGAGACTAGACACATAGGCATCTGGGTGGTGAAAGAACCATTAGGGTATGAGCCTAGCTACTGAAATGCTGTGTTTAGAGCAAACCATGCTCCAACAACAGTGTGCTAACAACCTTGTCTCTCTTCACTGCCAGATGCCCATTCACCAGAATCTCAAGGAGCTGCTGGCTGTCAAGGCTGAGCTGCAGAAGCGTGTAGAGGACCTGCAGCGGGAGGTGGCCACACGAACCATCTCATCTTCTTCTGAGAGGGGCTCTTCACCTACCCACTCAGCCACTCCTGTGCACACCTCAGTCTGATGGGCAAGGCCAGTGTCCTGGGCCATCCTACTGCTCTACTGTCTTCTAGCAGCTCAAGGACCTGGCCATTGATGCTATATGGTTCTGTCTTGTCATCTTAGGATTAGGCCCAGAGACCATTTGTGTGGCTAGCTGACAGCTCCTATTGTTAACAAGTACTTCCTTTGTGTGAACAGCTTGTAACACTCTTGAGGGTAGTCTCACAGAGGAGTAACATGTCACAGTCACCCTGTGAACTACCTTGTCTTATACAGGTAGCTTGGGAGAAACTAGATTGAATACAGTGCAATATTTCAGCTTAAGAGAATCTCATACCACTTCTTTCCAAGTTAAGTCCTTTGTTAGGAACAACCTGTTATGTACAGAACACATCACCAGCCATGTCACTGCTCTCAGCCTTTTGGCACAATTTGAAAACTTTAAATGAAATGTTAGTGTGGCAAATGGACCACTGCCACCTGTTCTACAGTTATCTTCATGAAAGAAGTCCTCCTGTACAATTGGTACAATATGTACTGCTGTGTACATACAAGGTATTTTTTAAAGAGAAACATACCTTTATTTTCCTATGTCCTTTTTTATGTTAGAATAGTTGTCTCAGGAGTCATCTGCTCAACTGTGATGTATGAGAAATTCTTGCCCAACAGAGTTCATGCTGACTTTCATGTGGTACATTTAATTATGATTTCAGATGTGTCATCTCAGTGGCAATGTAATATTGTCCTCTAATTCTCGTACTTGCCTTTTGAAGTGGCACAACCCATTCATTCCTTGATAGAGGTAGCAGCAGGTTCCCTCAGGATATAGCAAACTGAATGCTCTGTCCTCTGTCCTTGTTGCAGGTAAACTGAGGACTCAAGCAGTAATTCTATGTGTGTGTTGGCCTCCCTCTATGTCAGCTCTCTAAAGGATCAAGTCTTGGGAATTACTCTGGGCATTGGACCTTGCATCCTACCACTTGTTAAGATGTCCAGCACTGGTGTCAGAGCAAGTCTTTCACCTGTTAGATACCTGGACACCACATCTTCATTTATCACAATCTCTTCTCAGTTTATTCACATGGCTGCCTGTCTATACTTTAAAGCAACCAATGTGCTGAAGCTTTGGTTTAGAAAGCATAGCATGCTCTTCCTTGATTTTCCTTTCTCAGAGCCAGCCTTGGCTATCTAGGCCTCTCTCCACAGTTAACAAATGAGCTCTGCTACTCCATCAGTCCTTCTAGGAATGAATTTCCCATCAGCTCCTCTGTGTGCAGTACCAGCATCCCCATCCCCACTGCCATGCCCATTTTTGCATGTCACAAGGTCCTTCAGAGTTGGAGATGTGTTTGAAGCTGCAGAGAGAAGCACCTGAACACAGATGCATCACATCTTCTTCTGGTCATTGTCAAATCACTGGATGCCATGCAGTCCTACACGTTGACCTAGATTTTCAAAATGTATTCTTAAAGAGTTTTCTACAACTTCATACATAGAAAATAGATGATTTTTCAACTTGGAACCTTCGGATTCTTACAGAAAACTATCCAACCATAAGATAACCAGAGACATTTATTCAAAGTTTGATAAGCTAAGATCAAGTCTCCATTTTTATCATCTGGGGGATTTGTTTCTAACCTATAGTTTAAGTGATATTAGCTTTTGATTTATTCTCCTCATGTATACAAAACCTTATTTGTAAATGGATAAACTGCCATACCTGAGATAGGACTGCTGTGAGTTCATGGCCAGTTTTGGCTATATATTGAGTTCTAGACCAGCTGGGCTATATTGTAGAACACTGTCTCAAAGTCAATACCAAAAAAAATAAAAATAACATAAACTACAATATTTTTCCTTCATATACCTTTTAAAACTGGGAACATTTACCCATTTCCCCTAGAAATACTGTGTAATTCCCTAGCAATAACAGGACTATTAAACATAGGGTGGACTGGATGATGCTTTGACATCATCAAACCAGAACCAGAGAAGCCATGAGGGCTGCTGCTTGCTGAGGTCAGGTAGCCTGGTACAGATGGCTGGTGGAATGGAGATCTGGTTCCTGGTCAAGCCATGTCCTCCCAGCTGTGTTCCTGCAGCACCCCTAGAAATTTCCATTGGATCTTAAAGAAGCACAAGAGAGTATTTCCCTTTGTATGTTTCTAGCACAGAACTGTTTCTAAAACAACTTGAAGTGTAGTTTTCTTATCTAAGCAATTCTTTCATGTTTGTTTTATTTAAGTACTAGAATGTAAAACCTTTAAGGTTCAGATTTTTAAACAACTAGTACAATATTGTATTTGCCTCATCTGATGCACTGTATTCCAACCTGCAGTTAAAATTATAATATGTTTGCTCCTTGGTCTTTTTGTTGTCCCTCTCTATTAAACATTCCAATAGTTTTTCCCCCCTGAGGAAAATTAGTACTAATCAAGTACCATATGTTGAATGCTTACTATATGCCCGACACAGTTAATATATGTAAAGTGCCCAATGCTATTTGATTGACTTACTAAGTTGTCAGTAATTTATTGGGAGTCTTGAGTGTTTGGGCTGGAACAGGTAGGTGATCTGATTTTCAAATCTGAAAGTCCCCTTGTTCATAACCTTGAAGAAATGTTGAAGACACAAGACCTGGAATAACCAGAGGCAGTGGGTCCTCCTTATGTAAATGCAGTGTTCTCTTTGGTCCTTGACTACTCTATGGGACTGTACTTTTTCAAGGTTCTAAAACCTAGTGTGAAATTACACCATCTCCTGTGTGTCACCATTCTTTAATGGTCTGACGTTACTCATCCTCTTCATGTGAATCATGGCTGAGTTAGCAAGAGAGCCCAATATTAGGCATAGGAGGGTTGGACTACCTCCCAGGCTGCCACCTGTAATAGTGTCCCCATGGAAGAAAGCACACTCACTTTCAGGATTGAGCAGTATGCTCCAGAGCTACCTGGATGGTAGAGCCAATGCTGATCCTCCCAAAGGAACTGATGCTGTGGCAAGGGTGCTCTGCTCCAGCCTCTCCCTCATTCCAGTATGTCAAACATGCCATGCTGCAGTTCCTGTACCATGTGAGCCCTCCATCAGAAGCCCTGAGATTGGGGACTTTGTGGGAGGAATAATAGCAAAATGCTCAAGACGCACCTTTGGCTGGGGAGAGGGGAATGAAATCAGTACCATATCACAAATCACAACAGGAAAAGATGGATAGTATCAGAACACAAGGAGCTGTTGGATTCCATTTTGTTTAATGCAAACACTAGACCATTTACAATTCACACTTGGACACAAGCACATAAAACAATGTACAGGGATTCTGGCAGTCTCCAGCACATCTTCCTCAGAGAACTGGTACTAACCACAACCCAAGTGGCTGAGATAGTGGGCCTGTCCCACACCAGGGTGGGCAGCCCCCTACATCAAGCCACTTGAGAATGTTGAGCTTTTTTTAAAGTTCTTCCTGTCAAGTCACACTGATACAGATCTGATCTTGGCAATTGGGTCTTCTTCATTTGCTTTCTCTCTTCTATCACCTGGGACTAGCTCAAGTTGGCCAACTCAGCCTTCGGGGGGGACATAGTTACAAAACCAGTCCCAAAACTTCTACAGGCCACAATGCCCCAGCAAGTATAAAATGCCAGTGGGGAGGAGGAGCCCGGCCCCTGGGATGAGATTGTATGAACAGGAGGCCGATGGCCCGCCCAGGCCTGTCCAGCCACTTAGCTAGCGCCTGCGGGCTGAGTGATGGGTTTTATGCAGAAGGGCTTTATGCAGAAGGCACCGAGGTAGCTAAGGGAGAGCAAAGTAGCGCTCTTTTTTACTGGAACCAGTGCTATTGAGAAAATAGTTTCACAAGAGGGCATTTATTTTACATCATGGCTGTGGAGTTCAAGGGCTTTGCCATCAGACAGGCCTCAGCATAAAGGTAGACAACCCCGTGAGATTACCTTAGCTACATGTCAACAGGCCAGAGATACTAAAAATCTTCCTTAAGCCACCTCTAGCTCAGCACTGGCCAGAGGGTGGCACCACCATTGATGTCCTTGGTGAGGCCCAGTCCTGATGAAGTTGATAGCAATCTGACCAGCAAGTTAGGAGGTTCTGGAAACTGACACATCTTGCAAGCAATGCCTCCCTTGCTAATTAACTTCCTGAAGAATAAAGGGGGATTCCTGAGGCCATGTTTTTTTTTTTTCCATCTTGGTACCATTTCCCCAGTGTTCCAGTCTTCCTATCAGATCCACAGACCTAGTGTGTCTGGGACCAAAGGCCAATCAAAAGGGGTATCTCATAGTCCATAGGAACACTCAGGGAATGGGTGTTCAGGCTGCCTGGAGACATGATACCACCAGCCCTCCACCATGAATAGTCTTTAAACAACAAACACACTCAAGGCATGCATTAGACAGCACAAGATTTCAGTGGTTTCTTAAGGTAGGCGTTGCCTCATCCCAGCTCAGCGGATGTGAAGGAGCCAATTTACAGCCTGTGGAATATATGGGGCCATCATGTTGTCCAGAGGAGCTGTGAGTTTTGTTAAGTAGGATCTTGCCTTCCCAATGATACACTCTGCTTTCTGAAGTGCATTTTGACCTGGTAAATTATTAGTTCACATTACAGTAGCTTAGCTTTCAACTGCAGGGTTCAGTACAGAGCTCACTGGAGCCAAGGGCCAAAAGCCAATGGAACAATCCAGGAAGTAGCCAGCTCTTGCCCAAACTAGATGGTAGCAGGCAGCTCTGGGCCAGCCAGGTGAAGCCCTAGTCCTTGGGCTAGTTTCCTACATTTACCACTGTGAACATGGCCAGAGCCCTCTACATCATAGCAGACAGGGAGGACAGTTACATAACTACAGAGGCAGCAGGGACATTCCACTCAGCTGAGCCAGCTTCTTTTCCCCCACCCCTCCCCCTTCCCCAATCATGCTTCTGGTTTCCATGTTCATTCTCAGGATCTGTAGCTTTTGCTACTCAAATAAGATCATGTACAGGGCAGAGGTGAGCACCTACCCCCCAAATGGTAGAAAATTTGTTTCCAATGCAGAAGTTACCAGACCAGCCAGAGACCCTTATGGAATCTGATGGGAATCAAGCCTGCAAGTCACAGCTCCTACATTGTTCTCCAGATTCTTAAACTCAGGGTGAGACTACTGTGAGATGCATATTTGCACTAAAATAACTGAAGAGCCCCCACCTGGACAAGCTCTCTGGAATCTGAGCAATATAAAACCTGAAGTTGGAAAAAAACAATAAAATTTTTAAAAATGCCTAGGTGTTACGTGGTGTGTGTGTGTGTGTGTGTGTGTGTGTGTGTGTGTGTGTGTGTGTGATGAAGCTTGACGCTAGCTGATTTGCTTCTTGCAGGGGCTTCATATGTGCCAGATGCTAGCTGAGCATCCTACTCACAGCCCTTAGTGGTCAGTGCCACAGCAACCCCTCCAGCATATAGGTAAAGAGTCTCATAGTACCTAGGGATTGCTTAAGCAGAAATGTTTTCCTTCAGCGCTGTCTCCACCATCCTCTTGTTTACCATCACCTTGGTTCTACCTCCTTTTTTCCATGCTAAGGCTGGAGCAGACTGTCTCTATGGCCCAGCAACTTCCAATGCTGGTAATCTTCTCAAGGCAGGTCTCAAGTCTCAGCACCAAGTCTCTTCAGAGGACCTGTGGCAGAGTAGTCACCATATTCTGCAGGACAGGGCACAGAAACTACACTCACAAATACCTAAGGCTTGTCCAGAAAACTCAGCACAATAAGAAGCCAGTGGCATGGGAAGAAACTTGAGGGAAGGGTCAGCAAATGAAATCTGGAGCTGGGTCACAAGCAGTGGTACCCTTCCTGTGCACCTGCCACTGAACAGGGCCTCAGATCCGGTGTGGCTCGGGTGGTGGAGGCTCTGCAGACTGTGTTTCTTGTTTTGAGTATGTCACTAGGGAGAGAAGACATGTGTTAGGAGAGTTTCAACCTCGGCTCTACCCAAGTTCTGTTAGAAGTTTAGTTCCATATTTCATGGACAATTCAGCACATCCCAGGCCTGCTCAGTGCCCCCTGTAGGGACTGTTACAGGCCTTGGATGCCAAGTTCAGGGTGGGCCAAGGGAGAATAAAGGCAGAAGCCTGTCATACTGCACAAAAGAGTTCTGCCTCTATTTCCTCATCTAGGAAATGGGCATGCTTCTGTCAAAACTTCTGGATTACTGGATCTAAAGCATTCATCATAGCACTCTGTCCTTGGGTGCTCACTCAGTGTTGATTAAAGTATTAAAATTGTGGCAGAATGCTCCTATATAATCCACAACTCTGCATTTGCATCCAGGACCATTTCCATACCTTTGGTGCTGCACTACCAGATAACTTCTATAAGCAGTGGCCTGGGGAATCTCATTCTCCCTTATAGACCAGGTATAGCCAGGTCCTTCCTCAGCACCCAGGTTCCATAGCTGCTGTCCTGTAGCTCTGGTCTCTTCTCTACTCCTTGTCTGTGCCACCACAGGCTCAGCTGAAGGAGAGAAGGCTTATCACACTGCCTCATGAAGCCATGCCTTCCCATCAGCATTCTTGGACCACAAGAATGTCCATCTCCCTCTCATTTGGCCTAACCATATGTGGCCTCTAGTTTATGGTAGCCACTGAACCCCAAAAGTGCTCAATGACCCCAGAGAGGGTAATAGAAATAGATAGCTTTTAACTACGTGTCTCTTTGTCTTTAGTCATTTTCTAATTGAAAGGTCTAGAGACAGATGTGAACCCACACCTGTAATCCCAGCACTCAGGAGGTAGAAGTCAAAGCTCAAGAATTCAAGGCTACTCCCAACTACATAGTGGGTTTGAGGCCAGTTTTGGCTACCTGAGACCTTGTCACAAACATACAAAAATTTTAAAAAAATAGACTAGAGGTCTAGATGTGAAACCTTCCACAGCTCTGGATGAGCATGCCCAGGATATATGTGTGTCTGCTGGCAAAGAGGTAAGGTGTCCCAGGATCACATTCAGATGATTCAATAGTTGGAGATGAGCAGTAAAAGAACCTAGAAGTTATCACCATGGCACCAGTGTCCCCATTCTCAAGAAACAGGGAGGCCAGCTGACCAGTCACAGTATACAGGCAAACCTGGGCCCCTGAAGTTTTTTGATTAGCAGACATTCCAGAAGCCAATTCTTCTGGGCCTTCCTAACCCAGTTCTATTCAGTGCTGGAGCCACTGAATTTGGAAAGCCTTCAGCAGAGGACAGTGATGGAGAAGTCCTCACCTTGGGGTTCTTCACACACAACGGCTTCCAGGTTCTCCCCCTTCACGTAGTCTGCATTGAGGCCCTCTGCAAAGAGCCAGAGCAAAGTAAAGGAGGCACAAGGAAACAAAGGATCCCTCATGATTGAAAACTCCTGACTGAGTCCTCTTTGACAGTAAACTCTGCCAGCCCCCCTGTCCCTGGATCACCAACACATCATCTTCTTGACAAAGACTGGCCACCAAGGAGCAAATTGCCAAGAACTTCTCATCCCATCCTTGCAAACAGCATCATGCATCAAAGGCCCAACAAACCTACCCCCCTTCCATAAAGGACCACTGCCAACATGTCAAGACAACAGCAAAGAGGGTATCAAATGACAGTGCTCTGGACCATCCATAGGACCACATGAGGCCCAGAGTCCAGGGAGGTGGAGAGGGAGAAGGAGCCAAGAGCTAAGGGGATGACTGATGAATGCAGGGTACGGAAGGGCAGATATGGATGTGCAGGGCTCACTCTGGAAATGCCAGCATATGACCTTCCCAGCAGCACCTGCATGCACAAGGAAGCCAACTAGCTTCTCCTGACCACAGGAATGACTGATGTCTCCACCCATGCTTGGAGGGCCAGGGTCTACAAACAGCTGCTCTACTGTAGTTTGTGATCTGGCTTCCCCCACCCCCACATTATCCTCAAGGGCAATGAAGCAACTCAACAAATCATCCTCTTCACTCAGGGACTTGGAGCAGCCCTCCACCCCTGTTTGTATAAGTCTTCTTATCTTCTGTGTCTTCTCTCTCAATAACTGAGGGCCTGAGGGAAAATAGGTTCTGATTCTAACTGGCCAACTCACTGGACACAAGTCATTTTCCTGACTTAATAGCTGTTGGGTTCAAAGCAAAAGCCAGATGGGCCTGTGGGGGGAAAAAATGTAGGCAGTATTCTTCAGCAGGGGTGGATAACTACCATGCAAAGTCAGGCAGGTGATGGGCCCAGTGCCAATGGGTGGGAGCTGGAAGACATGCCCCAGGCTCCCAGACCACTGCCCATATTCCCAGTTGGCAAAAAGGAGATAGCCTTTTTCCTGTAGTGGCTTCTGGGATATGTTCACCCATGGGTATCTGAGTGCCTCCTCTCTACCCCATGGACATCCCTGACTCCTGCTATCTTGGGCCTGGAAATAGATGATGTGGCAGGAGGCATCCTCACAACATATCAGGAAAAGCTACAAATGGTATGGTCACAGGCAAGTTGGTGAATGCCAGGGAGAGAGGTGAGGTAGAGAGCAGGGAGAAGGGAATAATGAGGTTTCCAGGGCCAAAGCACAAGAAACATGAGTAAGTCAAAGCATATTGTTACCTTGCCCTTCTGCTGCATCTGAAGGCAAGACACAAAGCTTAGAACCCTGGAGTAAGATCTCAGCTCCAGGCAACAAACCCATTGGGTATTTACATAAGATTCACTGATACTTGGCACTGAGGGTGGGCAGGGAAACTGAGTGTTCCCAAAATGGGAACCCCTTTGGTAACAACAGAGGTCGGAGGCCAAAGAGGTAAGGGCAGGTCCTCCTAGCAGCCACCTGCCAACTCCCTGGAGCTTTCTATCTGCCCTTCCAGATCTCAAATCACTGGAGGCCATGGTTGACTCTAATCGGCAGCCCAGCTGGACCATAGAGATTAGAATCAAACACTAAAAAGTTAGCCACACACACACAAGCATCCTTGGAATCCTTCCTGATCGTGTACCATCACAGTGCAAGTGGCAGTCACACTGTCCCACAAAGTTCCACAATGGCCAGTCAAGACAAGTGCAAGCTTGAGTTCTAGCTACAGACATGGAAAATGCAGGCTAATCCAGACTTGAACAAGGTCAGCAGGGGGCACTGTGGCAGCACAGTGAAGCATAGATGATGCAGCCACAGACTGGCCAGAGAGAAAGCTCCTTGGAAGAGGACACCCCAGGCCTGAACCATAAGAGTAGAGAGGAGCAATGCAGAGAGGAAACAGCAAAAGCTGTACCCTGGAGAAGGCAGAGTATATAGACAGAGAAAATGGCTATAGGGAAGGAAAAAAAGGAGGGAAGACTTCCTGGGGACAGGGAGAAGCCAAATGGCCAGGACTTTGAATGCCAAGTTCAGCTCAGGGTCTGGGCTGTGACCTTGTAGTCATCAGGGAACCTGGGGAAGTCCAGGTATTTTTAAACAGGTTGCACTGAAGAAGGTGAAGTGTAAGGGAGACAGAGTCAGAGAGGTTGAAAAAGGCCTTGGCATGGATGGGCAACAGTAAGAGGGAAGCACTGTAGGACTCCAGACTTCTAGCTTGGGAGGACAGATACAGGAGTTGGGGAGACAATGAAGTCTAAGCTCTAAGCCCCACACAAGCAAGTCAGCTTGCCTAGCCTGCTTGTTCAGCTTGTCAGCCCTCCTAACCACCATGTCCTTAACAAAGCAAGTAGGCTAGATGAGGGTTTTACCCAGACTCTCCCAGTCTCTGTCCCTTCCTGTTCCACTATGACCTTGGCTGAAACCCCTCCATCACATGAAGCTATGCTAGGCTTCTCTCATCATTATCTGTGACCTCATTCATTAAACCTGTAAATGTTACCTTACCTGGGAGAGGGATCTTTGCTGACACAATTGAGGATCTCAAAATGACTGCATTCAAGATTTAAGTTGGAGACAGCATTAAAGCCAAGGAACACCTGTATTGCCTGAAAAGCTGAAAGGTATAGAACAGCACTTTCTCCAAGGTCTCTGCGGGGAGTGTGGTCCTATGAGTATCTGTTTTGGAGACAAGGCCTTACACTATAGCCCAAGCTGGCCTGTAACTCATTCTGTAGCACAAATTGCCATGGAATCACAATAATCCTCCTGCCTTAACCTTACTAATTCTGGGGTTACAGACATGTGCCATCACATTTGGCTCAGAAAACAAGTTTCAGTTGTTTGAAATCACAACGGTTCTCTGTCCTAGAAACCACAAGAAGCTTAGACAGCTGAGCTGGGTAAGAGTGCTCACTAGTGAACCTTTCTGGTATACCCTGATGGCTCCCAAATTGGGGCATGGAGAGAGGCATTGGGGCTGAAGGGCTTACATTTTCATTGCTAAGGCTGAAGCCTTGACTAGACTCCCTAACCACAGAGCAGGAGAAATTATGAGAAAACCATGTCACAAATGGACTGGATGTAGTACTTACAGCAAAATTAGACTTTTGTCACAAATGGACCTGATGTAGTGCTTCCAATAAAATTAGACTTTTGACACAAATGGACCTGATGTAGTGATTCCAACAAAATTAGACTTTTGGCAGTTATGAAGACAGAACCAGGCCTCTAGCTATTCCCAAGGTCTGCCCATCACTGTCTAAGAGCATCACTGAACAGGAGACTGGCTAGAAATTAATAAAAAAAAATTTCCTAAATGACACTAATGACTTTGATCAGTCATGCAGAGTAGCGTGTTTTTCTTAGTTAATTTAGCTCAAGTTCAAAGTGTTATCTTTTTATCTCTTCACAAGGCCATCTGTAGAATGCTTATCCAAACTCCTGCTTCCCCCTCTGGCCAGCAAGAAGCTGAGTTATTCTCCCCAAATACTGTGAGACCAGGACCATGATCTCTTCCTTGAGGAGAGTATATAGAGATGGCAGCCCCAAGAGCAGCCACGTGGGTGGACTCCCCATCTCATTGCCATCTGTCTGCTAGGGGAGAGGATGGGAGGAGAGCTGCCATGCCTCTGGAACAGAAACTTCCTAATACTCCCTCTGTTTTCTAAGGCACCAAGAATAAGGCTGGAAGAGATGGGGATGATAACCATCTTCCCATTTCCTTGTTCCAGGCACAGTCCAGGAAGGTGACACAAAGAGCTGTCTCCACATACCATGTACAACCTGGGCCCTTTGTGAATGTGTTCAAAAGGTCTCCCTCCAAATATTCTACCAGATCCAGGGTAATCGTTGGCCTCATCTAAGCCATCAGTGGGTGGGACCCCCATCCTTTTAGTCAATTAGAAAGTCCCTTTGCTTTACAGTTGAGGGGGTAGGCAGAGGTAGGAAAAATCTAGTCTTCATCCCCAATATTTCCTTGTTCCTAACCACCCTACCACCAAACTTGTGGATGCATGTGCATGTGGTATCCTTGATGAAAAATGTTCTACAAGAGCAAAAGAAAAAGGCAATACTATGGTCAGATGATGAAACAGTTGTAATGCCCAAACTCAAAGCGTCCCAGGAACCAGGTTAGTTTCCTAGGAATCTCAGGTCCAGGTGCCACCAAAGGCAAAGGCCCATAACAAGGACATGTAGAGACTGAAAGAGATGGCCCAAAGCTTCCCAGAAAAATCGAAGAATCTGAGGAAGGTGGGGAAAGGGGAAAAGTATGGCTGAGTCATGTACCCTCCCTTGAAGCATAACTTTCCAGCCCTGAAATAGAGACATTCTACTTGACATATTGATGCTGTGGTACTGAAACCAACAAATCTGGTCCTTTTTTTCTCCCTCAACAGCATCGTCAGAGGCTCCATGCCATGGGGTGAAAATAGCCTTCTAAGACTGGAGACCCTCTGTAACTATTTGATTTCCCCATAGGTACTGACTGCACTCATGGCTACAGCCTGCAACAAAAGCAATCTGCCCTCTAAAATTCCAGCACATAGGAATGAAAAAAAATCACTCTGATTTGTCTTTCATTACTACACCTTAAAATAACTTAGGAGTTCATACATTTTTAAATGATCTGACTTAAGGAGGAACAGAGGCATCCAGGTGACATATCAAGAAATTAAGATCAGAAAGGAGCAACACCAGAATCATGAGAGGCCTGAAGATGTACACTGCTGTGCCAAAGATACTCTAGTATACCATGGTATTCTAATTGGCAGTAGAAGGGGCTGTGACACCGGACCTCTGAAGGCCCAACATCCACTTGGATGAGATCTGAGGTCATAAGGATCTCTTGGGGTTCCTCCCAATCTATGGAAGTAAAACATCACAGTGTTCACTGAGCTTCGTTCCAACAGAAGTATGGCCTCTTCTAGTTGAAATGCCTGGAAAGTCAAGATCACATAGTCTGGCCCTATATGTTCTTCCAGACCAGGATACACTTTAGTTCAGCCTGAATTTGCTTCTAAAGATGTACAAAGTGTACCCCCTAGGAAGCCTACTGCTATTGAGCAGGTAGGGGAAAGGATGAGAACTTGCCTGGGCCCCTTTCCCTGCTTGGGTGTATACTTACGCTGAATGCTGAAGCAAAACTTCTTCTGCTGGTAGGAGATATAGCTGGATACAGCTCCAATCAGGGCCATGGCCAGGGCACTGGCAACACCTGCAATGGTGCCAGTTTCTGTCGACATGCCTGGATGTGGAAGAACAAATAGAACTGAGTAGACAAGACCCCAAACTCCAAGTGACAACAGTTCATTCAGGATTCTGCTGCTCTGATAGCCTCAAGTTATGCTGGCTCAGATGTCCATAATCTCCAAGTCCATGTAGAAGAGCTATGCCACAGATACCCAAGGCATGGCAATGACACAGTGGCCCCTTGGATTTACCAAGTGCTTCCAGTGTTCCATAAAGACTTTCATCTTGAGAAACATGAGAGGCAGATTGCAGTCCTCTCTCTTACAGAGACCCAGCCAGTTATCTGTGTCTGAAGTTAGTGGTTTCCCATTGGGCCACCTATCCCAGGGCCTAGAACTTCATGTTACTTCCACTGAATGGTTGCTCTTCTCTGCTGTTTGCCTCATGATTCTATTGGTAACTGTGGTGATTTAGATGTGAACTATCCATCTAAAAGCTCATGTGCTGAAGAATGTCCTTTATGCAGCAATGAGGAGCAATAGAACCTTTGAGATGTAATTAGATCATGAGGCTCCACCCTCAACAGGGGATTGAGTTGCAGTGGAATGAATTTCAGGGCTGCATTATAATAGCCAGCTATCTGTTTCTAAGAACCCATGAGATTAGGTGAGCAGCCTTCTCAGTCATGGGTGTCTGCTATGATAGTTCACTTCCCCACAGGCCCAAAGGCAACAGGGTCAAGTGACCATGCACTAGAACCTCTAAAACCATGACCATCATGTTTTATTGTCTTTTAAATTATATATTTTCAGTATTTTTCATGGTGATGGAAAGCTGACTAACAGAAACATTCAGGGAGGGGCAAAGAAAAGCAACTCTAAGACCAGAGTGGACCAGTGTTATTCTTCCTTGTGGTTCCAACAGAAACCTTAGGCCATAGATACCCACCAGATCCAGGGTCATCATTACTGCCATAACCACCACCACCTGGAGAAAAGACAAATATACTTAGTGTCTGCCATGACCCCTATGAACCCAAGACAAGTAGGCTTGGGCCTCCAGAAGGCCTCCTGAAATGATCGCTTCCATATACTAAGCTCTTGTTACATATAATACTCTCTAGGCTCTGGCTTCAAGTTTAATTCTTCATTATACACTAGGAGAAGTTCTCTTAGCATCCCTGTCTTACAAGGGAGGGAGCCAAGGCTTGCAGGCAGATGAAGGATGATCCAAAAGAAGTTAGACCTGACTGCAAACTACAATACCAAGTAGTATCTCCTGCACACCTATACCAAAATAGTTGAAACACAAACAAATGCAAACACATAAAACCACATCTAATATTTTCACATTCAAAATGTTCTTAAGTATCACAGAGATGCAGAATAGATTAATGCTAACGCTAATAGAAGTTAGGGAGAATGAGGGAAGAACATTAGCCCTGCTTATAAGGGTCATAGGAAAAAGAGCCTTGTGACAGAATGATTTATCTGATTATGGTGATACATTGTCACCACATGAAAAAACTGTAAGGCTAACACACACACACACACACACACACACACACACACACACACACACACACACTTCCTCAGAGAAAACCCCCTCCCCCAATTCCTGGAGAAAAACTCAATGACAAGCAACAAGAAAGATCCAGAATGTCAACTGGCCATGAGTTCATCCTGGGGCCTAATACTCACTGACAGAAGATGATGTTCTCAGGACTTGTTGGAAATTGGTAGGGGTACTATTTTAGGAGAAACTACTCTAGGATGTTGGAAGCAACAAGCACTGACATTTCTTTCACTAATCAAAGAGTCTAGGTTTACAAGTATTAAAATATTCCACTGTAGTGAAAGAAGGTAATGGGGATGAGCAGGTGGGATGTCAGAACTCTGTACTTTCCATTCGGTTTGCTATGAGCCTAAAACAATTCTAAAAATAGTCTATTTTTTAACAGTCTTGGCAGAGAAAATGAAGTTTGTTGTGTTACTATGTGGAGCTGAATCTTTCAGTTAAAAGCATTTCATAAAGGCCTCTGATTGCCTATTTACTAAAAGACGGGCTTAAGAGAACTGGCTGCTCTTGCAGAGGACTTGAGTTCAATTTTCAGCACCCACAAGGTGGCTCACAACCATTGGTAACTCTGGTTCCAGGGGATCCAGCACTCTCTTCTGGCTGCCTTAGGTACCAGGCATGCAAGTGGTACATAGACAAACAGGCAGAAAAAAACACCCAAACACAGAAAAATAAATAAATAATTAAATAAAATTTAAAACCAACAGCAGCATTTTCATTTTGTTTTGTTTTTGAGGCAGGGTATGCACTCCAGGCCAAACTGAAACTCCAGATCTTTCTGCTTCGGCCTCTAGAGCAGTGATTCTCAACCTTCCTAATGCTGCAACCCTTTAATACAGTTCCTCATGTTGTGGAGACCCCAACCATAAAATTATTTCATTGCTACTTCATAACTGTAATTTTGCTACTGTTATGAATCGTAGTATAAATATCTGGTATACAGGATATATGATATGTGACCCCAAATGTTGAGAACCACTGCTCTAGAGTGATAGACTTGGAGGCATGCATCACCACACCACACCCTGCTGAGCTCCAGCATTTTTGACAACACTGCACTGGAGAAAGAAGAGCAGGATAGAGTGCAGATTAACAAGCACTGACATTTCAGCAGTAAGTGTTTACAGTCCAATCTCCTCTGCTGTCCGAGAAGTGGTCATTGTCAAGGGTAAAAGCTAAGCATTCACATAGGCACACTTTGTGGATGTGTTCAAGTCACCAGCTTCCTGAAGTTTGGACTTAGTAATTCAATGTTTTCTTCCTTTCATCTCAAAACGGAGTATGGAAAGCCATCCTAGACAAATCTGTGAACTTCAGGCTCAGTGAGAGACCCTGTCTCAAAAATTAGGGTAGAAAGTGATTGACAATGACACTCAACATTGACACCTAGCTTCCACTTATGTGCACAATATACACACACAGACACACAGACACACAGACACACGTGTGTGTCTGTGTGTCTGTGTGTCTGTGTGTGCATATTACTCAGTTTAAATCTTTCTGTCCATTCAGTCACATGAACCTGAACCAAAGTGAACCACCTTGGTCTATCACTGGAATACTCAGGACAAAGTCATGGCCTTCATCCCTCTTTGGCTTCTGAGCTCCACTCATTCTCTCCAAGCATAGGCTGAACCAAGCTGCTCTACAAAATTCCCTGTGCAAAAGATAATATTAGGACAGATGACAAAGGGTTAGCTTTTAAACATGATCATAAAATCAGAAATGCAAAATAGAAAAGATTCTATCAAAAGTAAGAACTTCAGTAATAAAAGCATAAGCAAGATTGAGCAAGTGAGTGAGAGCAAATAAGAGAGACAGAGACACTCTTGTGCCTCAAAAAAACATTACAAATAAGTGCAATAAACTGTATGTGGTAGCACACACTTAAATTCCTGCACAAGGGAGGCTAAAACAGAATGACTATGTGTTCAAGGCCAGCTTGGGCTATATAATGAGACAGTCTCAAAAACAAAATAAAATAGTGAGATGGGGAGAAAAGGGAGAGAGAGACCTAGCATACCTATGAAGTGAAATTTAGATGTACTGTCATCTACCTGTAATCTCCACACTTAGTAGACTGAAATAGGAGAATTAGGAGGCAGAGGCCCTGTCTCAAAACAAACAAACAAGTAGAATGATAACTCCCCAAATACTGACAAATGTGTACCTGAGAAGGGACTAACTTAATCAGAAGAAAAATGCAAATGAAGCTCGGCGTGCCTTAACATCCCAACACTTTAGGAGGGGGAGGAAATGAAAAGAAGGGGAGAGTCTAACAAGGATATGGAGAAACTAGAACCCTCATACATTGTTAGTAAGGATGAGAAATTGCCCAGCTTCTGTGGAAACAGCTTAGTAGCTTATGGAAACATGAAACAAAGTTACGGCATGCACTAGCAATATCACTTCTATGGTTTGAATGTGTTCCCTAGAATTCAAGTTGCCAGAAGCTTGATCTTTAGGGTCATATGTTAATGGTATTTGAAAGTGAGGCCTTTGGGAGATAATTATGATTAAATGAGGTCATGGGGGTGGAGCTTTCAGGTTGACCTCTGGGTTTTATCAAAAGAGGAAGAGATACACAAGCCAGCATGCTTGCTCTGTCTTACAAGTGATCCTTCCCATCACATCTGGACCCAGCACAGAGGCCCTAGCAGATGCTGAGCATATGCCAATGCCCAGACATCCTTGAGACAGTTGAAAATTGTGCCCGTGTAAAAACTTCTATGTATTTGTATACAGATGTTCATAGAAACATACTTCATTCATTATGGCCTTTGGTACAGTGGTCCATGAACTGTCAAGTAACTAAATAAAATGTTTGGCAATATGTGGAAAAAGGCTCCATAATATAAAATAAATTGTTACAAAACAATGAAGAAAGAAATGGGTCAAGGACATGAACAGATCACAAAATATATTGAGTTTCTAATAACACACAGATTCAAGGAAATGAAAATATGTTTAGGACAAATGTTTTGTTCTGATTGAACTCACAAAGATTACAAAGCCATAATGCTTGCTGGACTGAGGTTAGTATTGGAGAAAATGGATACCTGCTTACTTCCTAGCGAGGCAAATGGAGGTTGGTGCCACCTTAATGGGAAATCATTTGGTAATGTCAGTTAGAGTCACATGTTTTTAAAATGTATGCATCTTATGACTCAGCAATTTTAGTGCTAGGAATTGGTCTGACAGAAACAACTGTGGCCTTTCATATTTGGCCCAACAGTGTTCAAAGAACTGTATATAATTGAAAAGATAGAGGAACCACTACACAAAATAGGCTAAAGGATAAATAAATTGTGGTATAATATAGTGTTAAGTAGTCACTGATGGTATTTCAAAATAATCTACATAATAGAGAAAAATATCTTGAGTATTACTGAATAGATACTGGTTTTAAAAGGATAGCATATGCTAGATATAGGAACACATACCTGTAATCCCAGCACACAGTCAAGCTTCCTGGGAGGCTGGGGCAAGAGGACTGCCCTGAGTTCAAACACAGGCCCAAATTTCCTCCTGTGGTGTATATTATACTGTAATTTGCTTTCAGGATACACATCTGCTCACACAGATAGTTATACAGAATACCTAGCTCTAGGGAACCTATCTGTAACTATAGTGACTGTCACTGCTACAGAGACTGTTACTGCAATGGTAGTATGCACTCCTATAAAAGGTCCCATAGAGATAGGGACCACATAGCTATAGCAACCACCATCACTTGGATGGACCCGGTAGAATAAGAGGCATTACCTCAGTAAGGAAGTTATGTGCAGTGGTTTGAATAAATCTTGCTCCATGGAAACTTGTGGTGAAAGTTGATTGCCACTGTGGCAGTCTAATGCTTTTGTCCTGGGACTAGGTTAGTTGCCACAACATTGGGTTGTTACAAAGAGAGCCTGCCCTTGTGTTTTGTCTCATGGGTCTGCGTTCATTTGACCTTTTGCTTTTCTGCCATGTTAGGGTGCAACACAAGGCATTCACTAGATGTAGCCACCAATCTTAGCCTTCTAGCTTCCAGAACTGTGAGGTAAATAAACTTCTTTTCCTTTATTAATTACTCTGCCTTGGACATTCTATTATAATGAAAGAGAATGGATTAAGATGTTGTGAATAAGCTCTGTTGTCAACAGAGGTGTCAGACTCCTAGTATCTCAAATACAAAGACAACAATGCACATATAGACGTCAGCCTTGAGTTCTACAGAGCCACTTACTGGGAGAGACAGGGACACAAGGCATGTGCTTGCCCTTCTCTGACGGCAGCTCAGTCCGTGGCTTACAGTGAGTGCCTGACGCAACCGGTTGTCAAGGACACAAAGAGTCATGGAACAGTAGAGTGATTATGCCTACAACTGTTGGGGAGGTATTCAAGTGTTTAAGGACATTGTGAGTGTCCCAGGCTTCCAACAAAACACAGCTAGGGCTTTTAGATATTTTTTAAAAGTATAATTTTTTAAACCAATAAATAAAGCTGTGCATGGTGGTGCCTCCCTTGAATCTAGCATCTAGAAGGCTAAGGCAGGAAGCTCATGACATCCAGGCAAGCTGGGGCTACAAATAAGACCCTGCCAAGAAAAAAAAAAGGAATAAACAAAAAAGGAAAAGACATTACTGCAAATGACTTACAGTTACCAAATAAAATCAAATGGGCAAACCATGTCGAAACATACTGAGTGCCTGGGCTAACCACCAAGGTATTCTCACTGTTGCAGAAATTCTCCCAGCCACATCTTGTCTATTCCCCACCACAGAACTGAGAATATTCTGTAGATAATCTGGTGTTGTCTTGTCCTGATCTGATATGGGACTTTAAAACACCCAATGTTACATATTAAGGATAGCTCACAATAAACCTGTATGTTCATGCCACACTCCCTGGTGTGTTGTAAGGACTTGAGGTGTCTGTCATGTCTCTACACTACAGAACAATAGAAACACTGGCATGTATTCTCTCATGTTAAAGCTAGAAAGATTGTGGAAATAAGTCCAAAGAAACCACTCTGGAACTTCTTCCATCCGTGTTAGGAAAAGAAGGAGGCTGCTGGCAAACAAGGGCAACAATCTGAGTCCAGGAAGGGCAAGGGAGGTGTAAGAGTAGAAGGTTTACAAACAACTCGCCTCAATAGATGCAAGAGGACCCAGTAACAAACTCATTTTGAGCCAGACACAGTCTGCCAAAATGTTGTCTTGAGAAAACAATACACAACAGATAATATATTACTTCAGAAATCCACTCTAGAATAATAACTGAAGCTATGTCTTGAAGACTAAAGCCTGGGAAGTGCACTAATTGAGTTTATAATTTATGTAAATGTGACGCTTTCCCTTCACCCCCACCCCCGCCCAATCATGAGCTTGTTTTGGTGTAAGGGATGGTGTCTGTGAATCTCACTCATGTTCCAGTTTCACCCTTTGATCTTCTTTCCTGACACCTATGATGACAGAGGGAGAAATTGAAGCCAACAATTGATTATTCTTTACAAGGCAAGCTTCAATGAGCCTAATTAAAGAATTCCCTAACACTTCTCCCTTGCCAAAACAAGTACTTTTAATGAAGAAAAGCCCCTGGCATGTCACTCAGACTTTCAATCTTGTACATGCTTACATATGCGACCACTGCTCTCATCTTCCCATCTGGAAACACCAATTGTCACCCAGGAGTAATTGGCTCATTTGCTGGTTTGCCCTTTAAATGCTCCATGTTCTCCTGACAACTGGAAGTTTCATTTAGAGGCTTTTAGAGCTTTTTCCTAGAGATGACACCACCTGGAAAGGTGTTTCTGGGGACAAATGTGACTATGGTACACTTTAAGCAAAAGAGAACACTGTTCCTATATGAAAGGCACAGTGCTTGCAAGAAAGAAGCAAATGCTTCAGTCAGGGCTTAGGGAGGGGGTCTTGAAGTATGATACCCAGACACACTCACAACTTGCAGCTTTCAGACCCTGCTACAATTTTCCATTGCAACAGGGAATAATAAGGAAAGGGTGTCAAACATCATGCCTTATCATTCTAACATCTTATCACAAATGATTGTAGAGGCCACAGTTGTAGCGTTTTACACCTATGGATTCCAACATAAACACACCCACAAGCCTGCTTATTTCTCAGACCCCATATTTAAGATCCAATTTGACATATGATATGATGAAAGGTTTAAATCATTAATAGCTGGGGGAACTACAAACATGTGACTTTGGGAAGGACATGACTATTCAGGGCAGCATGAGAAGTGAATGTATTATAATGTCTCCCCAGTTGTGGTGATGGTTATTGAAATCGACAACTATGATAAAATTTCACACACACACACACACACACACACACACACGCACGCACACGCACACACGTGTACATACACACCAGTGCATGTAAGATGAGATTTGACAAAATCCCCAGGTCAGTGGGTGACTTTATTGTACAGATGTCAGCTTCCTACTCTACGTAATCTTTGACTGTGGATTTGCAGTCAAGGATCCTTGGGAGAAGCTGGGTAAAGAGTATACAGGAGCCTTTCTGAACCATTTTAAATCTTCTACCAGTCCTAAACTATTTTTAATACAAAGATATTATTAAAAGATCTGATTTGCTAGGTGCTTCTTTAAAATATTTGTTATGTTTGAACCCTCCCACTGCATGGAAAACTGGATCTCCAAGTAGGGTGGGCTGTCTTGGTAATACCATGATACCTCCTGTGACTGTCCTACCACAGCCTCTTGGTGCTGCCTCATAAATAGGTGCCTGTTAATAGTGGGGACACTAGCCCAGGCAGGTCCCTTGGCTTAAAGAACAACAGGGCGCCGGGCGGTGGTGGCGCACGCCTTTAATCCCAGCACTCGGGAGGCAGAGCCAGGCGGATCTCTGTGAGTTCGAGGCCAGTCTGGGCTACCAAGTGAGTTCCAGGAAAGGCGCAAAGCTACACAGAGAAACCCTGTCTCGAAAAATCAAAAAAAAAAAAAAAAAAAAAAAAAAAAAAAAAGAACAACAGGGCAAAAGGGCAGCTTCTCCAGGATGGCTTACAAATGGGCCCCCACCCCCAAGAGTGACAAGGCACCTCCCAAACAAGTAGAAATATCTAAGGCTTATTTTTCAGAGGCTGAGTAAGAATGGCAGGCTTTACCTGGAGATTTGAATGGTAAACATCTGAATGAGAATTGTGTGTGGTTGGACAAAGAAATCTTCCTACCTTTATTCTTATCAGGTTTGTATCCCCCACCTCCCAGTATGTCCTCAAGATCCTTGTCTGACAAACCTAGAAAAAAATACATTTCAGTGACAAAACTATTTCAGCAGCAAAAAATAAATCTTGCCAATGACACTTGGATGTTCTTCATGGTACTGGGAATGTGGCTCAGTGATACAGTACCTATAAGGCCCTGAGAACCATGTCTGGTGCCAAAACTAAGGAGAGATGGGGAAAGAAGGAGGAGGAAGGGAAGGAAGATGAGAGAGAAGAAAGAGAATCCCACTGCCAGTATATATGTTCTGTATAACCTCCAGTCAACTTGAGTTTTTGTGTGGCCATAGAGAAAATGAATATAATCCTAGTGATTAAGTTGCATTATATGCCAAAGATGAAGAGATTTTTGTCAAAGTAAATTAAGAGCCTGACTTAACAAAGTTATCTCTTTCAAAGCTTGTTTTAGGCTTCCCTGAGCTCAGACATGGGAGCTCCCTGTCCTCTTTCTCCTGCTGGTCTTAAAGGAGCCACTATCTCTATAGCTGAAGGGAAATATACTCTATCAACAACCACATGACCTTGTTCTGAAGAGAACCTCAGCTCAGATAAGACCCCATCCTAGGACCTGGATTGCAGCTATCTGAGACTCTGAACAGTAAACTCAGCTTCTTAACTGAACAAAGGAAATCTTAACTCATTTCTTTGTGGGAGGCCAGCTGGGAGACCAGCTCCCAAATTTTACTCCAGCGTACTCTTGAGGAGAGAGGGATAACACATATTAGATAAGATAGAAGGAAAAGAAACAGAAACACAGGACAGTCTTGGGAGGGCCTGGATCATTATCCAACAGCTCCTTCTGTCTCTTCTAAAGGGCTATTTATAGGAATGCCAATGGGTGGAGCAAAAGACCCCCCCCCAGCACAGCCAAGTGTAGACCCTTCTAGTCACCTGTAGACCCTTCCAGTCACCTGGTAACCATGCACCTGGTCAAGCAATCCTCTAATGCAGCTCTGCTGGGTGAAGCAAGCCCAGATTTCACTAGGAAACCTTTGTGGGCCTCCACATTTCTATTTTCAAAAGTCTCCCTAACTTTCTTATGATTTGTGACACAACTATAAATAACTCACATGAGAAGCAGAATCATCAATTATAGTTCAACTATTAAGTACACATCTTCCTGAATGTCCTATGTGCTGAAATGCAAAGTGTGCTTAAACCCTTTCTGCTGTATTCCAAAGTACTAGAAGTGACTTACAAAAGTCACTTGTATGATTGTTTCAGTTCTAATTGATTTTATCTGCTTTGTGTCATAAGAGACCATTCTTGCTGGGCAGAATGAATGCTGTACCAACTTGATTATTTGGGAAGTATTTCTTAAAACTAAATGAAATGAATCCATCAGTTCAGGATAGTCACTAATGGTACTTGTCAAAAAGATTTCAAGTGAAGCCTCTATCAGCTACTGTGAGTCTAATAGCATCCCACTACATGAAGACTTTCCAATGACATTGGTGGTATTAGTACCAGATGTGGCTTTTGGTTTTTCATAATAAAGTGTGGCATTACACTGAAGTTTGAGAAATCTCAAGACAACATGGTTTCCCAAACAATTAACCTGCAATGTTACAAAACAACAAATGGGCAAAAGTCCATTGAATGGGTGCTATAGTTCAAATATGAAATAATCCTATAGGCTCACGTGTTGGAACACTTGACCCCCAGCTTTTGGAAATATGTCACTAAGAACTAACCTTTGAGCTTCACTAGCCTACTTCCTGTCTCTCTCTGTGCTTGCTGAGTGTGGATACAATGTGACCAATTGAGTTTTGTTGGGACCCAATCACTTCTGAAACCATAAGCCAGCCAAATGAATGAATGAATCCTTCCTCCTCTGCTTTGCTTGTCAGGTATTTAGGGCAACTAGAAAAGTAACAAAGGGTAACTGAGTGAGGAAAAGTTACTAAAACACTTTTATTTATTTATTGTTCATTTACATATTTGTTTTAATATCCTAAATTTAATTGTATTTAGTGTGTGTGTGTGTGTGTGTGTGTGTGTGTGTGTGTGTGTGTATAGGCATGCATGTGCCACAGTACACATGAAAGGTCAGAAGACAGCTTTCAAGCAGCATATCTCAATATGAGAATCCGGGTATCTCCTAGCAAGATGAGCATTCTAGAAAATTCCAAGATATGTGAAATAATGCCACTCTTCTCACTAAATTGTTTTTATCTTGTCACACATAGTAATTTCTCATAAACTGTGCTATTTGTGTTAATATGTATGGCTTTAGTATTAATCATTTTAGACTGATAATACTGTTTTTTTAAGTCTTAAATATACAGATGATAAACATTGAGGGATATGACCCACATAGACAAAAGGTATTGAGATTTCCAATAATTTCGGGAATCCCAAGATCAAAAAGTTTCAGCATGACTATTGTACAGTTCTCCTGCAGCTTGAAGTGGCCTAGATCTATAGTACTCTAAATGGCTCTCAATGCTATTACAGGTAACAAGACAGACCCAAGAACTGTAGCACTGGTCCGTAATTTCAAGCAACTAGGACTTACCTCCTCCTTCTCCTACATTTGGTTTTTTGCGGCCATCTATAACATTTTGATCATCCAAAGCATCAGCCAAGTTTAAATCATCTGGTTCTAGGGACCACAAAACAAAAGTAACAATCACTCACTGTCCTGGGTAGTTTTTATGTCAACTGGACACAAGCTAGAGTCATCTGGAAAGAGAAACCCCATTTGAGAAAATGTCTCCATAAGATCAAGGTGTAGGCAAGCATGTAGGGCATTTTCTTAATTAGTGGTTGGTGCAGAGGAGGGTCCAGCTCATTGTGGGTGGTCCCATCCCTGGGCTGGTGGTCCTGTTTTCTATAAGAGATCAGGCTGAGCAAGCCATGGGGAGAAAGCCGGGAAGCAGCACTCCTCCATGTCCTCTGCATCAATCAGCTCCTGCCTCCAGGTTCCTGCCCTGCTTGAGTTCCTGTCCTGATTTCCTTCAGTGATGAACAGTAAAGTGGAAGTGTAAGCCAAATAAACCCTTTCATCCCCAACTTGCCTTTGGTCATGGTGTTTCATCACACCATAGAAACTCTAACGAGGACACTCAAACAAGTAGATGATGTGGAAATCCTTCCTTACTTCTCTCCTCAGAGAGCTCGTCTTACCCACAGGATTTGATGGTGCTCTAGTTGTTCCTGGCCTTCTAGTTGTGGTAGTGGTGACATGGTCCCATCTCTCTGAAAATAGGAGGGAAGACAACAAGAGTCATAGGTTTAATAAAAAAAATGTATACCTACACTATAGTTTTAAAAGTCACACCAAAATAGAGTACTCTTGTCTTAGTGCTTGAAATCTATACGACCTCATAATCATTTGGAAAAAGATGCCAAAGAGATAGAAAAGGTTTAAGTGAGGGAGATTCTGATCACTCTTCTTTATAGGATGGGGACTGAGAAAAGAATGTAGCTCCACATCTCAAAACTTGATGAGTAGAGCTATAACATGAGCCCAGATCTCCTGGCCACATGGACTAAGGAGTTCTAGTGCTTAAGCATGATCCCCAAGACCTTCAAACCATGGTTTCCTCCACTATTAATCCGGCAACTGAACTACAGAAAATGCCTGGAGATTAATGGACTGGCATTTTCTACGATGTATAGAGAATTATAAACTGAAAGTGGTTAAAACAGACAAATACACACACACACACACACACACACACACACACATTCTTTTTGTAAATGGTCTTTGACTTACACAGATTCTTTTAGAAGTATGGGTTCCTTTTACATCAGTTATATGGCACTCATGAATTTTTCAATAGTTTCTTCTATTAAACTTTAGAATTTGCCATAATTATTCCTATAACTGAAGACATTCTAAGGGAAAGGTAATGACAGTGCTACAGCAAGCACACAAGAGAAAAATAGCATGAGCATAGAAGCAAAGGAGCAAAGTTGACCATCTATAAAAATCAACTAAAAATAGATCAAAGATCTAAAGATAAGAACTTTTTAAAAACATTTTGGAAAATATTTGTGACATTATATTTGGAGATATTTCCTGGATATGAAAGTATAAGCATCAAAAGAAATAATGGATATGAGCTCCAGAGATGGCTCAATGGTTAAGAGCATTGGCTTCTTGGATCCAGGTTCAATTCCCAGCACCCACATGCCTACTCATAGTTGTCTGTAACTCCAGTCCCATGGAATCTGACACCTTCTTCTGTCCTCCTTAGGCAAAAGACATTCACGAGGTACACAGAAGAAAACAAAAAAATAAAAACAGAGGAGAGAGGGGGGAAATCAAAACAAAGTATATATATATATATATATATATATATATATATATATATACTTGAGATGTCACAATGAATGACTGGCAAGACAGACAGCTTGGGCTTTCAATTTCCAAGGAGGAGGAACAAGGGGAGAGTTGTTCAGACCATGGAAAATACGAGACTTCAGCTAGATAAGACCTGAAAATAAATCAATGCACCAGCTAAAGAAGAAAAATCATAAACATCTAGAACATTTTATGAAAAGGGTATTCTTCACCAATTTGAGATTAAAGGAGAACTCCCTCAGTTTCAGGACTGTTCTCTAGAAAACAGTTAAAGACTGAATTGTCTTCCTGAAAGATCAGGTACAACGCAACCTCACTGTCATACAGTGCTGCAAGTTCTATAACTAAAAGAAGAGAAAATATGCAGATTGTAAAAGAAGGAATCAATCTGTCCATATTTGCAGATGACTTGATAATCTTCACAGAAAACTGAAAAGAATATAAACATGGGGAACTAGTGAGCAAATTCAGCAGGGTTTCGGAAATGAAATCAATAGCATCAACATGTAATAGTAATGAACATATGGAATCCAAAACCCACCATTCATAAAGTAAAAGAAAACAAATTATTAAAATATATACCTTTAAAACAGTGTGAAAAACTATTATATTCAGATAAAGTAAATCTAGAGATAGAAAGTTATAAAAATATAAACAAACAAACAAATAAATGGAAAGGATCTAAAAAAAAACAGAGATACATACTAAGTTCATGGACTGGAGAACTCAACAGAGTGGAAATGTCAGCTCCCACACTGATTTTATATATATAAATATATATCATGTATATGTTCAGTGCAAGCCTACAAAAGTCCCACTGAATATTTTTTCTAGAAATAGTCAAATTTGATCTAAAAATTTTATGGAAAGGCAGAAACCTTAGATTAGCTTTTTAAAACCTTGAAAAGAATAGTGGGATGAATCACTCTACCTAATATTAAGGCTCATTTTATAGTTGCAGTTGTCAAGATGTGGCAGATGGATAGATACACAGGGCAACAGAGTAGAATGAAGAGCTCGAAAGACTTCTGATATGCTCAAGTGATATACATATGCAAAGCAACTCAATGGAGGAAAGAATCTTTTCAGTAAAAGGTGCTGGAATAATTAGACTTCCAAAATAAAAAGCAATGGGTTTCATTTTATATAAAATCAACTGCAAATGGATGGATTATATTTGCTTAAATACAAAATCATAAAAATTTTAGAGGGAAGTATTTCAGAATTGAATGCTTGGTAAAGAGTTCACATATTTGACAACAGAATCATGACCCATAAGAGAAAAAAATGGTTAAAAAGCTGGAAAGACCAGTCAAAGTGGTGCATGCCCAACACTCAGAAAGCTGAGGTGGGAGGACCTTGCACTGGAGACCACCCAGGACTACTTATCAAGATAGTAAGACTCAGTCTCAAAAGGGGGAAGAGGAGGAAGAAGTGGCACAGAAGGATGTGGAGAAAGCAGGAAGGACAAAGAATTACAGAAAAGAAAAACAACAGGAAGTTTTAATGGAGTTAAGATTCAGTGGGCTGGAGGTACAGCTCAGAGGTAAGCATACATTTATTTACATTGAGGTCCTAGATTTGTTCCCTAGAACAAAAGGAAACAAAGAAATGGGGAAATGAAGGGAAGGAAAGCTTGAGTTGGCTTTTTTAAAAAAGTAAACAAAATTGAAAAATATTTCTGCTATAATCATTAAAAATTATAAATGGGAGAGGAGATATTGCAACTAATACTAAATAAATACAATGGACAACGTATTCCAACAAATTGTACCAAGTTCTAGAAGCACACAAACTATTAAGACTTAATTATGAAAAATAAAAATATAAACAGATGAATAATCATTTAAAAATTGAATAATCAAGACCTCCTAACTGTAGCAGGAATCTTAAAAGTTCTTATTAATAAAAACAAACCTGAGCCAGGTATTGGGGTGAACACTGGAAGATCAGAGAGACAGAACAAGCCACAGCTAACCTCACCTGGCCAACTTCTCAGCTGATCCTGTTTCCTCAGACTGGATGCCTCTGTGTCCTCATCCAGAATAAATCTCAGCTAAACTGCTGCTCAAAAGCCTGAAAGCTTAACCAGCCAAATGCTTCTAGTTTCTGGTCCTTACGCTTCATATACCTTTCTGCTTTCTACCACCACTCCCTGGGATTAAAGGCTCGCTTTCTGGGATTAAAGGCGTGAGTCACCATGCTTGGCTGTATCCTTGAACACATGGATTCTGCCTCTACAATGCTAGGATTAAAGGTGTGTGCTACCACTGCCTATCCTAAGTATCTGGTGGCTTTTCTGTTCTCTGACCCTAGATAAGTTTATTAGGGTACACAATATTTTGGGGAACACGATACTACCACACCTAACAAATAAATATCTGGGGAACAGATGGCTATAAAAATGAATTCTTTGAAGAATTCAAAGAAAAATTAAAGCTAATCCTTCTCAAATTCTTGCAGATTTGAAGAGGGGGGAATAATTCTAAATTCACTTCCTGAGACCAGCATGACCCTCATGCCAAAGCCAGACAAGAAAGCCACAAACAAGAAAACCTGCATGAACAGAGGTAAAAAAACATGAGGGAAACATTAGCAGAATTAACAGAATTGAATTAACAGAATTCAACAGCACATTTAAAAGATTACACACCATGATCAAAACTGGATTTATGCCTGGGACACGAGAATTGTTCAACAGAACTTAAATCAATAAATATTAAAAGTATGAAGCATAAAAATCATGCAATCATCTCAGTAGGCATAGAAAGAGAATTTGGCAAAATTGAACAGCTTTTTGATAAAAATTCTCAACACATTAGCTATAGAAGTTATGGTGGTTAATTTCAGTTGGTAATTTGATGAGCTCTAGAACCATCTGTGAGACAGGCCTCTGCCTATGCAGTAAGGGATTATCTTGACTAGTTTAATTGTCTTGAAAAGAACCACCCACAGTGGATGGCACCATTCTTTGGGCAGCAATCCCAGACTGTGCAAAAAGCATGAAGTGAGCTGAACATAAGTTGTCATCTCACTCTGCTTCCTAACTGTGGATGCATGTGACTACCTCACACTCCTGCTGCTATGTCTTCTCCATCATGATGGACTATACTCTCTCAAACTGAGCAAAAATAACCCTCCCTTAAGTTGCTTTTCTCAGAGTATTTTCTCACAGCAACTGGAAAAGTAACTACAGTAAAAGTAATGTAATTCAATCAAATGAAGGCAACATAGGCTAAGGAAACATGTAACACCACAGTTAAAGGTGCAACACTGAAAGCTTTTCTTCTAACACGAGGAACAAGACAATGATGCCCACTCTACCAATTCTATTCAACACAGTAGCAAGAACAAGAAAAAGCATCCAAATGTGAAGGATGCTAAACTGTGTCTGTAGGTAACAGGACTGTATGCATAGAAGATCCTAAAAAGTCAAGTGTGGTAGGGCACACCTATAATCCCAATACTTCAGAGGCAGACTCAGGAGGATCAGGAGTTCAAGGGCAGCCTGAACTATATAAGGAGTTTAAAACCAGCCTGGGCTATAAGCAAATACACAAAAAGAGACAAACTGAAAAAAGAAAACCCTGGCATATTCATGGTTTTAAAGATAGAAGAAGTAGCCATAAGCCAAAGAATGTAGGTGGCAAAAAGGGGAGGAAGCAAATTTTCCCATAGAGCCTACAAAAGGATTGCAGCACTGCTAGTATGATTATTGAAGGCCATCATATTCATTCTGCATTTTTTACCTCAACGGTTATAAGATAAATCTCTCTTGTTTAAGCAACAAGGTACGTGGTCATTATCCCTATCAGGGAAGCAAAAGGAAGCTCACAGAACTTCAGATTTCAAATGACACCCAGGCACCAACTAACATCTGGTTTGCTGCTTTGTAGGAGACACTGAAACAAGAATGTAGCTAAATAGGACCTATGATGGTTAATCCTGATGGTCAACTTCAGTGGATTAAGAAGTACTTAGGAAATGAGTAAATCATACTTCCTGGTGTTTCTGTGAGCGTATCTCTGAGGAACATTAACTAAGGAGGAAAGACCCTAAATGTTAACAGCGCTATCACAGAAGAAATAAAATGGAGGAAAGAAGAAAACTCTCCATCTGCTCCACTAAGATAGACAGAAATCACTGATTTGTCCTCTTTTAAGTTCAACATAGCACAGGACCACACACACACCAACATTTTTCAAATACAGAAAATAAGAAAATTTAAAAAAGGACATGGACAATTGATCTTTCATAAGATAGGAGAGACCAAAAGGATCAGTGGAAATAGAGAAAACTTACTTAACCTTAAGAGCAATAACTTTCTGGTTTGGGGCCTTACCCTGCATTTTTAACATCAATCAAGAAAGAGAAAGCAAGAGTGCTTACAATAAAAGTATAAGCCAGATGTGGCAGCACTTCATCTGTAACCCCATCACTAAGAGGATGGAAGTAGGACAACCTTTGAAGCAACTAGCCAGCCTAACCAAATTAATGAGTTCTAGGTTCAGTGAGAGAGCCTGTCCCCAAAAGTAAGGTGGAGAACAATCAAGGAAGACCCCAAGCATCAATCTCTGGGGTGCACATGCATGCACGCAGGTACACACACACACACACACACACACACACACACACACACACACACACACGGTCATCTACACATAACCAAATAAATATGTAAATACACCATACCACAAACACACATTCACACAAATAAACAATAGGAAAGTTTAGAGGTATAGCTTAGTGGTAGACTATTTCCCTACTATATATAAAGACCTGCATTCTATCCCTAGCGCTGCAAGTAAATAAATAAGAAGAAAAGATAAGAAAAAGAAAGCAAAATAACTAATAGATAAAAGAAGAAACCAAAAGTTAAGACATACTTTGACAAGAATGAAACAAAACCAGAACTAGCTAAAACTAGTAAGATATTGTCACTGTCACATCCATGCCTAAGAAGGAAATTCATTGCCACAAATGTTTTAATTAAAAAGAAGAAAGATCTACAATCACTACACCTTAACCTTTCACCTGGGAAACTGAGGGAAAGAAACTGAATACAGAAGTAGCAGAAGGAAGAAAATGAAGAGTGGAAATACAGAGAATAAAGATCAGAAACACAGTATATCTGAAACAAAGATGGGTTTTTAAAGATCTACAAAATGGACAATTATTTAGCTAGACTGAAAGATTTTTTTAAAGAGGGATATCAGTGGGTATACAAACAATACTTCAGGACAAGCCCCTTGACCAGCAGTAGATGGCCAACATAAAACAAACTCAATGGTATTTTGGAGGTTTTTGGTGGGTTTTGCTGTTGTTGTTTTGTTTTTTGTCTCATATTGATTGTTTGGTCATTTTTTTATCTTACTGATCTTATGCTTGTATATCATGGTTTCTGTTTTTGTGTTTTTATGGATTTTGTTTCTGTGTGTGTGTGTGTGTGTGTGTGTGTGTGTGTGTGTGTGTACTGTGCTTTTTTGAAGGGTGGATTTTTTGTTTTATTCTGGTTTGTTTGTTTCTTTTAATTTGCGTATTTTCTAAAGAAAAAAAAGATATGGAGCTGGATGGGTGAGGATGTGAGGAGGATCTTAAAGTAGACATGTCAGAGGAAACTGTGATGAAAATATATTGTATGGGAAAAACTTATTTTCAATAAAAAAGAGATATGGTTTGCTATTAAAATTAGAAATGGGATTGGAAAGACAGCATAGTGGTTAAGAACATGTACTGCTCTTGCAGAGGAATTGAGTTGGGTTCCCAGCACCCACATTAAGCAGCTCACAATCATCTGTAACTCCACTTCCAGAGGATCTTATGCCCTCTTCTGTCCTCTGCACTCATGTGCACACATAAATGTGTATATATATATATATATATATATATATATATATATATATATATATATACATATATATGTATATATATAAAATTTAAAATAAAAACAAAATCTTTTTAAAATTTAGAAGTAGAAGATATTACTACTGACCTAACAGAAATACCAATGATTTTAAAGGAATGTTTAGTCAAAGTATTAACTACATAGTCTGAAAATGGACAAATTTCAGAAAAGACACAAACTACTAAGAGTGACTCAGGAAGAAACAAAATATGAATAGACATAAAACAAAAAATAAAACAAAACAAACAAAAAATCTTCCAGGGCCTGGGGAAATTACCTATGCAAGTATGGGGAAAAGAATTTGGGTCCCCATCATCCACATAAAATCTCAGTGCAGTGGTATGCACTTGTAATCCTGATGCTGACATTGTCCTCTGACCTTCACACACATGCATGTTCCCACATACCCAGGTGTGCACTTACACACACATGAACACATACACATACACACAAAAATAGAATTAATGACAAAACACCTTCACATAAAGAAAAACCAAGGATCATATGGCTTCATTGGTGAATTCTATAAAACACTATGAATAAAGACCAATGCTTCAAAAAGTCACCCACTACCACATCTGAGAGGGTAATGGCCATTGATGACTGTTTGGGGAGGAAGGAGCACTTTTCTTTGGAAGTGTGGCTTCTGGTACGTTGTTCATGCCCCAGGGGATGGCCTCATACCCATGCACTACTAATTGGACAAACTTGGGAGTTGGGAGGGAGATATGTTATGAGGACTTAGGGGAGGATGGGGGAGGGTATAATCAAGATACATTGTATACATGCATATAATTTTCAAATAATAAATGTAAAACATTTATTAGAAGGGAAGCAAGTCACCCAGAAAATACAAAAAGATAATACTTTCAAACCCATTCAATGAGACCAATATTACTCAGCATTACTTTGATGCGAAAACCTGACAAAGACATCATAAGAAAATGCAGACATATATCTATTATGAATAAGTATGCAAGATCAATAAAACACAAGAACACCAAATACAACACAAAGGATCTGGTGGGTTTATAATCCCAGCCCTGGAGATGCTGAGGCAGTAGATCCCTGTGATTCTGAGGCCACACTGGGATATATGTATATATATATATCCCACAAGTACCAAGTACCAGGTCAGACAGAGCTATACAGCAAGACCCTGTGTCAAAATACACTAAGTGCACAAAAATGAGTTATATTTCAATTGATTTTTTTCAAAGTTTCAAAAGCAATTCAATAGAAAGATAGACTTGTGCACAAATGAGCAATTTGGAACAATTTGATGTTCACAGGAAATAAAAAGATTTTTAAAGAAAAAAGATAGGAAAATCTATGGGACCTAGTAATACACAAAGAGTTTCTAGCTCTCAGACCTGGCAGCAAAAGCATAATCAGTCAAACCTAGAACTGTTCGCTCCAGAGAAGACTTTGTTAATGGAACAAAAAGGTCAGATGAAGAATAGAAGGAAACCACATATGTAAGATTTAATGTCTAGAATATGTAAAGACTTCTTAAAACTCAACAGTAAGAAAGTCCAAAGTATGATAATATGCATTTGTTGACAGGGTCTCACTATGCAACTCATTTGTCCTGGAACTCACTATATAGACCAGGCTGGTCTTGAACTCACAAAGATACACCTGCTTCTGCTTCCTGAGTGCTGAGATTAAAGCTGTGCGCCACCACAGCCAGCATGTGCACTTCTTTGGTGTTAACTTTCAGTTGATTAGTGAAGTCTTTTTGGTTTTATGCTCTACATAATAAATGTCAATAGATATAGTCCACACAAAATCACTTGAGATCCTCAATAATTTAGGGAGTATTAAGACCAAAATGTTTAAGTGCCTCTGTTTGACAGTTCTCCTGTGGCACACAGGGCTGTTATAATTAATAAGACAGACTCAGGGCTGGATAGGTGATTCCATGGTTAGGAGCACTGACTTCTCTTCCAGGGGGCCTGGATTTGAATCCCAGCAGCCACTTGATGGCTCACAACCATCTGTAACTGCAGTTCCAGAAGATCCAATGACTTCTTCTGGCCTCTATAGGCACTGAATGCATGTAGTGCACAGACATGCATGCAGGCAAAAATACCTATACACATGAAAAATAAATACCACAAATTATAAATAAACCAATAAAATAAAATGAACATTTATAGAAACAGAACCACCAGAGAGCTACAGGGCTAGCCTGTAGTTTCAGCCAGTTAGGACTTACCTCTTCCTCCTGTACTTGGTTTCTGGCGCCCATCATTTCCATCACTTAATGCATCAGTCAAGCCAAAATTACTTCCTTTAGAGAGCCACAAAGCACAAAGGAAACAACAAACTGATTAACAACTGGGTGCAAGATTAAAAAACAAGCCTGACAAAATTTATTTTTGAGATAGGATCTTACTGTGTCCTGGAATTCACTATGTAGACCAGACTATCCTAAAACTCACAGAGATGTACCTTCCTCTGCCTCCTGAGTGCTGGGATTAAAGGTAGTGGTTTATGCCAGCAATCCTAGCTCAAAAACAAGTTGAAACAATACCCATGTTTCATTTGATCATTTTAAATAATGAGATAAGGTGAATTGAAAACTGGAAAATGCATAAACAAACACTCCACTTAAATATGTTGGACAAATAAGCATGTGAATCATAGGTTAAACCTACAATGCCACCAAAATGGTTAGAATGCCAACTAGTGAAAATACCCAAAGGTGGCTACAACATAGAGAAACTGGATCTCTCACAGAATGCTAGAGGGAATGGAGACTAACAGAATCTTCCTTGAAGAATCAACCACTTCTTATTTTTAAAAAAGTATGCAAATACCACCTGGTCTAGCAATCACACTGTTGGGCATGATTCCTGGAGAAAGGAAAGCTTATACATACAAATACAGCCACACAAGAAACTCCACAGCAACTTTACTCACAGTAGTCCCAAAATAGAAAAAACTCAGACATCCTTCCATACAGAAAGCACTATGCAAACTTTGGTACCTCCAAACTATGAAAAAGTCTTCATCAATAAAAATAAACTACTGATCCACCCAACAAGTTGGATGCATCCCAACTGAATCAAGATACATGAAAAAAGCCAATTCCAAAAGATTGTCTACTTTTTCATCACAATTACATAACCTTCTTGAAATGACATTTTAAAAATGGAAAATAGTTCTATCATGACAGTTAGGGTGTTCGGCCATCCAATCACCAGAGCAGGTCAGCTCAGGCACTCTCTCGACCATTGCCAGTAGTCTACAGTGGAGGTAACTTTGTGGATTTCTGGGGACCTCTTTAGCACTCTGCTTCTTCCTATTCCCCTGAGGAGGTAGGATGGGGGAATCCATGGCTGATATGTGAAATTAAGTTAATTATAAAATAAAAATATTTTTAAAAAATGGAAAATAGATTAATGGCAGCAAGGAATTAGGGAAGAGATGGGGAAAGGAGGACGGAACTGAAGGAAGGCTGGTATGGTTGTACAATGGGATCATGGAGTACTTTCTTTCTTTCTTTTTTTTTTTTTTTTTTTTTTTTTTTTTTTTTTTTTGGTTTTCCAAAACAGGGTTTCACTGTGTAGTTTTGGTGGCTGTCCTGGATCTCGCTCTGTAGCCCAGGCTGGCCTCAAACTCACAGAGATCCACCTGGCTCTGCCTCCCAATTGCTGGGATTAAAGGCATGCGCCACCGCCTCCCAGCCTGGGATCATGGAGTACTTTCTAACTAGAACAGCAGATGCACAAACCAAACCTGGGTAAAGAGAACATGGACCTTAATCTATGATGACCTGCAAATTAATTATTAGCATTAAGTATAATGGCACATGCCTTAACCTCAGAGGGAGAAGGGGGCAAATTGGAGGCTAGCCTTGGCTACATAGTAAGACTATAAAAAATGAAATAAGTAAAATTTTTCCCAAGCCAAAGCCAAATGAAAGTAAAATTTTAATTTTAAAACACTGGATAAAGACAAATTTGAGAATCATCATAGGGAAACTTAGGAAAAATTAAATTTTGTTTTAAATTGCTAAATGTATTTAGGGTAGTGTGTTTAGCAGTGCTGAAAAATTACTATAAAAAAGTAGAAATATAATTTTTATTGAAGTATGGCCTGGGTGTGATGGTGTACACTTTTAATGCCAACTAGGTGCATAGGCAGCTGGACCCTGTGACTTCAAGGCCAGCCTGATCTACATGGCATGTTCCAGGGCAGTTGGAGCTACATAGTGGGACCCTGTCTCAAAATAAATGAATAACAACAACAACAAAATAAATGAATAAAATAAACCTTTTCTCTGACACAGAAGTATGTTTAAATGGTTTGCAGAATACCCCAAAGTCACAGATTTACGAATTCTCAGCAGCATGAGCCACTTTTCTCTGAAGATAGTTTTCCTTGAATTACATAAACCAAGTAACACCTAAAGATTTTATTTAAATAACAACTATTACTCCAACTTGAATATGTATCAGACATTTCCTTACAAATGAATAGACTTTTCTATCACCTAAACACAAACCAGATAGTATCTGTTTTATTTGATTATTTTACTTTATGTCTGAGTGATCTGCCTGCATGCATATCTATGCAACACTTGCAGGACCATGAAGCTGGATCCCTTGGAACTGGAGCCAGTTGTGAGTTGCCTTGTGGGTGCTCACAAAGCCACATCCCCTGAAAGAGCAGCCACTGCTCTTAAGTACTGAACCACCCCTCCACCTTGATAGTATCTGTTGTCAATAAGAAAATTTGAAATTTAAACCAAAATACAGAATTTTCAAAAAACCTTTACTGGTGACTGTGATATGAACATCTTTTCAACAGCTAGCTGATTTTTAATTTTTTGTTCTATTGATTTATTTATTTGAATATTTCTTTACTCTTTGTTTTTTGACAAGGAATCTTGCTATGTAAACTTGGCTACCCTGGAATTTACAATACAGACCAGATTAGCTTCAAACTTTGAGTGATCTCCCTGCCTCTGCCTCCACAGGGCTGGAATTACAGCATATGCCACTTCATATGGCTTGCTAAAGGCTTTTTTTCCCCAGTGGGGTGGGTGGTAATATTAATCAATGTGATTTTGAAATATAATATAGTGAAGTATGGGCACTGTGTATTAGTCAGGGTACCAATGTTTCCAAGTGACCAGTGCATGGTGTTATGAAACCATGAATGGGCAGAAGATCCATTTAAAAAACAGGAGAGTCCAATGGGACTCAAAGAAGCTTAGCAAGGATGTATCACAGATATGATTCACACTTCACACATTTATTCTGGGATAAACAACCACTGTTTGGGCTTTGGTGTCCTGTCTAAGAAGAATGTCTCAACTGATCCCAAACCACATTAAGTTCTCTTTCCTTTTTCTACTGCATATCTACGTGAGCCTGGGTTCTCTTCATATATTTCACTGGACCTCAGGAGCTTACAGCACAGTACGAAAGCAGATATAAGAATCCAGATGAAGCCTGGCATAGTGATGTACATCTTTAGTCTAAAAAGGTCTCTGGCTTGAGAATAAAAGTTGCAGAGATGCTTGTTTGAACTAAAATTGTTAACTGCAAAAAGATTTTGGTTATGGATTTCTTCATATTTGGAAGGCTAGTGCCAGAATTTATCATTTGAATTTTGGGACTTAAGAAATGAACAATAGAGATTTAATTGCAATGGGACAATTTTGAGTTTACTTATAGTAATGACCTAGGAACTGTTGTCTAGAATTTGGTTAAAAATGGAACTGTTTAAATAAAGAAATTTATTGTTTCTACCTAGGGTCAAGATGTGTATGCATATATGCTTTATTAACTGGTGATTCATGAATTGTATTGTGGAACTGTTTATGTAAAAATGGAATTACTTATGGAACTGGTTTTGTTTTACAAATGGAACTGTTTAAACAGAAGTTTGGGTTTTATAACTAGGCTTGAGATTCTGCTTAAAAAATTATAAAAGGGAGAGTTAATATTCCTTAGTCTATTTAATTTAAAAAATATTTTCTTTGAGTGGATTAATGACATGTTTTGTTAGTAAGAAATGCAAATGGGGTATACTAAGAGACTACTTTTAAAGTGTGTAAAGAGTTTTATTAAACTGCTTTTGGATGTTTTGCTAAAAGTTTTCAAAGTATTAATGGTTAGATTGAGAATATTGCTTTTCAATATGGGTTTGTAGGAATTGTATAAGTTTGGGTTTTTTCTAACTAGGTTTGAGATTTTGTTTAAAAAATTATAAAGAAAAGGAGGAGTAATGAGTGAATTAAGGTTGAATGTATGTTTGCAGAAATTATGTTTTTTTTTTTTTTGGTTTTTCGAGACAGGGTTTCTCTGTGTAGCTTTGCGCCTTTCCTTGAACTCACTTGGTAGCCCAGGCTGGCCTCGAACTCACAGAGATCCGCCTGGCTCTGCCTCCCGAGTGCTGGGATTAAAGGCGTGCGCCACCACCGCCCGGCCAGAAATTATGTTTAATCTATTGGTATTAATGCACCCTGGTTTTGTGGAGTTAAGGAAATATTTAAGTTTGATGTGAATAATCGAAGTTTTTCCTACGTTCTGTTAGCAAGAAAATTCAAATGATTAAGTTAAAGTTGTAAGACGGAGAAAATTGTTAACTATATATAGCACCATATATGCTAATTCAAATGGTTCTGTTAAGAGTTTGCTTTGTGTTGTAAGATTGAGAGAATTGTGACTATGTATAGCAATAATTTTGTTAACCTGTTAATGGTAATGATGAAGCTAAGGGATTCTTTAAGTTTGTAGTCGCCTTAAGAGTTTTTGGTTTAGAAAGGGCTTGAGGCAGCTAAGACTGCTGTAGTCACCTTGGACCTAATCCAAAAGAGAAATGCCATCTTTATCATCCTCTACTCCCATATTGGGAGGTGTAACACCTATGGAGATTGCTGTAAGCCATTAATAGTTATTTTTTATATATTAAGAAAGGGGGACCTGTGGGAGCCCATTCTCGGGTTCCTCGTGGCTTTACCCAGCAGGTCCGCATAGAGGATGATTAGGACCACGGGCCTGAGTGCAGGTGTCTGAGATGGTCTGCACTTGGCTGTGCTGGGGGAGGAGGTCTTTTGCTCCACCCCTTGGCATCTCTATAAAAACCCTGGGGCAGAGACAGTCGGGCCGTTGGAAAAGGTTCCAGGCCCTCTCGAGGCTATCCTTTATTTTCTATCTGTTTATCTCCACAAGATTCTCTGCAATAAATCCTTCTATCTAATATTTCCTGCTGCTCACACTCAAGAAAACTCTGGGGAACTGTGGGGGTGGTTGGGTAAATGCCCCACATCCCAGCACTGGAGGTCAGGGGTAGGTCAGAGGCAGGCAGATAGATCTCTGTGAGTTTGAGGCCAGCCTGGTCTACCTAGTGAGTTCTGGTCTATATAGTGAGTCCCATGCTATCCTGGGCTAAATAGTAAGATCCTGTCTCAAAGCACCACAGACATGCACAAAGAGTCCAGGTGGATCCTATTCAAGCCAGACATTACAGAAACTCATAATGTCACTCTTTACTCTAAATTGTGTTTTCACCTTATAAGCAAAGTTATTTCTCATAAAAGTCTGCCACATATGCCAATACATATGGCTTTTTATTTTCTTTAGATTAATATCAGTTTTTCAGTTTTAAGTTCTCAGCTGAGAAATAGTTATAGATGTGACCCACATAAACAAATTCTCTTGAGATCTTCAAAAATTTAGAGAAAATGTTTGAGCATCTCCATTCAAGAGTTCTCCTATGGCTTGAGGTTGTCCCCTTCTGCCAGACCATGAATAGCTCATGTTTATACTATAGTTAATAAGAACAGACCCCACCAGGAAGCTACAGGGCTAGCTTGTAGCTTCAGTCAGGTGGGACTCCCCTCCTCTTCCTCCTTCTGTACCTGGATTCTGGCTGCATTCATCTCAATTACCCAAAGAATCAATAAAGTAAATTTCCTGTCTTAACATACAGCATAATAACCAACCAGACAGTATTCTGTTGAAATAAATCTAATATTCAGATGGATTTTTTGCTGGCTTTCATATATATATAAAACCTCTACATATATCATTCTGATATTGCCCCAGATGCCTCACTTCCCTTCTCAGAGGAATCTTGCCGTCCTCACATCCCATTTTAGGCAAGCTTGTTACCTGCTGGATTTGCTGGAGCTCTTGTTGTTCCTGGCCTTCTAGTTGTGGTGCTGAAGTGGTCCCATCTCTCTGAAGGGAGGATAGAGGACAACAAGAGGAGCAAATTAAGTAGTGTGTATGTGTGTGTGTGTGTGTGTGTGTGTGTGTGTGTGTGTGTGTGTGTGTGCTGCTTTATGGCTTGCAGAAGACATGTCATGAGGAGAATAGCCTTGGTGTCATTCCGTGAGGCCATTGTAGGTGAGGGTCTCCAAGGAATCACACTGAGAAGTATGATAAAATGACATGGGTTCTGGAGCTGGAAATATAGCTTAGTGGTTAAGAATTACTGTTGCTCTAGCAGAGGACCCAAGTTTGGTTCCCAGAATCCATATCAGGCAGCTCTCAACCATCTGTAACTCTAGCTCCAGAGTATCTGAACTTTTTTCTGGACTATATCATACCTTCCCTCATGTACCCATACACACTTAAAATGAAATAAAAGTAAAAGAGAAAATAACTTTGTAGATGATGTAGGTTCAAGCTGTGGTGTTGCATGCCTTTAATTCCAGCACTCAGGAGACAGAGGCAAGCAGATCTTTGTGAGTTCAAAGATGGCCTGGTCTGCACAGTGAATTTCAGGACAGCTAGAGAAAGACTCTGTTTCAAACAAAAAAAAAAATGAGAGAACTATAACAGGTCAAAGTTCTCTTTTTGTACAGCAGGAAAATAGCTAAGACAGATAGACATTCTCTCATTATTCAGTATACATTAAATGATAAAGGAAGATAACACATGTATGGCTCTACAACAAAAGCCCTGCACATGTAACAGAAAACAAACAGATAGACAAAGATGCAACTAATTTGCTTGCATGTGTCTGCTTTTCTAAAGGGAATACAGTGATCACTAGTGGTTGCTTTTCATGGTTGTTTGCTTGACTCACGCTTTACTGAGGAAGTTTCTTTTAGTGCATCCTCCAGATTAAAATCATCCAAGTCTCCGTATCCTACAAATAAAAAGATAATTTTAAGTTTAGGTGGTTTTTAAGGAAAACAGTAATACTGAAATATTTTCTTTGTCCTTACTATTATTATTTGTGTCTCTGAGAACTGAACCTAGAACCTAGAATGCACTGGACAAGTATTTCACCATTGAGGTGCACTCTAAAATATACTCTTGACATGGTCTTTGCTATTTAATAAAGGAGGATGGGAATGCAAATGGAAAACAAAAGAAAGCTAAAGTATCTATACTTACATCAGAAAAAATAGGCCAGAAGTCAAACACTTCAGCATGGTACAAAGAAACAGATCATTAGATAATGCAAAATGGCTAATTCATCAAAAAGGCAAAGTGCTTGTGATATATATGTGTCCATCATCAGAGCACCCAAATATATAAGGCAGTCATTAATAGATAGGACTAGACACTATAATACAGTAATAGCTTCCATCACCAAATAGATGATCTAATCAGATCAAGGAAATGCTGGGTTTTGCAAGAATTTACAGACATTCTTTGCAAATGAACACACAAAGAATATTACAGATTGTGCATTAATACACAACGTACATCCCATCAGTGATTGTAGAAGACTAGAATCATAACAAATATCTTTTCTGACTACAATAGCATGACAATAAAACTAAATAGTGAGAAAAAGCTTGAGGAACTCACAAATACATAGAAATTAAACATCACTCTTCTCGACAATTAATAAGTCAAAGAAAAAAGTCAAGAGGGAAATCAAACAGTTTCTTGAGACAAAGGAAAATGGAAGCATGATACGCTCAAACTGAAAGCAGTCCTACAGGAAAGTCTCCATCAAAACAGGCAATGATCTCACATGGTCTCATGTTACTCCTCAGAAAGCTAGAAAGTAAGACAAAGGAAAAGCCAAACATAGCAAACGGTTAAAAAAAATAAGTTCAGAATGAAAATAAACAAAACAGAAACCAGAAAAATGAAAAGATGGCTCAGTGGATGGAGTGCCTTTTGTATGAGTATAAGGACACAAGTTTGGATCCCCAGCAATCCTGGAGAAAAATGCATGTGATGACATGAGCTGCTAATCCCAGCCTTGGGGACACAGGGGTAAGACAAGCTGAAGTGATGGGCTCCAGAGTCTCATGTAGTCCAGGTTGGCCTCAAATTTCCAGTGTATCTGAGGCTAGATGTAAACTCCTGATCTACCTGTGGTTTTTTGTTTTGTTTTGTTACCTTTAGATAAGTTTTCAGCTACAACAACAAATAAAAATTAGAGAAGACTCAAACAAACTCAGAAATAAGAGAGGAGACATTGCAACTGGTATCACAAATACAAATGATCTTAAAAGCCTACTATTAACAGCTATTTATCAATAAAGTGGGTAATATAAAAGATATTACTGGCATTTCTTTACTTATATAATTGTATCTTTTGTTTGCATTATGTCTGTGCACTATGTTCATGCAGTGCCTGCAAAGGCCAAAAGAGGGTATCAATTAGATCCTCTGGATCTGGACTTATAGATGAATGTGATCTGCCATGTGAGTGCAGGGATTCAAACCCAGGTCCTCTGGAGAAGGAATCAGTGTTCTTAACTGCTGGACCATTTCTCCAGCCCCACAGAAGAAATAGTTGAATTCACAGAAACATGTAACCTTCCAAGATCAACCGAGAGAAAAATAAGAAATGTGAATAAATCAAAAACAACTAAAGAGAGTAAGCCAGTAATAAAAAGTCTCCCAGACTTCACCATTAATGAATTCTATCTAAAATTGAAAAGATAACCAATTTTTCCACAGCCCCCACTCTGGGGTGGGTGGGAACTGTTTATAAACTCATTTTTCTTGTCTCAAAGACAGACAAGGACACTACAGGAAAACCATGGGACAACATTCTCTGATTAAATACAAAGGCAAAATTCTTCAACCAAACATTATCAAATAAGATCCAACAACACATTAAAAACACCTTTTACCATTGTCAAGTAGGATTCATCCCGGAGATAAAAGAATCATCATAAATCAATACATGGAATACAGTGTACTAACAAAAAATACATGATACTAAGCAAAACCATATGATTATCACAATAATTGCAATAGTGCATTTGATAAAATTTAATATCTGTCCATGTTCAACACTATCATAGTGTGGAGCCCATGGTCAATGTGTTTTTACAGCACGAGTAAATATAGCCAGTTATAGAATCAATCTAGATGTCCATTAGTTGTAGCACGAATCTTAAGTGGTCTTATTAATAAAAACAAACCTGGAGCCAGGTATTGGGGTGAATTCTGGAAGGTCAGAGAGATAGAACAAGCCACAGCTACCTCACCTGACCAATTCCTCAGCTGATCCTCTGAGTTCTCAGCTGAACTGCTCCTAAAAGCTAAAAGCTTAACAGACTTACCTTTCTGCTTTCTGCCATCAGTTCCTGGGATTAAAGGAGTGAGTCACCATGCCTGGCCATTTCCAGTATGGCCTTGAACTCACAGAGATCCAGGCGGATCTTTGCCTCTGGAATGCTAGGATTAAAGGCATGAGTGCCACCATTTTCTGTCCTCTATATCTAGTGGCTGTTCTGTTCTCTGACCCCAGATAAGTTTATTAGGGTACACAATATTTTGGGGAACACAATACCATCACAATTAGTGGATAAATGGATTTTTCAAATGTGGTACACAGAAGAATGAAATCATGTACTTTGCAAGAAAATGGATGAAACTCAAGACTACAATGTCAAGTGTAAAAAGATTAATCCAGAAAGATGAATATCACATACTTTGTCTCAACTGGAGATTCTAAATTTTCCTTTTTATTTATTCTTACTTCTTAAAAATTAAGTCACGTGGTGTACACCTTTAAACCCAGCACTTAAGAGGCAGAGACAGGTGGAACTCTGTGAATTTGAGGCCAGCCTGGGCTACAGAGTGAGTTCCAGGACAGACAGGACTGTTAAACAGGGAAACTCTATCTCTAATCTATCTATCTATCTATCTATCTATCTATCTATCTATCTATCTATCTATCTATATATGTGTGTGTGTGTGTGTGTGTGTGTGTGTGTGTGTGTGTATGTATGTATGTATATATGTATGTATGTATGTATGTATGTGTGCTCTTGGAGGCCAGAAGTGGGTGTCAGATCCCCTGGAGATGGATTATACATGGTTGTTAGCTGCTCACCATAGATGCTGGGAACAACTCTTAATGACTGAGCCATCTCTCAAGCCTGAGTCTATTTTAAACAAATACCTGAGGAACAGCAAAAAAAGAAATCACAAGTCACAGATTCTGGGACACAGTTCAGAAAGCCCTGTGAGGCCAGTCTGGAAAGTGAGAGTGCCAGACATTGACAACATAAAGGCATCATACCCCTGATTCCAAACTACAGTTTGGGTAGTTAATAAAAAAAAATCAGAAATCCAAAACTATCTAAAAGCTGTGTAAGAGATACTCAATCTGTATGCTACAAAGCTGTCAGAAATAAAAGCAGAACAATAGTGGCATAAAATAGAAAACCCAGAAATAAACCCAAGTGTAACCCTTACAGACAGTTGCGTTTTGAGAATGTATGAAGGGTTAAGGGTTGTGTCTTCAGGAACTGCTGGTGGGAAAACACAAAAGAATAAAATTGGACCTTTATTCCAGTACAGTAACCAAGTCAAAATTAATTTTAAATCTATTAAATGCTATACCCAAACCTGTAGACCTACTAAAAGAAGTAGTGGGCTTTGGTCCAGCTGATAGTTTCCTGAAGAGCATTCCAAAAGCATAAGTAGAAAAGCCAAATGCAAGGGTGAGGTGTAGCTTAAAGGTTAAGTGCTTGCTTAGCATGTATGAAGCCCTGGGTTCAATTCCTGGCACCACAAAAACAAATACAAACAAAAGTAGACTAAAAGGGTTATGTCAAACTAAATTGCTTCAGCATAGCTAAGGAAGCAATTAGTGCAATTAAGAGACAACTCTAATTTCACAATAGCCAATTTCTAAAATGTACAAAGAACTCACAAGTCAGTATCAAGAGAGTAAACTAGTTGAAAATAGATAAGGGACATTTTCCCCAAAGAAATGATATTTATGGTCAACAGATGAATAAAAAGATAATGTGCAACTTTAATTTTTGGGGAAATGTAAGTTAAAAGAAATGAAGCTAGGCATGGTGGTGTACACCTTTAATCTTAGTACTCAGGAAGTAGAAGCATGAAGATCACCATCCAGAGGCTGCCTGTGCTATATAGCAAGATTCTGTAAATGAAAAGGAAAGGAAGGACTTCTGTGTACCAAACATGGCTCTACTAATTTATTGTTATTCCCCCATGTAAAATTTATTCTAATTGACAAATAATAGTTGTCAGAAAGATGACTGATAACAGGTGTTGGAGAAGATATAGAGAAAAGGAAATATGTATATACTTTTGGAAGGAATATAAATTAATACAGCCTAGGAACCAAAATTGGTATGTCAGAGGCATTTGCACTCTTGTGCTATTCCTAAGAGAAGCTATCCTCTAAAGTGGAACCATACACCCATCCCTGTGTCCTACTGAGTTTGATAGTTACTGAGTATCCTGGGTTCTAGGCCTGGTTCTAGATAAGTATAATTATATAGACTTATACAGAACTTCCTGCCTTTGCTTCCTAAGTACTGGGCCTAAAAGGTGTGTGCCACCATGCCTGGTATGGTGAGACCGTCTTTAAAAGCAACAAAACCATCAGAAACAAAATGGTACTTTACTTCTAATGGTCTTCTCACACTCACATATTCTCAGTATAAATATGAGAAAAACAACAGACAAATCCTAATTCAGGGATATTATGCAAAACATCCAGCTTGGTCCCCTTCTCAACTGTTCATGGAGACCAGGGAGAGTCTGAGAAAGTATCCCCTGCCTGTGGAGGCTATGTGGACGATGACTTCAGATAAAAAGTATGAGCTCTGCAGCACAATAGCCAACTCGTTGGGCTCCTAGACTGAAACCAGGGAAAAATGATAACATATGGATATTGCTTAATAATAGAGTATTAACACAGGTCCTTTACTTGAGACAAAGCTAATGTAAATGGTAATAACAGGAATGTAGGAATATAGGAATTCCCTGCTACTTTGTAATTTTTTCAAATCAAATTGTTCCAAAAGTAAATTTTATTTAAAATATCCTTTTCCTACAGCAAAAAAACTGAGTAATTATTGAATAAAATATATAACCTTAACATTGTTAAAGGAAAAAAAAAACAACATAAACAATGAAACTCAATCAAACCCATGAAAAACACCAGAGGGGAAAGAAAGGGCAGGGAACATGTTAAGAAAAATTATGAACTTTGGTTTAGGGATGTGTACAATCAGTGAAAATCATCCATAAAATAGACAAAATCCCCAAAAGCAAGTTCTCTCAGCACTGAACAAGTAGTCAGAGATATTTACATCTTGAGGTTACAAAAAATGATAATACTAAATCCAATAGGTACTCCTTGATTGGATTCTAACCTGCAAAGGCCATTATCGGAACTATCAGAGAAAGTGAATGAGGTCTGTGGACCAGATGGAAATTCTGGTTCTCATCCAACTGCCTGATCTTAATGGAAATACTGTTGTTGTCAAGAAGAAGACGCCCTTGTTTACAGCAGATGCATGTTGTTATATGAAGAGATCATAGGTATAATATCTGAAACTATCCAGAAATAGGTCAGGAAAAATATTTGGAGAAACACACATGCATGAGAGTAAAACACACAGAAAGTAGGACAGAACTGAGAAATGGAGGATGAATAATATGTGTTAACTTTTACACTGGACATTATTTGGGCAGCTGTTAAAATCTGAATGGGGGTGTGACTATTAGGCAGTAGTAATGTGATCAAGGTTAGGCTGGTTTCCTGACTTAGATGTTGGCATAGTGACATGTCCTGGCTTGCTCCAGTGTGCTGAGATTGGAGCAGCTAATGTATCAGGGCATCAGGTAAACAATGTACACTGAAGAGATTTGAGTTGGAGGACCAAAATCTTCATATTGTGTGGTGATATATCGTGTACCCTAATAAACTTTGCCTGAAGATCAGAGGACAGAACAAGCCACTGGATTAAACATAGAGGCCAGGCAGTAGTGGCACATACCTTTAATCCCAGTACTGGGAAGCGCCTGCTTTAATCCCAGCACTTGAAATCTCACACTTTTAGTCTCAGCACTTGAGATCTCACATCTTTAATCCCAGCACTTGAGACCTCACATCTTTAATCTCAGCACTTGAGATCTCACATCTTTAATCCCAGTATTTGGGAAGCACACAAGCCATTAATCCCAGCACTAGGATGGCTGGGTGGAGAAAGATATATAAGGTGTCAGGAGACAGGAACTAAAGCTAGAGGCTTTTCAGGCTGAGGAGTCCTAGAGGTAAGACGTGGCAGTGGCTTGTTCCTTTGTCTCTCTGATCTTTCAGCATTTACCCCAATATCTGATTCCGGGATTTTTATTAATAAGACCATTTAGGAATTCATGTTACAATATTGTACTTACAAATTTTCTGGAAGTCTGTAGTTATTTGAACATCTAAATATTTTATATGTGCATTTTCCAACTTAACAATGCCACTTCTATGTGTGTATTAGAGAAAAATACTTGTAACATGGACACAAAGAAGGGCATACAAAGACACCCATTGTTGATCTGCTTACAACAGCAAAAACAAATGCAGGCAAAATAGTGGTCAGCAGAGAGGAACAGCTGTGTGAAAGGCAGCTCTTCTACACAATGAGTTACTGAATTGCTGTGTTAGAAAAGAATGGGGAATGACTTACTGACATGAGATACAGTCTGAAATACAGCAAGATACAGAGAAATATTCTCTCATTTGTGTGTATATATCTAAATCCACAACCATAAAAACATTCTAGAAGTTCACACAGGGAAACTACTAATAGAGATTATATCTAAGGAATTGAGAACAGGGGTTAAGAGGAAGGAACTATTTCCTTTCAAGGTTACTATCTCCTTGCTTTTTAAAAAAAATTAATTATGTCTATGTATTTTTCTTATGCTAATTCAAAGTTCTGTATCAGTGTCTCCCAAACCTATCATTCCATTAGGTCTTCTTCCAATACTCTTCCACTACTTTCCCACCTAAGAACAATGAAAGTACACAGTCCACAATAGCATATTGAGCTAATAACATGTAGAACTGTCCATTTCTCTGCTAGCTCCTGACATATCTGGCCATGTCATTAGGTAAGGGGTGAAGAGCAATATGACACAACTTTGTAGTATTTATTAATTAATTCCCTGTTGACTTTGGACTCAACAGACCCAACCCATCTATGGATGAAACAGTCATCCTCAAGCTCAATCCTGAACTATTAAGACTTCTTCAAAACCTACAATTAGGGTAAGAGTGTAGTCCAATAGTAAGGTCCTTGAGGAACACACATGAATCCCTGGGTGCCATCTTCAGTACCATAAAACAACAAACACCGACAACTAACACCCAAACAGGCACAGATGTCCTCACAATAGACCATACACTGCAAAGGGTGTCACACAGGTGCTGCTCTTCCATACTCTAACTTTACTCTGGGATGCTGGCAGACATCCCATAGGCTCTTTCTCTGGCACCAACACATTTTAGGAAGCAGCTGATTCTTCTTAGGCCCAGTTCACAAGTCCTAAGGCCTGGAATCTGAGGGGCCAGTGTCGCAGCATTTAGTAGAAAAGTTACCTCATCCACTGCAGAAAGCCACTAAGAATTTTAATGGGAAAACCATGCCGTGAGCTGATGACACCAGTCTGCAGCTGTCTTCTTTGATAGAGAAGAATTTTGGAAATGTTCCCTGTGAACTTGTGTGTGTCCTTGAGAGGATCTACTGAATAAAGTACTGTTTCTATCCAAATACACCCAGATAGCCAGCGTCTGTCCTCTAGCACAGTTTCCTTTGAGGATAGAACACAAACTTGACCTCCATTGCAACCTGATTTACCAAGAGTGGTGTGGGAAGCCAAGGCTGCATCTTAAAATGAAGGTTGTAAAACAAGGCAAAGTAAGACCTTGTTAGGCAGTGATGTCATGAGCTGGCTGTATAACAGCACCTGCCAAAGACATGATGGATATATGTGATCCCAGAGAGACTACTGATGGGCCCTTAAGGAGCCTTACATATGGGTTTGATTAATTAATCACTCCTACTTCAGATGTTTCTGCCCGCTTCACTTTGTTCATCCTGAGTACCCTCTTCCAGGTAAGGGCTTATGAGCATCTTCTACAGGCATACCCTGTCCAACATGGCAGCCATCCACTACATAAAACAAAATAAGTGAAAATTCAACAAATGTTTAGGTGAGTGCTTTCTCCAAATCCAGTCTGCCCCTTCCCCAATTATCAGTGCATAGTTCTGGCTATGATTTGGTGACAGTCCATTTGAGGTTTAGACCAAAGGCAAATTCACCTCCACATGTGTCTCCTGACTGCTGGTTGGTTAAGAACTTCAGAGGCTGCTATGCCACCTTTAAGCCAAAGATTTCAGAGGTAATATATTGGGACTTAAGCAGAGAACAGCTTCTCTCAAGTGGCCAGTGACAGCCATTCCCCTTGCTCTCTAAGGATGACTTCTATTCTACTTCTTTGTTTTGTAAATGTAAGCAGTTTCTAGGTTTTCTGGAAAATAAAAGCCAGTATTAATCCTAACTGAATAAATATCTGAACTACTTCTGTTATAATATTTTGAAATCATGGCCATTTTCTGTAGATGTGACTAAGAAAGAATACCAGAGACATCTTAGTCTGGTAAAGCATAGATGTGTCATCTCAGCTTTTCCATTTGTCTGCCTTAATGGAGGTTCCATAAAACCTACTCTATACTTAAATGTGTCCATGAAAGCCATGATGCCACTCACTTGCCCCTCATTTGGGCTAGTATCTTTGTATACACAACTCCAAAGGTGCCAAGCTACATATCAAAAAGAAACAGACTTGATCAATCTTGATGTAATTAAAGTGCAAGGAAAGCTCACTATAAGAAGAATCAGAATCAGATCTCAGGGACCAAATCATGTGCTAGCCATTTTGCCTATGGCATAGCTTCTTGATCACTTGGGCTCAAGGAATAAGAACAGATTTGGAGAGCCAGGAAGCTGGCTCAGTCAACGAAGTGTTTGCTAAGCAAGCATGAAAAGCTGAGTTTAACTTTACAGATCCCACAAAAAAAGGCTAGGCATTGTAATACATGCTTAACTTCTATGCTAGGGAGGCAGAAACAGGTGGATCCCTGGGGCCTGCTGGCCAGCCAGCCTAGCCTAATTGGTAAGCCCCAGATCCCCACCAGAGACCCTGTTTCAGAAAACATAGTGTGTGGTTCCTGAGGAATGACACCTGAAGTTGACCTCTGACCTCCACATATGTATACATTTTCACAGGCATACACACATGAATACTCACATACCTACACACACCCACACACAATTAAAAAAAAAAAGAATAAACCTGGCCCCAATTTGTGGACTTGATTAAACCTGAAATGAAGCATATAAAATGGATGCTCACCATCAAACAATAAGGCTTCACCTCTGCAGCTGCTAGCAAAGCTTTGTGTCCCCAGCTCCCTGGGCAGAGGGCCACTGGGGCCACAACTAACAAAAGGAAAGGCTATTGAGGCAGGCAGAGGGGCTTGGACCTGCCTCTACTGAATGTACCAGACTCTGCTGACTCCCCATGGGAGACCTTCCCTTCTTGTAGGAGGGAATGGTGAGTGGGCTGGGGGAGGGAGGCTGGAGAGGGGGAGGAGGGTAGAGGGGGTTTTGTGATTGATATGTAAAATGAATAAAAAATTTTAATTAAAAAAAAGGAAAGGCTATAGGTCATTAAAACAAATTCACACTTCTTTGCTTTCCATGGGAACATTTGTGAAAACTGCTCGTGGGAAATCCATAAGACAAACCTACTAGAATGTATGATTAAATTCCCAAATGTTTCTGGTGCAAACAAGTAAGTATCTTCTCCAGACCTCATGTTGCAAAAGGCAAGAACAAACCAAGAATGTTAGTATCCAATCTACTTGAAATGTTTGCAGCATTTTAACTCATGTTACTCAATCCAGATCTGAACACATTGTTTTCATAAATGTATGTTTCTCCAACTCAAAGCACCCTGAGCAATTAATAGCCTCTGGGTTAGTTAGGGACTGCAGCGTAGCAAAGGAATGTGAAAATAGCTTGTCTCTTATTCTGCTTACTAAATGCATTTCAGCATTGCCACCTGAGCTCCAACTAGTTTCATGAATAAATGTAAACCACTCTCAGAGAGGACAATAATGACAGGAAGGCAGAGGTTCACTAGAAGCCAGGAGTCAGCACCTGACAGTCCAACCGCAGTGGCCACTTAGGATTGGAGCTGCCAGATGATTTCAAGTATGTACAGAGCACCCCATGCTCCAATTCCTGCTAGGGAAGGGGAACACTGGTAAACATGGCATCTTTCAGTTGCAGGCACCATGGCTGAAAGTCTTTTTGTATATTTCTAGGAGGCATCTAAGTGTCCTGTAGCATGAATCCTAAAAGTTCTTATTAATAAAAACAAACCTGAAGCCAGGTATTGGGGTGAACACTGGAAGATCAGAGAAGCAGAACAAGCCACAGCTACCTCGCCTCACCAGTTCCTCAGCTGATCCTGTTTCCTCAGACTGGAAGGCTCTGAGTCCTCATCCAAATGAATCTCAGCTGAACTGTTGCTCAAAAGCCTGAATGCTTAACCAGCCAAAAGCTTCTAGTTTCTGGTCCTCGCGCCTTATATACCTTTCTGCTTTCTGCCATCACTCCCTGGGATTAAAGGCTCACTTCCTGGGATTAAAGGCATGAGTCACCATGCCTGGCTATTTCCAGTGTGGCCTTGAACTCACAGAGATCTGGATGGATTTCTGCCTCTGGAATGCTAGGATTAAAGGTGTGAGTGCCACCATTTTCTAGCCTCTGTATCTAGTGGCTATTCTATTCTTGACCCCAGAAAAGTTTATTAGGGTGCACAATATTTTGTGGAACACAATACCACGACAGTGTCCTATACAGCAGGCTGTTTGATTTCCATTGCCAGGGAAGGATTTGTACAAATTGTAAAAGTCACTTCACTGATGAGTATGTAATTAAAAGGAAAGTCTCACTCTTTGTTTCTACACAGAAAACAAAATGTCTATGATGGATATTCATTCACCAAGGAAATTACAAATGTGCATTGAATGCCCACAAAGAGAACCTCCTGCTTGGAAGTCAGAGCTGAGAGCAAAAGACAAGTGGAGTGGGTGCTTGGGGCTGGAGGTGAAGGACTAGACTGCAAATTGGTATGAGGCTTCATTTTAGGGCAGCAGAAATTTTCTGGCACCAGATGGATGACTGCACTGCATAGTGAGTCTATTGAAAACAATGAAGTATAGGTGATAGAATCTCTAATTAGTGGAAAAATACAGACCCCCATAAGACAGGGAACTAGATCATCTTACAGTCAGGTTGCCTAGCAACAGGACATTGAGGCAGAGCCCTTGACCCTTTCACCCTGTAAACATCCTATGCAAACATCCTGTTAGCTTGCCCCACCTTATGCAGATGACAGCTTCTTGCTCCCCCCCCCCCACCCTGCAGGAACTATATAAACCCTCTTGGAGAAAAATAAAGTGGCACCTTGATCAGAATCTAGACTTGGTGTATTTCCTTGTATCTCCTGTCCCTATTATTCCATCCTTAGGGTGGTTGAGAACCCGTTGAAGCCCTGCAGGCAGGGCAACTGGCACCCAATCTTGAGGATTCAGAACGTCGTCTTCCAGAGGAAAGACCAAGGCCTTGGTGAAGTTGTTGGATCCCACTGAAATTGCCCAGTTCAGGATGCGATCCCGGAGGAGAGCGGAGACGATGCAGGTAAGAAAGTGACGAGCCATGGGACAGGCAACTTCGTCACAAGGTTTATTTATTTCTGGCCTAAATGAACCCCTCAAGATACAAGGAACTAGGGTAAAGAAAAAAGACCTTAAAGCCTTTGTTGATTATTAATGACATTCTCAGGGTCTATAAATATTCCCCTGACATACAAGAGCTTATTAATATAGGAGAAAAAATCTTCAAAGAAGCCTTTCACTCCCCCTCTACCTGCCCTAAGACACCCCCCCCCCAGCGCTTTCTGGTCTGCCTTCGGTCTGTCCCTCGGTTCACGACTTGCACTCTATGGAAGAGGGGATGCTCAAGACTTTTAAACCTAACAATCCCCAGGAGTCCCCTCCTGCCCGTCCTCATCCCTCTGTTAATTTGACCTCTGACTCCCCTCTAGACCCCACTGAGGAGGCTTCCCTAGAGAAAGGGGCGGCCCGTTACCATAATCCAGACTGGCCCCGGCAGTTCCCCCTTCCGCAATGCCTCCTCCCTATGTTTCTCTGTCTTCCCACTTTTGCTGGCCTATTCTTGATGAGTTGGCTCCCCCTGTCCCAGATCTCAGCTCACTGCAAAGGGCCCTCCAGGCTCGCAGGGAACATGTTGAGCTTTTAAGGGAATTGAAAACTCTTGACAAAGAACTTAAAGATCTTGCCCTTGAAGTGGTGGCTCCCGGTCCGCTAAAACCATCTCAAAAATCTAGTAAATCGAAGAGTAAGCCTCAGCCTGTCCTGGCATTTCCTGTTACCAGGAGCCAGACCTCTGGGGACTCATCTGAGGTGGCCGCCCAGAGCGGCCCCTCAGGGGGTTTGGAAGATCAAAATGAGGAGGGGGAGGAGGAGGAGGAGGAAAAGCCATCACCAGAGGACCCCCGCCAGGACAGACTTATCACAAATTAAATTTCCGCCTTGTTGAAAAGCTGAAATCTGCCTGTGCTCAGTATGGTCATATGGCTCCTTTTACATTAGCCTTGGTGGAAAACCAGAGCGAACATTGGTTGACCCCTAATGACTGGTATTTTCTTGCCCGTGCGGCTTTTTCTGGGGGTGACTTTGTCCTCTGGAAAACAGAATTTTACAGAAAATTGTGGAGAAGTTGCTCAAAAAAATATTAAACGGCCGTCCTCAAAAACTTGGACACTAAAAAAAACTCCTTGGCATTTCCCCCTATGATACAAATGCAGCACAGGCAAAATTTCCTCCTGGCCGTGAGACTGTTCGGGCCGGACAAAAACAAAAGTACCTTCCTTAAACACTTGGCCTTTGAAAACGCAAACCCTGCCTGCCAGGAACTAGAGCTTGGGGTAGCTACTGGTGCTTTCGGGATTTGCCGAGGCAACCATGAGTCCCCTGGGCGGCTAGAGGGGACAGGGTGCAGTTTTTCTCTAGATGGGCAATCACCTGGTGTACAAGGCGGGGGCCGTCTCTGAGATCATGTTTCTGCTCCAACAGAGTAAGGCCGGTCTGGAGGGGATGGTGGTGGAGGATCTCAAAATGTAGGAGATGTTGGCGATGGTTTGTCTTTATGTTGGGGTGGGGGGGCGGAGCGGGCCTTGGAAGTAGTTCCCAAAACTAAAGTGTTGGAGGGGCCCCATGCTTGCTGTTGTGGAGGGTTGGGTCTTGGTGGCACTGGGGGGAGGGGAGCTTGTGGGGCGTGGAAGGTGGAGGGGAGGGCCTTTCCACCCTGGTGCCTGCCAGCTCCTTCATTCATGGGGAGAGAGTCACAGGGGCCGGCAAGGGGTGGGGGAGTCTGAGAAGGCCAGCAGCCTTCTGATTCTCATGATGTGAGGTAGGAGAACATTCAGCATTAACACCATTGCTGATCATCACAGAAAGACTAAATCCTGTTAATGGTGCCACAAAAGAGATACACTCTACTCCCAGATAGTTGCCGGAACACCTGGTTAGAGCTGTAGATATACCTGATCTGCCCAGGAGAGATAGCCCCTCTCCTGAGGAAACTTCTTCTGTTTCAAATGCTGTCCCTCCAGCAAGCCCTCCAGGCTATTGTCCTCACCCACAGCAACCCCCACCAGCTCTTTAGCTCTGTTATCACTCTGCTCAGAGTTCCTGTGGGGGGACAGTGGGAACTTTACAGTAAACTGTGTTTGAGACCTTTCACACAGTATACAAGTCCCATAGTCAATCACGTTCTGGGCTGTGACACTGCTTGTCACAAATCCAGTCTGACAGCAGGGGTCATGTTTCCAAGGGCAGTGCTGAATTTTCATCCAAAGTGTCAGAAAGGCTTGTCGGACTTGCTGGCCTTGGTGTCACAGGCGGTCATAGCCGTGTTAGGCCAGCTTGACATAGCCTGTGGCTGGCAGGTAGCACAGCAAACAGGGTAGCACCAGAGATGCCACTCAGGGCACTTAGGTCCCTTCCACCTAGACTAACCTATTATTCCTCAGATCAATTCCTAGATCTCTAGGAAGAAAAGCCGTGCTGAGACGACTGCCTTGATGGGAGCCTGTTACTGCTATCACCTTAGCAGTCCTTCTGGGGGTTGGAGCTGTAGCTTAAGTTTTCCTGCCTGGCCCACAGTCAGGATATATCTCTTTCACCTGCCAGTCCCACAGCCTCTCAGACCCTACCAAGTAAACACAGAGACTTATGTTGCTTTCAAACTGTATGGCCGTGGCAGGCTTCTTGCTAACTGTTCTTATAGCTTAAATTAATCCATTTCCTTTAATCTATACCTTGCCACATGGCTCGTGGCTTACCGGCATCTTCACAAGCTGTTTCTCATCATGGCGGCTGGCAGTGTCTCTCTGACTCAGCCTTCCACTTCCCAGCTTTATTCTCCTCCTTGCCCCGCCTATACTTCCTGCCTAGCCAACGGCCAATCAGTGTTTTATTGATTAATTAGCAACACATTTGCCATACATCCCACAGCACTTCCCCCTTTTTTTTTTTCAAAAAGGAAGGTTTTAACCTTAACAAAGTAAAATTACATATAATTTGGGAATTTGGGCGTAGCTTCTCTTACTACTTCCTGCTGGAAGGGGGCGCTGTATCTTATGGGGAAACAAAGAAAATTTTAGAATTATGGAATAGTCCATGAGGCTGTGTCGTCTGAGCCAGATGCCTTCAAACCATTCTGGATGTTGGATCATCTGGGCCATGGTGTCACTGGAGACCTTCAGGGGGTCTTGGCTGGTCAAACCTGATGTATCTTAATCTGGAACAAATCCATAGCCTTTGGCTTTCTGTGGGAACAAAAGCAGAGACTCCTTTCCAAAGCAACATATCCTTATATCCAAATTTTGAAGTCAAGGTACCTTTAAAATATACATTTTGGCATAACTCAACAGCTTTTACAATCAAATGTTTTTCTGCAGTTAAAAATCCCAAAGACAACACAATCCAGATTCTCTGTGTAATATCCATTTTTACGTGGCTTATTTTTTATACTACCTTTACTGTCTCTTTAATGACTTTATTTTTTAAAACTATGTATTTGTTTCTATAACTCTATACATCACCTTTTTTGTCTCTTTCAAGCCTACGTATCTTTTACACACATTGTAAACTATTACATCTGAATCTGTCTTATTGTGAATCTCTTACCTTAAACTGCAGCAGCTGTGGCTGCTGGCTCCGCCCACCTCAGCTTCCCAACATGGCTACGTTTACCACCAGCTCTGGGAGCTATCGTGGGTCTATGCTTTTATCCAAGCAGCATGTAGTCCAGAAACTTCTTTTTTTGTTTTATACTAGCAATGTCTAAATCTACCATGCAGCTTAATGTGCCACTTGCAGAGGCCTGATTCCCGCCAGTAGCTCCAACTGGCAGCTGCCACTCATTTGAGAGAGACAGTTAGGAACTGTTTTTAGCTCCATTTTAGAATCTTTTCTCAGGTTTTAGATGGAAACTCTTGCCACCACGTTGGACAGGCAGCTGGCTGTTTCTGTCAACTCACAAGTTTTTGGAAGTTGCTTGCATATACTTCCTGTTTTTATTTTTTTGTTAGCTAATACTATTTCCTTCTTGGGTCTCTGAGGGAGTTGAAGATTAGTTAGTTATAGTTGATGATTAATTAGGATAGAAAGTGAATTAGATACAATAGAATAGATAATGGAATTATTTTCTCTGAATTTGTCAAATACAAATGAACTAGACATTGTTTAGGTATTTATTACTTGTATATATTGTATATAGTTATTGTACTTTTGTATATAGTTTTTCTTATGTTAGTTATAAGCTTTTTCTTTTTTCCTTTTTATTAAAATAGAAAAGGGGAAATATGGTGATATTTTATTTGTATTAAAATGTTATTTGTATGTTAATAAATAAAGTTGCCCGGGGGTCAGAGCTATTAGCAAGCCATAGGAAAGCAGGGCAGTGGTGGCGTATACTTGTAATCCCAGCACTTGGTATGCAGAGCTGGGTAAGTCTCTGTGTGTTCAGGGATACAGCCATTATTGGACACACATGCCTTTAATCTCAATACCAAGCAAGGAAAACCTGGAGGCCTATACAGACAGGCCGTGACGAGGCAGTCATGTGGTTGGGTTTACAACCAATGAGAAGGCAGAACAGGAACACTATATAAAGACATTAACACAGGGGTAGTGAGTTCGGAGAGGTAGGACCACTGCAGGAGGAAGGGTAAGGTTTTAGCTCTTAGCTCTGACCTCTTGGCTTTCTTCTTTGCATTGGTTCTGTGTCTCTTATTTAATAAGAAGGTTGGTTGCATCTACATGGAGCAATGGGAACAGGCACAGGAATTGCCTCTCTGGTCCTGTCCAACCAACATTACGCTTATCTTCGACTGTCCATAGACGAGGATATTGCCCAATTTGAACAGGGAATTTCTGCCCTCGAGTCATCCCTTTCCTCCCTAGCTGAGGTAGTTTTACAGAACAGGAGAGGCCTGGATCTCCTCTTTCTACAACAGGGTGGCCTTTGTACTGCGCTCAAAGAGGAATGTTGCTTCTTTACAGATCACACCAGGGTAGTCAGGGACAGTATGGAAGGTTAAAAAAGGACTAAAAAAAGAAAAAAAAAAGGAAAATAAGAGCTTGAGTGGTTCCAGAATTGGTTTTCCAACTCCCCTTAGCTAACAACCCAGTTCACTCACTTCCCTTCCCCCTCTCTGCCTCATGCTTGTGGATCAAACTGTAAAGCTCTCAGCTACTGCCTTGTTGCCATGTTCCCTGCCATGATGATCATGGACTTTCATATTGAAACTGTAAGAAAGCTACTCATTATAATGCTTTCTTTTATAAGTTGCTTTAGTCATGATGTTTTGTCATAGCAATAGAAAAGTAACTAAAATAAATATTAAAATAAAACAAGCCATCACCAAATCTATTTATTAATTCTGCTCACATCATAGTTTTCTAGTACTCAAAGCCACTTCTTTCCAAGTGCTAGTCCTCAGAGAGGTACACAGTGCCCTGTCACCCTGTTATTCACAGTCACCTAACTGGCACCCCCAGTTAAATGGAGAGATATGTGCACAGGCACAGTTCAGTAAAAGCAACATTTAAAAGATGAGGGTGAGAAATAAAACATTTCACTTCTTTCAACTCTTTAAGAGGACTTTTGAATAGTCTAACCCAGTGTAGGGGCAGCAAAGCAAACACATCCTCAAGTCTAACCATTTGTGTTGGGGCAGTGCCTCTGTCCTCACACTTTCTTACTTGTCACCTCAGTTTCCTCATATGTAATGTGGGGATGATGAAACAGTGCCTGCTACACAGAGCTCTACTGAGAGTTCATTGAGAGAGCATAGGGACCTGAATTAGATACCCAGAACTCATGTAAAAAAAAATTGAGTATGGTAGCACATTCTTATAAGCTCAGCATCGGAAAAGTATAGCAAGAAGGATGCCTAGGGTTCACTAGCGGGTTACTCTAGCCTAATCAGTGAGCCCTGGGTCCCAGTAAGAGGCTCTGTTTCATAAAAAACTGGTGGGTGACTCCTGAGGAATAAAATCCAATGTTGATCTCTGGCCTCCATGTACATATTCAGACATACACACAAATGTATGAGGCATCTGCACACAAATAAACATGTGCACCCACAAGATAAGTGAGACCATCAAGAGCCTTGAGAGGTTAAATCCTGACAGCTCTCAGTGCACTTCTGCAAAGGTGCACTCAGCTGGAAGGGGCCTCTTCCAAGTATCTCAGATGTTTGGACCTTCTCCCTCTGTGATTTCTTTAATAATATGCAATAAGGACAATAAAATGGCTTTGGGCCTTTTACTTATTGTTGTATGTTTTTTAATTTTAAAGTCTGTTTTATCTCATTTTTACTATATGTGGCACTGGGCACAGGGTCTCACATACATCAGACAATTGCTCTACCACTGACTTATACCCTGATCCCTGAATTAGACTATTACTTCATTTTTGACATTATAATTACATTTTCCCTTTCCTTACCTTCCTCTAAACCCTTCCATATGCCCCCAAGCATCATTGCCAGCCCCTCTTAATTGGAACAGCTCAGTGTACCATATTCAACCTGCCCAAAGCTACCAAGTCATGTGGGCCCTGTCCATAACCTGGCAATTACTGCTAGTGCCAAGCTTGTAAAGGCAGCTGAAAAGTCTATGAACTAAGGCCTAATAGGCAAGGTGCACTTATTGTTCAGTGTCCTTATGTAGCTCTTCCAAACCCTGAACAAGGGGCTCAGTATTAGCAATTTGAACTCTAGTAGCCTTCCCTCCATGGTGATACAGGAGAAATCAAGGTCTGCTTTAGGGTTCCTAGTTGCATTAATAAAAGAATTTATTATAAAATAATTTAAGAATAGACTCAAATGGAAGCACAAGGACAATTTTATTAGAGTTAAAAAAAATCATAGGACTGGTAAGCTGCAAAGCCCTGGCAGCTCCCCAGAGGAAGAAAATGGAGAAGGGAGAAAGCCATGCTCTTTAAGCTGGCATGGAAGTAAGGCATATGGCTAGCAAGCAGCCACATATGGGGGATGGAGGTTTTAGAGAAAATCCAAAATGCTGGGGGTAAAGCCCAAAGTTTTAAGGAAAGCACACTTAGAAAAGATATAGAAAGAAGTGAAAGAAAATGTATGCTTTTCCGAGTAATTCAGAAAAGCAGGCAGACTTATGGCCTTGACATGGCTATGGTCCATAAGCTTCTGAACTACGGGGCAAGGATCCTGGGAAGGAAAAGTACAGTTTCTTGCTGTGGGAAGTTCTGTATGGCAAATGTGTTGCTAATTAGTCGATAAATAAAACACTGATTGGCCATTGGCTAGGCAGGAAGTGTAGGCGGGACAAGGAGGAGAATAAAGCTGGGAAGTGGAAGGTTGAGTCAGAGAGACACTGCCAGCCGCCATGATGAGAAACAGCTTGTGAAGATGCCGCTAAGCCACGAGCCATGTGGCAAGGTATAGATTAATGGAAATGGATTAATTTAAGCTATAAGAACAGTTAGCAAGAAGCCTGCCACGGCCATACAGTTTGTAACCGATATAAGTCTCTGTGTTTACTTGGTTGGGTCTGAGTGGCTGTGGGACTGGCAGGTGATAGAGACTTGTCCTGACTGTGGGCCAGGCAGGAAAACTCTAGCTACAGTTTCTCATTTAAAAAAGCAATCATTCTGCTCATCTCTTTAGTAAAGTTTAAGGTGAGCCAATCCTCCTAGGGGTGGTCCCTTACCCAAAGAGATTGAACCAGTCTCCACTCAGGCCAGAGATTCTATACTCCTGATCTACACTAACAATACCAGGAACCTATGGAGGTAGCCAGCTCTCTCTTTAGTCCTGAGCCCAAAGTAGTGCTCAAGAGACATACACTCGAATGCTCACCCAACTTACAAAACAAGCAGTCCATTAAGCAGTTTTCCTATGAGATACTACTCTGGAAATAATGCAAAATTACCAGGCCTGTTTTATCACTTCACTCCCCTTGTCACATTCTGATTTATCTAATTACTGATACTCATAGCAAGATGCAATAATTGCTGGGAATTTCCAGTGTGTGAGCTGGATGCTGACTTAGGGGCAGCTAATTTGAAAGAAGAAATCTTTCCCCAGCAAAGGCAAAGAGTGACACTCTATACCTATGTTATAGGATGAATTGTACTCTTCCTCTCATTCATATGTTGAGGTCTAGTCCACAATGTGCACTTAGGAACACTTGGAGATCAGAAGAGGGCATCAGATCTCCTAGAACTAGAGTTATAGGCATTTGTGAGCCATCATGTGGATGCTAGAAACTGAACCCAGATCTTCCACAAGAGCAAAAGTGCTTTTAACCACTGAGCCATTTCTCTGGAGAAAGGATTTTAAGGGGAGTAATCAAAGTTAAATGTGCTCAGCAGTGTGGTCCAATCTAATGACACAGTATCCATAGGAGATGAGAAATAGCCAAGTCAGTGGCACACCTCTGTAATCCCAGCAACTGGGAGTCAGCAGTAGGAGTTCACCACAAATTCAAGGCTGGCCTGCTATATACCATGATTTCAAAGACATCTTGGTCAACATGTCAAGTTCTAGGCCAGCTATAAAAAACATATTTCAAAAAGGAAGAGATGGAGGAAGATACATAATGAAAGAGGACCTTTAAAGATGGAAGTGGACTGGAGTGAGGCAACTATAGCCAAGGAATGTCAAGGGTTTTAGTTCCAGTCTAGCTCCAACCTGCCACTTCTACACCTTGCCCTGTGACACTTCACTGCACACTGTACTCTTTCCTTAAGGATTCTTGCCATTTCTTGGGCTGAAAGCACCATTCTTCATAAAGCTGTTGATGCCTAATCTCTTCCTAGGCTCAGTCTAGGGAGGCTCACAAGACTCAGGAAACTCATGAAACTTAACAAAATACATCAGGTCCCTCTGCAAGGTCACAATCTTCCATGGATCTGTGTAACATGAATCTTAGAAGGTTTTATTAATAAAAACAAACCTGGAGCCAGGTATTGGGGTGAATGCTGGAAGATACATTTAGTGATCAAGAGCAGCAAGCCAAAAAAAGAGAACACAATGGGCCCCTGGCCTGCTTTTCCACATGGATTTCTCAGCACTGGGTCATGATTAGGCAGCTGTGTTCTTTGGTGGGTTGCTGGGGAATTTGTAGACAGTTTTATATGCTTCTATTTATTGGAGGAGTGAAATATGCACCCTCAAAACCCATTATCTTCAACCAGAACTTAAGGAGGTAATCATATTTGGAAAAAAGAGTCTTTGGGGATTAAACTCAAGTTAAGATGCAACCACTCTGGATTAGAGTGATACATACCTACAAGCCCTCGCATTCAAGACACTAAGACATGATGATCAGGGCTTCAAGGCCAGCCTGAGCTATACAAGACCTTGTCTCAAAAAATGTGGGTCCTAATCCAATGTGTTCTTACACAAAGAGAGAAATTTGGACAGATTCAGATGAAGACTGCACATGAAGTTGTGGCTGAACACTAAGGGGTAGTTAATGACTGATGATCACTACCAGAAGCTAGGAAGAGGCAAGGAAGGATTCCATCCAGAAGCCAAGAGACCAAGGGAGCATGGCTCTGCTGACACCTTGAACTCTGGAGAATTCTACTTTCCAAAATTGTGCAAAAATTGTTTCTTTTCAAATTTTAAGTTGTCCAGTTTGTGATACAAGTATCTCCTGCTTAAAGAAAAAAGGAATAGCTGGAGACATAGATCAATGGGTAAGGCTGATGGTGTGAAAGTCTGACAACCTGAGTTTAATGCCTTGAACCCAGGTAAAGGTAGGAGATAACTAACTCCATAGTTTTCCTCCAACTTCCACACATGTGCCATGGTACATAACACACACACACACACACACACACACACACACACACACACACACACACACATTAACTGATCAAAAAGAAATGCCTGAAACTAAAGCCAGCATTAATTGGGGTGGCTAGGTGGCTCAGTGGGTAAAGGCACTTGCTGCCAAGCCTAACAGCATGAGTTCAATCCCTGAGGCCCACAGGATGGAAGGAGAGAGACAATTCCTGAAAGTTGTCCTCTGACTTCCACACATGTGTTGTGGTATGCATGCACATGCACACAAATAAATTCAAATGCAAAAAAAATGTTAAAGAGAATTGACAAGTTTTGTTACTACCATGCCTAACACTCTTTTTGCAGTGCTCTAAATACATGTGTTTTCTTTCTAGTCTGAACAATATAGAAAAACAAATAAATCGGGGAATGGCTCTAAGAAATGTGTTGTCAGGCAATTTAGTCACTGTGACAACATCACAAGGTGTACTTACACAAATTTTGATGGTTCTGCCTACTCTATGCCTAACTCTGTGGTATATACTGGGTGGTGGTTTAAATGAAAATGTCCCTGTAGGCTCATATGCTTGCATACTGGTCCCCAGTTGGTACAACTCTTTGGAAAGGATCAGAAAGTGTGCCCTTGTTAGAGGGGGTGGTCACTGGGAGCAGGTTTTGAGGTTTCCCAGTGTCTCTCTCTACCTCCTGCTTATAGATCAAAATGTAAGCTGTCAGCTATTCCTGCCACCATGTCTTTAATCTGCCATCATAGACTCTAATCATCTGGAACCATAATCCCAATTAAATGCTTTTTTTTTAATTTGCCTTGGTCATAGTGCCTTACCACAGCAGTAGAAAAATAACTATTATATACTATCATATATGCAGTCTGTTATTGACCAAATGTTGCTATGTGGCCAGTTGTTAATGTAGTACTTTAACTATACTTTGTTACAGTAGCCCTAGGAAAGTAGTACAACACACATTACCTGTAGCGTTTAAACATAACCATGAGTAAGAAATAGCTACCATTAATCAAGCACAACTTCCTGGAAGCAGTGTGAATTAGCAAGTTTTCTAAAAGCAAGAAGAATAGAGACTGGCAAGGAAAAAGACAAGGGACAAATAGCATCTATATTTGGTCAGAGTATTGAATCTCTCTCTTGAGCTAGAACATAATGAAGACATACCACTTTATACCTATCCTGTGAGCAGAAATCACACACATGAATAAGGAAATAACACAGAAACTCACAGGTCCTGATGTGGGACATGAAGCCAGTCCCACTCCTGGGTCTCCAGAGGAAGATGTTCATATATTAATCATCTTTCCATCAACTTATGAAGGAAAACAATGTTACTGAAGCCATGCTCACTTAACTTCATCACCTTGGGCTTGTGGTAAGGTGGACAATCATGGCAGAAAGGCAGTAGAGGAAAGCTTCTCACCTTATGGTGGCCAGGAAACAAGAGAAAGGGAGCCAACAATCAGACATAAATGTATCCTTCAAAGGCACGGCCCTTGGATGTACTTCATTGATAGAGTGCCTGTCTAGCATGCACAAAGTCCTGGTTCTCACTCTTAGCACTCAAAAGAATGGAAAGGAGGAGGGAGGGAGGGTGTCATTTGGAACATATCACAAGACAAGTTTAAAAAATATGCAATTTCCAAATGACTATCTTTCCACCTTCTCTTTCTTCCTCAATGACCTGCTCCTACTCCACACTATAGCACTAATGAAAACTTATGAACAGATTGTAAGCACACAAACACGCATATCAAACCATGCTTTGAGGACAAAGCAAGTTATAATGTGGGTGGGTGGCTGAATATGTCTGCTTTCTAAAAACAAAGAAATACCACCTCCAACTAGTCTTCACTTCCAACCAGGCCTCAGGACCTCTCAGAGTAGCTACCACTTCCCAGCAATACCATCAGCTGAGGCCAATTCATGAGCATGAGTGGGACATCTCAGATCAAAATCCTAACACTCACTGAACTCCAGCCACAGGTAGGGAACTGCAGATAGTTGGGTAGGGTATTAAGAAGAAACTAAGAGAAATATGAATAGAGTATCGATTTTAATAGCAATCATATTCATATGAAATGTCAATAATAGGAATAGTGAGGGGATTATAGAATTCTATGCCATATCCATGTTTCTAGGAATCTAAAATGATTAATTTTTAATGATGAATGAGACTTTCCAGGATACGAGATTGAGGTCTTGAGAATGAACTTGTTCTGAAGTGCCCTGGTCATGTGGATGGCCCCTGTGAAACATTTCTCTTATAGTGTGGTATGTGAAGTTTTCCAGCCTAAGCCACCACACTTATGACACCTCCTGTCTATCACCAACCACTCCCAAACTGTCAAAGACAAGCAGATACTTCTGTCACACCTACAGCCACTACTCTGGGCCTCTGCCTCAGCATTATGGACTTCCTCACTCTCTAGTTCATTTCCCTTTTGTTCTTATCTCATACCTGTCTGTAATTTTAATGTCCTCATTACATTAGTGGCTTGTCTTCTTCAGCAGGTTCCTTTTGGACCTTCCCAGCATGCTCTGCTGCCCTAACAGAGTGCATGGAATATCTGCCAGTCCATAGTCAGCCTGTCATGAGAGAGCATGTGCTCCCAGCACAGTCAAGGCTGATGTTCCTCTCTCTCTCTCTCTCTCTCTCTCTCTCTCTCTCTCTCTCTCTCTCTCTCTCTCTCTCTCTGCCTTCCTCAAAAGCTACTGTATAGCCTTCACACTCAAGAGAGAGGAAAAGAGACTCCCTCTTTGGAGTGTTTTCTTTAAAAATATCTGTAAAAGCAAATAGACTCTTAAAAATTCTTTCAAAGGCATTTGTATCTTTGGCCTTTTGGAGGAAGGAGAGGGAAGGAAGAAAAAAGGACTGCTGACTGAGAAAGTTCTCATTCCAACTGCTAGTGAGGCATTTGATTTCCTAAGTATTAATCAAAATCACTCTTGATTATAGCAAAAACAACCTTTGCTATAATTTTAATGCAATTAACGAGAATATATGGTAATTCTGAGCAATCTTGCTCTTGAGATTAAAGAACAGCCTGCCAGGAAACATATGAATAAAGCCTTAAGATCAAAATTTGCATAATTAGGTTTCTTCCCTATGCTGCCCACCCCCACCCCCAGCTTCTCTGGCTGTGTTCTACTGGAAAAGATGTTTAAACTTAAGTTGGCAAGCCTCCAGCCCAGGCTTCCCCATGAGCTGGAACATCCTTTTCCAATAACATTTTTATGTTTTTCTAACTCATGCCTGCCAGACTAACAGATAGCCAATGATGGTTGACCTAATTACAGAGCACAAAGGTTTTGAGCCCTACTCTTAGATGTAGGAACAAAAAAAGCAGCAAGACCTTCTACATTATGAAACTGCTTCCTGCTACTTTAGCACCATACAAATCTGTGTATCCTGCTCTATGGAAGTATCATATCTAGTTTTGAAAAGATAGCCTAAGCAACACATTAAAGCCCCAAATGACAAGCTTTGTCTAAGAATACCAAACAGAAAGGCTCCATCTCCTATACTCCTCCTTCAACAGGGGCTGTGACAGTTAGAGCCACTGCCTCACCCCAGTCTACCACATGCTTACTCTACCACAAAAGCCCCAGTCCTTTGACCTAGGGTGTGTGCAGACAAAACATTAGCTAGTTATTTCCTGAGGATGTAAGAAGCAGGACAGTGCACACACAGTGCTACTCTCCCCGGAAGAGAGAACAATGCAAAAAGTGATGATGTCATCTGCACCCACTGGGCTGAGCACTGAAGGACCCAGGCAAACAATTCTCACCTCCTGCCTCCCAGCCTGTGGCTCAAATAGACCTTTTTGCATTTGGCCCCACCCTAAAAAGATCTTTAACATTTCCCATCCTGTAAAATGTCAACAGGCCCATTTCCCTTTGAAATGAGCTATTCTTGGCTATGTGGTAAGGCCATGACTGAAAGGTTAACAGTCTTTGATCAGAGGCTTGGAGGGAAAAGAAACAATTATTTTTGCTATCTGCTTCTTTGGAAAGAAAACAAGAGGAAGAAGTCAGAAAACTTCAAGCTGGACTCCACACACACCTGTATATTTAAAACATTGTTCTCAAGCATGCATATCTGTATCCTTGGTCTCTCCAAACCCCTGGGAAACAACAGAAAAAGAGCACATGGGTGTACATAAAGACCATGAGGACTTATGACTAAGACCAAAGAACATGAGGGGTTCCAAAGGGCTTCTACCATTTTATGCTCTCAGCAGCAGTACATGGAAATTCCATTCCTCTGTATTTTGTTCAACATTTAGTGGTTCAAAGCTCCTCTGAATGTGAGATTTCTGTTATTCTGATTTCAGCCACTTCTGTTTATCTGCAAGTTCATCATAATCTTAGGAAGAATGGGATTTGCCATGCACTGCTGCTGAGAGTATAAAATGGTAGAAGCCCTTGAGAAACCCCCAGAAGTTTCTAAAGCCATTAAGCATATATATGCTCCATAAGTCAAGAATGTCCCTCCTTGATTTCTTGGATATGTTTCACTTGTAATTACTAATAAAAAGAGAACAACCTGAACATCCATCTTCAGGAGAAACACATGGGCTGTAGACTCACAATGGGAAATTCCCCAACAGCAACAAAGAAGTTATGTTGGCCAATCATATACAACCATGCTTCACATGTGACACTACAAAACAGAGACAACCCAAACATCCATCTTCCAGCACATGAGAGGCAGAAGCAGTAGTATCATTGGTACACATCTAGTCTGGTGAAAGAAAGACAAAAAGAAGCAAGGAAGAAAAAGAGGAGAGAGGAGAGGAGAAAGGGACACAGGAAAGAGGAGAAGGGAGGGAAGGGGAGGAGAGGAGAGGAGAGGAGAGAAGAGGAGAGGAGAGGAGAGAAGAGGAGAGGAGAGGAGATCTAGCAAGGAACTAGTAGCCTGAACAGACCTGGCATCTAGAAGAGGTGCTGTTTGAAAATTCTCAACAGAAGGATCTCAAATTTTGGCCAAAAGACATTTAAGGAATTGTTCAACATCCTTAGTCATCAGAGAAATACAAATCAAAATGACAATGAAATACCATCTTACACCTGTCAGAATGCTAAGATCAAAAAGACTGATAACAGCTTATGTTGGAGAGGATGTGGAGCAAGGGGAACACTCCTCCACTGTTGGTGGGAGTGCAAATTTGTACAGCCACTTTGGAAATCAATATGGCAGTTTCTCAGAAATTTGGAAATCAATCTTCCTCAAGACCCAGCTATACCACTCTTGGGGATATACCCAAGGAATGCTCAATCATACCACAAGGACACATGTTCAACTATGTTCATAGCAGCACTATTCATAATAGCCAGAACCTGGAAACAACCTAGATGCCCTTTAACTGAAGAATGGATTAAGAAAATGTGATATATATACACAATGGAGTACTACTCAGCAGTAAAAAAAATGACATCATGAAAATTGCAGGCAAATGGATGGAATTAGAAAATATCTCCTGAGTGAGGTAACCCAGACTCAGAAGGACAAACATGGCATGTACTCTGCAGCTGAAAGTTTTCCTGTGTCCCGCCTGGCCTGTGGTCAGGACAAATCTCTCTCACCCGCTGGTCCCACAGTTGCTCAGACCTAAATAAACACACATAGGCTAATATTATTTTCAAACTATGGCCATGGCAGGCTTCTTGTTATCTAGTTCTTATATCTTAAATTAACCCATTTCTATAAATCTATACTTTGCCATGTGGCTTGTGGCTTACTGGTACCTTTACATCTTGCTTCTTCTGATGGTGGCTAGCAGGTCTCCCCTGCTCTGCTTTCTTCCTTCCTATCTCTCTCTTTAGAATGTCCTGCCTAACCTTATTCTGCCTCACCATTGGCCAAACAGCTTTGTTTATCAACCAATTAGAGCAACACATTTTCACAGCGTACAGAATGATATCACCCATCATTTCCCCTTTTCTTTCTATTCAAAAGGAAGGTTTTAACTTCAACACAGCAAAATTACATATAACAAAACAGTTATCAAGCAAGAATTATAGTTATAATATCTAATCTATTTGTACTTGGCAAAATTAATAAAGATATCCTATCTATCCTATATTTGTGAATCCAAGGTTTCATATCTTCCTTACTTCCTATCAAAACCAAGGAAAACCATAATTACAACTATCTAGTCTTCAACTACATCAAAGACCTCAGAAGGATATGATATTATCTAAGTAAACAGGAAGAGCATTGTAATCAACTTCCAAAAATCTAGAATGACAGAGACAGCTGCCTGCCTGGATAGTCATCCAAAGTTCCTCTGTAACATTGGGGCATCCGTATTCAGCCCATAGGTCTAGAGTCTCTCAGTCACTTTTCTCTGTGTCCTGTAGAATGTCTGGCAGTTTCTTCTGCAAAGCAGGAACCTGAAGGACCATTTTTGCCTTGCAAAGTTCAGTAGTTACCTTCCTATGGGTCCTGCATGTTCAATCGATACAACATTTTGTCAAGCAGTTCAGGTAAGAACAGTTTCTTGCCCAAATTGCTATTTTTGCCAAGAAGAAGATAAACTCCATACAGCATGTCTTTGACACCCATCTTTCTCTCTGAAGTAAATTGGTGCTGCCAGGAGCAGACATGTCTTATTGTATGGAAAGTCTAAGTTTTGAGCGATACTAGATGTAAAGCAAAGGATAACCAGACTATAGCCCATAGCTCCAGAGAAGCTAGCTAATAAGGAGGACCCAAAGAGGGATGCATGGATTACCCTGGGAAGGGAAAATAGATGAGATCTTCTTGAGTAAACTGGGGATGGGGGGGCAATGGAAGGTAGGGGATGGGGGGTGAGAACATAAGGGAATGGAATGGTCAAGTTGGGGGAGGGATAGAGTGGGAGAATAATGAAAGAGATAACATGATAGAGGGAGACATCATGGGGATAGGGAAAAACTAGGAGCTAGGGAAATTCCCATGAATCCCCAGGGATGACCCCAGCTTAGACTACTAGTAATAGTGGAGAGGGTGCCTGAACTGGCTTACTCCAGTAATCAGATTAGTGAGTACCCTAACTGTTATCATAAAGCCTTTCTCCAGTAACTGATGGAAGCAGATGCAGAGATCCACAGCCAAACCCCAGGCCGAGCTCCAGGAGTTCAGTGGAAGAGAGAAAAGAGAGATTCTATGATTAAGGGACATCAAGATCATGATGGGGAAACCTACAGAGACAACCAAACCAAACTAGTGGGAACTCATGAATTTTAGACCAACAGCTATGGAGCCTCCATGGGACTGGACTAAGCCCTCTGCATAAGCAAGACAGCTGTGTAGCTTGATCTGCTTAAGGGGCCCTCTGGCAGTAGGGTTAGGATATATCCCTTGTGTGTGAGTTGGCTTTTTGTATCCCATTACCTATGGTGGGACACCTCGCACAGCCTTGATGCAGGGAGAGGGGCTTGGACCTGCCTCTACTGAATGTACCACGCTCTGCTGACTCCTCATAGGAGGCCTTACCTTCTTGTAGGAGGGAATGGGGGTGAGTTGGGAAGGGAAAGCTGAAGGGGTGGGAAAAGAGAAGAGAGGGATCTTTGATTGGGATGTAAAATGAAAAAGAAATTTCTTAATAAAAAATAAATAAACAAATAAATAAAAGAAGAGGTAATGTTCACTTGTTACCCACAGCCCCAGCTTATAGCCTTCTTCCTAACCACTCTCATTTTCCCGTCCTTCAGCCCACCTCCCAGATGACTCTCCACTATAGAGCTAAGAGTGACTTTCAATTTCTGATCCTTCTGCTCGCATCCACCAGCTATAATCTCCATGGCTGGGAGAACAGGGGCCTTCTTTCAGGTACTATACCAAATGAACTATACCCCAATCCCATCTCTCAATTTTTAAGAGTCATTTTTAATTTACATTCCCATAGCTGTGACAAATACTTGACAGAAGCAACTTGAGGTATACTGACTCTGAGTCTTAGAGAATATAGTATATCATGGTTAGGGAAGCGTAATAGAGTGGCTGGATCCAGGGACAAGACATACCTTGATGGATTAGGAAGCAGAGAGTTCAGACTAGAACCAGAAGTAGTTATCACCTCAAGGCCTGCCTCTAGTAACCCACTTCTGCTACCTAGGTCATATGGCCCAAGAGTGCCACAATATCCCATAACAACAACACCAGTTTGAAACCAAGTATTCTAACACAAAAACCTATGAGGGACATTTACAATCAAACCATAACACCATATTAAAAAAAAGAAAAGTGCAGGACTGGAAAGACTGCTCAGTGGGTAAGAGTACTAGCTGCTCTTGCAGAGGACCTGGGTTTCGCTCCCCAAATCCACATAGCAGCTCATAAGTATCTGTAACTCCCATTCCAGGGGACTTGACTTCCTCTTCTGGTTTCTAAGGGCACCAGGCACACATGTGGTGCACAGACATATATGCATGCAAAACACCCATCCACATAAAAATAAAATATTCTTTAATTGCATTTCAAGATCCTACACTCACAAGGAAGGCAATGTAGAAAAAACGATTCTAGTCAGGGAACCAAGAAAAAGTCTGCAGCTCCCAGCTGAATCAGTGTTGGCCTGCATAATATGTGTTGAGAGTTGAGAAGAAGGATGAAAGATGGCCAAGTGCTCAGGGTATGAGATGGAAGACAGGCAGGTCATATGTCTTACAAACCGTAAATATACCTGGCTTCCAACCAAAGCCTGAGCCTGACTGCTCAAACATGAAACAAAGTGTGCTTGCTTCCAATTGCCAGTACATAAACACAAGAGACCTGGCCCTGATGCTATGATTCCAATTTCAGAAAACCCTATTCTATTTAAAACAGTCAAATGGGGTTGGGGAGATGGCTCAGTCAGTAAAGTTTCTGCTGCACAAGCACGAGGACCTGAGTTCAGAACAGCAGCACCCACATAAAAGCTGGATGTGGTGGCACACATCTGTAAATCTAGCAGTGGATAAGGATATACAGAGACAGGTGGAACTCATTAGTCACTCCACCATAGTCAACTGGTAAACTCTCAGCTCAGTGACCTAGTGTCAAAAACTGGGACTAGAGAGATGGCTCTGTGGTTAAGAGCACTCGTTGCTCTTGCAGAAGACCTAAGTTCAGTTCCCAGAACCCCATGTTAGGTGGCTTACAATCACCTGTAACTCCAGTTCCAGGAGATCTGGCGTCCTCTTCTGGTCTTTCAGGCACTGCACTCATGTGATACACTTAAATACACCCAGACGAAACAGACATAAAAAGTAAATAAATAAAATTATAAAAAAAAATAAGATAGAGAGCAATTGAAGACACATGACCTCTAGCCATGGCATGTACACAAACCACACAAGCATATGCATCACACATACACACACACACACACACACACACACACACACACACACACACACACAAATAATCTAAGGAGCTTTTGATTAACAGAAAAACTGTGGCTAATTCCCTTCACAGGATTCTTGAGCCAGAACATCAGCATGGATGAATTAGACACCAAAACCTCATAGTCTAACGGTAACCAGGTACTAAGGAGGAAAGAGGATTAGAAAGTGAGAGTTTGGTAGAGATATTGGAACAAAGGAGGCCATCCTCTGCCTTTCACACAAAGGAACAGAAGAGAAGGGTCTGAGGGTACAGGACACCTCCTGAATCAGGCATGAGCACTACAGGAGCCAATCATACAGCCTCCAGGGAGCCTGTGGACACAGAGTATGTGGCAAGGAATGGACAGAGAAAGAAAAGAAGGCAGAGAAGAAAGGTCATATTGGGGAGGGGTAGGAGGATGTGTGTGAGGGATGAAGGGTGAGAGTATAATAAGGATGAGCCTTGAAATTTCAGACTAGATAGTGACACCATCCACTGAGCAGAGGCTGGCTTGAGGAAGAATGTACATGGAAAGATGGAAGCTTTATCCTTTAGTGAATTTGAGGCCACTGAACAAGAATCTCTCTGTCCTGTGTCTCAATAATGAATACTTCCTCTTGTCTGACTCTTATCCTATGTTACTTATCACTTCAGTGACCTTCATGGATATGACTACCTTGTCAATGTAGGTGTGCCTCCCAAAGAGACTCCACTTGTCTCTATGATTTCAGTTCATGTTATCATGTTCCTCCAAATCTATGTCACCACATTCACAGAGGCATCTGAGCTCTGCACTGTGGGCTTCCTGCCAGGCATCTCTCTTGATCAATCAATCTTCCTGAGTACTGTTTAAAACACCACAAAGTTCATGGCCAACTCTTTCCTCCCTTCCCTTGGGTGCCTCCTTTCTGGACACATTATGTTTGAACTGCCTCTTGCTTTATATATCAAGTAGATGCCTCCAGGAATCCTGAGTGACATGATCTCAACATCTACCTATTTAACTATAGACTCACAGAATTGTAATAAGTAACATAAAGAGGTTTCTTACACTTTGCTCAGTTTCCCAAGAGCAAGAAGTGGGGGTGAGTGGGAAAACAATACAGTTATATTTTTAATTCAATATTAAAAATACTAATAGTCAGTATCTGTCATGGAAATTTAAACTGATCAATAATAATATCTTCAACGAATCACTGAAATAACAATATAAACCAACAACAATAACACCAAAATCTGGCAAACCCCTGTCTACTGCTGGTAGACTCAACAGTCTGGCTCTTCCTCACAAGTCTAAACATAGTGATGTCACATGATTTAGTAATTTCTAAATAAAAGGTAAGTTGGCAGAAAGTCCATACAAACCTAAGCCACATGAGAACCTGTACTGAATGTTTATAGCCATGTTAGTCACAACAGCCACATGGAGAAACAGCCCAGGTGTTTGTCCAGTGAGGAACAGATAGACATCTAAGTGTCTATCTTTGCAGTGGAAAGCCATTCAGCCACAAAGAGCTTTAGTACCAGTCCATTGAAATACATGGAAAAACCTTGAAAACTGGATACTAAAGGAAAGAAGTCAAACAAAAAAGAGCACAGAGTATATCATTATATTTATGATATGATATGCTCACAACAGGGAAATCCACAGAGACTGAAAATAATCTAGAGGCCACTAGGGGCTGGAGGGACCTGGGTGGTAGAGAGAGACAGCTAAAGAGTTAGGAGTTTCTTTTGGAGGTGATAATGCTATAAAATTAGATAGTTAAACAATAATGATAGCTAGGCAACTGTGTGAACATACTGAAAACCAAGACATTGTGCACTGTAGATGAGTGAATTTTGTGATATGTGGAAATGGAAGTGTTTTAATATGTGAGATAGGAACGAAAAACCAACCAGGTACACAAAGGCTTCTCCAGTTCAGAAACAGTAGATGTAAAGGTCCTGTATGTTGAGCCAGCAAGACAGCTCAGTGGCTAAAGATGATTGTTGCCAAGCCTGATGACCCAAGTTCAATCCTCAGAACACACATAGAAGAAAGAGAAAACTGACTCCTATAAGTTGTCCTCTGATCTCCACATTCAAATGTGCATGCGCGCGCGCACACACACACACACACACACACACACACACACACACAAATGGAATTGTTTTTAAAGATTCTCAAGTAAGAGCTAAGTCAGTCTTTAATCCTAGCACTCAGGAGGCAGAGGTGGTTGGAGCTCTGTGAAGTCTATGTCAGCCTGGTCTACTAGAGAGTTCTAGGGCAGCAAGGGCTACATGGAGAGACCTGGTCTCAAAAACAAACAAACTCTGGGAAGGGACGGGGGTGGCACATGCCTTTTATCCCAGCACTGTGGAGGCAGGTGAAACTCTGTGAGTTTGAGGCCAGCCTGGTCTACAGAGTAAGTTCCAGGACAGCCAGGGCTACTCAGATAAACCCTGTCTGGGAAAAACAAAACAACAATAAATAGAAAATAAAAACGGATACTTAGGAGAGAGCTGGGGAGATGATTCAGTGCGTCAAGTACTTGTCACAGAAGCATGGGGACAGGAGTTTAGATCTCCAACACTCAGATAAAAGCCAGACATGGCAGGTTGAGTCTCCAACCTCAGTAATGTGAAATGGAAACAGGCAGATTCTGAGGGTTTGCTAGCTAGACATCTATCTACAAATGTCCAGGTTCAGTGAGAGACGATCTCATCTCTCACATGCACTTGCACACACACACACACACACACACACACACACACACACACACACACATACATGTATGCATACATAAGATCAACTAACAAAACAGGCTAGATGTTGTGGTGAACATCATTAATCCTAGCACTTTGGTGACAAAGTGAGTTTGAGGCCAGCCTAGGCTGCCTGAAACTTTTAGAGGAAATGCTATAATGGAATTCACTACTTTCTATACTGTTCTATCTTGCTTCCTGTTGCTGTAATAAACACCATGACCAAAACCAACTTCAGGAGGAAAGGATTAAATTAGTCTTACACCTCCAACAGTCCATCACTGAAGAAAGACCGGGCAACAACTCAAGGCAAGAACCTGGAGACAGGAACTGAAGCAGAGGCCATGGAGGAACACTGGCTGGTTTACCCTAGCTTGCTCTGCTACCTTTCTTATATAGTCCAGGCTCACCTGCTCAGGGGTAGTACTGCCCACAGTAGGCAATTTGGCAATGAAGGCTGTCCCTGGGTTATGGGTTTTGTGCTTTCTCTACACTTTCATACATTTTCCAAGTTTATACAAAGACCACCTCTTATTGCTGTAACCATGTAAGTATTTGGTATTGTCAGATTTTACCACATTTGTAGCCACCTGAGAGATAGATGATTTTATCTTATTATAGTTTAATCTGCATTTCTCTGGTTACTAAAGAAGCTGATCCTCTTTCTATGTTTATTGTCTACTTTGATTTATTATTTTACAAACTGTCTGAACAAGTCTTTGGCTCATTTTCCTGTTTATAATTTTTTATTGATTCTCAAAAAATCAAATGTATTAAGAAGAATCAGTCTCTACCTTTTAACATGAAAGGTATGAGTTCTCTTTGGCTATCTAAGCAAAACAAGATCTGCCTAAAGGGTTTAGTGATGGCTGACCTAACCAGCAGGAGTTCAAAGCTCACCAAAGAGTCCAGGATGGATTCTGAGATCAGTGGAGCTGACACCAACCCACAAGGATGACCTGTGATCTCATTTCTTGTGAGAGGCCAGCTCCCACCTTTTAAAATGGTTCCTATGAGGAGAAGAGAGGATAAGAAACTTTCAGATAGAAAGATAGTGAAGAAGAGAAAGACAGAAACACAGGATAGCTTCAGGAGGACCTGGATCAAAACCCAACAGTCCCTTCTGCCTCTTCAAAAAGGCTTTTTATAACAATGCTAAGGGGTGGGGCAAAAGACCTCCCCCTTGCTAGATCAAAGCATACCACACAGCCAAGTGCAGACCCTTCCAAACACCTGGTAACCACGCCCATTGTCAAGTCATCCCCTTGTGTAGCCCTACCTGGTAAAGCAAGCTCAGATTCTCAGACCCTGAGTAAGTTCTCACTAGGAAACCTCTGTGGGTCTCTATAACTCCTCCTTTCTAATATATTAAAGGCCCCGTCAGACCCCTCAGATAGACTGTGTCTGTCTTATGTCATCCTTCTTCTCTAATCAGCCTTACCCATCATGGAGATACACTTTCCATCAAGCATACTATCTTAGGCTGGCATCTCGCAAGAAGAACTTTACCTGTTTCTGACTACCAGCTTCTGGCAGAGGAAAGTACAGAGGTTAATTCAGCTCTAACTTGGGTCCCTACTAAGAGCTTGCAAATAGCTGGAACAACGACAGTAATCCTTATAGCTGCCACACCACCCAGTAAAGGAGTAGAGGATGACCAAGATGGAATGATGTCCTTTTTGGATGGGTCTAAGATGTCTGTAACAGCTTTAGCTGTGCCAAGCCCTATTTTAAATCAGTAAACTCTTGATGCAAATGCATCAAATAAATCAATAAACTCCTGATGCAACTGTATCAAACCTAAAGACTCCCTTAGCTTCATCAAACCATGGTTCATCAATATCAACACCTTTCAGCTACAGTTGGCTGCCCAAAGTGTTGGCTTGAGTTTTCACCTAAAACCTGAGAGAACTTAATAAAAGATTCTAAAAGGGACCCAAAAACTTCTTACTTCATGTCTCATGTGGGCCGTGAGATGCCACAGCATTCAGGCTTGAGTGCAACATGGCAGATTCCTGCCTCGGTACACAGAGGTGTCTCCAAGCTATGCAGCATGCTGCATGATGGATTTAGCTCTTACTCATACAGACAAAAAGGGTTTATGAGCCAGCTTCACACTACCTGATGGCAGCATGGACCCCAGAGTTGGAGGGGTAAGCGTGACTCTCCTGGGTACCTCCATTATGTTGGGAAGCTGAAGTGGGTGGAGTCAGCAGCCAGGGCTGCCACTTCAATCTTAGCCACACTGCAGTTTGCAAGGATCAGAAAAGGATTATAGATACACAAAAGACAGATTCAGATGGAATAAACCTTTAAATGGTTTACATTATGTGTAAAAGTGTACGTAGGCTTAGGAGAGAGGAAAAGGAGGATAGACAGTTATATTGATAAATAATTTAAAAAATAAAGTCTTTAAAGAGACAGTAAAAATAATATAAAAAATTAGCCCAATAAAAATGGAAATCACACAGAGAGTCTGAATTATATTGTCTTTGGGATTTTTAACCATAGGAAGACATTGGATTGTAAAGGATGCTGAGTTAAACAGTATATTAAAGGCATCTTGACTTCAAAATTTGTGTCTAAGGATATGTTGCTTTGTAAAAGAGGTTCTATTTTTGTTTCCACAGAAGATGAGAACCTATGGATTGCTTCCAGGCTAACATGGTTTGATCAGCCAAGACCCATTGAAAGGTCTCTGATAACAACACCATGGCTCAGATGATCCAACATCCAAAATCAGCTTCAAAGCAACTGACTCAGACAATCCAGTCTCACAGTCTACTACAACCAAGATTTAACTATAATTCTTAATTTTCTCAGGATCCTGATAAGATTGTTAGCACCTCCAATTAGCAGGAAATAGTAGGAGATGCTATACCCAAATTCCCAAAATATTGTTTATAAATGTTTATTTTTATTTAAAGGGGGTTGATTATAATGCAATCTCTTTCTAAAGAAGAAAAGGGGATATAGATATGATAGGATAAAAGGGTAGATTATTGAATCTACTTTTAAAGAGCAACAACTCTTTAAAAATGTTTTACATTGCTATAGATTTTAGTTTATTACAAATTTAATTTTGTTATACTGTATGTATTTTTCAACTCCTGTTTAATGTATTATGTTTATGTAGCTCATTTAAAATTGTAATATATAGTTAAGAAATACAGATTAATAGTCATCTAGGTTAATCAAATTTATAGTAATGTTAGTTGTTTTTTAAGTATACAAAGATATATTTCAATTAGGTAGATAATCTTCAAATACTTCAAAGACCTACAGAATATGGTATTTAAAATGTTTTAAGAATTTAAGACTTTTCTGGACAATGAGACATGTCTGCTCCTGGCAGCACCAATTACTTCAAGGAGAATGATGGGCATTGAAGAAACCAATTATGGAGTTTGCTTTTTTTAAGGCAAAAGTTAACCACTGGCAAAAGTGTCCTTGCATCAACTGATTGACAGTATGTTATATAAACTAGACATGCAGAACCTATAGGAAGGTGACCACTGAACTTTGCAAGATGACATGGTTCTTCAGGTTCCTGATTTGCAGATAAAACTGCAAGACATTCTACAGGACATGGGGAGAAACAACTAATGAACTTTGCCAGAATGGGTGGAATAGCCCTTAAAATTTCCTGCTTCACTGAAAGCTATGCCAGAGACTCTAGGCCTATAGGCTGAAGATGGATGCCCCAACATTGCAAAGGAACTTTTGGTAACTGTCCAGGCAGCCAGCTGTCTCTGTCATTTCCAGAATTTTGGAAGTTGCTTACAAAGCATTTCCTGTTTAATTAAGTAATATTATATCCTTCTGGGGTCTTTGATGGAGTTGAAGACTAGATAGTTATAGTTTTCCTTGGTCATGATAAAAGGGAAATTAGATATGAAACTTATGACTCACAAAAATAGGATAGATGACAGAATATTCTTTAATTTCACCAAATACAAATAGGCTAGATATTGTAACTGTAATTCTTACTTGGTAACTGTTTTATTATATATAATTTTACTATGTTAAAGTTAAAACCTTCCTTTTTTGATTAGACAGAAAAGGGGAAGTACTGTGGGATGTCTTTCTGTATGCTGTGAATATGTATTGCTCCCATTGCCTAATAAATAAAGTTGCATTGGCCTATGGCAGGGCAGGATGGAGCCAGGTGGGAAAATCCAAGGGAAATATTGGGAGGAGAAAGGCAAAGTGAGAGACACAAGTCGGCTACCCAAGGAGCAACAAGATGTCAGTGGACCAGTAATGCCATGGCCATGTGGCAAAACATAGATTAATAGAAATGGGTTGAGTTAAGTTATAAGAGCTAGCTAACAAGAAGCCTGACCATATAGTTTATAATTAATGTAAGCCTCTGAGTGATTATTTTATAAATGGCTGTGGGACTGTGGGGCTGAGAGGGACTGGAGAAACATGGGACCACGTGGCCAGGTGGGACTGGAGAAACCTTCCAGCTACACTAGCATTAATATTACTATACAATTTTACAATTCTTACAAACTTACATTCTCTATAGAACTATTTACACTTTACAAACTTTAGCAAATATTCAAAAGAGATCTCTTAACAGAACTATTTACATTTTCTACCAACAAGACAGAGGGTACATGAATCATGAGTCATCACAGTTAAAATTGTAGGTGAACTCAAAAGTGTTCCATTTCTGAAGTTCAAAGTTCAAAAAGTTAGTTCTAACAACAGTCTTATAGTTCCCCTACAAGTGTGAAATCAGAACCTACTTTGTCAGTGGCTCTGAAGTCCCTTTTAGCAGTTCAAGTCATATGACTTTTAGGCAAGCAGTTCCAAATATGAGGAGTCCCAAATTCCTTGCAGCTCCCCTGAATGCAACAACTCAACTTAGTTCAAACAAGTGTCTCTGAAGCTTCACTCTTAGCCACAGAGGCAATTTCAGTTAGCTTTCCTTAGGAGAGCTGCCCTAGGACAAAGGTGGTTGCCATAGTAACTGAGCTGCTACAGAGCTCTATAGGAATTGTCTGCCCCTCCTGTCTCTGGGCCTGTCTGCCTAGAGACCCCAGTGTCTTGAGGCCCTGAGGGCTCTTGCGTGCCTTGTGCTGCACAGCTGAATGCTGGCCCACTGCTACAAGCTACGGTTCCTAAGTAGCCCTTCCAGGTCTGGGAAGAAGCCCAGCTGCAACCAGTTACAGCTGCTGCACCTCCAACTTTGTTTACACTCACTTGCACTATATTACCCTAGGCATCTGACTGTTCCGTTACAGGGAACATTTGAAAGCCTTGCACTTCCTCCCCTCTGCTAGCTGCTTCCCTAATACTAGCTTGAAGGGGAGACAAAGGACTAGTAGTGAGGGTTTGCCATGTTCTGGGAGGTTTTTGCACCAGGGCAATTATGGGTGGGTTTTCCATTCTGATAAACAACCCCCCAGATGAGTCTAATTCCATCCCTACAGAAGTAAGATGAGTACCCTTCTGAGAAGGAGAGACCTGAAGAGCCTCCAGTTTTTGAGAAAGAGAAATTACTAAGTCTCTCAAGCCCTTCAGTTCCTCCCTTGTCTCTTCCCAAGACTTCTGTTCCTTAAACTTGGCTTCATGGCCAAGAGGGAACTGACCCTGATTGAACAATGTTGCAAAAGTTCTCATCTAGCAGCAGCTCCAGCAGAGTGGAGGGTTTTGTTCTGCCCATAACTACCTCAGGGAAAATTACCCCCTGCCACTCAGGACTTAGATATAAGCTGTCCCAAATTAGTTCCCACAGGCCAAAAGCTTCCACAGGAATCTTTTCCAGCCCATGCTCCTCCTAATGTTGTTGAATTTTGACTCCAATTCTTCCTCAGGAGTCTGCGTCCAGAGTCCCATAGTCAGAAAGCCAAGGACACAGCTCCTCTACAAACTCTAAGAACCTCTGTACTTGTTACTGTTCTACATTAACTCTCCTAGTTTTCAAACTCTCTACAAGGAAATATACAAACATCTGCTTACTGTTTCCCTGCCCCATAGTGGCTCTTCTTTCTCAGACTGCTAAGTCTGCAGGGGCTGCTTATTCCTGGATGCTGTTTTCTGTGCCAGGCCCAGCACTAGGGAAATTCTATTCTTACCCCAAATTTCTTCCTACACATTATTCCTATACCTAAACACTGTTTTATTTTCTAATTTAATAGATAGAAATTGAGAGAGAAAGAAAGAAACCTAAAGAGAGAGGTACTTGCTGCAGCCTAACTTTTCTATATACAGTTCTTGCTCCCAAAGAATAAAATACCACTGCCTTAACCTTAATACAAAACCAGACATATCCAACTGCTTCTGCAGTGCTTCCTCCCCTACTTACTTCCTCTGCACCCAAGTTCCTAGTTCTGGCATCATCTGTAGGAGGCAAGATCCAACCTTTTAAAAGTGTTTCTGTGAGGAGGAGAGAGGGATAAGAAACTTTTATATAGAAAGATAGCAAAGGGCAGAAAGATGGAAACACAAGATATCTTCAGGAGGACCTGGATCAAAACCCAACAGTCCCTTCTGCCTCTTCAAAAGGGCTTTTTATAACAATGCTAAGGGGTGGGGCAAAAGACCTCCCCCTTGCTAGATCAAAGCATACCACACAGCCAAGTACAGACCCTTCCAAATACCTGGTAACCACGCCCATCGTCAAATCATCCCCTTATGCAGCCCTGCCTGGTAAAGAAAGCTCAGATTCTCAGACCCTGAGTAAGTTCTCACTAGAAGACTTCTGTGGGTCTCTACAATTTCTTCCAACACATCTATTCTGAGACAGTGATGAAGACAGAAATCTTTGATGACTTATGAGTAACTGGTCAGACAGGGGAACTCCAAATTATATATGTGTAAGCCATGTATGCTACCTCAAACCCTTAATCTCAGCATTTCAGAGCAGAAGCAGGAGAATTATGCAAGCTCAAGGCCAGCCTGAGCTACATATAGAGACCCTGTCTTAAAAGAAAAATAGCTGTCAAGGGCTGCGGTGTGGCTTGGCAGTGGGGCATTTGAGTAGCATGTACAAGGCTCTCATTTACTTCCCTAGCACCATACACATAACAGCCATCTTGGAAGGCATGAGATATACAACTGTGCCAAGATCTGCTGTGCTCCACCAGGGGATGTTCTGCCCTCCAGCACACACTGGGCACTCAGCAGTTATCTTCATGTGGCAAGACAGGTGAACAGGGTGCTACCTGTATCTGCTGGGTAAAGGTAAGAGATGGTGCCAAACATCTTATAGTGCACAAAACAATACTCACTTTCTCCTTGCCAACAAACTCTCCATTACCAACAACCAACTTTTCTTTTTCCGTTATTGTCCACACCCATTTCATGGAACTGAGAGCTTCTTATATGCTCCATAAGTTTCCTAACAATAAGCAACCCTCCCCACAACTTTCAGACCTAATTTCAAAAGCATGTGTGTAAGGAACTGCTCTGTAGTTCACGTCTAAGAACAGTTAAACCTCAGTAACTCTTCTTTGATGTAGAAAAGGGCCCCAGGCTGCCCCAGCTCATGAGATACTCTAGACTCCTGAAGACCAATGCTCTGCCAATTCCAAGGAAGCTGTCCTGCTGGACACTGTGCTCTCCTTAGGAAGCCTCCCCCGCAGAGAAAATCCTAAAAAAATCTTCAGAACTAACTGGCTCATCTCCCTCATTGGAAAGAAAATGTGACAACTGACAATTGGCACAGCATGGAATCATTCAAAGGGGTAGAAATAAAGAGATGGGCATGACACCAAATACATGGAATGATCATTGCTTTTTAAAGAACCAAAGAGACCAGCCTCATACTAAAGCTATGCACAGTTACTGCCAGTAGGGGTACTGCAGAAAGCTTGAAGGGGTGCAGCATTTTAGCTGGACCTTTACATCTCAATGAGTTTGTGTCACAGTTTTGAAATTGTGGCTAAAAATCATTGGACACTCCTACCCTTGCAAGGTAAAATATGTATTGTCACCTAGAACCTCAACTATCCTATGTGACTCATAACACACAGAAAGCAATGAAAGCAACATTTTGTGACTTCCAAGTCCAGTTGATTAAAGCCATACACAGGGCATGTACCCAGAATTATTGAAGAGTGGTGTTAGTGTTTCATACAACCCAGGCTAGCTTCAAATTTGCTGTGTAGCTGAGGCTAGCCTTGAACTCCGATTATCCTGCCTCCACTTCCTGCATACTGGGATTACAGATATTCACCTTCACATCCAATGGTGATCAAATCATCAGTCAATGAACCTCTGAGCAGACTTCTGGAAGGGCCGAGTCTAAATTAGAGGTCTAGGAGCCTCTGAGCCAGGCTTCCCAGGCACCCAAGAGCAGCAGAGGAATGACATTCAAAATGCACAAAGTTAACAGTGTATACAAAGCTGGAAACACAAAACCATCAAGTTTTACACAGACACAACTGGAGACAGGAAAGACAGCATATCTACAAAGTATATTCTCTAAATTCAATTAAGTTTTTGGTCTCTAGGCCCCTCTAAATTGCCAGAACAGGCCTTTTCATTGTCATCCCACTAAAGCAACTTCAGGCCCTTCCCTGGTACCCACAAACACTCATTCAAATGGCCTCTGTTCATTTGTTACAATTGCCTATTGTCTACCTTGTGAGAAGGGATGAAGACATGGCCTATAACATCAATGAAGGGACTGAAAACTTATCAAAGCTCTCAAGACTGAAATGTTATTTTTAACAAAATCTCAATCATTTGATTTTATCAATAAAGACTTGGGAGCCAGATGCTGGGGTGAAAGCCTGCTAGTTCAGAGTCAGAAAAAGCACCCAGATGACCTTCCTCTTCCACCAACATCCTAGAAGCCTCCTTCTCCTATGCTGTCTCCAACCACCCTCCTCAATTCGAATGTCCCTCCCTTCTACTTCCTGTGCATCTCTTTATTCATCCTCTTGACTCCCTTTCACTCTCTATGTTTTTTTTCTTAATCCTATGTTCACTTCCTGTCAACTGGTTGCTTCTTCTGCCTCTTGACCTATGGTTGACTTTATTTAATCCTGTTTACAATACTCAAGCAGAAAGCTATTGGATTAAAGGTGTGTGTGCTAGGGCTGAGCCACATCACAACTAGAAACAGGTTTTTCCAGTAAATAATGTAATCTCAAGGTTCACAGTGTGATCAAATACCCTGCAACACTGAAAGAGTCTCCAGACCCTGTGGAGGACTAGGTGCATAATGGTGACCCCAGAACTATTCAGGGAAAGAAAATTCTCTCTGTCCTCATGATGCCCACTTCCCAGGACTGAGGCAAGTAGGGCTAAGTAGCTTGAAATCAATCCTGCATACTTTCTGGAGCACATCTATCAAACCTGATACACCAAGTCAGTCCACAGGTTCTTGTTAGGATCCCAGCCTGGCCCACTCAGCACTACAGCACCTGGGGCCATTGTGCTCATACCCAATTCTTGACAACCAGTCCTAATGTACAATTGTGTGCACCTACTTCTAGTTGTTTGCTGAGACAGAAGGATAACCCCAACTCAAGATCCTCCTGCCTTGGCTTCTGGAACACTGAGATTAATAGGCATATGCCACCACACATGGCATAATTAGAAGATCATTTGTTTTCTTTTGGTGTGGTGCAGTGTTTTGGTTTGCATTGCTTTACTTTGGTTGGCTATAACCTAGACTAGCCTGAAACTCACCATGTAGTCCAGACTGCTCTCAAACTCACAGCAATCCTCCTACTTCATCCTCCCAAATGCTGGGATTACAGACATGGGCCACCACATCCATATTACTTTTTAAAACCTTTTTAAATTTATTTATTAATTCTTTCTTTTTGAAGTACTGGGGATGAAACCCAGGCCCTTTCACATGTTAAACACATGTTCTACCAATGAGCTACACCTCCAGCCATTGTGAATTATTTTAAACAAATATATAATTCACATACAACAGAGTCACCCTTTCAATGTGTATAATTCAGTGGTTTTTACAGTACTTTAAGGTTGTACAAGCATCACTTTTCTCTATTTCTAGAACATGTTGATCACTCCCCAAAGCTTTTATCCTTTAAGCAGTCATTTCTCACCCCTTCCCCTAATATATATATATATATATATATATATATATATATATATATATATATTATCATATATATATGTATATATATATTATCTGAGAAAATGTGATATTTATCTTTTCCCCATTACTTTCTCTTTTTCTTGCCACATTACTACTCCCCTACCTCTTCCCAACAATCCTGGTTTATCACCATGGCGTACAAATATAAATATAACATGCATACATATGTAGACTCAGCATATGAGAGAAAACATTTGAGTATTTGTCTTTCTGAGTGACTTATTTTGCTTAACATGATGATCTCCGGTTCTACCCACTTTCCAGCAAGGAATATAATTTTTTCTTGTTCACAGATGAATAAAACTCCATTATGGGGCTAGTAAGATGGTTCAGTGAGTAGAAGTACTTGTCATCAAGCCTGATGACCTGAGTTTGATCCCTGGGACCTACATAATGGAAGAAGAGAATCAACTAAAGGAAGTTGTCCTTTGACTTCCACATGTGCACTGTGGCATGTGTGTGACCCCACATACACACACCCTAATAATAATAATAATAATAATAATAATAATAATAAATGTACCACATTTTCATTAGCCATTTGTCAGTTGATGGACATCTAGACTAATTTCATATCATGGATATTGGGAATAGTATAGTAACAAACATGGTATGCAGGTATCTTGGTGGTCTGTTAACTTACAGTCCTTTGGTTATATGCACAGGAGTGGTAGAGCTGAATCATATGGGAGTTTTATTTGCAGAATTTGAGGAACCTCATACAGATTTCCACAGTGGATGCACCAGTGCTCATTCCCATCAACAGTGACTAAGGTCCTCCCACATCCTAATCAGCACCATTCTAATATCAAGCAATTTTAATTTGCATTTCCTTGAAGACTCAGGAGGTTGAACACTTCCTCAAATATTTATTAGCCGTTTATATTTCTTCCTTTGAGAGCTGTCTATGTACTGATTGGATGGTCCTGACTGCAGTGAGATGGAATTGCAAAGCGGTTTGAGTTGCATGTGGTCCTCATTGTCCATTGCTTTTCAAGACAGCAACAGGTCACTATGTATGTCAAGGGGCAGAGCAGGTCACAGTGTCAACCTTCCCAGGTTGGTACACTAGTATGTGTGATGCACTAAGAGTCTGGCTCATGGAAGGCCTTCCTAAAGTATAGCCCCTGTTAAGACTCTTAACTACACAGCTAAGGTCCTTCTCCCTGGTGCTTAGAAGAACAACTTCCCACACTCTGGGCACCTTCAGATGACACACCCATCCTCAGAAGTGGTTTCAGAAGCAATAAGATACACATTGAAGTTAACTCCCTTATGTCTTTAGAGAGTGACTTTGGGGGGGGGGGGTTCAAGACAGGGTTTCTCTGTATAACAGCTCTGGCTGTCCTGGAACTCACTCTGTAGACCAGACTGGCCTTGAACTCAGAGAGATCTGCCTGCCTCTGCCTGCCTCTGCCTTCCGAGTGCTGGGATTAAAGGCAGGTGCCCCCACCACCCAGCTGAGAGTGACTTCTTAACCATCCTTTCAACTTTGGGGAGCTAAAACCTGCATCTACTTCCTAGAGCCTGGAGGGACTTTACACTTTATCCCCAGATGTGCTTCTGGGACCTTTTGCATGCCTGCTGAGGTTGAGACACAACCCATTACTGAGGACCAGGAACAAGAATAAAGAGACACTGGCAAATCTCTCTGGACTGCACTACAGAAAAGTTGGGACCCTACCTTCAAAACAAAGCTACTTCTGGTTCAGTGTTCTTAGGTCAAACAAAACAATACAAAAAGATCACAGGATGGCACTCTTATCTGGGTTGAACCCTAGCCATTTCTTCTGATATGTGACCACAGTCCCCTTACTTGAAAGCAAGGATAATACCTAACCTGAACAGTTGTGGTGATTCAAACAAAGATACATGCAGAGGCAGGAGGATCAGGAGTTCAAGGCCAGATTTGGATATATAGCAAATTTGAGGCTACAAAATTGGGCTACATGAGACCCCATGTTTAAAAAGAAAGAAAAGAAGGAAGGAAGGAAGGAAGGAAGGAAGGAAAGAAGGAAGGAAGGAAGGAAGGAAGATTTTATACATGGCACACAGAAAGCACCCAGGAAATGGTAGCTGATCTAAGAAGGACACATTCCTGGGTCAAAGACACCTTTGTGATTGTTAGTCATTATATGGACTGATTGAACAGGTTTAGAGAACTCATTTTCAGGAAGCCACTGAAGGTTAGAAGTAGGGCAGCCTCCAGGTCTAAATTAATTATGCCCAGTGTTTTAAGATGGCTACTGTAGAGTCATAGAAGCCTGGGAGCAAACCCTAGCTGCCAACTAATCACTGTATGACTTCACCTCTACAAGCTTCCTCAATCTCTCTGAACTCAAAGCAGGAAAACCTGAGGCTTGGCCATTTATAGTATAGTTTCACAACCTCCATGTCTTAAGATGCAATTATCTAGCATGCAGGGTTTCGTGTTCCAATTCCAGCAAAGGAAAAAAAGCCACATTTGTAGTCTCGGGCACCTCCTGCAGCGTTTGGAACATAGCCCTCAAGGATAAAGTGGGTTACTGGATACTTTTCTCTACAAAAGCCCATTAGACAATAAAAATTTTATCCCCGAAGGAAAACTGAAAAAAAATTCATCAACTCTTTATCCTTGTGACTGTTTGCTTTCTTCTTTCCATAGAAGTCTATCACATAGATCTGATGTTGGTGCTGGTTTTCTCCCTCTACAGGGCTGTTGTTGCTGAGACTGAAGTCTTGGCTTTCATCACCCTCTGCATCATCAGTTCCTAGGGCCCAGACTGGCCATACCTTTGTAGCTTGCTAAAAGATTCTTCTTGTAGCAATTCCAGCAGGGTTGCCCTTAACCATTTCTGCATCTTTTGCATAACTTCCTGGGCTAGGAGTTCTCTTTGCTAATATTCCTTATATGGAACATAAACCTTACTAGGACCAAGTTTTGTCTGCCTAAGTCTGTGTTTTTCATGGTTAGAAATTCCTTGATTTTCGGAAAGCTCAAAGCACAATTCCTGCTCGGTTACAATTACAGCTTTTTCTTGAAGCCGTTTTAGGGTTTTGTTTTGTTTTGTTTTGTTTTTTTCTGTGATATGGAGATGGGACATAAATAAATGTAAAAAGACTCTGCTGGTGAATGTTTAAGATCCTATTTCCAAGCACAGACTGTATTTATCATGAGAATATGCTACTCAGACTTGAATGTGTTTGCAAATTACCCTGGGATCTGGTTACTACGCTAAATAAAACACTGAATTTGACTCTGTAGGTCAGGGTGTGAGATACTGCATTTGTAACAAGACCCCAGGTGATGACCAGGTGGCTGGGCCTGGTGCACAAATTGAGTTGCACAAGGTGGAAGAAACTTGTTCCCTTGATTCAGCACAATTTCTGTGTCCATCTCCTCCACAAAATATGACCAAAGTCTCTAGAAGTGTAGGGACAGACACCAAAACCACGGAAGGGCTCTAATAAGACCTACAAGTTACCCCCACCCACCCCCGCCCCATTTTCGCTCTGTCCCCGCTCCAGCCCCGCTGAGATCCTGATGAAATTGGCCAGGAAGTCTCCTGGGAAGCTCTCCAGATGCTTTTGCTGCAGATGGCCTCATAGCCAAATTTCAAAACGACTGCTTTTTCCAAGTTACAACCCTGGGGACAGCTGTTGTCACCAATGGTGGCATCTGCTTGGCCAGCATTTTAACAACCTAGTGTTCTAAGACCAGCATTAAAAAGGGTACCATCACTCATCTTCGACTATACAATTCACAGTGGGTTCAGTCCCTGAAGCCTCAGACCCTCACCCCTAGGCCGAGAATCACTAGGTCGCCTGATGCCCCCACTTCAGGCCCACCAGGCAGAGGCAGGGCCGCTCATGCGCAGAGCGACCCCCAGGCCACAGGGCCGGGTCCCTGGGTGCCCCAACCCGTGCCCACCTTACCTCTCTGGACCAGGGTGGCCAAGGAGAAAACGAGGCAAACGAGGAAAGCGGTGCGCCAGGCCACCATGGCTACGAGCAGGCGCAGGGGCCTGGAGGAGCACAGTTAGCGCAGGAGGGCGGGGGCGCGGGGAGGAGCTGGGGAGGAGGAGCCTGTCACAACTGCAGAGCCCCGCCCAGAGCTGGCAACAGTCGTCCAGCCCAGAAGGACAGTGGCGAGGCGCACCTTAATGCCCGCGCTGGGGGCTGGGGGCGCGACTCCTCAGGGCCCACTGGAAGAGACTGGGCGACACTGCCGTCCCGGGGCCGCAGTCTCGGGGGCGAGGCATGAGGAGAGGGCGGGGGCGGGGCTCAAAGACACCCCATTAGGTCGCGAGATCTGGATTGGGTGGCATGCCTACTCGCTGCGGCAGACCCCTTCCCATCCTGTTATCGCTAGGGAAATGTCAGAAGTGGCCTGCGAGCCCAGGCAGCGCGTCACCAGAGGCCAGGGACGGGAAGAAGCAGTGGAGATGGTGCTCAGGAATGGCCACCCGAGAGACCACTAAACATCCTAACCCAGAGCTTGGGTGCTGCCAGTCTGTGACCTTGGGCCGCACCTTCCTCCTCTAGTTCAGTTCTCCCAGTTGCGTGGCTCTCCAATGCCTCAGCCTTGATTGCTGCTCCCTGCTGAAAGCTGCAGTAAAATCCCTGTGCAGACTAAAGAACTCAGCTGTTTGGGCAGCTGCTGGTAACTAGAAGCCGGAGACGCCAATGCAGGCAACAAGGAGGGTGGGCTAGGTCTAGAGCCAAAGCTTAGGGGAATAATTGCCGAAACTTAGGTTAGAGACAGGGTTGGTACTGGAAAAGTTCACAGCCGCTCAATCAGAAAAATATGCCCCGTGACCAACAAAGGAGCTGCAGTCTTTTCCCATGAATCTCCGCAAATGGAGTCCACCTCCCTGGTGGCGAGAACGCAGATACCCTCACTGCTGCCACAACCAAAAGCCTACTGCAGCCTGGTAGAGAAAGCTCCCAAGAAGAGCCTGGCTACAACCAGCTCTCAGGACAAAGAAAGCGCTGCTGTTCACTGTGGCAGCATGGAGCCTGTCCGTACCTGGTTTTGGTCACTTCTAAGGATGGCTCCTACTCCCATTCCCAGTGTTCCTGGCCAGAAACAACACATATACATATACATGAATCCTCTCTCTCTGTCTCTCTCTCTCTCTCTCTCTCTCTCTCTCTCTCTCTCTCTCTCTCTCTCTCTCTCTCTCTCTCTCTCTCTCTCCCTTCCCTCTATCCCTTTCTCCTCTCTCCCTTCCTCCCCTCTCTCTCTTCCCCCTTTCTCTGCTTCTATTCTATGCACTGCACTAAATATGGGACTGAGAAACACAAACACACAAAGAGTAGACCTTCCCATGGGCAAAGCAGGGCTATAACTGGAGCTGAAGAGTAGAAATAGCTGATAGGTCTTTATTTCTCATAACGGCCTTATGTATGACCTCAATAATCAAGGAGTAGAAATGAGTGAGTGGGAGTGCCTTCTTTTTCTCTGTATCCCAGTCTGGCCTTGAACTCATGATCCTCCTATCTCTGCCTTCTGATTGCTGGGATCACAGGAATGTGTTTTCTTCCCCAGACCCCTAGATTGTTATAACCTTGCTGGTCATGTATTCCTGTAGCAAGAAAACTTGATATTTAGTGGATAGTCATAGTAAAAGAGCACAAATGAATTTTGGATGTGACACTAAATATCCTATATCTTAACTGTAGTGGCACATAAGTTACAGGTAATACATAAAAAGGGGGAAATGAGGTGATATTTTGTTTGTGCTCTTCAAAGCTTTCCTGAAGATTAGAGGGTAGAGCTAGCCATTAGTTAACCATAAAGGTCTGAAGGTCTGTACAGACAGACAGGAAGTGATATGGCTGTGTAGCCATGTTTTCTCTGGTCCTGCCCATCCCCCCACCCCCCACAGTCCAGACAAATCTCTCTCATAAATGGTCCTGCAGCCACTCAGACCCAAGTAAACATACAGAGGCCTATATTAATTACAAACTGTATGACGTATGGCAGGCTTCTTGCTAGCTAGCTCTTACAACTTAATTCAGTCCATTTATATTAATGTATGTTTTGCCATGTGTTCTGTGGATTTACTGATCTGCTGGCATCTTGTTGTTCCTTTTTGGGGTGGCTGGTGTCTCTCCAGACTCTGTCTTTCTCTTTCCTGTCTCTCTCCTTGGATTTCCCGCCTGTCTCTAAGCTGCCCTGCCATAGGCCAAAGCAGCTTATTCATTAACCAATGGGAACAACATATATTCACAGAGTACAGAAAGTCATCCCTCAGCATGGCTAGGTGGAAAGAGGAATATTAGGCAGGCAGAGACAGAAGCTCAGCCCCTCTTCATTCTAAAGAGTTATGGAGATAGATGACTTTGGCTGCTCCTTTACTTTTCTGATCTTTCAGCATTTACCCCAATATCTGACTCTGGGTTTTTATTATTAAAACTAATTAAGATTCTCACTACAGACTGGATTAAACTGAGCTATCACAGTGGAGGGAATGGCAGCTGATGAGGCAGGACCTAAAATGTATGCTTCTGTACAACACAAGATAAGCATAAAAGATAACCTGCCTAGATGCTGGAGCAAGAACCAAGAGAAAAGAATGATGTTATAATATATCAAATGACACGAGATAAACAATAACCCTTGTCAATCAAAATGCCTGAATAAGGCTATGAGATAACTACCCCTTTATAAGATGATGTATCTGGGGCCTAGTGTGTCTCTCAGTGTCTTATAAGTGAGGTTAATGTGAGTCCGGGAGGCCTGGTGAATCTTTCAGTTGGAAAGAGGTGCCCACCAGGAACTGGGTGAGCAACTCAGTCAGATCATTGCAACCCTACTGAATTCCAGCTGAACATGAAACTGATTTACATACAAGAAGTTCAACACTTACAAGCCATGATCCTCGCCCTGTCTGCTGTACACAACCTCCTTATTACCAATGCATCTGAATTCTCCAATGCCTGACCAAGTATCTTGTCAACACACTACTTCCTTCTCCTCACCCTGTATACCTAGCTCTTCCCTGGACTTCTCATGCTTCAAATATTGCCACCAACTGGAAAAAGCATTTAGCCCTTCTAGCTCCGCTCCTAAAATGCCAACCTTTTTCACAAGGAAGAAAAGTATGTCATTATCCACAAGAGCTAGCAGGCCATCCTAGGAGCACAGCAGTTGTCCTGAGTGTGCTGAAAACACTGCTAGTGACCCCAATGACTTTCTGGGTATCAGCCTGATGTTCAACCACTCCCCAGTTTTCTGCTCCTGTTGTTACATACCAGACCTGGGGAAAAACATGTGAACAGAGAAACCAGGATGTCTTGGAGGCCCTAGGCTTCAGCAGCTGGCCAGAACTTTGAAGTTCTATTGCTACCCAAATAAACAGCTGCAAAACCCTACCCACAAAATATCCACTCTCGATTCTATATACCAGCCACTTTTTCAAGGGAGCCTCCTCCACCCATGGCCAAAAGCAGCCTTAGTAGGCAGCATCTACCAACCAGGACCTTGACACTGCTGAAGATGCCCACCAGAGGAGCACTACTGTCCGTGTTGAAATTGCTCTTTTCTGGCGGCTGTGGTGGCTCATCCCTTCAATTCTAGCATTCAGGAGGCTAAGGCAGGAGAATTGCCACAATATCAAAGCCAGCTGGGGCTATATAGGAAAACCCTCTGTCAAAGTAAAGCAAGACAAACAGCACAACAGCAAAACCTTGTCCTTCCCTGATGTTTCACCCCTGCCACCAGTAACACTTGGGAACTGGCAGAGGAAAGCAAGGATGAAGGTCCCCTAGTCCAACTTGGGGTTACCCTTTATCTCCAGGAAACAAAAGGGACTCAATCAGTGCTCAAGGCTTTAGCTGCCTCCCATGAGTCTCTGCTACCCTCCCTTAGCCTTGGGCCCTAATGCCTGTAGGCCCTTACTGGATGGACACACACACACACACACACACACACACACACACACACACACACACACACACTGCTGCAGGAAGAGGGAGCGTTAGGAAAGGAAGGTCTCCTGTCTATGAACCTATCTTCCCACTAAGTCCCCTCCTCCATGGCTGACCTCACACTCAAGGTTCTGACCAGTTCTGTGCAGAGAAGGAAAAAGAAGCCCAAAACCCCAGAGTATTGACCTTTATTCTGCAATTGTGGACTTCGTTGATGTACAAAAGTTCTTTATTTCATGGGACATAGTAGTGTTTTTGCTGTGGGATGTATGGCAAATGTGTTGCTAATTAATCAATAAAACACTGATTGGCCGTTGGCTAGGCAGGAAGTATAGGCGGGGCAAGGAGGAGAATAAAGCTGGGAAGTGGAAGGCTGAGTCAGAGAGACACTGCCAGCCACCACGATGACAAATAGCATGTGAAGATGCTGGTAAGCCACGAGCCACGTGGCAAGGTATAGATTAAAGGAAATGGATTAATTTAAGCTATAAGAACAGTTAGCAAGAAGCCTGCCACGGCCATACAGTTTGTAACCAATGTAAGTCTCTGTGTTTACTTGGTCGGGTTTGAGCAGCTGTGGGACTGGCAGGTGAGAGAGATTAGTCCTGACTGTGGACCAGGCAGGAAAACTCCAGCTACATGTTTTGTTTAAAGTGATTACAATACAAAATTAAAAATTCAAAAGCCTGCTACTCCTCAAATTTAAAAAGAAATAGAAAACAAAAACTACCAGGCAAAATTGACACATATTTGAGCCTTTAGCCCATCAGGACCCAGATATATGGGAATTGGCAGAGCATACCCCATAAGTGAACAGAAGCTCTAGAAATGGAGCCTTTCCCCTCCTCCTATTTTTGACTTACAAGCCAATTATCCTCAGAGTTCCCACAACACTCTTCATCTCTCCTCTTATCATATGGCAAAGTTAGGCAAGGCCTTGAATGCCATGACAATGGCAAAGGTTTGATCCTGAGAACAAAAGGAAGCCATTGAAGGATGCTAAGGGATCTGCAGCATGACAAGGCTTGTAGTTCATTAAAGAATGGCCAGCATCATATAGGAGGAAAGGCTAAGACTGGATTCTCTGTGGCCACATAAAGGGGTTGAAGAAGTTGTCTGGACCTGGTTACAGGACAGAAGAAATGAGGAAATTCAAGGACACAGGGAATTGAGCCAGGAGATGGAGGCAGTTAGAGTCAAGGCCCTGTGTAGACAGTGGAACAACCCTTCCTACAGAGGATTGTCCTGTAGAATTGATCTAAAGAGAAAGTAACAGTTCACCCAGCCAAGAAGAAATAGTTCCCAAAAAAGGCTGAGGAGAATGCAGGTAATTTCTTGCATCTGCCTTTTTTCGTGGAACATGTTTCTGAGGCTTATCCACATTGTACCACATATTAGTCGATATCTATAGCTATAATGAAATATCAAGGCTAGGAAATATATGAAGAAACAAGGTTTAATCCAGGTGATGGTGGCACATACCTTTAGTCCCAGGCAGAGGCAGGCAGATCTCTGAGTTCCAGGGCAGGCTGGTCTGCAGAGTGAGTTCTAGGACAGCCAGGGCTACACAGAGAAACCCTGTCTCACAAAAGAAAGAAAGAAAGAAAGAAAGAAAGAAAGAAAGAAAGAAAGAAAGAAAGAAAGAAAGAAAGAAAGAAAGAAAGAAAGAAAGAAAGGAATGGAGGGAGGGAGGAAGGAAGAGGAGGAAGGGAAGAAAAAAAGAAAGAGAAAAAAGAAAAGAGGATTATTTAGCTCACAGTTTGGGAGGCTGAAATATTCAAGAACTGTAGAAATGTGAGGAAGGGGTTATATGGTAAGGCAGGCTTTTTTAAAACTCCAAGTTCAGTCTTGCTTTTGATTTTTTTCTCTTTCTTTGAGACAAGGTCTCCAACTCACTGTGTAATCAGGGCTGATTTTGAACTCCTGGTCCTCTGGACTCGACCTACCAAATGCTAGGATTTCAAGCATGTGATACCATACCCAGTGTATTAATTATTTTTCTTGTTGCTCTGACAAAAGTATATGAACAATTTAAAGAAGCAAGGATTTATTTTGGTCCATAGTTTGAATGTATAGTTAATTATGGTGGGAAAGGCATGGTGGTAGTACTGTTACATGGCTGGTCACTTTTCATCTGTGGTTAGAAATTCAGCAGTTCACTTTCTCTTTTTATAAAGTCCAGGACCTCAGCCCATGGGATGAGCACATTTAGGGTTACTTTCCTCTCCTCAGTCAAATCACCCTGAAAAACTCCCTCATAGACACAATAAGGGGTGTGTCTCTTAGTTGATTCAAAATCCAACCCATTTAAGAATGAAGATTAGTCACAACATCTGGCAAATCTTGCTCTTTTATAACAACACATTCCTGTAGAAAGAAACTGGAGTCCCACAGGAGCTGTGTTTGACTCTTCTGAGAGCAGTGTCCCAGTGACCTAAGCTAAATTTCATACTGGGAGCTAAGCTTTTAGTACACAAACCCTTGGGAACACATTCAAATAATATCTGTAAAATAATACCATAAAGTAGAATTTCATTTCATTTCTATGGCTTAAGAACATTCTTTGATATAATTACAGATTTTGTTTACTCAATCGGTTGTTTGTAGTTTGAGACTATTGTAGATAAAGTCGCTACATACATGCTTGTGCAAGTCCTTGTATGGACATGTGTTTTCATTTCTCTTGGCCACATACATGGAATTCTGGGGGTCAGGGAAACTATTAAAATTGCCATGTTGGGGCTAAACTCGTTTCTAATGAACTCAGCCTGAGGGAGATTAGGTATGTGTATTTAGCTAATGGATGTGACCATGACTTAGACAACTATAGCCAACAGACCAAGCTCTACCCACTATCTGTTTTCACTTGGCATACAAGCTAGGGATAGTTAAGACAAATCATAAAGACTATTTTGTGACATGCAATAATGCTATATCATGTAAGTTCAGTGTTGATACACTTTTATTGGCACACAGCAACATAGTACAACTTTAAAATTCTCACAGTCTTGATTGCACCCCAGTTGCAGACCAGCAGGCAAGACAACCAGCAGGCAAGATTGCAGCAGGTTGTAGGCAGGCCTGACCACCACCACCACTCATCGGACCCTATAATCTACAAATCCTACTCTGTCCTCTAAACCCACCCATCCCCTGAGACCATGGTTGCTCCCTGAGACACAGACTCTGCCAGCTCCGATTAGACCAAGAGGTCAGTGACTGCTCTCCCAGCTGGTTACCCCAGCCTCTAGGTTCTAGGCCCAGAGGCATAACCCATGCCCCCACACTCCCAACCATTGCAGCCCCAGTTGCAAGCAGCAGGCAAGACTTCTGTGGGCAGTCCTTCCTACCACCCCCCGCATTGGACCCTGCAATCTACAAGTCTCACTCTGTGCCCCAAACCCACTTATTCCCCAAGACCGCAGCAGATCCCTGAGACACAAACACTGCCAATGCTGATTGGAGCAAGGGCAGCTCCCTGAGACACAGACACCACTTGCACCAATTGGAGGAAGAGATGGATAGATACCAGTGTAAGAATACCTCCAACAACATAAGGAGCAATGTGGCACCACAAGAACCTAGCAGTTCTAAAATAATAAAATAAGACCTGAACATCACAAAGTAGAAGAAGAAGAAAACAACCTTAAAAATGACTTTATGAAGATGATAGAGGCCTTTAAAGAGGAAATGAAAAATTCCCTTAAAGAAAACAAGGAAAAGACAAACAAAAACTTAGAAAAAAACCAATAAATCCCTCAAAAAAGTAAAGAAAATCAAGAAAAAGCAATCAAATATGTGAAGGAAATAGTTCAAGACTTGAATATTGAAATAGAGGCAATAAAAAAGACACAAACTGTGGAAATGGAAAATCTGAGTAAATGATCAGGAACTACAGATGCAAGCATAACTATCAGAATGCAAGAGATAAAAGAGAGACTCTCTGGCACTGAAGAGATGATATAAATTCTTTGGTCAAAGAAAATGTTAAATCCAACAAATTCTTAACACAAAACATTCAGGAAATCTGGGACACCAAGAAAAGACCAAACTTAAGGGATAGAAGAAGGAGAAGAATACCAGCTCAAAGGCACAGAAAATATATTCAACAAAATCATAGAAGAAAACTTTCCCAACCTAAAGAAGGAAATACCTATGAAGATATAAGAACCTTACAGAACACCAAGTAGACTGGACCCCCAAAAAAGTTACCTTGCCACATAATAATCAAACCATTAAACATATAGAATAAAGAAAGAATATTAAGAGCTGCAAAGGAAAAAGACCAAGTAACATATAAAGACAGACCCATCAGAATAACACCCGACTTCTCAATGGAGATTCTGAAAGCCAGAACGTCCTGGGCAGACATTATGCAGACACTAAGAGACCAGAGATGCCAGCCCAGACTACTATACCCAGCAAAACTTTCAACCACTGAAGACAGAGTAAATAAGATATTCCATGACAAAACCAGATTTAAATATTGCATATCCACAAATCCAGCCCTACAGAAAGCACTAGAAGGAAAACTCAAACCTAAGAAAGTTAGATTCACCCACAAAAACACAGGCAATAGATAATCCCACACTAACAAATGCCAAACAAGGAAAACACACACACACACTACCACCAAAAAATAACAGGAATTAACAATCACTGGTCATTAATACCCCTTAATATCAATGGACTCAATTCACCTATAAAAAGATACAGGCTAACAGAATGGATACAAAAATGGGATCCATCCTTCTGCCACATACAAGAAACATACCTCATCTTCAAAGACAGACACTACCTCAGAGTAAAAGGTTGGGACACTATGAAAGCAGTGTGCTGTGGGATATCATTCTGTATGCTGTGAATATGTATTGCTCTGATTGGTTGATAAATAAAACAATGATTGGCCAGTAGCCAGGCAGGAAGTATAGGTGGTGCCAGCAGACGAGGAGAATTCTGAGAAGAGGAAGGGATGAGTCAGGAGTCACCAGCCACACACAGAGGAAGCAAGATGGCAAGGCAGAACTGAGAAAATGTACCAAGCCAAATGGCAAAACATAAATAAGAATTATGGGTTAAATTAGTGTAAGAGCTAGTCATTAATAAGCCTGAGCCAAGCAGTTATAATTAATATAAGCCTCTGTGTGTTTACTTGGGGGACACAAGTGGGAAAGATTTGTCCTGACCACCAGCTGGCTGGGACACAGGAAAACTTCTGGCTAGAGCAATGTTAAGAGGAAAGTTCAAAGCACTAAGTACCTACATAAAGAAGTTGGAGAAATCTCATACTAGTGACTTAACAGCATACCTGAAAGCTCTAGAACAAAAAGAAGCAAACTTACCCAGGAGGATTAGATGCCAGGAAATAATCAAATTGAGGGCTGAAATCAATAAAATAGAAACAAAGAGAACAGTACAAAGAATCAATGAAACAAAGAATTGGTTCTTTGAGAAAATAAACAAGATAGACAAACCTATATGCAAACTAACCAAAAGGCAGAGAGAGAGAGAGCATCCAAATTAACAACATCAGAAATGAAAATGGAGACATAACAACAGACAATGAGGAAATCCAGAGAATCATCAGGTCATTCTTCAAAAACCTTTACTCCACAAAATTGGAAAATCTAAAAGAAATGGACAATTTTCTGGCTTGGTACCACTTACCAAAATTAAATCAAGACCAGATATATGATTTAAATAGACCTATAACTCCTACAGAAATAGAAGCAGTCATTAAAATTCTCCCATCCAAAAAAAGCCCAGGGCCAGATGGTTTCAGCACAGAATTCTACCAGAATTTCAAAGAAGAGGTAATACTAATACTCCTCAAATTGTTCCACACAATAGAAACAGAAGGAACATTGCCAAACTCTTTTTATGAGGTTACAGTTACCCTGATACCCAAACCACACAAAGATACAACAAAGAAAGAGAATTACAGACAAATCTCCCTCATGAACACTGATGCAAAAATACTCAATAAAATACTGGCAAACTGACTCCAAGAACACATCAAAAAAATCATCCACCATGATCAAGTAGGCTTCATCCAAGAGATACAGGGATGGTTCAACATATGAAAATCTGTCAATGTAATAATCCACCATATAAAAAAACTGAAAAAAAAACACATGATCATCTCATTAGATGCCAAAAAAAGCCTTCAACAAAATCCAACACCCTTTCATAATAAAGGTCTTAGAGAGATCAAGAATACAAGGAACATACTTAAACATAATGAAGGCAGCTTACAGCAAGCTGACAGCCAACATCAAATTAAATGTACACTGCTAAGTTTTCTGTACATAAATATAATTACAAACTTATCTTCCAAAAAAAATTAAATGGAGAGAAACTCAAAGCGATTCCACTAAAACCAGGAACAAGACAAGACTGTCCACTCTCCCCATATCTATTCAATATAGTACTTGAAGTCACAGTTAGAGGAACAAGACAACAAAAGGAGATCAAAGGGATACAAATTGGAAAGGAAGAAGTCAAACTTTCGCTATTTGCAGACAATATGACAGTATACATAAGTGATCCCAAAAATTCTACCAGGGAACTCCTACAATTGATGAATACTTTTAGTAATGTGGCAGAACACAAGATTAACTAAAAAAAGACCTTTTAAAAGGTCTTATTAATAAAAACCCTAAAGCCAGATATTGAAGTGAAAGCTGAAAGATCACAGAAACAGAACAAGCCATAGCCAACCTCACCTCGCCAATTCCTCAGCTGATCCTGTTGCCACAAATCCTCAGACAGAAAGCTTCTGAGTCCTCACCCCTGAGGATCTCAGTTGAACTGCTACTAAAAAGGCGTTCCTGGTTCTCACTCCTTATATACCTTTCTGCCTGTTGGTTACGCTCCGGTGCTGCTCCAGGCTGGCGGAGGAGAGTGCTGATCAGAAGAATCACAGGCCATGATTACCTGTTTAGAGCTTTATTGGGAGACGAGGTGGGGGGGAGAGGGAGAGAGAGAGAGGACAGATGGAAGGAGAGAACAGAAAGAGAAGAAGGGGGAGCAAAGAGGGCCCACCCACTTTTTCGGCTAGAATGCCATCTCAGGATGGTGACATAATTAAGGACCGAGTCCTTACATCCCAGACTTTTGCATATTATAAAAAAGCAGGTAGTTGGGAATAGGGGCGTAGTTCCTCTCAAAAACTGCTTCCAGCTGAATTTTGGATGTCAGTTGGCTCTTGGGGGAATGGAGAAGGGGAGTCTTCCGAGGTAGACAGGCGTTGTGGGATGCTGTCTGTCATCCGTTTGTTCTGGAGACATGCATCCCTCTTGGATGTGGCTGGGAACTTTCTGTTTGACAAGATTCTAGTGACACAGAAAAAAAAACTTAGAGAAAAGAATCATTATTATTCTATGTTGACATTTGTCTGAGGTAGATCTGGCCTGTCCCTATGGATTTTGAAACATGTTAAGCTTTATCAGAGACAGATTATTTTAAAGCACCTGTTTCCTTTATTAGTTTGGCATCCAGGAGACAGGTGATCAATTGCTAAAAGTATCTCACAGTAATAGATGTTTACATTAAAGTCTTTTTTTGTAGTGCCCAGATGGTTTTGGGTCTGGGGGTGTAAATACCTTTAGCTGTTACAGTTTCTTACTTGATGATCTCTGGACTCCAGTTCTGTGGTGGTCCTGTATCATTTGCTGAACAGTGAGTTAGAACAGGGAACTGGGAAGAGAAAAGCTTGTGGTGTATGAGAACTTATTTTTTGGAATTAGGGACAAGGCAAAGATCAGGGCCCTGTCTGTATGCATGTGAGAAACACAGCCAGTGGATCTGGAATGAAGCAACGAGCTCTTATTTTAGGTGGAAATCTTTTTTTATTAAGTAACTCTGAAAGTGCAATTAAATCTGGTGGGATGGGTAAGGCTGTCCTCTGTACCCGACAATAAAGGAGAGGTGGCATCCCCAAAACTCCCAAGACTGAGTCAGTGGCTCTGGTGTCCAAAAGGACCGGTCTCACAGTCTCACTGGATAGAGGAGGAGGCAGCAGGCGGCAGTGGTCACAGCAGGTCCTCGGTGCTCGGTGGTGTATCCGAGTCATGACACCAATGTTGGTTATGTTCTGGCACTGCTCATGGCTGACCATCGCCTGCAGCGGCCATGCCGGCAGAGGAGAGTGCTGATCAGAAGAATCACAGGCCATGGGTTACCTGTTTAGAGCTTTATTTGGAGGGAGGGGAGAGAGAGAGAGGACAGACGGAAGGAGAGAGCAGAAAGAGAAGAAGGGGGGAGCACAGAGGGCCCACCCACTTTTTAGGCTGGGAAGCCTTCGCAGGATGGTGACGTAGTTAAGGACCATCACTTCCTGGGATTAAAGGCATGTAGCTGGAGAATTTTTCTCCAGCTCCCGCCACCAAGTCCCGCCAGTCCCAGAGCCCACTTATAAAATAAACACACAAACTCTTATATTATTTAAACTGCTTGGCCATTAGCTCAGGCCTGTCATTGTCTAGCTCTTACTCTTATATTTAGCCCATTTCTATTAATCTTTACTTTGCCACATGGCTCATGGCTTACTGGTACCTTACATCTTCCTTGTCCTGGCGGCGGCTCCAGGCAGTCTCTCTCTTCCCTTCCTGTTCCCTCAATTCTCTTCTTTGTTAGTCCCGCCTATACTTCCTGTCTGGCTATTGGCCAATTAGAGTTTATTTACATATAGCGATATCCACAGCAAAGGCATGTGTCCTTCCCAAGCAAAGACAAGAGATCTCAAGTGCTGGGATTAAAGGTGTGTGCCACCATGCCTAGCTCTGTTCCCAGTGTGGCCTTGAACTTATAAAGATCTAGATGGATCTCTGCCTCCTAAGTGATAGAATTAAAGGCATGTGTGCCATCACTGTCAGGCCTCTATATCTAATCTGGTGGCTGTGATCCCAAGATTAGTTCTGTGATCCCAAGATTAGTTTTATTGAGATACACAATACATCAACCACAGTAGCCCTCCTGTATACAAATGATAAATGGGCCAAGAAAGAAATCAGAGAAACATCACCTTTTACAATATCCAGAAATAAAATAAAATATCTTGGGGGTAACTCTAACCAAGCAAGTGAAAAAACCTGTATGGCAAGAACTTTAAGTCCTTGAAGAAAGAAATTGAAGAAGATATCAGAAAATGGAAAGATTTCCCATGCTTATGGATAGGTAGAACCAACATAATAAAGATGGAAATTTTACCGAAAGCAGTCTATAGATTGAATGCAATCCCTATCAAAATCCCAACACAATTCTTCACAGACCTTGAAAGAATAACACTCAACTTTATATGGGAAAAAAACAGTATAGCTAAAACAATCCTGTACAATAAAGCATCTTCTGGAGGCATCACCATTCCCGACTTCAAACTCTTATTATAGAGCTACAGTAGTAAAAATAGCTTGGCATTGGCATAAAAACCGACATGTGGACTAATGGAATCAAATTGAAGACCCTAACTTTAATACACACACTTATGAACACCTGATTTTTGACAAAGAAGCCAAAACTGTACAATGGAAAAAAGAAAGCATCTTCAACATATGTCACTAGTATAACTAGATGTCAACATGTAGAAGATTACACATAGATCCATATCTATCATCATGTGCAAAACTCAAATCTAAGTGAATCAAAGACCTCAACATAAATCCTGCTACACTGAACCTAATAGAGAAGAAAGTAGGAAGTCGCCTTTAATGCATTGTCACAGGAGACCACTTCCTAAATATAACACCAGAAGCACAGACACTGAGAGCAACAATTAATAAATGGGACCTCCTGAAACTGAGAAGCTTTTGTAAGGCAAAGGACATGGTCAATGAGACAAAACGACAGGCTACAGAATGGAAAAAGATCTTCACCAACCCCACATCTGACAGAGGGCTGATATCCAGACTATATAAAGAACTCAAGAAACTAGACATCAAAATACCAAACAATCCAATTTAAAAAATGGGCTACAGAATTAAACAGAGAATCCTCAACAGAAGAATCTTAAATGACTGAAAGACATTTAAGGAATTTCTCAACTTCCTTAATCATCAGGGAAATGCAAATCAAAATGACTCTGAGATACCTACCATCTTACACCTGTCAGAATGGCTAAGATCAAAAACACTGAAGACAGCTTATGTTGGAGAATATGTGGAGCAAAGGGAACACTCCTCCATGCTTGGTAGGAGTGCAAATTTGTACAACCACTTTGGAAATCAGTGTGGTGGTTTCTAAGAAAATTGGGAATCAATCTACTTCAAGACCCAATGGCACCACTCATTGGCATATACCCAAGGGTTGCTCAATAACACCACAAGAACATTTGCTCAACTATGTTCATAGCAGCATTATATGTAATAACCAGAATCTGGAAACAGCCTAGGTGTCTCTCAACTGAAGAATGGATAAAGAAAATGTGGTACCTATACACAATGGAGTATTACTCAGCTGTAATAAATAAATAAATAAATAAATAAATAAAAGTAAAAAATGACAATATGAAATTTGTAGGCAAATTGATGGAACTAGAAAATATCATCCTGAGTGAGGTAACCCAGACTCAGAAGGACAAACATGGTATGTACTCACTTCATAAGTGGATACTAGATGTAAAGCAAAGGATAATCAGATTACAATCCACAGTTCCAGAGAAGCTAAGAAATAAGAAGGACCCTAAGAGGGACACATGGATCACCTTGGGAAGGGGAAATAGATGAGATCTGGGGTTAAGGAGAGGCAATAGAGGGGAGGTGATGGGGAATCAGAACATGAGGGAATGGGGGATGGTGGAGTTGAACAGGGACGGAGTAGGAGAGCAATGAAAGAGATATTTTGATAGAGGGAGACATTATGGGGTTAGGGAAAAAACTGGTGCTAGGGAAATCCCCAGGAATCCACAAGAACAATCCCAGCTTAGACTACTAGCAATAATGGAGAGGGTGCCTGTACTGGCCTTCTCCTATAATCAGATTGGTGAGTACCCTAATTGTCATTATAGAAACTTCATCCAGTACCTGATGGAACAGATACAGACATCCACAGCCAAGCACCAGGCTGACCTCTGGGAGTCCAGTCAAAGAGAGTGAGGAGGGATTATATGAGCTAGGGGGGGTCAAGATCATGATGGGTAAATTCACAGAGACAACTGAACCCAACTTGCAGGAAGTCACAAACTTTAGACCAATAGCTTTGGAACCTGCATGGGACCAGACTAGACACTCTGCATGAGGGAGACAGTTGTATAGCTTGGTCTGTTCAACGGGCCTCTGGCAGTGTGATCACGATCTATCCCTGGTGCATGAGCTGGCTTTCTGGAGCCCAGTGCCTATGCTTGGATGCCTTGCTCACCCTGGATGCAGTGGGGAGGGGCTTGGACCTGCCTCAACTGAATGTTCCATGTGTTGCTGTCCCCACCATGGGAGGACTTACACTTTTGGAGGAGGGGATAGGGGATGGGCTGGAGGGGAAGGAGGGGAGGGGGGAGTGGGGGGAGTGGAAGAAGAAATGAGAAGGAGATCTTTGGTTGGTTTGTAAAATGAATAAAAAAAATTCTTAAATAAAGCAAACAAAAAAGAATCTAAACCTTTAAGAACTAAAAAAAAATTCTCACAGTCTTTAAAATTTTCAACACTCTAACTTTAGATAGGACATTCTCCTTTCTCTGTGCTTTGCCCTTCTATAAAATGCTTCAAATAATCTGATTTTTAAGATTCCTCATAGGAGGGCACAGCAGCTGTGTTTAGTTGATTGCAGATTCAGTCAAGTTAACAAGCAAGATTACCTAACACAGAAATGTTGAACAACATGTCCAATGCTTGATAAGCACCTTGCCACCTTCTACTTAACAGTTTTGGTACTCCTGAAGGGTCCCACACTAATTGTCTGTGGAAAACTTGGTGTCTTAGAACAATGGTGATTTTCTGTTTTATACTTCTGGAGGCCAAAGTCTGCCGTCAGTAGGTAGTGCAGCCTGAAGATTTGACGGGGAAATCCTCCCTTGCTCCTTGCAGCTTGGAGTGAGCATTAGGCAGTCCTAGGCATTTTCTTCCTATATGTGCATCCTTCCAAACTTTGCCCCTGCCTTTGCGTGACCTCCATGGCAACACAGAAGGGCTTGGATTTAAGTTAGAACCTGTGCTAACCCAGTACAATTTAACGTTAAGGAACTGAATTAGATCCAGAAAACCCTATTTATAAACAAAGACACATTCTAAAGTTTCCAGCAGGTGTGGATTCTAGGAGACAGTATTCAGCTTATCACAGGTGGTGATTACCAACAATTCTAATTGTCTGTATATATACTGAAAAGAAATAAAAGCAAGCATGCCACACATGCTAGCACATATTTGTTATCTCAGCTATCCAGGAGAGTGAAGCATGAGAATTATGAGTTCAAGTTCAGCCTGGACTACATAGCAAGATTCTGTATAAATGAGGAAGATGAAGAGGCAGTAGTGATATTGCTGACAAAGCTGAGAACAACGGTGCATCTATGCCTATAATACCAGCACTCTAGATGTGGTGGCAAGAGAATCAGGAATCCAAGGTCATCCTCATCTACTTAGTAAGTTGAAGGCCATCCTAGGTGTCCCAACAAAGTAGAAGAAAAAAGAGAGGGAGAGAGAAAGGGAAGAAAGAGAGGTGAAGAGAGGAAGGAAGGCAGGGAAGGAGATGGGGAGGGAAGGAAAAAAAAGGAAAGAACTCACATATTTGTGTGACCATGTTCATAGCAGCATAATTCATAATAGATATAAGAAGGAAACTGTCCATATAAACACAATAGCATACTAATCACACATAAAAATGAATAAAATTTAATATATATTACAACACAGATAGTCCTGAAAACATTATGCTTAGGTCACACTGGAGGATAAATACTGTATAACAATACTTCAATAGACAAACATTTAAAGACTGCAAGTGCATGATAGGTCACTGTGAGGTGGGAATGGAGAGGGAATGTTATGTTTGAGATATGAAGTCTCTCCTCAAAAGGCTCATGTATTGAAGGCATGGTCTCCAACTGGTAACACTGTCTTGAGATGATCTGATCATGATCACAAATTAATCCATTGATAATTTTGAAGGTGAATGGGTGGTTAAGAGGTGGGGCTTAGTTAGAGGAAGTAGGTCACAGGTGACTTGCTTTCAAATGGCATATGTTTTCCTTGGCCATTCCCCTCTCCTTTTTTTGTGTTCTCAGGCCCCCATAAATTGAGCATACCTGTTCTAATGTACCCTGTCCTTCATGGTGTTGAACCTCACCATTGGCCCAGAAACAATTTATCTATCATGAACTGAAACTATGGACCAAAACAAACCATTCCTCTTTAAGTTATCATTTCAAGCTAACCCATATGGGGATAATTACAAAACAGAGAGTTCATGTTGGATTTAATTCCAAAGCCTTGAATATACACAACAGTTATGAGCACACAGAACTGGGAGTCTAATTAGTGCCAGTCAATGTGCTCTTACAAAAAGTTAAAATGCTAAATATATTATATGTCCTTTACTGTTGGATTCTAATGGCTCCTCAGGGGAGGGGGTGATAAGCTTGACATCAACGTCACAGACACCAGGAGTCCATTGAAGGCAAATAATGAACTCATCTATTCAATAACAGGGACGGCCTTATATACCCTCCTCCCAGCATTCAGTCTGGCTGGGCACAATCAGGAACTCTGATATCAATCAGGAACTCTGACAGCAACTGTTGCTAGGCCCTCAGGCAAACTCCAGGTTGGCTCATAAAGAAGTACGTTATATGCATGCCTTGGCAACTGGTCTGAGCCAACTTTCTCAACTCTATAGGCCTGTCCTACTACACTTTACCACAATAAAAAATGCTGTTAAAATATGATTCAGGGATGGTGAGATTGCTCAGTAGAGAGAGGTGCTTGCCACCTGTTTTAGTTAGGGTTTCTATTACTATGATGAAACACCATGACCAAAAGCAAGCTGAAAAGGAAAAGGTTTATTTAGCTTACACTTCCACATTGTAGTCCATCACTGAAGGAAGTCAGAATAGGAACTCAAACATGGCAGAAACCTGGAGGCAGGAACTGATGTAGAGGTCATGGAGGGGTGCTGCTTACTGGCTTGCTCCCCATGGCTTGCTCAGCCTTTTTTCTTATAGAACCTAGGACAACCAGCCCAGGGATGACACCACCACAATGGGCCAGGCCCTCCTCCATTAATAACTAAAGAAAATGCCTTTTAGGTTTGCCAACAGCCCAGTGTTATGGAGGCATTTTCTTAGTTGAAGCTCTCTTCTCTCCAATGACTCTAGCTTCTGTTAAGTTGACATAAAACTAGCTAGTACACCCACCAAACTGGTGAATGGAGTTCAATTCCCTTCCACTCACATAGTGGAAGAAGAGAACTAATTCCTGTAATTTGTTCTCTGACTTCCACTCTCAAGCAAATGTGGTGCAAGCCCTCTCCAAAATTAAAGTGAACAAATAAGTGTAATTAAAATATTAAAAACAGCCTGGTGGTGGTGGCACATACCTTTAATGCCAGCACTGGAGAGGCAGAGGCAGGTGGATCTCTGAGTTTGAGGCCAGCCTGGTCTACTGAGAAAGTTCCAGAATGGCCAAGGATACACAGAGAACTCCTATCTCAAAAACAAACAAATAAAAAAATTAAAAATAATGTGATCCAAGAACTTAGACAGAAAAATTCTACAGAAACATGAGGACCTGAGATTAATCCCAGCAACCATGTAAAAAACTGAGCAAAGTGAGTGGCTCATGTCTAAAATCCCAGTGCTGGGAAGGCCAGGACAGGAAGCCTTGAGGTTATATTGGTCAGCAAATCTGTCCAAATTGAGTTCCAGATTTGATGAGAGACCTTGTTTCAAAAACTAATGTAGCAAGATTGGGAAGACAGCTCAGTGGGCAAAGTGCTTCTCCTTTAAGTTGCTTTTTGTCTGGGTATTTTAGCAATGAGACAAGTAGCTAATCCATCTTCTTTCTTTGACTGCTGCATAGCCACTTGGACTCTTAGGCATCACTTCCTACTCCATGTATTGCAACTCTCCTTTTGCCTCAACTTGCTTGTGGTGAATGCCCACAGAATCTACTAGAATCACTTTAAGGGCCCACCCACTGGCAGCAGGATCCCTGGAACTTGTCTTGCAGTGACATTTTCCATTTTGCAGCTGTATATACTCAATGACATGGTTCTGACAGAACACAAAGATTACCAACTAATTTCTGAAGTCAGGTTGATTTCCATGGTAGTTCAGCTCATAGAATGTCCACGACAACAATTACTTCCTGATTTAGATACAATGTCTCCATGGCTTCCCATTACATACAGGAGTGAGCCACATGCCAGTCTTCTCTGCCTCAGTGCATCCACTGTGACCTCACTGTGTGCTGACCAGGTCTCCTTGCCTTTACTGGTGTAGCTTCTCCTGCCCAGTGAACCTTGACTTACCTTTTCCATCCTAGTACCCAAAAGTTATGTGTCTTCAGCCCCAGCTCAACATGTATTAGGTTGCAGAGTATTGAGTAGCAAAATGAGTATTTGTATAAATTGTCACATATGAGGATGATATATGGGAAACTTTTCACAAGATTGAGTTTCAACTTTTGGAAATCAGGATGGGAAGAGAAATAATTGCATGAGTTAAAAAGGAAATGACTTCAGTTAACTTTGGTTGCCCTTTTCTAGGCTGTCTCTGTCCTCTTTCACCTTAGAGACCCAGAGTAGTACTAAATTCCACAACAAGTTGCACCTCTATTGAAAACTAAAGGCTCACACATGAATGATTATAGCATCATCCAAAAGAGCCAAAGTGGAAAAAAAAAAAAACCAAAATGCCTATCAAGCATTGGAAGACTTCATAAATAAAATGTGGTCTCTCTGTACAGTAGAATATTATTCAGCTAGAAAAGTGAATAAAGTCCAGGAACATGCCACAACATGAATATACCTTAAAGACATTATGGACTTTACTCAAGTGAAAGAAACTAGAGACAATAGATCATATATTTCAAAGTTCTGTTGTATAAAATACACAGACTCAGAAGTGGGAAAGGTACATCATCAATTAAGAACATTTGCTGTTCTTGCAGAGGACCCAGACTCAAATTCCAGCATACACATAGTGCTACACATCCATCCATATTCAAGTTCCAGGGATGCAATGCCCTCTTTTGACCTCCATAGGCAGCAAGCACATAAAACACTCAGATGTTGTTGCTCATTTTTGCTCTTTTGGGGGCCTGCCACCCAGCTCACAAATAAATCATACATGGAGGTTTATTCTTAATTACAAATTCTTGGCCCTAGCTTGGCTTATTTCTAGCCAGATTTTCTTGACTTTAAATTATCCCATCTACCTTTTGCCTCTGGGCTTTTTCCTTTTCTTACTTCTATAATCTTACTTTCACTCTTACTATGCGGCTGGCTGGGTGGCTGGCCCCTTCTTTTCTCACTCCTTGATCTCTTGCTCTTTCTCCTTTCCTCCCAGAGTTCTCTTTCTATTTATTCTCTCTGTCTGCCAGCCCTGCCTATCCTCTTTCCTGCCTTGCTATTGGCTGTTCAGCTCTTTATCTATTTTAGACTATCGGGTATTTTAGACAGGCACAGTAATACAGCTTCACAGAGTTAAACAAATGCAACATAAAAAAATGCAGTACATCTTTGCATCATTAAACAAAAGTTCCACAGCATAAACAAATGTAACACACCTGAAAACAATATTCTACAACAGTCACACATAAAATAAAATAAATCTTTAAAAAATTAAATTTAAAATTGACCATACGTGTTCATCATCTCACACTGAAACTCTCCACTGAATACAGACTCCCGGATACCCTCTAAACCTGGGATAATTTCTACTTCACTGTATGTCTTTGTGGGTTGAACTTCTCTAAGCCCCTCCTAGAAACTGGTTTTCTCGGTATGTCTTTTTCTGCCCAGCTAATTTTACTGAGCATCATGCTCTCAAGGGTCACCTATATTGTAGTGTGTCTTAGAATTGAAGACTACATCTTTCTTATGTGAGGTTTATCTTAATTTTATTTTTATTTTATATACATTGGTGTTTTACCTACATGTGTATCTGTGTGAGGGTGTAGAACACCCTGTAACTGGAGCTGTAGACAGCTAGGAGCTGCCATATGGGTGCTGGGAATTGAACCCAAGTCCTTTGGAAGAGCAACCAGTACTCTTAACCACTGAGCTATCTCTCCAGCCCTTATCTTAATTCTTAAAAATGCTTTCTGATGCATGTTTATGTTTCACCTTTTCATTAGCATTGGTTTATGGAAATGAGAACCAATCAAGCTCCTAGAACCTACCAGCTGGAAGTGGCTATCCTAATACACATGTCTGATATGTGTATCTGACTCCCATCTGCAGGTTCTGGGAACACAGATATGCACACAACCCAGTCTCCATCTTGAAGTGGATTCTAATAGCATGGATCACATAGGCCTTCAATGTTATTAGCAGATATTTAAATATACAAGAAAGAAAAATAGTTGCATTTTGAGGAGGAGTTATTCTAGATGAAATGGCCCACTGTAAGCTCCATAGAAGCACATGTGTTCTGAAGCCTGGGGAATCTTGAGTTCACAGCCTGCTTTGGTATTAGTTTTATATGGCTTATAAAAAATTGCCAAAACCCCAAAGGCTTAAAATACACACATTTATTCTGTTATTTGGTGGTTAACAACACTGGCTGCTCTTTCAGAGGACCCAGGTTTGATTCTCAGGAACCACATGGTGGCTCACAAAGAGGCCAACATATGTGTCATTGGGTTAAAACTATGATGTCTGGAGAGTCTAGAAGATAAATTGTTTCCTTGCCTTCTCCAGCCTCAGGAAGCTCATGAATGCCTTGCCCTACAGATCTCCCTTACATTATTTCAATCACGATTCCACCCCTACTTCCTTCTCTTCTTTATTATCTAATCTTTCTTTGTTTCCTTTTCATGAGGACATTGGGGTTTGACCTAGCTAATCCAGAGTAACCTTCCTTCTCAGTACCTTTAACATAATCATATCTGATGATCATGTTTCCTATATTAGGCAATATTCACAAGTTCCTCGAACGACAACATGGATATTTGGGGGTGGGTAGACACTATATGGCTAGATATATGTGTCATTATCTGTTAGCTAGGTTACCCTGAGCAATTCACTTCCAATCTTAGTACTTTGGTTTTAACATCTGAGGGATGGAAGTATCCTTCCCTACATTGTGAGGTGTTGTAGCGACTTGCTGCAGTGATATAGCAAGGCTAAACTTCCAAAAGGCATGGACTTCCTCCTCACTGCTTTCCAATAAGTTGAGTCTTGGAGGCTGAGTGTGTTCAGAGAATTTGAGAAGAGCTCTCAGACATTCCATGTTGAGCAGAAGGCATCAACAAAGACACAAAAGGGCACTGGGAGGCAGAGGTAGGCAGATCTCTGTGAGTTCCAGGACAGCCTTTCCCACATAAGTGAATTCCAGGACAGCCAGAGCTATATAGAGAAACCCTGTCTCAAATAAATAAACAACAACAAAAAATGAGAGCAATTGAGAAAAGACACTTGATGTCAGTCTCTGCCCTCCACATGCATGCATAACAACAAGCTTTGGGTTTCTGATTCCCAGCAATGTAAAAGAATAAATACCCACCTCTCTCTCTCTCTCTCTCTCTCTCTCTCTCTCTCTCTCTCTCTCTCTCTCTCTCTCTCTCTCTCTCTCTGTGTGTGTGTGTGTGTGTGTGTGTGTGTACTAGAGGTCAACCTTGGGTATTGTCCCTCAGGTGTTGCCAACCTTACTTTTTTGAGACAATGTCTCTCAGTAGCCTTGAACTCCCCAGTTAGTATAGACTGACTGGCCAGCAATAACCAGGGACCCTCCTTTCTCCCCCGCTTTAGTATTGGCATTCCAAATGAGTTCCACAATGCCCAGCACTTGTATGTGAGTTCTGGAGATTGAGCCCAGGTTATTATGCTCACCTGATAAGTGTTTTAAGGCACCAAGTTTTGGGGAACTGTGTAATTTAGTAGAGCAACCTTAAAACGCCAATACAACTTTCCTAGTGTGAGATGCTTGTAAAAGTTACGGCAGTCAGAGATGAGGACTTGAACATTGGTATCCAATGGCTCCTTGCCAAAGAGTGTGTATTGATAAGAGTTCTGTGAAAGACAATTTCCTAAATGTTCTTTAATTGCTAGATTGTCCCATGGACTAACAGGAGACATAAGAGGACCACAGTCTTCCAATCTGTTCTGTCAACTTGCCCAGGGCACAGAATTCTACCTGTTTTGTTTAGATATATAGGCAGAACTTGTGTCTTATTTATCTATATTTAGACATCTAACATTCCATCTGCTCTTCATGGCATAGCAGAGTGTGGTCAAAAGGGAGATTCATTCATCACTTGAGATAGAGTCTCACTGTGTAGCTGAGCTACTTCATGAGCCTTCTGAGTTCTCTAGCATTACATATGTGTGGTGCCATACAAGGTTAAAGGTATATTCTTTCATTGTCTAAATATCCCAACTCTGAGCTGAGTGTGGTGATGCAAGCCTATAACCCCACTCCTTGGGAGGTTGATACAGAAGACTTGTAATTTCAAGGCTAACCTCAGATACATAGTGAGAATCTGTCTGTGCTAAGACATTCTCTCTCTCTCTCTCTCTCTCTCTCTCTCTCTCTCTCTCTCTCTCTCTCTCTCACACACACACACACACACACACACACACACACACACACACACACACCTGTCATCTCTTTAGGATCTACTCCCCAAATTAATAAACACTCATGATTCACTGATTTGATTCGTGTTTCTCTTTTCTTCTGTTTCTTCCACTAAAGTAATTTGTACTGTTTAGGAAATCCTCAGAGCCTTGGTTGAAACTTAAAGTGAGGTGTCAGAGAAAGCAGAATTATGTGAAATGAAAAGAATACAAGAGAACCCTTAGTTCTGACTTCCCTATGATCTGGACCATACTGTAGTCTCAGAGGGTCATTGCTATATTGAAAAGGAAAAATGAGAGGAACAAGGGCCTGTGGACCTTAGAAATTTTGATTCATGGCCTGACAACATGTACACTTTGCCAGACTGTTTTGTGGATTGACCTTGGCAGGAGCCATGCTGGCTCTTCCCCAGGTACCTCTTGGCTTGTTCAGCAGTCATCATGCCTGTGTGGGCTTCCCTTCATTACTCTCCTTCAGCTGTTCTTGCCTTAAGATATGAGCCAAATTTGCTTATTCGTTCACCAAGCATTCATCAGGGGCCATTCTTCCCACCAAGTCTCTAAGGAAGGATCTGTCCCAAGGTTCTTTGCTAGACTATGGTGGCTGCCAGCAATTCTTGGTGTCGTAGATGAATCACTCCATTATCCACTTCTGTACATGAATACCCTTCTCCTTGAAGGTTCTGTGCTCCTGTTTCATTCTTATAAGGACAGCAATCATTGGTTTTATGGCCCACCCTATCTGGTATCACTTTGGCTTAAGCTGATACTACCTTCAAAGATTCCATTTTCAAATAAGAGCACATTCCCAGGTACCATAGGCTTGGATCTCAGTGTGTCTTTCTTGGAGGCGTGATTCAATTTCACAACACTTCACAAAATAAAATGTCTTGGTAATACCTTTCTGCTTTGAGGTAAAGCTGGCATTTCCTTCCATCCAGGGTCTACTATTTCTCACCCTCTACTTTCTTGGATGTTAAGGTGTGAAATAGCCATCTCTAGAGTCAAGAGTATTGGAGACTGTGAGATCAATGGAAACTAGCATAGCTGGGAGAGACTGTCAGCAATGGTGAGCATTGCTCTGCTCTAAGCTTTGACCAAGTGAAACTTCCTATACACAAATGTGTGTGTGTGTGTGTGTGTGTGTGTGTGTGTGTGTGTGTGTGTGTACATTCATAGCATTATCTATATTAGACATCTCAAGCAAAACAATTAAAATGGAGTAACATTTGGTTTAGAGTTATGAAAATGAAGTTAGAAAGCCATTGTCACTTAGATCTCAAACAGATAATCAGATAACATTTGAACAGGACTGTAGACATGCCTATCACAGATTTGAACTGACGTTTGAAACATTGTTAACTTCCAATGACTTTCCATGCAATGAAACCCTTGTCCTCTAGAGTACCCAGAAACTGAAACAGTAAACACTTTAGGACATGATAACTTCACTTTTGTCAATATTAATCATGATTTCTGACTTCAAAATGACATTTTGTTATTCATTGATGTAATCAAATACTTCATATAAGCAACTTATGGGAAGAGAGGTGTACTCTGGCTCAAGACTTAAATGGATAGAACCCACTACAGTGATGATATGTGGTGGCTCAGTCCATGACACCTGGTCATGTTGTGGCATCAGGTTGGAAGCAGATAACTAGACAGGATGTAGGGCCTGCCTATAACTCTCAAGGTCCATCCTACTCACATCTACCAGCTAGGTCCCATGTCCAAAAGTTTGCACAATCTCCAAAAACAGCACCACCAGAAGGAGACTAAATGTTCAAGCATGTGAGCCTGTGGAGGACACTTTACATTCAAACCATAATAGACATAATTAGAAACTCTCTTAAAACTGAAAGCTATAAAAGCAGAGTGTAGTCGAGAAAACTTCAGAATATACAGAAATTCTAGTAAGCTCCAAATAAATTAATTTTGTTTGTTCTCTACTATGTTGATTTGACTCTCAGTTGGCAGACAGTATAAAGGTAGATACAACCCCAATGTCCATATTGGTCAGTGGATGATAAGCAAACGGTGTTGTGCATGTACAGTGAAGTATATTAGAGCATGATAAGGAATGGCATAGCGTTCCATGCAAAAAATGGATAATACATTTTCAACTTTCTACTCCAAATGTGAAAGACTGCTGATTGTGAGATTCCATTTATCTGCAAGTCCAGAGCAGAGGCAAGTAGATCTCTTAGTCCAAGGCCAGCCTGGTCTACACAGTGAGCTCCAGGATAGCCAGGGAAACCCTGTCTCGAAAAACAGGGGGAAAAAAGTCTTTCTCTGACTGTAACTCTCTTTCAAAGACTCATGTGATGATACTGACCCTGCCTGAAAAATCCAAAATTATCTCCCAACTTGAAACCCTGTGTTTAATCAGAACTGCAAAAGTCCTCGACCATCCATGGCAGGCCGTGTAGATCCAGGGGATTAGGAAAGGGGCATCTTGTGGCTCTGTTATCCAGCCCAGTATACAGTGTTTCTTTTTACAGAGTATTTCAGAGACTGCAGTGAGATTTCAAAAGGGAAGAAGGAACCATCTCAGCCGTATTCTTTATGTCTTCTGTAGATGAGCCTCCCACTTGGATGTGCCAATTGGTACAAGTCTCCTGCTTCCCTGTGTGCATCTCCACCACTGGCAACTAGAGGGAGTAATTCCTTCAGTGCCAGAGAGAGTGTTTTGAACAACTTGTGTATTTGTAATCAGTAGCCTAAGGCTAGCTTGTCCCTAGCCCGGAGAAAGAATAAAGGTCAGTGTAAAGGGATCCCTGTGCTTGGACAGTTTCAAGGTCATCACTAAGGAATCTCCTTAACATCTACACACACACACACACACACACCCAACTCTTGTTTGGAGCTAATTTAAATCTCTTCTACCATGACTGAAGCCTATTTCATTTGCTCTTGTTTGGTTCTCAGGGCAAGTGTACAAAGAGCTTCTGAACAACAGATCTGCAGCTTGGAAAAGCAAAATTAATTTACTTTTGGACCTATTGGACAGGTGAGATCATTTCAGTTCCTCTTGAATTTCCTCCCATGCCCCACGCCCCATCTCAGGGAGTTACCCACATGGTGACCAGACTACTTCTGTTTTTCTAAAAGACTATAAAATCTCCCATGGTCAGCCAGCCCCTTACAGCAAATACATGCTAACCATCCCCTGGCTGATGTTTGTTTGTTTGGAAACAGGATCTAAGGCTGGTAGCAAGGCTTCAGCTTCCTCAAAACCAAGATTACAGGCATGGAGAGACTTGCCTACTTCTGAATTCTTTTTAAAGATTTATTTGTTAAAAAAAAAAGATTTATTTGTTTGTTTGTTTATTGTATATATGTGTACCTGCATGAGTTTATGTGCACTGTGCATGCAGGTGCCTGCAGAAGACAGAGGGTGTTGGTCACCTGGAACTAGAGTTAAAAGAGGTTGTGAATTGCCTGATGGAGCTGGGAGCCAAACCCAGGTGTTCTGCAAGAGCAGAAAGCGCCTTAACCACATAGACATCTCTCCAGACCCTACTACTGAATTTCTAATTCAATTCGATTGATCTATAGGTACATTATTATACCAGAGTCACGCATTTTATTTATTTATCTTTATTTTTGAGATGGGGGTCTAACTGTGTAACCTTGGCTAATAAGTATCTCAGTCCACAGACCAGGCTGTCCCTCGACTTGCAATAACCCTCTGTCTTGGCCTTCAGGGTGCTGGGATCTGGCTGATTCTTCCAAGTTTGCTTCATTGTAGGTGGCCCACATGAGAAAATAGGACCCCAGGATTAGAATGAGAAAGCACTGATTACCATTCAGCTGTGTATCTGCTGGCAATGAGGGCTTTGGCCAGACACCTCCCCTGCAGATACTGAATCTCTTTGAAAGGGCTGGGACTGGGGCTGGGGATGGTGTGGGAGGAGTTAAAAAACCTGTATGTAGCCCCTCCCAACCAAACGTGGATGTGGGAGACTTAGGCTTCTCAGGCTCCACTGGTAGAATTCTGCTTTTCTCAAAACTCTTGATCAACTTGTAGCAAGATGAACACTGATTGAACTTCACCTTCAGAAACTCAAAATGAAACAACTGCCTTAGGGAATGAGACTTTTAGCACAACAGAATGTAAATCAAAGCACCTATCCTTGCCATTAACTAAGAATGGATCAAAGACTTAAATATGAGAGCTACAACTATAAGACTACAAAAGTCTAACAAGAAAACTTAAGAGTAAATCGTTAGAATTGTAGCAATGATTTTCTTTGTATGATTAAAAAAGTATGAGTAATAAAGGAGAAATAATTTAGACTTAACAAATTAAAAACATTTATAGGTATGTTGGCAAACACCTGTAGTCCCAGCTACTCAAGATGCTGAGGCAAGGAGATCATTTGAACCCAGGAGTCTGAGATAAGTATAGACAATATAGTGAAAATCCCAATTTCAAGAGAAAAAAGTCTGCTTCAAAAAAATTGTCCTTAGAGGAATATTCTCCTGCCATCCTATCTTTGCACTTGCCCTGAATTAAAAATTACAGAGGTAATTGGCTGAAGTGACTCATATCTGTAATCCCAAACAGGGGCAGAAGGATTGCTGAAAGTTTGAGACCAACCAGCCTGGTCTACATAGTAAGATCTAGGTCATCTAGGGCTACATAATGAAGCTCTATCTCAATGAACAAAGAAGTAAGCTAATGAAATGAACAGAATTCCCAAAAGAAACACAAATGCCCTATGTGTGCATGCATGTGTATGTGTATGTATGTTAATGTTCAGTATCTTTATTCATCAGGAAAAGCAAATTAAACTTTGAGATTCCATCTCATCCCAGTCAGAACAGCTATGATCAAGAAAACAAATGATAACAAATGCTGGAGAGGATGTGGGGAAAGAGGAACTGTCATTCACTGCTGGTGGGAGTGTAAACTGGTACAGATACTATGGAAATCCCTGTGGAGGTTTCACAAAAAATTAAAAAAATAGATGCCATATGACTTAGCAATCCCACCCCTTGACATATGCCCAAAGGACATACACCCACAGAGATACTAGCATAACCATGTTTGTTGCTTCTATATTCACAATACCAAGGAAATAGAATCAACCTAGATGTTCATCAACTGGTGAATGGATAATGAAAATGTTGTATGGAATTTTATTCAGCTGTAAAGAAAACAGAAAAATTCAGGAAACTGGATGTTTCTAGAAAGTACAATATTAAGTGAAGTCACTCAAACACAGAAAGAAAAAAAAACTTTCATATATGGATCCTAATTTATAATGTTTATAGACATACATTCTTCTCAATTAGTTATTTCTCATTGCTGTGATAAAGCATTATGACCAAAAGTAATTTATGGAACAAAGAGTTTATTTTAGCTTATGGTTCCAGAGGGAGAGTCCATAATGTTAGGAGAAACATGGCAGCAAGTGGCAGGTATAGTGGCCAGAGCTGGAAGCTGAAAAATCATATGTTCAACCACAAATAAGAGATCTTATCTTCATCTGCAAACATGAAGCAGAAGTGAATGGAAGTTTGGCAAGGATATAAATTCTGAAAGCCTACCCTCTCGGTGACATATTTCTTCTAGCAAAGCTTCACTTTCTAAAGGTTCCACATTAGTAACACCATGTGCCCACTAACACTCACACAGTATAAACTGCTCAATGGCTTATAACTGGGAGTAGAAATTGCTCCACACTATATTTATTGAAGTGAGTTGAGACTGTGAGGGAATATGTAGTTATTAAAATCTTATCAAGGACACCTGGTTCAAGAATGTATCAGACACACCAGACAGACAGAGGAAACAATATAACTCCCTTATCTATTTCCATTTTTTTTTTTTTCGAGACAGGGTTTCTCTGTGTAGCTTTGCGCCTTTCCTGGAACTCACTTGGTAGCCCAGGCTGGCCTCGAACTCACAGAGATCCGCCTGGCTCTGCCTCCCAAGTGCTAGGATTAAAGGCATGCGCCACCACCGCCCGGCTTATTTCCATTTTTTAAAAAGTGGGTACCTAGTACTTACTGACAGCACCCTATGTATCTATCTGCCATTTGACCACCTAGTGTATTAATAAAGGAATCAACAGGCGGACAACTCCTGACTTTCCCTGGGACTATAGCACATCTGAATCTGGTGTAGATGCAGCCTGCTCAATTGCTGTCCTCTGAGCCCCCTGTTCACTTTTTGTCTGGACTCAGTCCTGCCCTTCTGCATCTTTAATTGCACTCATCACTGAAGCTCCCCTTTCAAACCTCTAACAGCAGCTCCTTCCCCAGCTTCTTCTATACAGGTTGGTTGGGTTGGTTCTTTATCTTATCAGTGTAGGTTGTATTTGCATTTCTATCAGCCCAATTTCTTACACCTGTTGAACTCTGCTGTGACCCCTTAATCCTATTAGCCATTTGTAAGTTAAATATATAGATATATGAAGGTATATTTACTGTGTGCTGTGTGGTCTGAGAGTTAATATAACTAATTAAGATTGGAATGAAATAATTTGTGTTCAGCTTGCTAGGATTATCAAGGAAAGCAGGATACCTGGCAAATTTCTGGCACTGAAACAGCTACACCTTGTGAACTTATTGTTAGTCAATAAATCCTGACATTGTGGAAAGACACAAACATGTTTGTCTATGTTTCTGACACAGCACATTCACGACATTCTGCCTCAAACCAACAACAACAAAAACAAAAATTAAGTATCCAGGTGTAGTGGCTTATTCTGTAATCCTAGCATTTGGGAGGCTGGGCTGAAGTACTGTCTCAATGCCAGTCTGAGTTGCATACAAAATTTCAGGCCAGCCTGGACTACTAGAGTGATACTCTGTTTCACACCCTCCATGTCCTAGCTAACTTTAATTATCAGCTTGACAAAAGCTAAAGTCATTTGAGAGGAAAGTCTCTATTGAAGAATTGCCTGGGTCAGATTGGCCTGTAGGCATGTCTTTGAGGGCACTGTCTTGATTATTGATGAAGAAGACCCACCCCATTAGAGATAATACTATCCTGAGACAAGTGGTTTTGAAATTATACAAGAAATCTACAAGTCTGAGCTTGTCAGTGAGCCAGAGAGCAACTGAGCAAGCAGCATTCCTCCATGGTTTCCGCTTTTTGCTCCTGCTTCAGTTCCTGCCCTGACTTTCCTCAGTGATGGACTGAGGCCTGGAAGTATAAGCCAAATCAACTCTTTCCTTTCCTAAGTTGCTTTTGGTTAGAGTATTTTATTGTTTTATAGTAACACAAAGGAAACTAGAGCACACTCCCCCCACTCCCAAATTTAGAAGTAAATCCTCATATTTATGGTTGATTGTGTACAAGTGAGCCACAATAATTCAAATTTTTTTTTGATTGTTTGCTTTTTCGAGACAGGGTTTCTGTGTGTAGCCCTGGCTGTCCTGGAACTTGCTCTGTAAACCAGGCTGGCCTTGAACTCACAGATCTGCCTGCCTCTGCCTCTTGAGTGCTGGGATTAAAGGCCTGTGCCACCATGACTGGCTCAAATGTCTTTTCAACAAATGGCTGGATATGCACATGTAAAAAGAATGTATTTGGAGTCCCTTCTTCATACAAACATCAATGCAAAGTAAATGAGAAGCATAAACATTTTAAAAACTGAAAGATAAAGGAACGGTATCTTCTTTTTCCCTGTGTCTGAGCTAAAATATGCCTGCTACTACAGATAGGAGACATTACTGCTCCAGGAACTGGGGCCTTTGGATGTTGTCAGACACACAGCAATCAGGAAATTTCTCAGCATCCAGAACTGCAGGAACCAATTCCTGTTAAATAGATGACAGACAGAGAGATGGTAGGTAGGCAGGTGGGTAGGTAGGTAGGCAGGTAGACAGACAGACAGACAGATAGATAGATATGGAGATAGATATGGAGAGACAGATGATTGATAGAGTGAGCATGTTCTAATGTAGACAGTGATAATATAATCCTAGATAGGGTATGGTTGTTATTCTTGGCTAAACAGGACTCAAGATGGAGTAACATTGGTCCTCAAATCTCTTCAGAACTGTCAAGGAGAAACATTTTCCTTGAGTTCTGGGCAATAAAACTAGGAGGACCAACAGTTTGCCCTAGGGAGGTGGATTCTTCTCTAGGTAAGGACAATCCTCATTGCTGCCCTCTCTCACTGCTGAGAATGGAAATCAGGCCCTGAGCTTGCTATAAAAATGCTTTACCTCTGAGCTACAGCTTCAACAGCAGTGGGGGGCTTGAGAAGGGGTGGAAAGGAAGGGCATTGCAGGACAATCAAAGTTTGAAAAAGTCCCTGGAGAAGTTACTGTGGGTTGGTTGGCTGCCCATTTGCATTTAGGCCAGATAACCTCTAAATCTTCAACCTTGAGAAGTTCCGTTTTTCTGGGTTGCACAGAGAATCCAGTTATGCCTCTGTGGGGAGGTTGCTACCATTGTCCATGAGTCTCCCACAGATTGGAGGAAAGCCAACTCACTTCAAGAAGGAAGGAGGCTGACAGGAGGCAGCAGACACCATTTCAAAACTGGACTCTGTATACTGGAGGAATAGGTCTTCAAAAAGGAGACCACCTACCATCCAAGGCAGCTGTGGACTTCTCCTGGGCTGACAAGCAGCTTCCTCTTGAGAAGGAAACAGGGAGCACTCCTTCTCTAATCCTTTGGGGACAATAGTCCAGGGTGAAGCAGCAAAGGCAAAGCAGGGCAGGTCTCTCAGGGCATAAGACCCTCATGCTTAAGATTAGGAAGAATCTAGGGCTCATAGGATTGGTCCCTTTCAGAACCCCCTTGATCATCTCTTCCAGAAGGCCACCCTCCTCTCAGTATGGAGGACCTGATACCCATCCTGAAAACAAGCTCCAGCTGTTTGGCAGTTTTCCTTTTGAGATGCTGACCAATAAAGTCTATCATATGATCCCATTCAAATAATGTCCACACTAGGGGACTCTGTAGACTAATAGATTAGCAGTTGCCAGAGGTCAGGGGAGGGGCCATCAGGAGAACAATAGCTTAAAGTATACCAGGTTTCTTTTAGGGGTGACAAAAATGTTCCAAGATTGACTGGTGATGATGCCACATACCTGTGAATATAATTTTAAAAAAACAGTGAATTTTACATCTTAAATGGGTGATCTATATAGTATATGAAACAGATGTCAATAAGGCTGCTTTTCAAAAAAGGAAAGCTAGTCATTGTGGGTTATTTTGTAGCTGACCTGTCTCTTTCAGTTGCTAAATAAAGCCTAGATGAAGGTCTGTGGGCCATGAGGCAGTCTGGCCTACTCCAGCACCATCTGAGAGACTGGTGCTGTTGGTGCTTGGAGCTCCTGCATTGAGCTAGGCACCTCATTGTGATTACAGATAGCTGGCCAGACATGCTGTGTGTATGCAGCAATGAGAGCTATCTGGAAGGCATTTAATATAGTGACTCATGGGGTCATGCTTGGAAAATTAATCCAAATTGGCTTGGCATCAAGCCAAGGAAAACTGTCTGAAGAGGCTGTAAACAGAAGGTAATGGATTGAGTTGAAGGAAGGCTAGAGGGAGGTGGAAGGGGGAGGCCCAGCCACAGGGCTGCCAAGGCAGCTGGGGCAGGGGCTCCCATGGTGGCTGGCACTGAGTGCTCAGCTGGGCATATTTCCTCTCTGCACAATGGAGTCCCTAGTACCTGCTCTGTTTCTTCTGCTAGTCTCTGGTATTCTTGCCCTTCCAGATGTTTAAGTTGCTACCATATCTCCCTACTGTGAGTGCCTTTAGAGCAGAGGGACATAGCTATAGACAAACAAATACACTTAACTGTGCTTATAGAACGGTCTCTGCTCCCAGCGAGTCTTTGGTGGGCTACCTACTGGCCCTGCCTTTGAAAAATCTGTATCTCATTGGACAAAATAATATTTTGCAGTGCTAGGTATGGAGCACTGGGCCTTCTGCATGCTAAGTAAGTGCTGTACTGCTGAGCTACTCCCAGCCCTAGACAAAAACACTAATATAAGCTTTATTTCTAGCAGTTTTTGCTGGATAAATACAAGTTTTCAAAGAGATGTTTTAATGCCTTTTTGTGATGATTTACTGAAGGATAATTAATAAATTATAGACATGCATAACACTGGGTGGTTTTGAGGAAATTTCTGGAGTTGGGCAAATACCACCATAATCACAATAGTGCTCAGAACACTTCCATTACTACGCAGGCTGTTTCAACCATGCATTGTCCCACTTTCTGATATTCTCAAGAATGCAAGATGTCCTCTTTCTTCCTACTCCTTGTACTGAGGAGCAGCTAGAAGCTCAGCCACCTGTATTCTCATTCCAGCTCTATCACTTAGATCTTAGGCAACTCTTTTCTCCTTTAGGGCCTTCTCTTGCCTCTTAGGAAATAAGAGGTTGGGACTAAACCATGGGAACTCATGCTGGAGGCTTTTCAGCTCAGGCATTGTGTGAGTTTCCTTGCCTTCAAAGGAGGGCAAGAAAAAGACCACAGCAGAATATCTCTGGGACCCTGCAGGTCTAGAGTCCAACATTTGGGCCCCAGTGGTGCCGGTTTTGCCAGGAGCCAGAAGAGCAGGCTGAGGATGCTTCTTGGCTGAACAGAGCTTCACCTGGTATTCCTTGCCTAACAGCAAAGCTACTTGGGAGGGCTCACAGCAATTATACCTTTCTGCCCTCAATGTTCCCCTCTCTGGATGAACAAATGTTTCCTGAATACTAGAAGTCAGGAGACAAGTCTCTTCAAGGTATGAGGGGATAAGATGTGAAAAAGACACAAATCAGACCACACATTCTCCACACTAGGGGAAATAAGGTATATACTCATTTCCTGTGACTTGTAACAGATTGTCAAAATTATAGTGGCCTTAGCACAACACAAATTGACTCTCTCACCTAGGGGTCACACGTCCCAAATGGGTCTCACAAGAGAATCAGTTTCCTTGCCTCTCCAATCTCCCAGAGACTGACTACAACTCGGGGCCTGCACCTATGACCCTTCACCTCTGTTTTTGTCATAGTTTCTCTGGCTCTTATCTTCCTGTGATCCTTATAAGTAATTGTGCTGAACACACCCAACTAAATCATTTGAAGGTCCTTACCTTACCACACCTACAGAGTCTCTTCTGCCATGAATGTGTGTACTGGGGACTAGTGCATAGATGACTTTAGGGGAGTCAGAAAGAATTTGGACAAAGTGCTGAGTGGCTGAAAAATTAAATCTTTTGTAGCAAAAATAAGAAGCAAATAATAAAAAAATCTTTGTCATCAAGTTTTTATATATTGCATGTGTGTATTGTGGTATGTGAGCATGTTTAAACATCTGTTTGAAGGCCAGAGGTCAACCTTAGCTATCATTCCTCAGGAGCCATCCACGTTGTTTTATTAATACAGGGTCTCACACTGGGACCTGGACTCAGCAATTAGGCTAGGCTGCCCAGCTAGTGAGCCCCAGGGATCCACTTGTCTCCTTCTTTCTCCCTAATATTGAGAATACACGTATATTCCACTATGACTGACTTTTTACATGGATGCTGGGGCTCAAATTCAGGTCATCATGCTTTCAGGCAAGCATCTTACTAACTGAGTAATAGTCTCAGCCCAAGCTTTCTCTCTCTCTTTCTTTCTCTCTCTCTCTCTCTCTCTCTCTCTCTCTCTCTCTCTCTCTCTCTCTCTCTCTCTCTCTCTTTTCTTTCTTTATTGTTTTTCTCCAAAGCTTTTATTGTTTTTCAATTCTGGGGACAGAATACCATTGGTATGACTTCTCCCCAGGAGATGTAAAGAAATGCATATTTACCCTTCCATAAGAAAGGCATTCTAAAGGACAGATTCAATCCAAACCCAGCTTTGTGAATGGAGTTTATTAGGCAGCTACCCCATCCAGAAGTTCCCCTGAGCAACTAAAAGTCCCAGTGCAGCAATGGTTTGCACCACTTACATAACCTTGGGGTATAGAGAGGCCTCTGAAAGATTTTCATGTGCCTGAGGAGCATCTTCTCCTCCCACAGGGGAATGTTAATAGGCCTACCCTCCTGAAATCACAGCTGCTCTACATAAAGATGGCAATGGTTACGCCCAACCTTGAGAAAACAACTAAACTACACGAGGGCCTTGTGCCTGCTAGGCAAGTGCTCTACCACTAGCCAATACCTAGCCCACTGTGATGGTTGACTGAAAAATGCCCTCTATAGACTCATGTTTTTGAACACTTTGTTCCCAGTTGGTGTCCCTGTTTGGGGAGATTAAAGAATCTTCAAGAGGTACAGCCTCGCTGGAAGAATTCCATCACTAGGTGTGGGCTTTAGGGTTTATAGACTAACCCTATGCTTGGTGCTTATGCTCTCCTCTCTTCTCTCTCTCTGCTTCCTCTGTGCAGATGAAATGAAACCAGCTTCATTCTCCTGCCACCTGGTACCATGCATTCCCTGCAATTATGGGCTTCTCCTCTGCAACTGTAAGCCAAAATAAACTCTTCCTTTAAGTAGCTTTTGGTCATGTTATTCATCACATCAAACAAAAAGTTAATGCACTGTGGTGGTTTGAATAAGAATGGTCCCCATAGGCTCATAGATTTGAATGTTCGGTTACTAGGGAGTAGCACTATTTGAAAGGATTAGGAGGTGTGGCCTTGTTAGAGCAGGTGTGTCACTAGGGGGTAGGCTTTGAAGTCTCAGAAGCTCAAGCCACTCCCAGTGTGGAATTCTCTTACTGCTGCATTTTGATCTGGATATAGAACTCTCAACTCCTTATCCAGCACCATGTCTACCTGAATGCCACCATACTTCTTGCCATGAGGATAACGGACTAATCCTCTGAAACTGTAAGCTACCCCAATTAGATGTTTTCCTTTATAAGAGTTGCTGTGGGGCTGGAGAGATGGCTCAGAGGTTAAGAGTACTGACTGGTCTTCCAGAGGTCCTGAGTTCAATTCCCAGCAACCACATGGTAGCTCACAACCATCTATAATGAGATCTGGTGCCCTCTTCTGGCCTGCAGGCATATATGCAGGCAGAACACTGTATACATAATAAATAAAATCTTAAAAAAAAAGAGTTGCTGTGGTCGTGGTGTCTCTTCACAGCAATAGAACACTGACTAAGACACACACCTACCAACAACTTTGTTTTCCCATTTCCTTTTCCTGTTTGGACTCCAATCTTAGGCCATATGCTGCATGCAGTTGTTACTCAACCTGGAATAGTTTCTCAGTCCTTCTGTGTTTTGCATAACCTCTATAGTTTTCTTGCTGTTTGATTTTGGGACATTGTCACACTATGCATCCCAGGCTGGAATTCTCAATCCTCCTTTCTCAGCTTCCTGAGTGTTTGGATCACAGGTGGCACAATTGTCACTAGGTTGGACCCTGATAGTTTGGAAGAGTATAGTCTAGTTATTTTGTAAAACCACCTTCAATTTTTGTGTGTTCAATGTCTGCTCAGGAACGTCTTAGGAATGATTTATAGGAGAAAGGCTCACTGTCTAATACACATTGAAACCAACACTATAGTACTGTGGATTTTTTTTCCAAGAAGAGAGTGCTTTATCACAGGTTAGCTGAAAGGAGAGAGAAAGTACTCTCATCTATCTCCTGGTCGGGTTGGTTGGAAAAGAATTTAAGTAGCCCAGGTTATTGGGAAACAGAATGCTCACCACAATAAGGAGGTAGCTTGGAGGTGACTAGATCATGAGTGTGGAACCCTCACAAATGGGATTAGTGGCCTTAGTTCCAGAAAGTGCCACTGCCCCTTATGTGTGGATGCAGCAAAGAAACAGTCTAAAGCCAGGGACGCACACCAGTTCCTGCTGGTTGGATCCAGAGTTTCTTGCATTGCACACTTTGCATGCATTTCCTTTTTTCCACAGTGAGAAACCTGGCTCATCTAATCCTCCTTGTGCTTACTTTTTCACTCATTTCCCAAGTAAGGTTCTAATCTCCTGACCACAAAGGCTGACTCAGCTATGACCCTGCTGAACCTGCCAGCTATAGCTGCTGAAGCATCCTTCCCTGGCACTGCTGAATGCTGGCTGTGCCAGCCAGCTTGCCTGAACCTGACATCAACACAACACCAACCTGGGAGATCTTGGCCGGCTCCTTTTGTCTACCCTGAAAAGGAGTGGCTTGGGAAAAGCTTGTACCTCTTCAGTACCCAGGTACAGAGCTGTGTGCGTAACTAGAGCTTAAGATGAAAGTGGTAGAGATTGGCATACCTGATGGGCAAGAACTCTGTTTCCTCTTGCAGCACAGGCTGAGGAGTCAATGCCTCTTTACTGTTTTGTGACAGAGTTTCTAGTAGCTCAGTTTGGCCTAGAACTCTCTAAATAGCCAAACTCCTGATCTTCTTGCCACCATTTCCTAAGTGCTAGTGTTATAGGGTACACCACAACACCCATCTGCACTGATGTTTCTTGAAGTGGGGTCCACAGAGACCTAGGGGATACTGCTGACAGTAGAGAGATGGGCAGGTCTTAGAGATGTAGAATAAGCATGAGGCCAGTTCCTGTAGTAACTAGAGCTCTGATGGATGGGAGTTGAAGATTAAAAGTCACATTTGCATTTTCTTTTTGAGTGAGACAAGGTCTCATGTAGCCCAGGCTGGTGCCCAACTATGTAGTCAAGGATGACTTTTAACTTCTTATCCTTCCAAGTGCTGGAATTACTGGTATTTGCCATTATACCTGGTTAAAATGTTACTGGAAATGGAAACCAGGGCTTCCTGCATGCATGCTAAGCAAATACTCCACCAACTCAGCTACCTCAAAATACCCAACTGTGACGGTTTCAATGAGACATCCTCCAAAGTTTCAGCATTTGAATATTTGGTTCCCAGTTAGAGGCAAAGTTTGGGTGGGTTTAGGAGGTGTGGCCTTGCTGAAGGAAGTACATCACTGGGGGTGGGCTTTGAGGTTTCAAAACCATGGCCTAATTCCCAGTTTGCTTTCTCTGCTTCCTGCTTGAGGTTTACAATGTGGGCTCTTAGCTATGACTGCTGCCATGAGTCGCTGCCATTACAGACTCTTATACCTCTACAACTGTAAGCCAAATAAGTCTCTCCCTCCATAAGTTGCCTTGGTTATGGTGTTATATCATAGCATTAGAAAATTAACTAAGACACTGATGCTTGCCTTTGTGTGTGTATGTATGGGTATCTTGACTGCCTGTGTATCTGTGTACCACTTGCATGCTAGGTACCCACAGAAGCCAGAGGAGGACCTAGGATCCCTTAATCTCTGAGCCATCTCTCTAATTCCCATTTTCATTTTCATTAGAGGCTCTGGCAGCTGAGTGACAGTTTAAGTGGGATGCAGGAGGGATAATGGTAGAGGCTGAATCTAATTAGAAGGCTGTTGCCAGAGGCCAGAGTGGGGACTGAGTATAGGTGGAGTGGACAGGCCTCAGAGATGGCCAAAGTCACAAAAATACCTCCAAAGAGAATTGCAGATAGAAAGGCCACGTGTTTTTCCAAATGGTGAAGTCTCAGACATATAAAGATTGACTGAGGCTGCGGATCAACAATAGGGAGAAGGCAGAGAGGGAAAGCAGAGATTCTTTTGATCTAGAAGTGACTGAGATCTCAAGGAGATGGGAATACAGAATATAGGAAAGACAGTCTACAGGGGAAAGCCATCAAGGCCACAGGAAGGGGGAGCTCTTCAAAGGACAGAGAATGTGACCCCCAAGTCCGTCACCTTAGGACTGGGCACTTGGGATAGTGGACAGATATGGCAGAAACAGAAGATCCAGGGCAGTGGGGAAAAGACCTGAGGGGGGAGGCAAGAACCCAGACTTCCTGGACAGTGGTTCCTCACTCTAGCTAAATGGACTCCTTGGTAGAGGTCTGGCCTGTAACCTTCTAAGCAGGAGCCCAACCACATCCTTTTGAATCTCTAGAGTAATCCTTGTACTTAAACTCCAAAGAATATTTGAGCTACCTAGAAGTTCAACCAGTCCTATATGGTTGTCGGCTCATCCATGCAGGCTATTCTGAAGCCAGTGGACTCTGCAAGCAGTCATTAAATACCCTTTCCTCCAGGCAGATGATCTAGAGTAGCAGGAGGCTTTGAGAAGTCCAGTGTTCCTGATTTGGTCATATGTCAATCCAATCTCAAACCTTTCTTTTACATCACACAGCCCAAGGAAAATGTCCCTGTTTTCCCAACAGTAACCTACAGTACCTTGGAATCAATGAGTGCTGATGGGGCTTGTATTAGTCAGAATTCTCCAGAGGAACAGAACTGATAGTGAATATATACTACAAAACCAATTTATTAGATTGGCTTACTTGATACAGGACAGGGTAGTACAACAATGGCTGTCTTCATATTGGAGAGACTGAGAACCTGGTTGCTGCTCAGTCCATGAGCAGTTCCAAACTGGTCCTGAAGACTTTGAGGATTCTTAGAGAGCCGCTACTCTTCAGTCCATGTTGAAAGGCAGAAGAAACTGGGTTCCTATGTTAGCAAAGGATGACAGTGGCAGCCGCAGCAGCAGAGAGGACACACTCACCAGACAGGCAAGCAAAAGCAGCCCTGCTTTTCCCTCAGACCTCATTAGACCTGGGCTGTGTCTAGAAGGCGCTGCCCACTCTGAGAGAGAATCTTCCCATCCCAATAAATCCTTTCTGTACATATCCTCATAAATCCACCGAGGGGCATATCTGTTAGTTGATCCCATTTCAATCGAGTTGACAACCATGGTTAATCATGACAGGGCTCCTTGAAAGACTGCTGATCAAAAGCATCCAGAGCTCTGTCTCCCTCTCAATCTAGACCATCTGGTATAAAGGAGCCCACAGGACAGCCTCTTCAGCAACAAGCCACCTTCGATGAATCCAGCTTTTCAGTGAGTGTGGGCTTTACAGAATGGCTACAACCAGCAATTGTTTGTTTCTACCTCTGAAAGCCATGTCCTAACACACTTAGCTGACTTGGGACAGTAAATTCATTAATCTGGAGACAGGCAGGCTCTCAAGCCAATGCTGAGCCATGAGAACAGCCAGGGCTGGCCTGACTAGCAAGACAAATTCACACTGTGCCTTCTTAAGGCCAAAAGTCATAACTGGCAATTCAATTTCACCTGCATTGCCTGGCAGGCCTCCAATGAGAGGCCCTGGGCAGATACCATGGGGATACAAGGTGAACTCCAGCCTCATCCCCATCCTCAGTTGCTTTGCTCTTCCAGGGCCAGGTGGGTAAGCAACCTAGAGGCATTAAGCCCACAGGCCTGTAGTTTTGCAAGGGCACACTTTGCCCATGTCAGGGAGCAGTCTCCTCCCTGAATCAGATGATAAACAGTCCACCCCTGTGCATTCTTCTCTGCAGCACAGGCCCATCTCACCTGCAGTCTCTGACTCCACACTCTTATGGTCCCACAAGTTCATGTGCCTCCACAGGAACACATGTGCCCTCCCTTTCATAACTGCCTTCATATGTGCATACTCACATACAAAATCCCTCATATGCATGATGCTCATACCTACTGTCATTCACATGTACATGTCTGCTCACACACAAGCCCATGTATATTCATACAGAGTAATACATGTATGAATGCACATCCATTCTGACGCACACCCCTGCAACACCTCCCACTCACTTATTTCAGCTATCAGTGTCTCCACAGCTCCCTGTGACCAGCCATCTAGGCCATTAGCATGTGGCAATCATCCTAATCTGAGTAACCTGACACATCCCCAGGTCGTGAAGAATAGTTTTCCTAAAGCCATGGGGAGAGAGAGATGGTCGCTAGGTTGAAAGAACAGGAAGAAATTGTCTTCCTTAACACTCAGAGAGTGTTTTATAAAAAAACATATATACCTTTCATCAAGCCTCTAATTCTCACTGCCAGGCTGCAGGAAATGTGCTTTTCTCTCAGACAGAAGGAAATACATTCACCCAGTTAGTCATTTACATGTCTGTTGTGGAATTGATCAATTTAATGTACTGGACACTCCTAGAGCCTGGGCATTGTTCTTGCAGCTGCTGTAACAAACTACCACAAACTTGGTGTCTTAAATGACAAAAATTTATTCTCTCTCAGTTCTGAGACCATAGGTTCCAAATCAAAGGTATTAAAGAACATTTCCTTTGGATGCTCAAGAGGAAACACTCTCCTTCCTTACTTTTCCCAGCTGCTGGTGGCTACACCATATCAGTCTCTGCTATTGTCTTCACACAGCCTCCTCTTCTGTGTATGTGTTATGAAATATCCCTTTTATGAAGGTACATGTGATTGCATTTACAGCCCACCTGGGTACCAGAACAACTTCACAACTGTGAACTTAACCCCATCTGCAAAATCTCCTTTCATATGTAAAGCCACATTCACAACAGGTTGCAGAGATTTAGACCTGTAGATCTCAGGGAGTCATTAACAACCTCCTGTAGCTTGAGTTTTCCTGCCTGGCCCACAGTCAGGACAAATTTCTCTCACCTACCAGTCCCACAGCCTCTCAGACCCGACCAAGTAAACACACACAGAGACTTATATTGCTTTCATACTGTATGGCCGTGGCAGGCTTCTTGCTAACTGTTCTTACAGCTTAAATTAATCCATTTCCATTAATCTATACCTTGCCACATGGCTCGTGGCTTACCGGCATCTTCACAAGCTGTTTCTCATCGTGGCGGCTGGCAGTGTCTCTCTGACTCAGCCTTCCACTTCCCAGCTTTATTCTCCTCCTCGTCCCGCCTACACTTCCTGCCTAGCCAACGGCCAATCAGTGTTTTATTGATTAATCAGCAACACATTTGCCATACATCCCACAGCAACCTCCCACATCCCAAGTACCCACCCTGGGGCCAGGCTCACAAGACTATTCAAAACAATGTTTGTGGGCTAGCTGAAAGAACTGGAGTTTCAACTCTAAGCTCTAAAGCCAGTAGCTTCTCTGTGTGGTTTAGAATCCCAAGCAGAGATTTATTTTAGAGCTGTTTACTTGTTCACAAAGAAAAATGCTATTAAAAATTGGTTATAGACTATAAGGATAGACAGATGAATTCAATGTCAAAGAGTACTGGGGTAGTTGGGCTTTTAGAGCCCTTTTTGGACCTTAATTTCTGCAACAATTAAATCAGATCCATGATACTTGCCCTGCTTGTCTTCAAGCACTGGTACAATTACTATGTGAAGGAGAATGTCTGTTATACAGATGGCCAGCATTGTTAGAAATGCTCTTACATACCTTAAGGAGAGAGAAAAGAGGGTAACACCCAGTTCAAAGGACTGTGTGTAATGATGGAATTCAGATCTGTGCCAGGCCTGCACAATCTGTGCTACCCAGTGAACTCTTCTGGCTGCCATTCAAGTGGCCCTGATATTTCAGCCACATCCCTTCAAAGCACTCCTGCTTGCTGAAGATGTCTTTCTGTATGCTGTGAATGTGTTGCTCTGATTCACTTATAAATAAAACACTGATTGGCCAGTAGCCAGGCAGGAAATATAGTATAGGCAGTATAAGCAGAGAGGAGAATTCTGGGAAGTAGAAGGCTGAGTCAAGAGATGCTGCCAGCCACTGCCATGAGAAGTAAGATGTAAAGTACCAGTAAGCCACAAGCCACGTGACAACAACTTATAGATTAATAGAAATGGGTTAATTTAAGATATAAGAACTAGATAGCAAGAAGCCTGCCATGGTCATATTGTTTATAAGTAATATAAGTCTCTGTGTGTTTACTTGGGTCTGAGTGGCTGTGGGCCCCAGTGGGACTGGAGAAATCTCCAGCTATACCTGCTGCCTTGGGTATTGCATATGGAGTCAGAGGCTACCTTGGGCATCCATTCTGATCTGCTACTAATTTGTCTTCTGCCTCCACCAACCACATATAGTAAACCATCGGAAGCCATGCCACTTGCTGCTGGTGCAGAGAGATGTGGAAGGCCTTTCTGTAGAGACTAGACTTCCAATTCTTAGACCAAGGCTTCTTCCTCTGGGCTGGCACACAAATATGCAATAGGAGAAATATGGCAATGAAGCTGTCAGGTAGCTTTACAACATGGTAGACAGACTTTTTCTTGGCATCTCAAGAAATGTGTCTTTTCTTCATTGTCCCTGTGCCTGTCCCATCCTACAGAGGACCAGAATGCTCTGAAAACTTTAGGGTGACTTCACTACTCCAAGACTGAGCTTTGACCTCTGGTCCTTCCTGCCCAGGCCTGCTTGCCTTTAGGCTCCTGTCACTACTATCACTACCATGACAACACCCCACTTCCACCACTCCTTACTCCCCATCCCGACAAACTAGTGAGCAAATTGCCCAAAAGTGTGTCTATTCCTAGTTGAGCTGTGGGAACTTTGCAAAGCACAGGCAAGCTTTGACTGCTGCTATCTTCCCAGTGGCAAGTGGAACAGCACACTCTGCTCCTTTGTCAGTTTCTGGACTGCTGAAAGCCTCAGGAACTAAGCAACCACTCACACATTAAGAGTTAATGTACCCTCCACCTCTTCCCAGCTGTGTCCCTAGATTGTCCACTGTCTGGTGCCAGGGCCCTTCCTCAATTGCTTTTTGGTCCTGCAACTTTTCCTTTGCATGTAATCATTAGGAATAAATCTCCTGTGGATAGGCAGAGCACAGACTCCAAGATGCCCACTGATCATCCAGAGCAGCCCTGACAGGAGATGATGTTAGGAATTGTATGCAGCTTGACCCCTAGATGCAGCAGTGGGCTGGTGAGAGGCCCAGTCTATGTGGGCATAGCAGCAGGGCGTCAGGTGGAGATACATAGCCCAGATGCTCCATCCATGTGGAAAATGATGGTTTTGATAAATGGCACTGGTGGTGGCACTGGCTACCAGTGGAAAAGTCATGGGCCATGGCCACGACTACCAGAGTTACAAAGAGCTTCATTAGAAAGAAGGAGGGGATAGGAGGGAGGAGAGCCAGGCCTGGAGAGAAAGAACAATGGCAGTAGCAGATCAGAGAACAGGGAGCAGAGAGGGAACAGAGAGAGAGAGAGAGCAGAAAGAGAGAGGGTGGGGGTCTGCATCTGGCTTTTTTAAGGTACAGATTGTGTGACCATGTAGTCGCCAGTGCCCTCTGATGATGTAAGATGCAAGACCTCAAGCTACCCATGTACAGGATTGCTGTGGGATGTTCTGTATGGCAAATTTGTTGCTCTGATTGGTTAGTAAATAAAACACTGATTGGCCAGTAGTCAGGCAGGAGGAAGTATAGGCGGGACAAGGAGGAGAAGAATTCTGGGAAGTGGAAGACTGAGTCAGAGACACTGCCAGCCGCCACGATGACAAGCAGCATGTGAAGATGCCGGTAAGCCACGAGCCACGTGGCAAGGTATAGATTAATGGAAATGGATTAATTTAAGCTATAAGAACAGTTAACAAGAAGCCTGGTATGGCCATATAGTTTGTAAGCAATATAAGTCTCTGTGTTTACTTGGTTGGGTCTGAGCCGCTGTGGGCCAGGCAGGAAAACTCTAACTACACAGGATCTTAACATTCCAGACTTTTTGCTTATTATAAAAAGCGAGTGAATAGGAATAGGGGCATCATTTCTCCCAGAAAAACTTCTTCCAGCTGACTTGGTGGGTGTCGGTTGGCTCTTGGGGGCGAAATATGGAGGGGAACTTCTGAAGTCCTGGGATGATGGGTTGTATGTCGTCCATTGTTCTGGAGTTGTCCATCCTTTATGGCTGGGAACTTTTTGGCTAACAGGATACTGTTGACACAGTAAAAACTTAGAGAGAAAGAATCATTATTATTTTATTTTATTTGGAGTATTCCCAGGCCAGGGGAGTTGGCACTTATCTGAAGTAGATTGGGCCTGTCCAGATGGATTTAAGTTGGTTTCTGGAGCTTGGGAAAAATTTTGAACATGTTAAGAAGCAGCCATGAGAAAATTAGTGACCATGGTAGTGTTTAGTACTCTGCTTAATTTTTACCTAAGACAAGCTTTATTAGAGGTAGTTTATTTAAGGCACCTGTTTCCTTCACTAGTTTAGCATCTAGGAGACACAGGTGATCAATTGTTGAGAGCATTTAACAGTAATAGATGGTTATATTAAATTCTGTTTTTGTAGAGCCCAGACACTCTTGGGTCTGGGGATGTAAATACCTTTTAGCTGTTACAGTTTCTTACTTGATGATCTCTGGACTCCGGTTCTGTGGTGATCCAAAGCAGCCAATAGCTGACCAGTTAATTAGAAGAGGAACTGGGAAGAGAAAATCTTGTGGTGCATGAAAACTTATTTTTTTGGAATTAGGGACAAGGCAGAGATCAGGGCCCTGTCTGTGTACATGCAGAGAAGAAGCACTTCTGACAGGTCTGGAGTTAGGCACATGGAGGGAGCAATGAAATGAAACCTCCTATCTTACCTGGAAAATCTTTTCCCATTAAGCAAACCTGAAAGTACAATTAAATCTGGTGACAGGGGTAAGGCTGTCCTCCCTACCCCGACAATAGGGAAAAGAGGAGAGGTGAGACCCCAAAACTCCCAGTACTGGGTTAGTGGCTCTGGTGTATAGAAGGAAAGAAACAGATCGCTTCCATGCCAGGTTCTGGGTTCCCTGCGAATGAGCCTGTGGCCAAGCCTAGGTCTGCTGGAGGTCTTAGCTTGATGTTCTCATGACATCTTGGTGCCTGGGTGCAGTCAGCTGACCGGTTGCCTTTCTAGGTGGCACTTTGAACAAGGCTCAATTGATGGCCTGGCAGGGCACGTACTAGCCCGTGTGGCCTCCCCCACCCTTGCCTCCCTGAACTTAAAACAGGGACCCAATGGCTTTTTGGAGCCAGCGTGTGCTAGCACTTGGCAATTCTGTTCTTGGACTTTTTTCATCTCTCCCCAGTACACCTTAAATGCCACAGATGAAACTGCCTGTAGGTCAAGAGTCTTGCTCTCCAGATGCTTAAGTTTTAGTCCTATGTCAGGAAGGTCTGGGAGGACAAGAGACCGATTTTACTCCGTGTCTTGAATTTTTTTTTTTTTGATGTTTGCTGGCTTGAGGACAGCTTTAGGAAGACCTGCCAGGAGGCAGACTATAAACTGATCTCTGGCTATAGAGCCATCCTGATTACTGTGATCTCCATGTGGGTTTTGATTGTAAACTTATTTGCATGGATCCTAGCCTGCTTTCAGACTCACCCGTCTGTGCTTCTCAGGGCAGCTTGAGAATGAATGGGAGGAGTTAAGGTGAATTAAAGCCCACCCAATTCTGGAGAGTGGAAAGCAGAAGTCAGATAGACAAAAGTGGTTGCACATGGCAGGGAAAGAATCAGAAATAGAGAAGGAGAAGGGTTCAGAGCTTCAGTAGAAAGCTTGGGGATAAGGTAACTCTTTTCCTTTGCCCGTTCACTGGCAGAAGTTAGATAATTCTGTGAAGCTGTTATGTGGCCAGATTTACTGGTATCCATCCCTGTGTCCCATAGCTGAGCTGAGAGAGAAAAAAATAAAAAATTACAATAACAAACAGGATCCCCGGCTCCTATCTCAAGCATCCTTGAGAATAAGCAGTCTGTGAATCGGCATTAATGGCACAGGTTACCCCAATCATCATCACAATAAGGGTAAGGGCTGGGGCATACGCACTGGAGACCCCCTGGGGGCTGGACAGCATCCCATACTTTGTCAAGATAGAATGTGTCATGGTACACAGCTGAGGACCCCCCAGGGGTCCAGGGTGAGTAATATAGCTCAGGCTGCAGCCACGGGAATTGGCAAGGGACTCACGTGTGGTGGGGGGAAGACACAGTGGTGGCGGCAGTGGTCATCGCAAGCACAGTCCTGAAGCCGTACCATGGTGGTGGCAGTGGCAGTGGGATGGGCAAATGTGTAGCAGGCAGTAGCAGGTTCTCAGTTAGGTTTCTGACAACATTCAGCCCCAGACGCTGAGTGCCCGGAATTTCCTATCCGAGTCATGGCACCAAATAATTGTTATGATAAACGGTGCTGGTGGCAGTGCTGGTTACAGGCAGAAAAGTCACGGGCCCTGGCCATGACTACCAGAGTTACAAAGAACATTATTAGAAAGAAGTAGAGGATAAGAGGGAGATAATAAGAGGATAAGATAGGAGAGCCAAGCCTGGAGAGAAAGAAAGATGGCGGGAGCAGAGCAGAGAGCAGAGAGGGAACAGAGAGATAGCAGAGAGAGAGAGGGTGAGGGTCCACGTGTGGCTTTTTTAAGGTACAGATTGCATGACCACGTAGTCGCCAGTGCCCATTGATGATGTAAGATGCAAGACCCCGAGCTACACATGTACAGGATCCTAACAGAAATGGTTTATTGTAATAGAGAGATGAAGAGGCAGAAAGACAGAAAGAGGGAGGGTGAGGGCAAAGAGAGAGAGGGAAAGACAGAGGGATAGAGAGAAGGGGTGAGGGGTTCAAGAGGTGCACACCTCATAGGAGGAAAGTGGGAGTGAGAAGAGAGAGAAATGGGCAGAGTTTTCCCTTAAGAATAGGCTTCTGCTGGGTAGTGGTGGCGCACACCTTTAATCCCAGCACTCAGGAGGCAGAGGCAGGCAGATCTCTGTGAGTTCGAGGCCAACCTGGGCTACCAAGTGAGTCCCAGGACAGGTGCAAAGCTACACAGAGAAACCCTGTCTCGAAAAACCAAAAAAAAAAAAAAAAAAAAAAAGAATAGGCTTCTACTGAGGGCATAGAGTGGAACCAAGGGGCAGGATCAGAATATTAACAGATGAGATCCTATGAGGTGAGACTGGCTGTTGACCTTCACTTTCCCCATCTCACACACCAGCAGTGGGAGAGGCAAACAGATGTCTGTTTATCTCAGACCTGGCCATGAAGACAAATCAAGGATTATTCCACTCAAATCTAGCTTGAGTTAGTGCAGTTACTTATAATAACATGGGTGATGGGTTACTTATAAGTGTATGAGTGACTCACAGGCAGCTACATGACTGATAATCCCACCCCAGCATCACTGACTGCTCACAAAATCTGTATCCCTGGAGCTCTCTGAAGATTTTCCAGCAGCTCTACCAAATAGTCTCCCCTACCCAATGGTTTACTGTTCATGTAGTCTCAGGGACATGATTTACTAAAAGTAACTTTTGTGGACTTACTGTGCCTTCTAAGTCTCCTTAGCTTTCTGAGTCTTTTGTGCCTCCAGCCTTCAGGCCAGAGGGAATGCAACAATTAGGAGGAAACAGGAAACAACTTCACAACAGATTCCATTCACTTGTTGGTCAAGGATGCATTAGGCACCTATGGTGTTGCAGACCTATGCCAGATAATGGGATGTAAAAGTGAAACAAATCCAGCTGCCTCTGCCTCCCAAGTGCTGAGATAAATGGTCTGTGCCACCATCACCTACAGATGGGCTGAGCTTCGGGAGTCCTATTGAAGAGAGGGAGGAGGGAGTATATGAGTCAGGGGGGTCAAGATCATGTGAGGAATACCACAGAGAATGCTGACCTGAGCTCCTGGGAGCTCACAGACTCTTGACAGCTAGGGAGGCTGCATGGGACTGACCTAGGCCCTCTGCATGTGGGTGACAGTTGTGTAGTTTGGTCTGTTTTGGGGCTCCCAGCAGTGGGACCAAGATCTGTCCCTGGCTCATGAGTTGTCATTTTGGAACCTATTCCTTATAGTGGCATGACTTGATGCAGTGGGGAGGAGCTGGCCCTGCCTCAACTTGATATGCCATGCATTGTTGATTCCCATGGGAGGCCTTACCCATTATGAGGAGTAGATGGAGGGTAGAAAGAAGGTGAGGGGAGGGAACTGGAAGAGAGGAGGGAGAGAAAACTGTGGTCAGGATGTAAAGTAAGTTTAAAAATTAATTTAAAAAAATTAAAAAGTGAAACAGAGGCTGGGCGGTGGTGGTGCATACCTTTAATCCCAGCATTTGGGAGGCAGAGCCAGGTAGATCTTTGTGAGTCCAAGGCCATCCTGGTCTACAGAGCGAGATCCAGGAAACTACACAGAGAAACCCTGTGAGGAAAAAAAGTGAAAGAGAAAGGGAGGGGTTGTGGCTAGGTGGAAGACTATTTGCCTGGTAAACTTTAGGCCTGAAGCTCTATTCTTAGCACTGAAGAAAAAGAAAGGAAATATAAGCAGCCATGGACTTCAAGAGCAAATGGGGCCCAGAGGGTTCTGGGGAAGAGGAACTGACATGGCAGAGGGGAGAGGCAAGGTTGAAGAGGCATCACTAAGACCTGACTGTGGAGCTGCATGTTGAGGGCAGAGTGAGAGCGTGGAGTGAGAAAAGGACCAAGTCCAAAGGGGATGAGGATATTTGTGTCTTGCTTAGTGATAAAGTATACACAACATAAACATTAGTATTTTAGCCATTTTAAAGTGTGAAATTCAATGATATTTATTCTATCCATGGTGTGTGCCACAATCACCTATACCCAGTTGCAGAATTTGCCCATCTGCCTGAATGGAAACCCTGCTCCTCATTAAGTAGTCACTCTTCACTGTAGCCTTCCCCAGCTCTGGCAACTCTCTGTTGGTTCTCCATCTTTATCAATGTGCCTCTTCAAGACATTTCATCAAAATAGAAATCATGCAACATATGGCCTCTTGTGTCTGGGTTCTATTCACCATCATCTTTTCAAGGCTCATCCAGGCCATATCATTAATATGGGTGAATAATAATCCACTGTGAATAGGTCACAAATTGCTTATCCATTCAACTGATAAATGAGAGGTATTTTAATGGAATTTGGGCTTTGGTTTTGCTGTTTTCTTTTGTTTTGAGACAGGGTCTTTTTAGAGCTCAGGCTGGTTTCAGATGTGCTGTATAGGCAAGACTGGCCTCAATCTTCTGATTCTCCCATCTCTATCTCCTGTTCTGGGATTCTGTGCATGTACTTCCACACCTGGCTGATGTACAGGCTATTATGTCTATTTTTCTTCTATTCTTGTTTGATTTTTTGAGACAGGGTTTTTGTATAACAGCTCTGGCTGTCCTGGAACTCACTTTGTAAACCAGGCTGGCCTCGAATACAAGGAGATCTGCCTGCCTCTGCTTTCTGAGTGGTAGGATTAAATGCATGCATCACCACCACCCAGCTATTATGTCTATTTTATATTACATTCTATTTATTTATTTTCTGTGTGACTGTGTGGGGGGTGCGTATGCATGTGCCACAGTTAGTTTTCTCTTTCCACCATCCACATGAGTCCTGGAGATCAAACTCAGATAATCAGGCTTGGTAGCAGAAGCCTTTACCCACTGAGCCATCTTACCAACCCCATTGTTTGTTTTATGGACAGGGTCTCATGCTAGTCTTGGCTAGCCTGGAACTCACTACATAGACCAGGTTACCCTCAAACACACAGCAATCATCCTATCTCCCCTTTCCCTAGTTCTGGAATTTCAGGTGTACATCTGTTGTTTCTACTTACTGCTACAGTATTGTTTCTAAATAGTGCTACAGTGAAATTAATGTGCAACCTTTGTTTGGGTTCCCTTTGTTGCAGGGTCCCAGAGTCTCAGTACAATACTGTTGAGTCTTTACTTAACTGGGTAGGTACTAGGACAAGTCTATGGTGAAGTTTCGGAAGAACTGGAAGTTTTCCCAAAATCACAAATGAGGTTCAAATTTCCCCCTTGTTCTCTGGCACTTGTAAGTAGCAGACCATAGAGGATGTGATGGAGGAAATCCAGGAGAAGCCAGAAAAGGAGGAGGAAATCTGAACTCCAGGAGGCAGCATGTGCCCCAGGAGGAGAGATTGGCTAGCAGTATCATTGACAGTATTCTCGACGAAGACAGTTGTTTTTGAAGTGGCCACCAAGGTAAGGGTGGCCCCAGCACTTGAGACATGGTGCGGAGATGAAGAATTGTAGAGGGAGGAGAACCAATGTGGTACAGAAAATGGCAGTGGTGGGAGGGACCTATGAAATATATAGAAAATCTGCATGCTGTAATTTGAGTTACTCCCTATACTGGCAGAGGGGAAAGAACTCTGCCTCGTTGCTGGGAGTTTGGAACCTATGCTAAAAGCCCAAGGCACTGCTGGCCTGACTGTTCGTTGAGGAAGAGGCTACCTAGAACCAGCCCCAGGCAAAACTGAACAAGTGAACTGGGAAGGAGAGAAAACAGGGATTAGGGAAAATTGGGAAAGTGCGAGCACTCAGATGAGTGAGTTCCCATCTGCCTCTATGGCAGACTGTCAGGTCTCTGTAGGAAAGTACCCTGAAAGCCTTGTCCAGCTCAATGCCAAGCCAGCTGCAAGTGAATGAGAGAATAGATGAATTGGTGAACGAATGAACGAACGAACGAATGAATGAATGAATGAAAACTTGTTTTAAGGCTTCCAAGACCCTATTTGCATGAGACCCTGTAAGCTCAGTGGAGAATGATGGTAGCAGCTAGTAGGTGCTAGACAATTAGGTCAACCTAGGAAACCAGAAGGCTAAGTGGCTTAAGGGTCACTCTAGCCATGTTCTCCTGCCCCTTGGTGGCCTGCCTTCCACTATGTGATGTAAGGTCCTAAGAAGGATCCAGAGCAAGGGTAAAATCCCAAAGCTCTGCTGGCAGTGTCTATGCTTGACTCCATTCTGCAGCTCTACTATTAGCAGGATTTGACATGTTCAATGTCACTAGTTGTAGTAGAAAGTTGGCTTGGCATTGCAGGAGCAACCCAGGCATTAAATCTCTGAATGGCCTGTAAATTTTGTCAGTCCTGATGCTGTTTCACTGGAAACTGGGAAGATGGGACTTCCGGAGATAAAAGTAAGCCTTGATGTATGGAGGGAAGGGCCCTTGAGAACTTCAGAGGAGCAGGCAGGCAGGAGGGGAGGTTCAGTTCAGAAAGCAAGACTACCCCACTGTGCGGCTTTCTTCCCAGCAAGCTTGTTATCCTTTCCAAAACCCTTCCCACCTACTTTTCCTCTCATCTGCTTCTGCCCTCATTTAAATAAAGCCCCAGTGCCTGTAAAGTCCAGGGCACCAAAGGCACTCCCGCCTTACTCAGCTCTGCTCTCACATTGGAAACACTCTGAGAAAGCCGCTTGTAGCCCAGAAGAGGCTGTTCTTGTTTCCCTCCCCTCTAACCTTGTCACCTCCTTTTACTGTACTCTCACTTTTCCTTCCCTTGTCCTTCCCTTCCCAGCATACATCCCACCTCTGATCCTCCTCCCCTCTACTGTGGAGATGATAAGGATAGAACCCAGTGAGTTAAAGCCTCATGGAGGTTCTTTCCTCTCTCAGTCTTCCTCCCTCCCTCCCTCCCTCTCTCCCTCCCTCCCTCCTTTCCCCAGATAGCAGCATCCTTTTCTTACAGTACCTTTTCTGCTTCCCCTCTCTCACCCTGCTCTGAAAGTCCTCTAGCTGATGCAGAGCATCACCCCCTTTTACTTTTGTGCCACAGGCCAGGAGATGTTCTTCCCCCTTGTCAAGTGAAGGAACATTATGGAAATGTGAGGACCACTGTCCACAGCTTTTTCAACAGAAAGTCAGAGGACAGAAACTGATAAAGGGAAGTGTGTTGATTTATTAATTCGCACCAGAAATGAATAGAGAGAAAACAATGTTCTTCTCTCCACCTGTAACCATGTTATAATTCTACAGAAAAGATGAAGCACACAATAGGAAATGTGCAAATGTTTATGTAGCTGAGATGGAGGTCTCAGAATTTCAAGATCTGATGGGCATGGTGGCATACATGTTTAATCCCTCAGAGGCAGGCAGAAGGATCAATGTGAGTTTGAAGCCAATGAGGTCCACATATCAAGTTTCAGGACAGTCAGGGTGACAGAGTGAGACCCTGTCCCATATACACAAATTATTTTTTGAGATCTCAGACTTCTAGAAAAGAAGCCCCTACTAGTGTCAAGGCTTGGATTATCCTCATTCCCAGTAGAGATTTCCTGGAGTTTTCATTCTTTAGGGATCTTTTCAAGGTCTGTGTTTTTCTTTCATTAGATGAGACAGAAGACCCTGAGCAGAGTCAGTTAACAAAAAGGGGTCTCCTATCTTGGCCATAGAATACCTGGTATCAGCTGGGAGAGGCCAATAGAGCTGATACCTTGCCTGCTCTTCCCCCTTCCTGCATACATCCAGCACCCTCTTGCTGCTCTAGAGGAATCACCATGTGGCAACTGCACTATTGTATTTGCATGCCCTCTAGATAGTGTTTGGCTTTCAGCAGGACAAACCACAATATGGTCATAGTGTTAGGAAACATGACTATGGAGCAGAACCTGTGGCTATGCCAAAGCACATATTCCACAGGACAATGGGAGTGGCAGATATGAAGAGAAAAGAATATTCACCAAGCATTCTGCACTTGGTCACTATCTCATGATATGACCAACCCCAACTTGGGCCTCAATTTTCTTCTCTGTCAGATATCTTGTCTGTCCTAGGTCCGTGGGCTCTTCATATACTTTTCTATCTTTTCCACATTCTTCAGAGCACTGGCAAGGTGGAGCATTCCTTTAACCAATGTGCTGGTCTTCACTATACATTTGAGCATGGCTCTCTAAGTATCCCCAGACCAGGGATATTAGCCACAGCACCACCCAAAGCTTATTGGGAAGTGTCCCAGATGTACTGGTGCCAAAAATCTAGGTGTGGCAATGTTGTGTAACATTCCATCCTTCAGGAAGCTCCTTAAGCAGGAAGGTAGGCCATTCTATTCAGGAAGTTCCTGAAATTGACCAGATTCACCAAGCCCCTCCCTGCTAGTGTAAGCAACAAAAGCTGAGAGTTAACCTCAGATACAAGAGAGCCAAGTGGCAAAGAAGACTCTGAGACTATCCCAGTTGCCTGGAAAAGCAGAAACAAGCTGAACTGTCTGGAAGAGGTTTAGACCAACTGAGTTACTTGGAAAGGACACTCTCCAACTTGTTGATCTGCCTGTAAAGTATGCAATGTGATTCAGGTTTCCAGCTTTGTGAGCTGTCATCCATGCTGGGATGGGTTTTGATGGTGCTTCTGTCTTTGAGTTATTTCTGCTCCTGTAAATAATCCCTCACTCATATTCCTATAAGTAATCCCAATAAAATTCATGGTTCACCAAGTTGGACTTTGATGTTATTTACACTTTGGTGTATCATGGGCTCCCTATCTGGGGTGAGTAGATGTGTTACATCACCCCAGGAAAAGTTTTGTCACACAACAGGTATCAGGAATCTGTTTTTCTGGTTTGTTTGTTGAGACAAAATCTCATGTATCCCAGGCTGTCTTCAAAATCACTATGTATCCAGGAATGAGCTTAAACTCCTGGTTCTCCTATGTTCACTTTCAGAGTGCTGAGACTATAGGGATGCACCAATATATCTGTTTTATGCTGTGCTGAGAGTTGAACCCAGGGCCTTGCACATGCTAGGCAAGCATTCTCTAAACTGAGATATATTTCCAGCCCTAGGAATCTTGGTTTTCACAAGCTCTGTCCTCAGGGTGATTTTAGTGCACACTGAAGTCTGAACACCATGGTACTGAACTGTTTGTATTAGCAGGGAGAACAGAGGAGCAGTGTAGAAAAGGGACCCAAGGTGACATGGACACTCAGTATATGCTCTTGCAGAGCCTGGTTGTATATATGTACAGCTCGCATACACTTGTGCCTTCACAGGCACAGAAGCCCTCACTCTGCTTCCTAGAGACCCTGCCCAGCCCACCCCTCTATTGGCAGCTTTGAATTAGGTAGATCGTATAACTACAAAATTAAGGATTTCCTTCCATTAAGGACATCACAAATAGAGTTAAGAGACAGATGACAGATGGAGAGAAGATATTTGCTGTTTAAAACCAACAAGGGATTAATAGAGGGAAAATACACAAGGAAATTCTGCAAACCAAGAAAAAGACCCAAGAGGAAAATGAGCAAAGCATGTGAATAGGCAATTACCAGAAGGAGACACCCAAAAGGCTATCGAGTGAATATGGAGGAGAGGCTCACATTCCAGATTCTTGAGGAATCGGAGGGATGCAAATGAAAACAAAGAGACAGAATTTGCACATGTCAGATTGGCAATAATCAGCTGCCTGATGCCAAGTCTTGGCTGGCGTAAGAAGAAAGAGGAACCACTATGTGTGACTGGTGGCAGCTGCTATGAAAAGTCACCTGGTGGCATTTAACTAGCCCCAAGGTACATGCCCACACTGCCTTGGCCGGTCCAGTCCTGGATATGCCCCAACATAGTCTCCATTGAGCCCACAAAACGGTTGCTGGAACAACTGCCTCCTGCTCTGTGTCTTCAAACAGCATGAATTAGCTGGATGTGATGATAGACACCTGTGGTCTTAGCATTCGAGCTGAAGCAAGAGGATCATGAGCTTGAGGCCAGCCTGGGCTACAACAACATTAATAATAATGACACCAGTGATACAAAAAGATAAACAGAAATGTATTATCATCTCAAAGTTCTGGACTGGAAGCTGGAAGTCCAAAATCAGATCCCTGAGTTGAAACCAAGGTGGCAGCAGGACTTGTCTCCTCCAGGAGGCTCCAGGGGACAATTAATTTCTTGTCTGTCAGCCAGTAGTTTGTGGGATGTATCATCTTTGTCTTCAAGGCCATGATCTTTGACTATTTCTCTGTTCTGCCCTCCAAAATTTACATTCACACAGAACCCAAGAAAAGTAACAGTCTTTGCAGATGCGAATAGTTAAAGACGAATTAAGAGGGTCTCTTAATCTAAGCACTGGTGGTCTTATGAATAAGAAAGTACACATAGAGACACAGAGAAAGCCATGTGAAAATAGGGGCAGTTGGCAGATGGGGACAGAGATCAGGAGCAGAGTGCTGGCCTAGCATGTGTGAGGCACTGGGTTTGATCCCCAGCACCACAAAAACAAAGGTGTTGAAAGAGGAAGAGTTTGGAGCTATTTTGCTACTAACCAAGGCACATCTAGGCCCACTCCAATATGGAAGTAGTGGGGAAGTATCTGCCTCCAGACTCTCCAAATGAAGCATGGCCCTGCTTATACCTTGATTTCACACTTCCAGCCTCTGGAGCTGCAAGGTTAGGCGGCTGTTTTTATGCCGTTATATATGAGGTACACACACTGTTATATCAGTCACGGGCCACTAAGTAAATATGGGACTGTATTTGTTACCCATCCTGACAATCAAGGATAATTTGCCCAAACTTACAATCCTTATCTTAATTATACTTGCAAAGACCCTTTTTCATGCAAGGTTAACACTTTCAAGTTTCACACATATGACTTTGAACATCATCATCCAGCTTATTATTGGGCTCTTGGTCAGGAAGCTGATCACACAGTACTTGTACTAACAGATGCAACCCAAGTTCTGACCACTGGGAAAAGGGGAAGTAATTGAGTGGTTGCAGGAGTCCAATTCAGGAACACACAATGGCACAGGCAGAACACACAGTGAGTAGAAAAGTCTTCAGTAAGAAACTGGACACCTTCTCCATCACAATCCTGAAGCTGTTAATTGGAAAATGACCGTGCTGCCTAGGATGTTATGCCACTGGTCTTTGCCTAGCATGCATAAGGGCCTGGGTTCCATCCCTCCCATGCTGTAAAACAAGCATGGTGGTCACTGCAAATTCAAGGTTACCCCAGCTTACATAACAACATAACAAGGTCTAGGCCAGTCAGAGCTACATACCAAGACTGGACACACACACACACACACACACACACACACACACACACACACACACACAAAGAGAGAGAGACAGAGAGAGAGACAGAGAGACAGAGAGAAGAAAGAAGAGAAGAGAAGAGAAGAGAAGAGAAGAGAAGAGAAGAGAAGAGAAGAGAAGAGAAGAGAAGAGAGAAATGATGGGAATCCTAAACCATGACTAGCAGGCAAATCAACAATATCAGCTGCCCACTCAAAGCTTTTAGGAAGGAACTCTCAGCACAGCAAATGGGAGACAATTGTAGGGTCACAGCAAATGGCATTAGTGTGTGACTTTTTCATTCCTTAGTGCTGCTAAAGAAGGTGTGGTCCCCTCACTCTAGAGCCCACAAAGTTCTCTTCTCAAGCTGAACAGGACTGTGAAGCTTACTGGCTGCCACCAAGGGCTGTAGCTAATGAAGCAGTGTATTGTCATACTTGGAAAGAACCCTTGCACACTTCATTCTTCTGTTTATTTTGGTGAAAACAAAGTAACACACACTCTTCTGTTCACAGCACCACTGTCAATGATCTTTGAGATCCCTTTCTAGCTGAATCTATCTAGTTCTTGTAGCCAATATTCTCTAACTTTGCTCCTACTCAAGTGGCCACTTTAGCGTGTACTCAAGAAAAATGTGTATCTGTGTGTGTTTTCACATTGAATTCTTTTCTCTGTTTTGTTTGTTTGTTTTAATTTAGTTTCATGTAGCCCAGGCTGGTCTCAAACTCACTATGTAGTTGAGAAGGATGTTGAATTTCCTCCTGCTTCTATTTCCCAAATGCTGGGATTACAGGAGGGAGCCACCATGCCTATTCATTTTGTTCATTCTCAAAACATACTCTCACCCCCTTCCTTCAGATACAAGCTTCCTGGACAGTGTTCTCGCTCCCTCTCTCTCCTTCCCTCCCACCTCCTCCTTCCTTCCCTTTCTCCTTTTTTTCCTCCTCTTCCGTCCCTCCCCTTCTTTTTGGTTTTGAGACATTGTCTCTCTCTTTAGCCCATTCTTGCCATGATTTCAATGTGTAGGTCAGGATGGTTTTAAACCTGTAGAAATCTTCTTGACACTACCTATTGAGTGTTGTGATTACCAGTCTAAGCCTACATACACATCTTGCCATACATCTTTCAATGATAGTTGGCAAAGTAGCAGAGATACAAAATATAAAGAAGCCAGTAGCCCTGAAAATAATCATACACTTGCCCTGAATTCAGAATCAGTTTGGAAAATGGTCCACCACTCTAACCCTGAGAAGAAGGCTTTGATCTTGTTTGTTTAATTTCCCAAAGGTTCCTTGGGATTCCTTGTAAAGCTCCCTTTGAAAATGCCATCCTATGTTGACTATGCTTGGGGAGGAAAGACAACCTGACTTTTAATGTTTTGTCTGTTAGTATCAAGGCCAGAGGGAAAAGGGGAGTAATATTTCATTGTAACCTTTCTCTATCCACCACAAAGGCCTGCCTCTTGGTAGAACTGACCTTCAAAACTTTTAAATCTAACAACAAGGAGAAACCTAATTGTGGCATTCTGCTGTGTTCTTGTATAGGCTCTCCTCTATCCACTTGAGGATGTATGTTTTCAGGTACACCAGTAGCTATTCATTCCTGACCACCTCCTTGCCTTACCCCACTATTATGGTTATATCCAGGAGACTAAGTATCCAAATGCAGGTGAGGAATGAAGCATCTCCAAAGATGCTTTAACAGCCTGCTCAAGGTCTGTATTCTTCATGAGAAAACATTTCATTTGAGCTTTGCCACATCGGACATACTTGGCAGTCTTTTGTTCAAACAGAAACGGGTACTAAAAACAAAATTCATCTAGAGACAGCAATGTATTCTTAGTTGTTTGCTTCGGATCCAGGGATAGGGCTGCACTCAGGTAAGAGGACTGCAGCTAATTACCCCACCCCCACCCAGCTCTAACTCTCATCTATACAGAGAGATGGTTGCAAATAGATGTGTGTTTTTACATCGTGTTGGCAGAAGGTCCTGGGAGGTGCCTCAGAAGCCACCAAGGAGATAGTTCCCAACGGGTGGAGATCCTTGCCTTCGTTATCAACCATCTTGCTTTACTTTCTTTACCTGTTGTCTGTAGAGACAATGATTTCATGGGAAGTGGGTGGGTTTTAATGCTTAAAATGTGTGGAAATCATCGGACTAGATAGGCTCACAGAACCTTGTGTTAATTTCCTGGGAATTGCCATGACACAGAACTACAAACTGGAAGGAGCAGATAGCAGAAATTTAATCTATCACTGTCTCTAGAGGCCAGAAGTCTAAAGTAAATATCATGGGGATGAAACAAAGGTGTTGACAGCCTCCTTCCTGAGGCTCTAAGAACAAACCCATTACTTGTTTCTTCCAGCTTCTAGTAGCTGCCTGCATCCCTTGGTACCCCAAATTTTAAGAGTAGCATCTTCAAATCTCTCTGCTCTACCTTTGCATTACATTCTCCTGTATGCACATCAATTCTTCCTTGTGTCCCTTGTTCATATATACATATGTTACATATGTATATGTATTATGTATATATGACTTCATTTGGGACCCATGCAGATAACCCAGCATATCTTCCCTGTCTTTGACTGTTTCATGTTGTTATACCTAAATACTTTATAAAGAAAATAGTTTTATTTAGCTCATGATTTGGTAACTAGAAGGTGCTAACAGGTTGTCAATATCTGGCTTTGTCCTAACATGACAGACAAGTGGAAATAAACTTCCATAAGCAGCAAAGACTGAGTATGTGTGTGCTTTTGATTTGTAGAATCCCATCTCCCCACACCCCCTAACTGACTCAGTCCTACAAGAACTACATTAATCCTTTACAAGGGTGACTGTGACTTCATCACCTCTTGTGACACCTTGCCTCTTAAAATCTTTTCAATACTATCATACTGGAGATAAGGCCTCTATATACTAAACCTTTCGAGGACAAACCATCACCAAACCATAAAGGTCTCCATGTCAGGATCTTAAACTGCTGTTTTTACTTCTGTAGAAGCTAAATGGGAGTTTGGAGTTGATTTTGCTTTGATTGGCCTTGTCATCAGATTATAACATATACCATGCATGTCCACAAGGAATGAAAGACAAAGAGCAAGTGCTAGTCCCAAGGCTGGATTAGAACCACAGTTTGAGGTCTTACCCATCAAGTGGGTTGCTAGCAACATCTGTCCCCCTTCTGAGGATGGGAGAATACCTACATAGAGCAGTTTTGGATTATGTTGTTGCAAGGATAGTTGTCTTTCTCCCTCTATAATACACTTTATTTTTGGCCATGAAAGTAAGCCCTCCTTTGTATAAAATAGTGTGAGGAATTGGAATAAGATTTTACTTAAGACTCCAGCTTTCTGTTACAATTACACTTACTGACTGATCTTTATGTGTATGGGACTAAGCACACAGCATAATTTGGCCTTTGCGTTTCTCAAATCACACCTCCTGATGAGGAGGTGAGCATTATGAAGCCATTTTATTGATGGAGAAACAGGCATAGAGAGATTCAGTGACCAGACCAAGAATGCTTGGCTACAAAGGGACAGAGTTGAGACTTGAACTTTCATCCTGCTGACTTCAAAGCCCATGCTTTTGACTTCCGCACTCACTACATGTGCTTTGAACATTTTGTGTTCATGACTTTCAAGACAGCATGACAGCTAGGCTGTATGTCCACCATGACACAGCACCAGCAGGATGTAACTTCAGCAGAATGCATGTATATTGTCTTGCCCAGATCTCTTTGCAAGGCTGTAATACCATGGAGGTAGAGTGCAGTTTGTGGAGAGCTCACACAGCTTTGAGTTCATCAAGAGCCTAAGGAACCTTTGCTCCTCACCTTCATCCATTCGGGAGGGTGGTATGTTCCAAGAGAGCCAGGTCTCACACTTGGCACAACAGGCAGTATCCTGGTGTAGTAGCTTTACTGTAATGTGGGATTATGGGAGATGACAGGCACTCTGTTCAGCCTGTACCTGGCGATCTCACCATCTCTGTCTATTTCCTTCATAGTCCTCAGAAAATGATATGCCTCCTTTTCCTTTGAAAAGAGCAACATGGTCCCCATCTGTTTCTAAAGCATCAGCAGCTTTCTGATCACCACTCTCTTGGGATAGGCTTTTGGTGTGGTGCAATGGCCAGAGCCCTGGGAAATGAGCCAGCATCTCTGCCATAAATGCCTATGTGACCTTGAATAACCGTTTGGCTCTCTCACGGACCAAATTTTCCATATAGACAGCTAGGCAGGAAAAATTCACTCTAGATACTAACAACTTTTACACCTGGGAAGTTGCATGATTTATAGGGTATCAACACTCTGGCATGTTAAGAAGTAATCTGAAAATCCACCATACATATTTAAATTAGCCCACAACATATACTGGCTCATCACTTAACCAGGATCCATGTTAAGGGAGCAATATGAGAAGACAGAGGGTAATGCCTGATTTGGTGTGCTCTTCCTTCTGTATCCCCACTCCCCCTAATCAAGTGTTCCAGAAGCTGGGCTTCAGTGTGTGCCTTCATCATCATTATCTTCACCCAGCTTTTAAGATGAAAGCCAAGAAGCTACTGGGAAGCACTTCCAGAAGCCAGCTGTGGCAGGAGGCAGTGACAGTGGCAGCAGCAGCAATGGCAGCGGTGGCTGTGGAGGCAGCCCAGGGCCACTGCAAATTTTGCTTTTTCTCTCCTTGTCTTCACCCCTACTCCCAGCAGGGATTTAGGATACTGCACTTACTATCAACCTCTGTGGCTACTCATCCCTAAACAGCATCAAGCTAATTCAGTTCCATTCCAGTTTGGCTTGTCTCTAGTTAGGACCAAATGGTTCATTTTGTTCTGGGAATGAGCAAAGAGCCACACACAGGCATGATTTTGTAAATTAGTGATTTATTGGGGTTACTTATAGGAGTATTAGTGACTCAATGGAAAGTGCATCATGAACTGTCACTGGGTATATCAACCTCACTCCAGGGCAGGCCCCAAGCCCAAGAGTAAATGACCAACACGAAATGAACTCCATGATTTTTGTGTAGTTTTTGTTTGAGTTACTTTGGGGTTTTGTTTGTTTATTTTTTGTCTTATTGGTTTTGTTTGTCTTAGTTTTCATGGTTTGTTTCTTTTTTGTTTTTCCTCCAGAGAGGGGGGGTTGTCTATTAAGCTGTAGAGGGTGGAGTTGGGTAGAGTTGGACAGAGGGAAAGCATATGATGAAAACGTGGAATTTTTTAATAATAAAAAATAAAAAGAGGGAACTGTCTCATCGAAAAGCCCATACCAGCCTGGTGAAGGAGGCTCATTAAAGCTACAGCCACTGTTCTCTTCACAGCTTCTAGACACCTCTATGGGATGTCCCCTAGAGCCTATCAGGAATCTCTCTGCCTCTTTCCCATTTTCCACAACAGCTGGATTGTCTCAAACACAGCTTTAAATACAGTTTTGAATGGGTGACTCCTTGTTGACTGCCATGAATGAGGTATCTGTGGATGACAATTGCTGCTGTGAGCAAGCTTGGCCTGCCACACCTGTGTCCCACTTCTTTGCCAACAAAGCAGCTCATCTTGTAAGCCTGATCCCATAACCTGAGTTTTCAGATTCTCCAGTGGATTTCAGGGTACTTTCACACTTATATTTAAGGGGTTGTGTTTTTCCCAATGCCTGTGGAAGTTTACACTTTTATTGCCTATAGAAGCCTCACAAATACTCTGTCTTTAATTAGAGTCTGTACAAACTTCCCAGACCCTCCTCTATCTATCTTTAGAATGAAAACCTTCTCCCCCTATATTCCCAGTACTTGGGAGGTGGAGGCAGGAGAATTAGGAACTCCAATCAAGCCTGGGCTACATAGCCAGTTTGAGACCAGCCTGGATTATATGAAACAGATCCTGTAAAAGCCAAACAGTTTGGGCAGTACTGGCACACACCTTTAATCCCAGCACTTGGAAGGCAGAGGCAGGCAGATCTGTGATTTTGCGGCCAGCCTGGTTTACAAAGTAAGTTCCAGGACAGCCAGGGCTGTTACACAGAGAAATAAAAACAAACAAGCAAACAGAAATTAAGAAAAAGAAAGCAAAGAAATGGGGTGGTATTTTAATTCGTGGTGCTGGCTATGAAGAAACCCCAAGACTTAAATGTGCCTGGTGAACTCTCAAGCCCTCTACCACTGAGTCCCACCTCCTGTTTCAGGAGTAGTATCTTTAGTTCCTATGCACTCCAGGTGGGTTATATTTGTTGGTGCTAGAGTTCAGAGGCCAGAAGACACTTCCAGTGTTGATCCTCATGTACCTTCTTCTACTTTTTGTTAGAGACAAGATTTCTTGTTAGCCTGGAACTTTGCCAGACCACCTAGTTGGTGACCTTCTAGAGACCTGCTTGTCTCTGCCTTCCATCTCATTGTCCCTGGGATTACAGGCATATGCAAGAGTACCCAGTGTTGTTTTGCTTTGTTTATTTTGAGACAGGGTTTCTCTTTGTAGCAGTCCTGACTGTCCTGGAACTAATTCTATAGACCAGGCTGGCCTTGAACTCAGAGATCTACCTGCCTCTGCCTCTACCAGTGCTGGGATTAAAGGTGTGAGCCACCACTGACCATCTTAATACCTATTTTTATGTGGGTTCTGGGGTTCTAAATCAAGTCCCGAATCTTGCCAAGTACTCACTGAGCCAGAGCCAAGAGCAGTTTTTTAAAGGTAACTCCTGAGCAGCATGTGGTGGTTGGTGTACACCGTTTGTTATAGCACTTGGGATGCAGAAGCAGGTGGGTCTCTGTGATTTAGAGGCCATCCAGAGCAACATTATACAGTGCAATCCTGACTCAAAAGAAGAAGAAGAAGAAGAAGAAGAAGAAGAAGAAGAAGAAGAAGAAGAAGAAGAAGAAGAAGAAGAAGCAGCAAGCTAGTCTTAGCCCAGGCAGAAACTGGCTCTTCTTCAGTGTCCTGCCACCACCTTTGCCTCAGGTGAAGAGAAACAGCTTTTTCTTTTTCTCAAGGAGCAGGGTGCTGGCCAAATAACTCCTTCCTCTGAGGGTCAGAGTTATATTTTATACATACCTTCAGGCACAGAAGGGCTGTGTGGTGATATATTGTGTACCCCAATAAAGTTTGCCTGGGGATCAGAGGACAAAGCCAGCCACTAGATTAAACATAGAGGTCAGGCAGTAGTAGCACATGCCTTTAATCCTATCACTGGGAGACAGAGATCCATCCAGACCTCTGTGAGTTCAAGGTCACACTGGTAACACAGCCAGGCATGGTGATACATGCCTTTAATCCCAGCACTAGAAAGGAAGCAAGATGGCAGGACACAGAAAGGTATATGAGGTATGAGTAAACAGGAAGTCTCTCTCTTGAGGCTGAGGATTTCATAGTGGTAAGAACGTGGCTGGCTTAGTTTCTCTGATCTTTCAACTTTCACCCTAATATGTGGTTCTGGGTTTTTTATTATAAGACCTTTTAAGATTCATGTTACATGTGGGGCCCAACATTTGTGGCACGAATTTACAAAAGAAGCCACTTGGCAGGGGCCTTGCAGGCCCCAGCTCAAGCCTGAGCTGCACACTGCTGGAGTCTGCACTCCACGTGGGCTGGAGTCCCTAACCAGCTGGATCCAGAAGCCTGGATTCTCTCATGGTGCATTGTGGGCTCTCCCTGGATCCCCATCTCAGGCTGTAACCACACTAGGTAGCTGCTTTGAAACCCACTTGGGCTTCTACTGTTCTATGCAGTCAGCAGATTTGGTGAGTCAATTAAGATTTCTTAAAGGGAGAAATTAGTTAAAAGAGCATTTTTCCCACATAAAAAATGGGAAGCTAACAGCGACTTTGAAGTCTACAAAAAGATGATGGAACCCCACAATGATGATTCTTTCAGGACAATGACAATACCACTAAGATGACAAACACCACCCAAAGATCAGTTAATGGTCAGGAAAAAGGCCAAACAAAGGAGATTAGATTCAGGGTTCTTGCTAAAAAAAGAAAAAGAAAAAAAGAGGATATAGATAAGAGGTAGATTATTGAATCTACTCCAAAAAATTATAGAAATGACAGGATAAAAGGGTAAATTATTTAATCTACTCTGAAAAGAAAAAAGAGAATATAGATATCATAAGATAAAAAGGTAGATTATTGAATCTACTTTTAAAAGACAAGTACTAGTTTTAAATATTTTACATTGGGTTGGATTTTTGTATGCTGTATACAAATTATATATATTGATACAAATTTGAGATTATTTTGTTAGAACATACTGTACATATGTTTCTAATCTTGTTCAAGGTATGTATTGTACCTATACAGTTCATTTAACAATGTAATGCAAACTTCTAGTCCTTGAAAGTTATAATTACCAACTAGTTAGGATATAAGAAATGCAAATTAATAGTCATTACAATCAAACTTGTAGTCATATTAGGTATGCTTTCAAGGTTAAACAGAAACATATTTTAGATAGACAGGTCATCTTCAAACACTTCAGAGAATATGGCATTTATGATTTTTTAATAACATAGATTTTTTTTCTTTTTTTATGACTATGAGACATGTCTGCTTCTGGCAGCAGCAATCTACTTCAGAGAAGATGATGGGCATTGAAGAAACTCCATATGGAGTTTACTTTCTTTGTGGCAAAAGTTATCCACTGGGCAAGAAAGTGCCCTTATATCAACTGCTGACAGTATGCTGTCCAAAATGGACGAGCAGGACACAGAAGAATGGACTACTGATCCTTGCCAAGACAAGGTAGGAAGGCTCTTTAGAAAATCCTACTTCACAGATGTATCTGTCAGATATGCCAGGCCTGTAGGCTGAAGACAAATGCACCAACATTGCAGAGAAACCTCAGGTGACTGTCCAGGCAGCCAGCTGTTTCTGTCATTTCTCACAATTTTTGGAAGCCACCTGTTTGCACTTCCTCCTTACTCAGTTAATATTATTTCCTTCTTGGGTCTCTGAGAGAGTTGAAGACTAGATAGTTATAGTTTTCCTTGTTAACAAATTCAGAACAGAAACTCACTAAAGAGGTGTAAAATGTATAGGTTTGAAAGACATCAAAAGATAGTTTTCAGTTGATAATACAAGTTAGGATAGAAAGTGAATTAGGTACATTTTGGACTCACCAAAATAGGATAGCTAATGGAATATTTTCACTGAATTTGTCAAATGCCAATGGACTAGACATTGTTGATGTATTTATTGCCTGTATATATTGTATATAGTTATTGTACTTATTGTATATACTTTTTCTTATATTAGTTATAACCTTCTTTTATTATTTTAGACAAAAAAGGGGAAATGTGGTCATATATTGTGTACCCCAATAAAGCTTCCCTGGGGATCAGAGGACAGAGCCAGACACTATATTAAACATAGAGGTCAGGCGGTGGCAGCACAGCATTTAATCTGATCATTTGGGAGGCAGAGATCCATCCAGATCTCTGTGAGTTCAAGGCCACACTGAGAACAGAGCCAGGCATGGTGGCACACACCTTTACTCCCAGCACTTGAGATCTCATGCCTTTGCTTGGGAAGCACACACACCTTTAATCCCAGGAAGTATGATGGCAGGGCACAGAAAGGTATATAAGGCATGAGGAAACAGGAACTCATGCTCTTGGGGCTGAGGATTTAGTAGAGGTAAGAACATGGCTGGCTTGCTCTGTTTCTCTGATCTTTCAGCTTTCACCCCAGTATCTGGCTCTGGGTTTTGTTTTGTTTTTAATAATTAGACCACTTAGCAATCCATGTTACAGGGATGCCACTTCAGCTTGTCCAAACTCCAGGGAATGTACCTGGAATTCCTGTGCTTGGGAAGCTGAATCAAGAGGATAGCAGCTTCAGGGATAGCCTGGACTGTAGCAAGACCCAGTCTTGAAATAAAGACCAGAGCTATAGCTTGGTAGTAGAGTGCTTATCTAGCTTGTGTAAGGTCTTGAATTTAATTCTCAGTACCACAAAACAAAATAGGCTGGGCATAATGGCGAACACCTTTTGAGCTCAGCATTTTGGAGCCTGGGGTTGAATCCCAGCACTTGGAAGACAGAGGCAGAAAGATCTCTGTGAGTTCAATCCCAGCCTGGTCTACATAGTTAGTTCCAAGACAGTCAGAGCTACATAGTGAAACCCTGTCTCAAAAAAACAAACAAAAATATTAATAACAAATAAAATAAAATAAAATAAAATAAAATAAAATAAAATAAAATAAAATAAAATAAAAAACATCCTTAGAGGGACCGGGCTCATTTGCTGTGCTATGGACAGGGGATTCAGATCTGGGTGTGATGGTCTTAACTAGGTCAGATACCAGCACAGTGAAGCAGTTCAGGCCTGGCAGGATAGGGCTGTTCTGGGAATGAAGTTGTCAGTAGAGGGGACCCTGTAGCAGTGTCCCTTCTCTGCTCTCCTCCCCTGGGCCTCAAGTGTGGGAGAGCAAGGCCTTGCAAATTTAATCTTCTCCAGAGGCCTGGCCTTACCCTCACTGGCCTGCTACTAGCCCTCAGGTTTTTGCAGATTAGGAGTATCCTCCACCCAAAAAGGTCCAAATTTAGGTAGTACGATGAGTGCTAGTTTCTCATGTTGACTAATTTCTGTTTGACCTTTCAGTCAACGTGAAAAGGGCCCTAGCAGGGCTCTTGTGACCCCTGTGATGCTCAAGAGGGCTGTATCATGCTAAATGACTGTGGCTTCCAGTGTTCTTTTCCAGTCGTCCCAAGAGAAGCGGTTTAGCCTAGCTGGAGTAAGGTCAGTACTATAGCAAGGAACTGCTTCAGCCACCTTTGCTGAAGCCATGGAATGAATTGCACAGAGACCCAGAGCTGAAGGCTTGGTTCAATTCTAGGCCAGTGAGTCTCTGGAGGCTGCAAGGTTTCAACTGTGCAGCAGGGCAGGAGAAGAGGCACAGTTCCGTCCCACCTACCTGGTTCCCAGTAGACTTCTCTCAAGCTGCTGCTCAAAATTGGGAACCCCTCTTTGAGAATTCTGGCTGCAGCTCCCCAAAGTCTTGTGCTTATGACCAAGCTTTCATTCTGACCTTGCAGGGACTTGGGTCCATCTCTGGCTGTTTGATGTTCCAGAAAGCTGGGCCATGCAGTCTTTGCAAGTGTACACACAGTTTATAGCTCCTGTGTTGCCAATCACCTCTGAAAACATCTTACCCACTAATGGGGAAAAGCAAATAGAAAGGCATAGGAGGGGAGAAGACCTGGACTCTAGGGGTGGGGATATTTGAGAGATGCAGAGGAGGTACTGAGCTGTTCTTGGTCACAGGACGATGACCAGGGTGGGTCAAGGGCTGGAAGGTTTGAAAGACAGCTAGCAGTCAAAGATACACTATTTGTTAAGATCTGGACTGATATATGATTGTTCCTATTGAAGGTCTTGCTTCATTGGAGATGTTCAGAGCCTTGATAACTTTTAAGTGATTGAACAATCCTAGCATAGCTTACCCCTTCCTGGAATAGGTACTCTGGCTGTGCTTTCTTTGCTCTTCTCTATTTTCTTTATGTGAGCCCTCGGATGGAACCCAGAGCGTAGCATGCACACACACACACACACACACACACTTCACTACTGAGCCTCAACGTCAATCTTCCATTGATTCCACAGGTTCTCACTATGTAGATCGGGCTAGCCTAGAACTCACAGAGATCTGGTTGCCCCAGTCTCCAGAATACTGAGATTAAAGGTGAGTGTTACCATACCTAGCACTTGTGCTTGGGTCTTGTTGTGAAGGCAGCTGACCATGAACTCCTGCTCCTCAGGTCTTAGCCTCTCTAGTACTTGGATTCCCAGAATGTGCCACTACACAAGACTTCTACTGATCTGAAAAGGAAACTGGCTTGCCAGGGCCCCATGAGGAGTCCCCTTCAAGTCCTGGGTACCCAAGTGAAAACTTTGGGGTCTGTGTGTGGAGGTTGGGTGGGGAGTGTGCCACAGGCACAGGAACTCATTTTTTGTTGAATGATGAAGATTCTGCTTAATGTTTTTGGGGCCTTCAACTGACAGGGATTGAAAACCTCTTTAAATAGCATTTGCCACACTTTATCCCATTTTGTATTTTCTTTTGATGTTTTCATAACTTCTCTCAGCAGTGAAGCAGCTTTAGGGATTCTGGTTAGTGGTTGTCTTTTGTGGATAGACCTTGCCTGGTTCTGAGCCTTGGAACTGACAGCTGGAAAGGCTTTCCCTAGAGGGCCATGGCTAAGGACTGGAGTGCCTTCCTGCTCCTAGGCCTGTGGTGATATTTTATTTGTGCTGAAATGTGGTGATATTTTTTTTTGTGTGTGTGCTTTGATAAATAAAGCTTGCCTGGAGAAACAGAGGAAAAAGAAAGCCATTATAAGTAAACAAAGAAGTCAGGCAGTGGTAGCACATGCCCTTAATCCCATCACTTAGTTGGCAGGGTCTCTGTGTGTTCAAGGCCACACTGGGGAACAGAGCCAAGCATGGTGACACACACCTTTAATCCCAGTACCAACCATAGAGACCTGGAGGTCTGTACAGACAAGCAGAAAGTGACTGAGCTGTGTAGGAAGAGGAAGTGAGGTAGCTGGGCTAAGAGAGCCAATGAGAGGGCAGAAAAGCAAGGCATATAAGCCTGGGTAGACAGGAAGTCACACAATTTGGAAGCTGCAGAGTTGGTGAGGTAAGGTTTGCTGGTGGTTTTCTGTATTTCCCTGATCTCTCTAAGGCTTTAACCTAAATTTCTGGCTCTGTATTTTTTATTTAATAAGACCATTTAGAAATTCGGCTACATGGGCTAGTTACTCACATGTTTAGTTGTTCTGGGCACTCCTTCCACTGTTACTACCAAGCCAACAAGTACCAGTTGCCATTTGCTACACACTAGAAGCACACTACCTTGTAGTACCTGAGACCAGACTGGGCTGTGCCTCTGGGAAAGATGATGTACATGTCAAAGTGCATATCAGGAAATTGATGATAGAGAGCCCTAAACCACTGATTTTCCTCTTCCTTCCTCCTAGTTCTACTCCCTCACTTCATCTCCTGCTATTTATTAGTAGGCATTTTTTTTTTTTTTGGTTTTTCGAGACAGGGTTTCTCTGTGTAGCTTTGCGCCTTTCCTGGAACTCACTTGGTAGCCCAGGCTGGCCTCGAACTCACAGAGATCCGCCTGCCTCTGCCTCCCGAGTGCTGGGATTAAAGGCGTGCGCCACCACTGCCCGGCGTAGGCATGTTTTTTTGAGACCGGGGGCTCACTGTGTAGTCAGTCTAGCTCTGGCCTCAAATTTGAAGTCTTCAATTCTCAGCCTTCTAAGTACTGATTATAAACATGTCATACTATGCCTGCCTTTTACTATGCATTTAGCATATACACATGGCTTTAAAGTATGAGAGTTTTTGTAAGACAGGAACCCACTAGGACACAGTCTGTTCTTTGGCACGTTATTAGAGAAGGAAATTAGGTTAGGAGGAGTTTCCACATAGGAGCCCAGGAGGAAGTGGGATATAGAACCATGGCAACTACCTTCAGATCTGACAGTTGGCTTTGTTTATTTGAGACAAGGATTTTCTATGTAGTCCTTGCTAGCCTAGAGTTCCCCATATAGACCAGGCTGATCTCAAACACACATAGATCTGTAGTGGTATTTATTCCTCCCATGACTGAAGGAGGCAGTGCTTTTTGCAGTTGTATGTGACCTCTTAAAAGGAAAGGGAGAGGGGTCACATACAGAGATCTGCCTGCCTGTGCTTCCCAAGTGCTGAGATAAAAGGCTTGTGCCACCATGCCTAGCAGTAGTGACTATCTCTTGAGCAGAGATAAATGACAAATAGACCCATCCTCTTTTGCAGTATATATACAGAAAGGAGGTCATCAGTGGAGTGGGGAAGGAGCAGGTCTGGAGGGAATGGGGGTGTGGGGAAGGAGGAGTCTGGGGTGGAATGGAGAAGCAGGGGTCAGGCTGTGTCATTGCTTTGGAGACATTCTTACTTCTTTGGTCTGACCTTCTGGAAGGGTTGACTTCCCTGTGTGGCCAGAATGCTGTACAAGAGAGAAGTCTTGTCTAATTTGAGTCCATTCTCAGTGTCAGGCCTACAAATGCCTGGCAACCATGAGAGGCTTTATAGGGTGTATTTAGAATCTGGTTAGAGCTCAGACTGTCTACCTGTGGGAAAGGTATGCCTGATCATAAGATCTATAAAAAGTGAAGGCTTGAATTGTGACACTAAGACTTTACTGTCTCCAAATTTTGTTAACTTTGAAAATATTCTTCTTTGCACCCTTCCTTTTTCGCTCACCTGTAGCTAGAGTTTTCCTGCCTGGCCCACAGTCAGGGCAAATCTCTCTCACCTGCCAGTCCCACAGCCGCTCAGACCCAACCAAGTAAACACAGAGACTTATATTGCTTACAAACTGTATGGCCATGGCAGGCTTCTTGCTAACTGTTCTTATAGCTTAAATTAATCCATTTCCATAAATCTATACCTTGCCACGTGGCTCGTGGCTTACCGGCATCTTCACATGCTGTTTGTCATGGTGGCAGCTGGCAGTGTCTCTGACTCTGCCTTCCACTTCCCAGAATTCTTCTCCTCCTTGTCCCACCTATACTTCCTCCTGCCTGACTACTGGCCAATCAGTGTTTTATTTACCAACCAATCAGAGCAACACATTTGCCACACAGAACATCCCACAGCACTTCCCCCTTTTTTTCTTCAAAAAAGAAGGTTTTAACCTTAACAAAGTAAATTTACATATAATTTGGGAATTTGGACGTAGCTTCTCTTATTACTTCCTGCTGGAGGGGGGCGCTTTATCTTATGGGGACACAAAGAACATTTTAGGATTATGGAATAGTCCATGAGGGTGTATTGTCTGAGCCAGTTGCCTTGAAACGATTCTGGATGTTGGATCATCTGGGTCATGGTGTCCTCAGAGACCTTTCAAGGGGTCTTGGCTAGTCAAACCTGATGTATCTTAATCTGGAACAAATCCATAGCCTCTTGCTTTCTGTGGGAACAAAAGCAGAGACTCCTTTCCAAAGCAACACATCCTTACATCCAAATTTTGAAGTCAAGGTATCTTTAAAATATACATATTGGTTGAACTCAACATCTTTTACGATCAAATGTTTTTCTGCAGTTAAAAATCCCAAAGACAACACAATCCAGATTCTCTGTGTAATATTCATCTTTACATGGTTTATTTTTTACATTAATTTTACTGTCTCTTTAAAGACTTTATTGTTTAAAACTATGTATTTGTTTATATAACTGTATATATATATCACCTTTTTTTTCTCTTTCAAGCCTACGTATATTTTACACACATTTTAAACTATTATATCTGAATCTGTCTTATTGTGAATCTATTGCTTTAAACTGCAGCATTTGTAAGACTGAAATGGCGCTATGGCTGCTGACTCCACCCACCTCAGCCTCCCAACATGGCGGTGGTACGTTTACCGCCAGCTCTGGGAGCTATCATGGGTCTATGCTTTTATCCAAGCAGCGTGTAGCCCCCAAACCTCTTTTTTTGTTTTGTACTAGCAAAGGCTAAATCCACCATGCAGCTTAATGTGTCACTTGCAGAGGCCTCATTCCCACCATACTGCAGGTCAAACGCACCCGCCAGTAGCTCAAACTGGCAGCTGCCGCTCATTTGAGAGAGACAATTAGGAAGCTGTTTTTAGCTCCGTTTTAGAATCTTTTCTCAGGTTTTAGGTAGAAACTCTTGCCAACTCGTTGGGCGCCATTTGTAGCTAGAGTTTTCCTGCCTGGCCCACAGTCAGGACAAATCTCTCTCACCTGCCAGTCCCACAGCCTCTCAGACCCAACCAAGTAAACACAGAGACTTACATTGCTTACAAACTGTATGGCCGTGGCAGGCTTCTTGCTAACTGTTCTTATATCTTAAATTAATCCATTTCTATAAATCTATACCTTGCCACATGGCTCGTGGCTTACCGGCATCTTCACATGCTGTTACTCATCGTGGTGGCTGGCAGTGTCTCTCTGACTCAGCCTTCCACTTCCCAGCTTTATTCTCCTCCTTGTCCTGCCTATACTTCCTCCTGCCTGACTACTGGCCAATCAGTGATTTATTTACCAACCAATCAGAGCAACACATTTGCCATACATAACATCCCACACCACCCACCCTTCTCTGAAAGTTGTGGAACTCAAGGATGCACAGCCTGAAGATATTTTTTAATACTTTTTAGTGGGGTACTATTGAAACCATCTACCCCCTCCCCCCCACACACATGAGTGCTGTACTGCTGTGCTACACCATCAGTTTTCTTAGATGGTTTTTAAGTAGGGCTGATACTTTGTCTGATTCTCCAAGACCATACATACCACCAAGCCAGTGCCATTTAATCTGTCGTTCCAAGTACTTTTTTATTCACTAGGGGATTGTCAGGAAAAGAAAGAAATGCTTGTGTGCATAGGGCAGTGATGGGAGTCCTTTGTTACTTTGTAACACTCCTTGCACACAAAACTACTTTTCTCACATTTTTTTTTTCTGCTTTTATCAGACTCTGTTTTCCTCTCCTAGCTATCCTAGCCCGATGTTTCCTCAACTGTAGGTGCTTACACAGAGGCTCTGGGAATTACTGGAAAAAGCCCCATTGAATGCTATCCATGAAGGCCTCCTTTGGGTAGGCATCAAAAGCTGCTGGCTTCTGCTAGGATGCAGTGGCTCTTGAAGCTTGGCTGGGCACCGAGTGAGGGCCTGCAGTCAGGCCCCTGCTGTGTCACACCTGGGCAGAGGTGGGCCATAGGCCCTGGCCAAATGACCCAGGGGGTTTCCTGGGGCAGGGGCTAGGGTGAAGGGTGGCGAAAGTGTCACACTGTGGGAGCAGAGGGCAGAGCTGCTGAGCTGGACCGGCTTTCTCACGCTAGAGGCTGAGGCCTTATGGAATCTCAGGGCCACCTCCCCAAAGCAGATAGCACCTCTGCTCCAAGAGGGCAGTGCAGGAGGGAGGTGGGTTTGAGAGAATATTATTATTCGGTGTTTTGCCTTCGCAGCAGGTGACCGCGGGTTGTTATGTTTAAATGAATGAGCCCAGAGGCCGCGCCCAATGAGCGCGGGAGGCTACTTAATATGCATAAGGCCTACAGCCAATGGCTGGGCGAGGAGGTTGTTTTAAACGGCGGAGCCCGTTGGCCAATCAGGCGGCTCTCGTGAAGGCAGCTAGCGCGAGGCTGGGGATTGCTGAGCCGCGCGTCGTGCCCTGCGCTGCCCAGACTAGCGAACAATACAGGTACGTCTAGCACCGCCCGCGCCCGCCGCCGCTTCTGCAGCTGCAGCGGCGTTCGCACAACTTTCTGGCCCGCGCCTCCGCGAGCGCGCCTCTACTGCTCTCGCTGTGTCTACTCCCGTGCCCTTGCCGCCCCTTCTCCTTCTCTGCTGCTAGGTGGCCAGGAAGGAAGAAGCAATTCAGGTGTCTCAACTTTTCCAGTGCCTGCGCTCCAGCCTGCTGCCTCTCAGGTCTCGGCCCTCTACGCAGAGCCGCGGTCGCCCCCAGGGACAGCAGCCTGGTGGCTCAGCAGCCGCTGGCCAGATGTTTCGCCGCTGAGGCAGCGCGGCGAGCGAGAGGCGGCTGCGGGCTCCAGTGGCGCGCGTCCTGGCGGCGGCGGCGGGAAGGGTGCTGGGCGCGCCCCAGCTTGGGAGCGACTCCGCAGGGAGCGGCCGTGCGGCTCGGGGCTGAGGCGCGGGCAAAGTTCGCGGGAAGGCCGAGCTGGACACGGTGCGGGTCCGCGGGCTGAGCCGGCGGCTCTTCTTGAACATGGCCGTCGTGGAGTGTCCGTGGCCTGGGGGGGGGGGGGGGAGGTGTCGCCGACGCAGCGGCGGCGGGATGGAGTAGGGCTGTTGCGGGGCTCGGGCGAGGCCAGCAGGGGAGCTGGCTGCAGGCTATGACCCTGAAGCCGAACAGAGTGCGGGACCGGGGGCGATGCCGCGGGCCCCGCTGCGTGGAGCGTCATGGCTGCATGGGCGCCTTTGTTATCCCGAATGCGGCCCGCGTCGGGGGCGGGGAGGCCGGGCTGGCGGCTCGGCGCCCTCGGGCTGCCCGCGTGGGGCGGGGCGGGGTGGGGTGGGGGCCGGCGAGCGGGCGACGGTGGCGGGGCCCGGGCCGCTTTGTTCGCCGCCGTCGCCGCCTGCGCCGGCCGCGCGCGGATCAGCCATTTTAGCGAGCGGGGCTCGGAGGCGCGGCGGCAGCGACTGTCGCCCGCCGGGCCCCACATTCCCCCCACCCCCCGGGCGCCGCCGCCGCCCCCGTCACCGCGCTGGGCCCGGGGGTGGCAGCAGTGGATTTCACGGGCACTTTCTTTCATTCCGAGGCTTTTGACAAAATGGAAGGTGAATTATAGGTGTCGGGAGCAACGGGGACTTGGCCCAACATGGGCTGTCTGCTGCCGGCCTGGAAGCCAGGACGCTACAGTGTTGGGGCGCGCCCCACCCGGGATGCCGCGGAGGGGCTTTAATGCAGCCCTGCGGGCCTTTGGTGCCAAAGGGAGTGCTTTAGTTTTACATCATGACCTTGGGTGTGGGAAAAGGAAAAGATGGCGGGAAGCGGGCGCGCGGGGGGGGGGGGGTGGCGGTGTGGGGAGGGGAGGACGGGGGACAGTCAGGATGACACACCACAGCTGCATTTTTATTTGGAAACTTTGGGGAAAGTGTTCCTGGCTAGACCTGCATTTCTGCATTATACAGGGGAAAGACTAGTTCATTGATGTACCCTCCCTCTTTTCCTGGTGACAAAGTGACAGATTTCAACTAGTAGTATGAAGGATGCCTGCTTGCTTTCCAGATCACTAGTGCTGTAAAAACCCATTTTTATAAGGCAAATATATCAGCAACTCTTGACATTTCACATCTGTTCCTATTTATGGTTTCATTTGATTTCCCATTTAAACGTAAGAATTAAAGAGACAACCACCTAGTCGAAATGAAGTCTATCTCCAGTCACCTACCCTCTCTACAAATGTGTCTTTCCATTAGTTCTTCAGACTTTTGGTTTTAGAAACTACAGAACAGTAGCATTTCACTACTGTGGAGTGCTCAGGAACCCCCTTTTAGGTTATCCCCATTTGAAGAACTTGGTGATCACTCTAGAGAAGTAACTTGTAAACCAGCGTGCTTCATGCTGGTCAAATGTTAAATGACAAGCGACAGTGAAACTGATTTCTTTCCTACTCTGCCTTCTGCAGCCACCATGTCAGGAGCTTAGGCTGGGGTGGGGGGTGAGGGGTGGGGTGGGGTGGGGAGTTCCTACCAAGAAACTTAATTTGGCTTTGCCTTTGGTTTCTCTTTGTACTTCTCAACGTATTTCATTGTGTTTTCTTCTGTTTGTCTTCTATCCATACATCAGTCAGGATGGCTAAAGGTGACCCCAAGAAACCAAAGGGCAAGATGTCTGCTTATGCCTTCTTCGTGCAGACATGCAGGGAAGAACATAAGAAGAAAAACCCAGAGGTCCCAGTCAATTTTGCAGAGTTTTCCAAGAAGTGCTCTGAGAGGTGGAAGGTATTTTGACAGTTCAGTTTGTAGGCTACCTTCGGGATTTGCTGACTTGAGTGGCTGGCTGTTTTCTTAGACTTTAAAAATGAAGTGCAACGCCTTTTTTTTTGTTTTTGTTTTTGCAAGGGGTTCTACAAAACCATTGGGCAAGTATGTGCTGGACTGTATCCAGGAATTTAACAAGTTCTGTTCTTTGCAGACAATGTCCGGCAAAGAGAAATCCAAGTTTGATGAAATGGCAAAGGCGGATAAAGTACGCTATGATCGGGAAATGAAAGATTATGGACCAGCTAAAGGAGGCAAGAAGAAGAAGGACCCCAATGCCCCCAAAAGACCACCGTAAGTGGCTATAGGATATGTGATAACAGTTGAAAGTTTTCCTTTTGCTTGAGAGCTTTAAAAGCTATTACCTTTTTTTAAAAAAAATGTTGAGACACAGGCTTCTAAACTCAGCTTTCAATTCAGTGCTTGTGTATGGTTGACTGTGTCTCTGGGGTTGTATAGGTTGACTGTTGGTTCTTCGCTAGGAAGGAGGCATCGTACTTAAGCACACCAGAACCCTTAGTTGTATTACTTTTCCCTTACGTACCAATTGGAAGACAAAGGATACTATACTTTGGCAGCATCACTAAACTCTATAAAGTCTTCAGATTTTTGTAGCATTGAATATGGTGATTCTATGTCTGAGAGGAGAAAACAAGGCAAGAAGTAATTGTATTTTGGTGTGGTATGTGTGGGCATACCTATCTTATAAGCCTAGTACTTGGAGGCCAAGGATGCAGAAATGAAAGTTTGAATCTAGTTTGTGCTACATAGCAAGACCTTATGTCTCAAGAAGGAATGTGTAGCCTCAAGGAACTTCTGTGTGTGTGTGTGTGTGTGTGTGTGTGTGTGTGTGTGTGTGCGCGCGTGTGTGTGTGTGCGCGCGCGCGTGCGCATGCTTATCTGGTCTATATAAATCTCTCCCCAAAGGTCTGGATTTTTCTTATTCTGCTCTGAATTCCGCCCCAAGATCAAATCTACAAATCCTGGCATCTCCATTGGAGATGTGGCAAAAAAGCTTGGTGAGATGTGGAATAACCTAAGTGACAGTGAAAAGCAGCCTTACATTACCAAGGCTGCAAAACTGAAGGAGAAATATGAGAAGGTGAGGGGACTGGAAGCTTCCTTGGTTGGTGGGGTATATGGCTGCTCTGCTAGATTTGACTGGGTGCTTACCTTAGCATGCAAGAGTCCAGTTCCCTAGAAGAAAGCAATGTGTGCTGATGTTCTTACTTCTGATAGTTCCCCACCCTTCTCATTAAACTCCATCCTTATATTTAAAACTAGCACTCTAAACTGCATGTACACCCACCCTTAGAGGGGAAAAGGGATTTGATGGGGTTATTAACATGACTTAAAGGATACTTGAATGCCCATTGATTTGAAGATTTGAATGAGCAAGGAACATATTTGCATATGGAAACTGTTACCCATTTGCTTTCTTAATTAAGTGAGGCCTATATGCTGTTTCTACCTGTTTTTACAAAGAGCTGTGAGAATTTAGCCACTCATTTCCCATGTGTCCCTGTTCCTTGTAGGATGTTGCTGACTATAAGTCTAAAGGGAAATTCGATGGCACCAAGGGTCCTGCTAAAGTTGCCCGGAAAAAGGTGGAAGAGGAAGAGGAGGAGGAGGAGGAGGAAGAAGAGGAAGAGGAGGAGGAGGAAGATGAATAAAAACTCTTGTCTCCTTGTGAATACCTTAGAGTAGGAGAGCGCTGTGATTGACACATCTCTTATTTGAGCTGTGTCTATTGCCCTTGTTAGGTTTAATTACAAGATTTGATCACGATCATATTGTAGTTTCTCAAAGTGTCAGTGGTTTACATGAAGTGGCCGTGGGTGTCCGGAGCGCCCTGAAACTGTATCAAAGTTGTACATAGCTCCAAACATTTTTAAAATGAAAAGGCACTCTCGTGTTCTCCTCACTCTGTGCACTTTGCTGTTGGTGTGACAAGGCATTTGAAGATGTTTCTGGCATTTTGTTTTCAACTCGTAAGGTAGTGTTAACTATATGGTTGGTTATTGGCTAGAAACCCTGAGTTGTCAGGTGTACATATCTATAGTTTGTAAAGAAAACAAAACAACCCAGACAGATACCTGATGCTCCTTGTTTGGCGTGAAGGCTGTGAGGGGAAGATGCCTTTTGGAGGGGGCCGTAGCTCAGGGCGTGCACTGTGAGGCTGGACCTGTTGATACTGCGGTGGGCATCCATTTAGCTTCAGGTTGTCTTGTTTTTGTATATAGTGGCATAGCATTCTGCTGACATTCTTAGTTGTGGAAAAGGGGGGAGGGGTCAGCTGGCATGAGAAGTGTTTGGATTTTTTTCTTTAGTTAAGTGCTGTAGATTTTAAACTCTTTTTAAACAAACTGTAGAACTCATCATTGTCAGCAAAGCAAGGAACTACTGCATCAATGAAAGTTCAAGAACCCTCTGTACCTAAATGCAATTTGCAACATTCTGTTATTTTTTGTATGTTTAGAATGCTGAAATGTTTTTGAAGTTAAATAAACAGTATTACATTTTTAAAACTGTTCTGTGTTACAACAGCCTAAATTTCTGACTCACCAGTCTTAGTGAAGCCACTTGCTTTCTTCTGCTTCTAAAACTACTAAGGTTTCTTCCAGCTAAGGACAGATGAAGGAGGGTGGTTGTTACTTGAAGTCCCATCATGATTTGTGTCTCACATTAGGGCGAAGCACTGATCATGCCATAGATAAGGTTTAGCAGCCTACAGAGATACAGGAAAGCAAGCCCCTAGGAAAAAAGCTGGTCTAGTCAGGTCCTGCCTCTGCCTGCCAGTATGACTGTGGGGCGTAAGATATCCCATCCCTGTTTCACCTTTACTCCAGCATGTGTATTGGGGTAGTTACTGGGCTCACAATCAGAAGTCCTAAGCCGCTGCTTTTGTTTCCTGGTCCCCATGAGGTGGTGTGGGTTGGAATGGCAATAGTAGAAGACATATATCCTCTATATGTGTATTTTACTCCAAAAAATCATAACCCCAGGGAAGATTGCAGGTTCCACCTTAGGTCTGCATTTGAAGGCTGATCTGTCGATGTTTACTACAGTATCATGGAGGACTGGGTTAGTTGCAGAGTTCGTATTAATACTTGAATATGTATGTTTAAAAGGAGGAAGAATTTGATAATGGTTTAGTGGCATTTTTTAAACAGCAGCTTTTAGCCTGGGATATTCAGGACATGCATGTCTAGAGATGTCCTCTCCATGTTCTCTAATCTGAAATTGATTGATAAGTCATAGTCTGGTCACAGCCCAGTCTCTACACACAAACATTCCCTCACATCAGAACAATTTGTCCTTTCTCCAATTCTTCTACTCATTAAAAACCCTTGATTATGAGGTTTGTCCAGAGGCACTTGCTTCAACCATGTCCATGTCACTCAACATTCTAACCTGTGGCTGTTGCTCCTGTCCAATACACAGTGTATAAGCCAAGAATGGTGAACCATGGCCAACCTCATCAAATAAGGAAGAGAAGCTCAACCCACCCACAGATGATTTTCTTGCTAAGTGGTGCTCACTCAGTCTACTTGAACTATGTAGCACCCATGGAAGGGCAACTAGGATATTTCTCTTAGTCTCTTCCAGTAGCCACATAGAAATGGCAAGGTATTTAGTTAAACATTTCTGAGATTCAGATAGTTGGACAGAAACTTGGGTTGAGGCTTGCTTGGTCTGTCAGCTGCTTGCAACAAGATGTAGTGAAGTGTTTATGCTATGGCGAGATGCTCAGATGCATGGTCCTCTGGAGCTTCTGAAATGCTATAATGTGCTTTAAGCTTAGCCTAGTTTCTGGACAACAGTGCATTCTTGCAATCCCAAATTGTTAACACTTTTTAATTAAAAGGGCAGTACCTGCTTCCTTGAAGGATCTCTCCTGCAACACCACCCTGTAAGGTAAGATGACATTTTATCCTTTGGAAAGAACTTGGCTGTAATGTAGTAGACATTGTCTATTGTGTGTGTGTGATCTGGTCACAAATAATGGTGGATGCATTCATTTTCTGAAATAAAATATCTTAATCAGTTTTTTCCCAAAAGTAATCACTGGGCTATCTGTAGTCTGTTTCTGGTACTGAGGTTTTGGATGTAAACACATACCAACCTCAGTAACCATTGATCTGAGGTGACATTTGATAGAGTGACACTATCACAAAGGTTCTAAAGTCCCTCTGTTAACCTTTTAGCCAGAGGAATACAGGGGTTTGGTTCTGAAACCTTGTGCCAGGATACCCATATAATTTGAAGGATGTTGATGGACTGCACCTTGATAAAGTAGCTAGGTGCTTAGAATCCACTGTCTTGTCAATCAGGACTTTTTTTTTTCCCCAACAAAGTCTTACTCTGTAGCCCAGGCCAGACTTGAACTCACGGTGATCTTTCTACCTTGGCTTTCCTAATGCTGGGGTTTTATGTGTGGGGAAATGAGATAAATAAATCTACATAGCATGTGCCACCATGCCCAGCTGGAGCTTCATCATTTTTTTTAAAGCTAAAGAGTTTTTGTATTCTAATGAATACTATACAGCGAATGATCCTTGACAGCTATACTTTTGCTTTTGAATGAGTAAGTTTATTAGTCATATAATGAGCAAAAGTAAAGGAACAGATAGCATGTAACAGATAGCAAAACATCAAATCAGGTGCTTACAATCTTCGATCTTCAGCAGACTCGACTGGGGAATGGCTCCACCTATAGAGAGCCACCTTAAGTTCCTGATTGAGAGTCCCACAGCATTCTCTATTTGTTTCTACCACTGGAGGATTTTGTTGTTTGTTATTTTTGTTTTTTTTAACCATGTGATAAACAACACCTGTTGACAATGGTTTACCTTTTAGCTGTTCTCAAGGATGCAATGTTAATACCCTTTCTCCTTGTCACAAAGGCAGGGTGTCAGTGTGCCCCAGAACAGGGAGTTTTGAAAGACACTCAAACCAGACTTGAATCTGAGGCAAGAGGGCCTATCTCTTATTCTCAGTCAGCTCTCAATAAGCACAAAGAGCACATGTTAATTTATCATTATAACTTATATTCTAAATACCAGCAGGGAAGTGAAGAAAATCAACCTATAGAATAAGAGAAAATATTTGCAAAACATGTATATAGTATGGTGTCCACAGTATGAAAAGAACTATTACAAGTCAGCAATAAAGCTAGGTATAGTAATGCCTGCCTGTAATTCCAGAAGTTGGGAGTCTGAGACAAGAGAGTCTCAAGTTCAAGGTTAGCCTGGGCTATCTACTGTAACCCTGTCAAAAAAGTAATAAATGTTGTAACACATGAAATTCAGAGAACTATTAAGTAAAAAAAAAAAAATGTTAAGGCTATCACAGGGACTGAGGATAGAGCTCAGTAGGAAAGTGTCTGTGAAAGCCTGAGGACTAGAGTTCAACACCCAGAACACACATATAAAGCCAGAGGGTCAAGGGAGATGACTAAGCAGGTTAAGAGCACTGGCACTTTTCTAAAGGATACAGGTTCAATTCCCAGCACCTACATGGTGGCTCACAATTGTCTGTAACTCCAGCTCTAGTGCGTTCTTTTGGCCTCCACAGACACTGCACATATGTGGTACTCAGACTTTCATGTAGGCAAAGCATTCATGCACGTATAAACAAACAAAAAACAAACAAATAAGTAAATAAATAAGGGGATGTAGTGGCACATGCTTGTGATCCTGGCACTAGGGAGATGGAAATAGGCAGTTCCCTGGGGCTCGTTGGCCAGCGTAACCTACTTGGTGAGTCCCTGGCCCTAGTGAGACACCCTCTTAGAAAATAAGATGGGCTGAGAGGTGGTGGTGCACACACTTTTGATATCAGCACTTGGGAAGTGGAGGCAGGTGGATCTCTGAGTTTGAGGCCAGCCTGGTCTACAGTGTGAGTTCCAGGAGAGCTAGGGCTATACAGAGAAACCCTGTATTGAAAAACCAAAAGAAGAAAAGGAAAGGAAAAAAAAAAGATGGACCAGGCCCAAGGAGGAGTGACTCCTGAGGTTGTCATCTGCTCCTCTGTCTTAGTTTGTTTTCTGTTGTTGTGATAAAACAGTGACCAAAGCCACTCAGAGAAGAAGTGTTTATTTCAGTTTACAGGTTAGAGTCCACTGTCCAGGGAAGTCAAGGCAGGAACTCAAACAGGGTAGGAACTTGGAGGCAGGAACTAAAAGAGAGCCATGGTGTCACTAACTCAAGGACACCTGTAATCCATGTTCAGTGCAGCATTATTCACAATAGCCAAGTTATGAAAATAATATATTTAGCTGATTCTTATTTATGTTTAGTCACGTGGCTTGGTACCTTTTCTCAGTTCTGCCTTGTCATCTTGCTTCCTCTGTGTCTGGCTGGTGACTCCTCATTCATCCTTCCTGTTCCCAGAATTCTCCTTGTCTGTTTATTCCGCCTATACTTCCTGCCTGGCTACTGGCCAATCAGCGTTTTATTTATCAATCAATGGGAGCAACACATTCACAACATGCAGAACACCATCACCCATCAAATGTAAATAAGCATTCATCAGTGATGAACTAGTGACACCCAGAAAGAGATTGCTGAGTCATATCCTGGTTCTGTTTGTAGAAGTGATGCATTGTGTTGGTTAATTGCATCTTGATGAGAGTAGATTTTAGGTGCTCTTGACATACACACACAGATACACATACACACACACACACACACACATACACACATGTGCAATGATATATATACTAATTGGCTTGACTATGGTAACCCATTCATTATGCATATGGGTATCAAAATAGCATGGTCTGGGGGTAGAGCTTAGTGGTAGACCACTTACCTAGTGTGAGCAAAGCCCTGGTTCTATACCCAGAACCACAAAAGCAATAACAAAAATGTGATGATGTACATTCGAAATACATACACTAAAAGTCAAGCTAAAGGCTGGATATGGTAACACACACTCCAGTAAGCAGAGCACTCCAGAAGCTGGGACTGAGTTCAAGGAGAGGTGGGTCCGAGGCAATTATCCAGAGTCTCAGGAAACCCACCTGGAGGAAAGGAAGGGAAAGGTGTGTAACTGGGAACCCTCGCACCCAGTGTGCTACCCAGTCTAAGAAGATCCATCTTTCACTCTTGAGACTAAGCCAAATTTTCATTTTTTAGGCTTTTGTTCCCCACCATTTTCCCTCTAGGGAACTTTCCATTCCTGACACCCTAGTTGATTCTGTCTGCTGCCATATAATCTTACACAGTATCAGCCCTAGACATTTCCCTGGAGGAAAACAACATCCCTTGGTCTAGAAAGGGGGTTTCCCTTTTCCTCACTCCCTCTTCCAAATAAGTTGTTAGCCTCAGAGCATTTCAAGAAAATCTCAGAGAACCTCCCTGGTACTGGTCCTCAGGCTCCAGTTGAATGTCACAAGCCACACAGGAAAAGGATAGGTATTTTCCAAGGCTGTATATTTTGTTCCTGGCCTGTGGTGGCTTTTTGTTTTAAAAGAAGTCTTTTGGAAGCATGTCAGTAGTGATACTGTGGCAGTGTTGATTGCAAAGTTTGACAGTTCTCATTGCAAGATATGTGGAACATATGATGTGCGTGTCCTCTGTCCAAACCCTCACTAGTTTACATGGAAAAGGACTGATATTTCAGCTATAAAACATTAGCAGAAGGCAGAAATGTGTCACTTAAAATATTGGGCTAGTCATGATGTTTTAACAATTCTTGTGCTGGAACTGTTTATACCTTCTATATGAAGAACTCTCTTCTGCATATATTGTATATGTGTGTATATAATGTATAATATATGATATATACATATATATGAGAAATAAGACTTTCTAGCAGAATATAAAAATACAAAATACCAAGCCAGGCATGGTGATACAACCCTGTGATTAGAGCTCTTGAAGGTGGAGGCAGGATGATTGGGAGTTCACTGGGCTACATAGTGAGACCCTGTCTCAAAAGAGGTTAGGGAATATAGCTTGGTGATAGAATACTTGTAGAGTCCTGGGTTCCATTTCCAGGACACCAAAAGTAATAAAATAATACTATTGACACAAGACAAAATCAGAAAACTTGAGGACAGAAATAATTGTTAACACATTAGAGAGGAAATTCAAGGCCTACTATAAACAAAACCTGAGTGGGTCAATACACACACAAAAAGATGCTTACCAACCAATAGGAAAACCACAATGAAATGTAAACTCATAGCCACCAGAACAGAGAAAAATAGGGTGAACCAATGAATTTAATTATGGTTACTTACAGGAGTATGAATGAGGAGTAATTTATAGGAGTATGGCTGATTGATTGGGAGCTACACCATAGACAAATGTCTCTTCTTCCCCTAGCAACCATTAACTGCAGTGACTTAAATTTTCGAAAGACAGTGCACTTCTGGTGAAAGCAGTAATTGGAAATCGGTTTGGTAAATGTGCTTGGTAGAACTTAGTGAAACTAAACGTGTGCACACCCTATAGTGCAGTACTTCCATTTGTAGGTGTGAATACGCAAAAATAATAGATACATACCCACATGATAGGAGTAAACAGGATTGTAGCTAGAGTCTTCTCCAGTCATGCCTGGCCCACATGGTCAGGACAAATCTCTCTCACCCGCCAGTCCTGCAGCCGCTCAGACCCAACCAAGTAAACACACAGAGACTTACATTGCTTACAAACTGTATGGCCGTGGAAGGCTTCTTGCTATCTAGTTCTTCTATCTCAAATTAACCCATTTCTATTGATCTATAAGTTACCACGTGGCTTGTGGCTTACCTGTACCTTACATCTCACTTTTCATGGCAGCGGCTAGCCGTGTCTCTCTGCCTCCGCCTTCCTGTTCCCAGAATTCTCCTCTCCTTGTCCCACCTATACTTCTATTGGCCAATCAGTGTTTTATTTATTAACCAATCAGAGCAACACATTTAACATACAGAACATCCCACAGCACTTCCCCTTTTCTTTTTTTTCAAAAAGGAAGGTTTTAACTTTCACATAGTAAAATTACAGATAACAAAATAATTATCAAGCAAGAATTACAGTTACAATGTCTAGTCTATTTATAATAACTAGTCTATTTGTATTTGGTAAAATTAAAGAAGATATCCTATCTATCTTATATTTGTGAGTCTAAGGTTTCATATCTAACTTATCTTTTATCATAACTAAGGAAAATTGTAACTATTTAGTCTTCAACTACATCAAAGACCTCAGAAGGATATAATATTACCTGAGAAATGGGAGAAGGATGCAAGCAACTTTCAGGAGTCTTGCCACAATAGACAGAGACAGCTGGCAGCCTGGACAGTCATCCAAAGTTCCTTTGTAAAGTTGGGGCATCTGTCTTCAGCCAATAGGGCTAGAGTCTCTCAGTTGCTTCTCTCTGTGTCCTGTAGAATGTCTCGCAGTTTCCTCTGCAAAGCAGGAACCTGAAGGACCATTTTGTCAAGCAAAATGCAGTGGTCACCTTCCTATGGGTTCTGCATGTCCAGTCGATCAAGCAGTCCAGGCAAAAACAGTTTTTTGCCCAAATGGCTATTTTTACCAAGGTGAAGATAAACTCCATATGGAGTGTCTTTGATGCCCATCCTCCTCTCTGAAGTAAATCGGTGCTGCCAGGAGCAGACATGTCTCATTGTCCAGAAAGTCTAAATTTTAAAAACACATTAAATGCCGTATTCTGTAGGTCTTTGAAGTGTTTGAAGATTACCTATCTAATTGAATTATATCTATGTATACTTAGAAAACAACATGACTATAAGTTTGACTATCATAGAAGACTAATTATTAGTCTGTATTTCTTAATTAACTATTACAATCTAAATGAGTTACATAAACATAATACCTCAAACGAGAATAGAAATATATATAGTATAATAAAATTAAGTTTAAACCTGTATCAATAGACTAAAATCCATAGCAATGTAAGACATTTTTAAAAAAGTTGCTCTTTAAAAGTAGGTTCAACAATCTACCCCTTTATCTTATCATTATCTATACTGTCCCCTTTTGTTCTTTAGAAAGAGATTGTATTTATAATCAACCTGTTTTAAATAAAAATATTGGTTTTTCTCTGTCCCACACCAGAGGGCTCTTCTGATATGGGACAAAAGAATCTTTCAACCTCTTTTTTTTTAAGTAATATGTTTGGGTTTAGAGAAGAAGTGAGCCAATTCCATCTCCAAAGCCAGCTTGGTATACTTGGGAATTTGGGCGTAGCTTCTCTTACTACTTCCTGCTGGAGGGGGCACTGTATCTTATGGGGACACAAAGAAAATTTTAGGATCATGGAGTAGTTCATGAGGGTGTATCGTCTGAGCCAGTTGCCTTGAAACTGTTTTGGATGTTGGATCATCTGTGCCATGGTGTCATCGGAGACCTTTCAGGGGGTCTTAGCTGGTCAAACCCGATGTATCTTAATCTGGAACAAATCCATAGCCTCTAGCTTTCTGTGGAAACAAAAGCAGAGCCTCCTTTCCAAAGCAACATATCCTTATATCCAAATTTTGAAGTCAAGGTACCTTTAAAATATACATTTTGGCATAACTCAACAGCTTTTACAATCAAATTTTTTTCTGCAGTTAAAAATCCCAAAGACAACACAATCCAGATTCTCTGTGTAATATTCATCTTTATGTGGCTTATTTTTATATTAATTTTACTGTCTCTTTAAAGACTTTATTTTTTTAAAACTATGAGGGAGAGAGGGAGGGAGGGACGGAGGGAGGGGAAGAAAGAAAGAAAGAAAGAAAAGAAAGAAAGAAAGAAAGAAAGAAAAGAAAAGAAAGAAAGAAAGAAAGAAAGAAAGAAAGAAAGAAAGAAAGAAAGAAAGAAAAAGAAAAGAAAAGTTAGTTCTGCAAAGCTGCATCCTTCAGAAGTGCCTCCTGATCTGAGGCAGCTCCCTGGGCTGTGACAGTCTTGGTTGTGTCTTCAGTGAAGCGTGAGCTTACTGCATTAGTACTGGCCCACACTTCCTAAGCCTCAGCTTCTTTATCTGTAAAATATAAACAAGAATCAGGCTGGAACTCACAATATAGCCTAGGCTGCCTTCAAACTTGTAGCAATTCTGTCTCATCCTCCTGACATTTGGTATGGCAGGCATGAGCCACCATGCCTAGCTTAGATGGTGATTTTTTTAAATTAAAAACAGATTTCCACATTGCTTTAAAAAATATAGCCAATTTCAAAACATGTTTATATTAAGGTAAGTATTTTTTCTTGTTTATTTTTCTTCTGACTACTCACAGAAGTAAAAATTTTCAGGAAAATTGGCATGTTTTCCATTTTATATCATTTTCTAGACAATCTAGGGATATACATGGTATAAATTAAACATATTTATGTGACAGAAATAGACACCTCCAGGTAACTAAAGTTTTTTTTGGTCCTGCCTGGCCCACGGTCAGGACAAATCTCTCTCACCTGCCAGTCCCGCAGCAGCTCAGAGCCAACTGAGTAAACACACAGAGACTTATATTGCTTACAAACTGTATGGCCGTGGCAAGATTCTTGTGATCTAGTTCTTACATCTTAAATTAGCCCATTTCTATAAATCTATACCTTGTCTCATGGCTTGTGGCTTACCAGTATCTTACATGTTGGTACTCATGGCAGTGGCTGGTAGCATCTCCTTTGCCTCAGCCTTTCTGTTCCCAGAATTCTCTTCTCTGCTTGTCCCACCTATACTTACTGCCTGGCTACTGGCTAATCAGCATTTTATTTATACAAAACGATATCCACAGCACTTCCATTAGGAAATGAAAATATTTTCACTGTGTCTTACAGATGCCAGGGTCATTGTAAAGTAAAATTCTACAGTTTTACTATGCATCTATTGTTTCTTTTTTGTTTGTTTTATTTTTTTGAGACAGGGTTTCTCTGTGTAGCCCTGGCTGTCCTGGAACTCACTATATAGACCAAGCTGTCCTCAAACTCACCATGTAGATCAGGCTGGACTTAAACTCACAGTGATCTACCTACCTCTGCTTCCTGAGTGCTGAGATTAAGGTATGCCACCATTCCCTGACTTTTGTATGTTTTTGAAACTGAGTCTTATTCTGTAGCCCAGGATGGATTGGAACTCTATATATAGCCCACAGTAACCTCAAACTAGAAGGGGTCCTTTTTATTAGTTCTAGTTTGCAGTGTGACATTGCTGCTCATTCTGTGAAGAAATAGAATGAATGTTACTTTCTCTTTGGTTCTGGGTGGCCTTTGTGACTTGCTTTGGTTGGTCGACTGCTTAGGAAGTGATTTTTGTGTGACTTGTGAGACTAGATGAAGCAGCCTTGCAGTTTCTGTTTCTGGCTTCTTCAGCTTCAAGACCCCACTGCTGTGAGGACAACCAGTCCTAGATGTGACAGGTGTTCAGCAAGGGCCTTGTTGCACAGGCTGAGCTGCACTGAATCTTTCTTTATACTTCAAAGACAAAGACCTTGGCCTAGCTCTTAGGATACTTTAGATCCTAAGATACTTTAGAATAGCTTGCCTGATATGAATGCCTGCTTGAGAGCATTTATGTCTCCCTGGAGCTCTGCACTGCTGTATCAGTGGACTGGCAGGGGTTGAGATCAGTTGCGTGGGGGTGTTGCATGCCTGCAACACTTACACTTACACACACTTACATGCACGTGCACAACACACACACACACATGCACACACACACGCACATACGTGCATGCGCACGATGAAACTGGATGCAAAGGCTCAGATGAGTTTCTCAGGTTAGCCAAATATGTAATGTGTTGCCACAAATTATTGCTGGGAGAAGAAATGTATCCCCAGGACTGTGAAGCATACCTGGAAGCTTGGGAGTAGCTTCTCTTGAACTTTCTCCCATAGGCTTTTTCCCTTTCCTGATTTTGATCAACACTCTTTCATTATCATAATGCCTGACCACAAAGATAACTTCTCTAAGTTCTGTGTGTCTTTCCAGTGAATCATCACGCCTCAGACTGGTTTGGAGACACCTGACCCTAAAGCACTTAGAGAGGAACTGAAGAGCACTGACCAGCAGCCAGCATTAACTAGCACACACCCCAGTGAGACTATCTGGGGCCCTTGAGCCCTAGTTGAGCTGCTGAATGTCTGCAGATGTATGAATAAGCCCAGAAAGGCCAACAGAAGGATATCTAGGTAATCTGTAACACTGTGAGTATATTATATTTTACTTTTTTTTTAAATTTTGAGATCAGTTCTTACTATATAGACCATGCTGGCCTGAATCTTCTGATCCTCCTGCCTCAGTCTCCCCTTTGTTGAGAGTACAGGTGTGTACCACCAATCCCAATGATTATATCAGTGTGATTTTGAGGCACTAAGATCTGTGGTATCTCATTCACTTTTATAGGAAGTTTTAACAGTTAGTGATCAATGCTTCAAGAAATGATCTCATATCCATACACTGGAGTGGTGCCATTAAAATTCTGGTACAGATTCTATACACGTTAACTCTATTTATTACATATTTCAAGTAATAAAATGTTATCAATAAATATGTAGAAATGACATTAGTTTTCAAAGTATTTAATGTATATGTATTTATATTTATGCACATGTACTTGTATAACCAGGAGGAATGGTAGTCACCCATTTCTGTTGTTCGTGTAATTCAGCCAGTACATACTGATATGGGACTAGCTGCAAGGCTGCATAGCCTTCTGGTTTTAATAGCTATGGCTTCTTTCTGTTCACAACTATTTTTTGTTTGCATCGATGGAGATGGAACTTGGAGTTTTGTGAATGCTAGGGAAGTGCTGTACCACTGAGCTACACCCTCAACCACTGCCTATATTTTCTAAATCCTGTGCATTGAATATGTATTCTTTATTGTATTATTAGAGACAAATAAAAATAATTGTTATTTATATCAAGTACTAAATAAGTTTGGGGAGCAATGGTGAATAGTGGTAAAAATATGTAGTGCAAGGAGAAAGGCTGATGCAAGTAGGCAACTCTGAGGTCCCATTCACGTGGAATTCAGCTATACTTGTAAGAACAAGTTCCCATATCTGGGCAAGGTTTCTAGGGCCTGAGGCCCAGGGTTTGGGTGGCTGCCAATTTGAGACTGCTTGACCAGAATCTTGTTAATCATTATCTCTTATCAGTCACCAGTTTCCCCTCCAGGGCCCTCAGGCATCTTCAAGCAAGGGAGAAGGAATTGAGAGCTGATTCACCCAGTCTTGTCCTGCCTTGCCAGAGGCTAGAAGAGTGTAGGAGGGACAGCCAGATGCTGTGGGATGTTCTGTATGGCAAATGTGTTGCTGTTTGGTCAATAAAACACTGATTGGCCATTGGCTAGGCAGGAAGTGTAGGCGGGACAAGGAGGAGAATAAAGCTGGGAAGTGGAAGGCTGAGTCAGAGAGACACTGCCAGCCACCATGATGAAAAACAGCATGTGAAGATGCCGGTAAGCCACGAGCCATGTGGCAAGGTATAGATTAATGGAAATGGATTAATTTAAGCTGTAAGAACAGTTAGCAAGAAGCCTGCCACGGCCATACAGTTTGTAACCAATATAAGTCTCTGTGTTTACTTGGTCGGGTCTGAGCGGCTGTGGACTGGCAAGTGAGAGAGATTTGCCCTGACCGTGGGCCAGGCAGGAAAACTTAAGCTACAGCCAGACCCTAGGGCTTAGCTGTTTCATGGAACCTACTGCTCAGATGGCTGAAATCTTGGGTCTGGAGAGGAATTAGAGCATTTATTTAGGAGCAGGTGAGGGGTGACTTAGCTCTGGAGGGAGCCTTGGTAAACAGCTAGTGTTATCTCAGTAGGAGTCAGGACTTACCCTACCAGCCTCTGTCTGTCTCCCTCCAGCCTCACAATGAGAGGAGCCCCTGCTTTCCCAGGCACCTATCCCAGGCACCAAAGAGCAATAGAAAACCCATGCTTGCTTTATATGCTGGTTAATTTTGTAGTCAGTTTGACTGGGCTACAACAAGCTTAGATGTGGTTGAACATGAGTTCTGGAAAAGTCTATGATGGGATGTCTGCAAAAAACTTAGCAATTGTACTGGTTAACATTAATGATCAACTTGAAAGAAACTAAATCCCCAAGGGGACAAACTTCTGGGCATGTCTGTAAGGGAAATTCTATACTGGGCTAATTGATGTGGGAAGATGTACCATGAATGTAGGTGGCATCATTACACAGGTTGGGGTCCTGGAGCAATGAAAAGAAGAAAGTGATCTGAGCACTAACATTCAACTGTGTGTGCCTCCTGATGGTGGATGCCATGTGATCAGCTCCTTAGCAACCCTGCTGCAATGATTTCCCCACCTTGATGGACTGTTAACAGAAACAAAGACTTCCTCAAGTTTCTCTTGTTAGGTATTTTGTCACAGCAACAAGAAAATAAGTTAAATACAGTAATGGAATTTCTGCTGATGAAAGCAGTTTCTCCTTCCCAGGCATGGGGTTTTTCACATGTTAGGCAAGTGCTCTGTGACTGAGTGCCATCCCCCAGTCCTCTTTTTACTTTTTATTTTGAGAGAAAGTATCATTAGATGTCCAGACTAGCCTGAAACTTACTCTGTAGCCTAAGCAGGTCTCTCTCTCTCTTTCTTTTTGATACCCCCTTCCTCCCTCCTGTCCTTATTTCTTTCAATATTTGTTTCATCATATTAGTTGGCTGATCTTGAACTCCTGAACTCAAGTAATCATTCTACCTCATTCTCTCAAATATCTGGTACTATAGATGTGTGCCACTGTATGTGGCTGTACTTTATTCCATTAAGATGGTACATTATAGCTCATTCTGGAAATATCACAAGGTTTCTTTCACTTTTTCCCCAACATAAACATTTATATTGTTTTCATTTTCCCCTTTTATACACACTACAGTGGTAGCTTTCTATGTCTTGGCTTCCGCACTAGAAAGATGCTTTTCCTCTTATAATTTCATAAAAGAAAATGACTTTATTATTTTTATAAAGTAAATATTGTATGTTATGGAACTGGAAGCAATTTAAGAATTAAAAGAAAAAAGAAAAAATTACCCAACAAAGAGAATTATAATCAATGAAGAAACAAATCACTAACAATTACTCAGAAAAAGAAATAAATACAGTTAACATCTGGTAAATAACAGTCCAACTGCCATGATTTGAATATTTTTGTTTAAAAATTCATATTGAGACTTAATCCCTAATGCCACAGTATTGTGTGATGTGGCATTTGTAAGGTCCTAGGGTCACTAGGGCTCCTATAGGCCCCAGATTGGAGTTCATCCCTGTTTTGCTCTGCAGCTTCTGTCATACTGAGGAAAGAGAAGGCCTTTCCCAGACACTAAATACTTGGACTTCCCAGCTTCTAGAGAGATAAGAGGTAAATTTCTGTTCCTTATAAATTACCCAGCCTCAGGTATTCTGTTATGGCAGCATAAAATACATTAATATTAAGACACTGCCTTAGTTAGGTTTTTAATTGCTGTTGATAAAACACCATGAGAAAGGCATCTTGAGAAGGAAAGGGATTATTTCATTTTATAACTCTCAGGTCACTCTCCATCACTGAGGGAAGCCAGGGCAGGAACACAGGTTATCATTATGTGTTCTTTATCACAATAAAAAATGCTGTTAAAATATGATTCAGGGATGGTGAGATTGCTCAGTAGACAGAGGTGCTTGCCACCTGTTTTAGTTAGGGTTTCTATTGCTATGATGAAACACCATGACCAAAAGCAAGCTGAGAAGGAAAAGGTTTGGCTTACACTTCCATATTGTAGTCCATCACTGAAGGAAGCCGGGACAGGAACTCAAACAGGGCAGGAACCTGGAGGCAGGAGCTGAAGCACAGGCCAGGGAGGGGTGCCGCTTACTGGCTTGCTCCACATGGCTTGCTTAGCTTGCTTTTTTATACAACCCAGGACCACCTGCCCAGGGATAACACCACCCACAATGAGCTGGGCCCTCCCCCATCAATCATCAATTAAAAAAAAAGATCCAGAGTCTTGCCTACAGGCCAATTTTATATGGAGGCTTTTTCCTCAATTCAGAGTCCCTACACTCAGAAACCTCTAGCTTGCATCAGTTGACATAAAAACTAGCCAGGACAGAATCAATCATTTATTACACACATGCTTTCTCTATCTTTGATTTCTGTTTCCTTGTAACATTGTAGACGAATTTCTAAATGATCTTATTAAATAAAAAATACACAGCCAAATGTAGGGGTGAAAGCCTTAGAGAGATCAGGGAAATAGTGAGAGCCACCAGCCAACCTTACCTCACCAACTCTGCAGCTTCCAAATGCGAGCTACTTCCTGTCTACCCATGCCTTTATATGCCTTGCTGTTCTGCCCTCTCATTGGCTCTTAGCCCAGCTACCTCACTTCCTTGTCACTGCCTGTCTGTACAGACCTCCAGGTCTCTATGGTTGTTACTGGGATTAAAGACATGTGTCACCACACTTGGCTCTGTTCCCTAATATGGCCTTGAACACACAGAGACCTTGCCTGCTGAGTGGTTGGATTAAGTAAGGGCTTGTGCTGCCTGACTTTGTTTACTTAAAATGGCTGGCCTTTTGCCCTCGATCTCCAGGCAAGCTTTATTTATCAAAGCACAAATAAAATATCACCACATTTCAGCACAAATAAAAATCACCATATAACGTATATGAAGAAACTACTTTTTATTTTAAATATATATATATTATTTATTTTACAACTCAACTGCTGTTTCCCATCCTTCCTTTCCTCCCAGTTCCTCCCCGCGTCTCCCCTCTGGCCACCCTCCCCCTCCATTTCTATTCAGAAGAGGCCAGGCCTCCCATGGATATCAAACCTGTCAACTTGATGGAGAAAACTATTAATGGACATCCTTCCAGTTTGGTTTGGTTTGATTTGATTGATTTTTTGTCAGTACTATGATGCATTTTACTCGGCAGTGGTATCATTCTCCCCATCAGTCATGTTTTAAAGGTTCTCTAGCTAGCCTTAGTTTTATATTTTAATGGTTTCAGTTTTCACTGTTATCTGTTTAAGAGTTCTGATCTCTCCTTTGATTGGCATATTTTTTCTTACTGGGAAATATTTTTTAAGAATTAATGAGTGAAGTAGGACAGATCATTCTGTGGTTAAGAGCACTGGCTGTTCTTCCAGAGAATCTGTGTTCAGTTCCCAGCACCCATATGGTGGCTCACAACTATCTGTAACTCCAGGTCCAGGAGACTCAGTGCCCTTTTCTGACCTCTGTGAGCATGAAGCATGCACATGGTACACAGATGCACATGTAGGCAAAATACCCATACACATAAAATAGATATTAAAAAACTAATAACTACTGGGGCTCAAGAGATGGCCCAGTAGCTAAGAGCCATTGCTGGTGTTGGGTGTGCTGGTGCACATTTCTTATACCAGCACTCAGGAGGCAGAGGCAGATGTATTTCTGTGAGCTCACAGCTAGCTTAGTTTTCATAGGGAGTTACAGGCCAGCTAGAACTGTATAGTGAGACTCTGTCATAAAAACAAAAGAGAAACAAAACAAAAAGGCAAACACATGTCTTAAAGCAGCTTACTGCACTTTCAGAAGACCAGAGATTAGTTCCCAGCACCTACATAGGGCATTTCAGCTCCAGGGGCTTTGATATCGTATTTTTGGCCTCCTCAGACAAACAAACACACACACACACACACACACACACATACACACACACACACACACACACACACACACACACACACACAGAGAGAGAGAGAGAGAGAGAGAGAGAATAAAAATACATCTCTTTTTAAAAAGAACTAATGAATGCTTACTTCTATTATTCTTGTCTGTGAATAGCATGTATACTTGAATTATAAGCAGTCTAGGTTGGAGGGAGAGATAAGAAATGGTAATGGAACAACTATTAGCCCAGTAGAATAATATACATGCAGGAAAATATCATAAAGAAACCCACCACTTTGTAAAAAAAAATTTAAATCATAAAAACACAAGCTATTTGTCGTAGAAGCAAGATGTAGCATGAAGAAACCTCTCTCACACTTTCACCCACAGAACTGTGTTTCTGAAATGCTCTAACATGGTGGGTATCACAATTAGGCTTATAATGAGCAACAAAGAACATGTGTTTATGACATTGCTTTGTAGACACTTGATCACTGTTTTCTGACATTGATAGTTTCTGTGAAAATAGGAACGACATCTAGTACTTTTTTTCTACTTTGGTAACTTTTTCTTCCAGCTTGACTAGCAGAACACCCTCCTTTATACTTCAAGGTAAATAATTTAACCAGGACACATGTCCAGGTTAATGATACAATTTCCATTTTTGCCTTTGTGTATGGGATGTTTTTACCATATGTGGATTCAGTCATAACTTGATTTTCATAACATTTATTTAAAATAGACCCATGAATCCATTTTCTGTTCTATTTGAGCTCTCTTAAGCCCTTGCTTTACAAAATCTGCTAATCTAATCAATTGATAAGTATTATTAGAAGGCTACTAAGTGCCAGCCACTGTGCCCTTCCCTCCAGGAGCTGAGAGTAGTAAAACTAAAAATACTGAGGAAATATGAATAAAGAAAACAAGCCTAAAGAGTGGGTAATGTTCTGTATGGTAATGAGTGGGCTATAGATTTGAGAATGTTCTATGTTGCAACACTAAACAGGGTTGTCATAGAAGGTCACACTAAAAAGTAACATTTGAGAAGGACTCTGGCTAAGATCTTGCCCCTAAAACTCCAGGTGCCCATATCCGAGTGTATATATAGACAGGGTTTCTCTGTGTAGCCTTGGTTGTCCTGGAACTCACTCTGTATACCAGGCTGGCCTCAAACCTGTAGTGATCCCCAACCTGTAGAGATCCACCTGCCTCTGCCTCCTGAGGGCTATGATTAAAGGCATGTACCACCACCACCCAGCCAAGTATATATTTCTTATCCCATATCCAAGTGTATATATAGACAGGGTTTCTCTGTGTAGCCTTGGTTGTTCTGGAACTCACTCTGTACACCAGGCTGGCCTCAAAACGTAGAGATCTGCTGTGGGATGTTCTGTATGGCAAATGTGTTGCTAATTAGTCAATAAATAAAACACTGATTGGCCGTTGGCTAGGCAGGAAGTGTAGGCGGGACAGGGAGGAGAATAAAGCTGGGAAGTGGAAGGCTGAGTGAGAAACACTGCCAGCCACCACGATGAGAAACAGCATGTGAAGATGCCGGTAAGCCACGAGCCACGTGGCAAGGTATAGATTAATGGAAATGGATTAATTTAAGCTGTAAGAACAGTTAGCAAGAAGCCTGCCATGGCCATACAGTTTATAAGCAATATAAGTCTCTGTGTTTATTTGGTCGGGTCTGAGCAGCTGTGGGATTGGCAGGTGATAGAGATTTGTCCTGACTGTGGGCCAGGCAGGAAAACTCTAGCTACAAATGGCGTCCAACGTGGTGGCAAGAGTTTCCACCTAAAAACTGAGAAAAAAGGTTCTAAAACGGAGCTAAAATCAGTTCCTAATTGTCTCTCTCAAATGAGCGGCAGCTGCCGGTTTGAGCTACTTGTGGGTTCCTGGCCTGCATGCTCGACCTGCCCTATGGCGGGAATGAGGCCTCTGCAAGTGGCACATTAAGCTGCATGGTGGATTTAGACTTTGCTAATACAAAACAAAAAAAAAAAGAGGTTTCTGGGCTACATGCTGCTTGGCTAAAAGCATAGACCCCCGATAGCTCCCAGAGCTGGCAGTAAATGTAGCCATGTTGGGAAGCTGAGGTGGGTGGAGCCAGCAGCCACAGCTGCTGCAGTTCAAAGCAATAAATTCACAATAAGACAGATTCAGATGTAATAGTTTACAATGTGTGTAAAATATACGTAGGCTTGAAAGAGACAAAAAAGGTGATATATAGAGTTATAGAAACAAATACATAGTTTTAAAAAATAAAGTCTTTAAAGAGACAGTAAAGGTAGTATAAAAAATAAGCCACGTGAAGATGAATATTACACAGAGAATCTGGATTGTGTTGTCTTTGGGATTTTTAACTGCAGAAAAACATTTGTAAAAGCTGTTAAGTTATGCCAAAATGTATATTTTAAAGGTACCTTGACTTCAAAATTTGGATATAAGGATATGTTGCTTTGGAAAAGAGTTTCTTTTGTTTCCACAGAAAGCCAGAGGCTATGGATTTGTTCAAGATTAAGATACATCAGGTTTGACCAGCCAAGACCCCCTGAAAGGTCTCTGATGACACCATGGCCCAGATGATCCAACATCCAGAACCATTTCAAGGCGACTGGCTTAGACGATACACCCTCATGGACTATTCCATAATTCTAAAATTTTCTTTGTTTCCCCATAAGATACAGCGCCCCCCTCCAGCAGGAAGTAGTAAGAGAAGCTACGCCCAAATTCCCAAATTATATGTAATTTTACTTTGTTAAGGTTAAAACCTTCCTTTTTGAAAAAAAAAAAGGGGGAAGTGCTGTGGGATGTTCTGTATGGCAAATGTGTTGCTAATTAGTCAATAAATAAAACACTGATTGGCCATTGGCTAGGCAGGAAGTGTAGGCGGGACAAGGAGGAGAATAAAGCTGGGAAGTGGAAGGCTGAGTGAGAGAGACACTGCCAGCCTCCACGATGAGAAACAGCATGTGAAGATGCCGGTAAGCCACGAGCCACGTGGCAAGGTATAGATTAATGGAAATGGATTAATTTAAGCTGTAAGAACAGTTAGCAAGAAGCCTGCCATGGCCATACAGTTTATAAGCAATATAAGTCTCTGTGTTTACTTGGTCGGGTCTGAGCAGCTGTGGGATTGGCAGGTGATAGAGATTTGTCCTGACTGTGGGCCAGGCAGGAAAACTCTAGCTACACTTGGCTCCATTTTTATCTTTTTAAGACAGGATTTCACTGTGCAGAGACCAGGCTGGCCTTGGTCTCACAGAGATCTACCTGCCTTTGCCTCCCAGTTCAGGGATCAAAGGTGTGTGCCATATATCACAGTCAACTTTGGCTCCATTCTTTGCCTCACACTCCATATCAATTTGTCTTACTTTTGATGTATTGAACTGAATTTCAGTATTTTACCTCATGACTACTCCTCTAGCTATGGCCTAAGGAACTGTCATTTCTCATCTGGATTACTGCCATCACTTCCTAACTGGTGTCATTGTTTTTCTTCAGCTTCTTTCATGGGCTTCTTGGGGATTTACAGATTGTAAACCAAACAAACTTGACAGTAAAACAATGCTTCATTTATAGAATTCAGGTAAGCTAGTCTGGAATGTGGAAACTCAATGCCCTGTCTTCCTTTATGACCATGTACACATTGCTTTTCGGGTTATATTTTTAAAGAGGAAAAAAATTATGTACATGTGCATGTGTCTATGTAAGTCTATGCTATATGTGTGTACCTAGCTGCCCATGGAGGTCATAAGAGGGTGTCTGGTCCCTAGAAGCTGGAGTTACAGGTTGTTGTGAGTCACTCAGCATAGGTGCAGGGAACTGAATTCAAGTCCTCTGCAAGAACAGTACCCACTCTTAACAAGTGAGCTGTTTCTCTAGCTCTCAATACAATTGTTTTTGAGAGTGGGTCTGTGATGGTTAATCTTGATTGTCAACTTGGCAGGATCTAGATTCACCTAGGAGACAGACCTCTGGACATGTCTGAAGGAATTTCTAGAGAAGTTTGATTGAGGAAGGGAGACCCACTCTGAATATGAGTGACACAAACCAAATGGTCTGGGGTCCCAGACTGAATACAAAGGAGAAAATGAATGCTCTACCCTGAGGAATTCGCCCACTCTCAGGACTTTTCCTCAGTTTTCCTTAATAAACCTGTGTTTGCTGTGCTTAAGAGAGAGAGAGAGAGAGAGAGAGAGAGAGAGAGAGAGAGAGAGAGAGAGAGAGGAGGGAGGGAGGGAGGGAGGGAGGGAGGGAGGAGAGAGAGAGAGAGAGAGAGAGAGAGAGAGAGAGAGAGAGAGAGAGAAAATTAGCCCAGCAGCAGCAACTCATCTCTCTCTCTGCTTCTTGACCATGGATGTGATGTGCCCAGCTGCCTTGTTCTCTTGCTGCCTTGCCTTTGCTGCATAGTGTACTGTATCCTTTCAAACTGTGAGGCAGAATAATCCCTTATTTCTGAAACTTGCTTTTGCCACAGCAGTGAGAAAGGTAACTGATACAGACACTCAGTATTTAGTTACCCCTGGCTGACCTTAAATTCATTTATATATCTCAGACTCATCTTGAACTCAAAATTTCATGCCTTGCTTTCCTGAGTGCTGGGATTTTAGGTGTGAACCACAGTGCCTGGCTCCAACTTCACATTTTGTGAATGCAACACAGGATTTTACTGTCAAAATTTAGCTGGACTGGAACTCAGTATACAAACCTATTTAGTTTCTAGTTTATATTCTTTTTCTTTATTTTATTTTGGTTTTCCTGAGACAAGGTTTCTCTGTGTAGCCTTGGCTATCCTGGAGCTCACACTCTGTAGACCAGGCTGGCCTTGAACTTGGAGATCCATCTACTTCTGCCTCCCAAGTGCTGGGATTAAAGTCATGCACCACCCCACCCCCCAGCTTACTTTCTTTTTTCTGAAAACATTTTTAGATTTATTTTATTATTGTATGAATATGAGTACTTTGCCTGCATGTATATATGTGTACCACATGCATGCCTGGTACCTGTTGTGCTCCAAAGATGGTGTTGGATCCCTTGGGACTTGAGTTACAGATGGTTTTCAGCTGGTGCAGGGAATCAACTTAAGGCCCTCTGCAAGAACAACATGTGCTGTCAACACCTAAACCATCTCTCCAGCCCCAATTTACAGTTTATTTTCAATGTATTTTCCTTACCTCATCAGATGAACAGAATGGACTCCCACTGCTATTTATATTGAGATTTCCATCGTTGACTATCTGAGGCTGTGGCTGAAACCCAACCCTTCAACCATTCTCCTGCATTTCTTGGAGTCCCAGAGGGGCCTGCGTGAGACCTATATCACTGCCTGCTGAAGAACAAATAAATTTCACAGCAGCTTCTCTGCCATATAAGAAAGTTTTGGCAGAAAGTGGTGCAAGTGCCCACCCAGTGAGGTCTGATTTATATTTTTTCTTTGTGGCTCTGGTTACCATACAAGGTTGTCTACTGCCCTGGAGTTGCTATCAAGACCTTCATGGTGCTTTTCCTTATGGTGCCACCATGAAAAGACCATTCCCCATAACAAAACAACAACAACAAAAAAACCTGCCATTCTTTGGTGCCTCCAAAGTCAGAGAGCAAGTCTGTGCATAGTCCTGGAGCCAAACACAGCCCAGCTTGTGCTTACAGACTCTCAAAAGAGTTTGATGTGATTAGCCATCAAAACCACAATGGGACATAGCTTCACTTCAGGTATCAAAATCAATCACCACAAAGCTGGAGAGGCAACGAAGAGAAAGAAGTCCTTGCACACTATTGGTAGGAATGTAAATTAGCACATCACTATGGATAACAGTGTAAAGGGTCCCCAAAGCTTAAAAATAAAGATGGGTGTGCAGGTGTTTCTTTGATACACTGATTCTATTTCCTCTGGATATGTATGTAACCAAAAGTGCTACAGCTGTTTATAGTAGCACTATTCACAACAGCTAAAATTTAGGATTGGCCTAGGTGTCTGTTGTGTGTGGCTTCTCCTGGGGAGGTGTGAACAAGTGTCTATTCACCCCAGGTAGGCATTTACAGTAGACCAGAGAAATGATTCTACCAAAGGCTAGCTTGGTGAGTGGATGAGTTTATTGGGGTTACTTATTGGAAGGAAAGTGAGTGATTGGTTTTAATCAGTATACACTGTATGTATCTATATATTGTGTACTCTAATAAAATTTGCCTGAAGATCAGAGAACAGAACAAGTCCCTAGATTAAACATAGATGCTAGGCAGTGGTGGCACATACCTTTGATCCTAGCACTCAGGAAGTAGAGATCTGTCTGGATGTCTTTGAGTTCAAAGCCACCCTGGACTACATGAGATTGACTCAGTCTAGGAGAAACAGAGCCAGGCAGTGGTGGCACACACCTTTAATCCTAGCACTTGAGATCTCATGCCTTTGCTTGGGAAGCATGCATGCCTTTAATCCCAGCCCTAAGAAGGAAGCAATGGCTGGGTGGAGAAAGGTGTATAAGGCATGAGGAGACAGGAACTAAAGGTCTTTCGGCTAGAGGTTTTTCAGGCTGAGGAGTCCTAGAGGTAAGATGTGGCAATGGCTTGTTCCTTTGTCTCCCTGATCTTTCAGCATTCACCCTAATATCTGGCTCTGGGATTTTTATTAAAAGACCATTTAGCAATTTGTGTTACATGTATATATGTATGTATGTATGTATGTACGTAAAAGATGTCACCATTAATTAATCACCCTATTAATATGTGCAATTAATACATTAACACATGTTAATAATTTTAATAGAGAAATTCTTTAATCAACTTGCATCATCGTCTCTTTGACTCAGAGGCTAGTCACGTTTAAACACCTGCTTCTCTCATTCCAATGAGCTGTTTTCTCATTCCATTATAAAACAGTCTCCCAAGCATCTCAATGGACAAAAACAAAACAAACCAAAACAAAACAAACCTGACTAGTGGTACAGAATAAAGGTTTTATTACAGGAGATATAATCGGGAGCTTTTGGGAGAGGCTGTTTCAGTTTGTAATATAATTGGATACTCACCAACTCAGGACCTAGAGTAGCTGAAGGATAAAGTCTGGTGCTCAGTGTCATATTTCTACACATGCGTTCTTCATACACAGATTAAAAAAAATCTAACCTCACTTTTTTCACCTCACCCCCACATCCTTCTCAGTCTGTACTGACCACTATTCTACACTCTGGCTGATTTCTTTCAGTTTTTACATATGAAAGAGAACATGTGGTAGCTTCTTTTTTGTGTTTGGCTTTGTTCAGTTTACATAATGTCTTCCTAGTCTATCCATTTTGCTGTACATGCTAGGATTTCATTCTTCTTTTTAAAATTATTTCTTTTATTTTTTGAAAGTTAATATAATTATATCATTTCCCCCTTCCCTTTCCTCCCTTCAAGTTCTCCCATATACCTTCCCCTCCTTGCTCTCTTTCAAACGATTTCATTCTTCTTTATAATTTACTCTCTATATAAAATTCAAATATTAAAAATATATGTACATCATTTTATCATCTATTCACACAGATATGTAGCTAGACAATCAATTGATATTGCTATTTTTAGGTAATGCTGAGAATGGTATCTAGAACTTTGCACATGCTAGGTAAGTACTCTCATACTGAGCCACATCTCCAGTGTCTGAATTCTTGAACTTTATTTTTAAAACTGGATCATGTTATGTATGGGAATTATGGGAATACTGTTTTCACTCAGCATCACTATTGTGATTTTTCTATGTTATTGTTTGAAAGTATAGTTTGTTCATTTTCACTGCTAACTAATATACCGTAATTTGTCCATCCAGTCTCTTGATGCTTATTATTTAGATTCTTACTTCTTCTCTTATTGTACCTAGAAGTGGAGTTGGCATATTATAGTTTATAAAAACATAGACTTCCTAATATTACACCAAACATCTTTGACTAAGCGGCAGTACCAATATTCACTCCCATCAGCTAAGTATGAGACTCTATTGTCTCATCTTCCTCATCACTCATCAGACTTCTTAGTTTTTGCTAATTGAATGGGTGTAAAATGGCATCTCACTGCAATTTTGATTTTGATTTTGATTTCCCTGAGTGCTAAAGAAGTTGAGCATCTGCTCATATGAGAATTAGCCATATGGTTTTCCTTTTCTATGAAATGCCTGTTCATGTCTTCTGCCTATTTTCCTGTTGAGTTGTTTTTTTTCTGTCATTGATTTGTAGTTCTTTATATATAAATCTTTTATCAATCAAATGCACTGCCAAATATCTTTCCCAGCTTGTGATTTGTCTTTTCATTTTTTCTTCTCCTTCCTTCTTTCTCTTTCTCTCCCTCTTTCCTTCCCTCTGTCCTTTACTCCCTCTGTGTTTTTTTATTTGGTTGGGAAAGGGTCTCACATTATAGTGCAGGCTGGCCTGGAGTTTACTGAGTATCCTAGGCTGGCCTCAATCTTGTGGTAATCTCCCTGCAACTACCTTGTGCGTTCTAGGATTATAGGTGTGTACCAGCACCTCTGGATTTTTATTTTTTTAAGATGACTTTTGATGAACCGAAGTTCTTCATTTTATTGTACTTTTTGTTTATATTCAGTGCTTATGTAAATTAGTTGTGAAACCTGCTGTTTCTTCCTTGCTATACTCTCAGATTCAGCCTGTCCATGCTCTGCTTGGAGTCACTAGAGGCTACTATCCCTCACATGTATATTGGATGCCAATGATTTGGAAAGCAAGAGGAGAAAGAAGCCCTCTGTGTTTCAGGGTGTGTGTCCCCAGAGTTGGGTTTTGTTAGGATATTTTATCACAGCAACAGAAATATAAGCAGGATAGAATTGATACCAAGGTGCCACTGCTGTGATAAACCTGACCATGTAGATTTTAAGCCCTGTGCTGTTTTGTGGGAGGAATGTGGAAGCACTTGATATGTCAGGTTAGAAAAGTTGTTGAATGCTGGAAACAGAGTTTAATGGGGACTCTTTTAGTGCAATATTAGAAGATAAGAATGCTGAGAAGAACATGGAAAACTGAGGCCTTGCTCATGGAGCTTTAGAAAAGAACAAAGACAGGAGCAGGAACTTTCCATGTAATAGTCTGTGTGTACTTATTGTTGGGAGGTGGAAGGCTGAGGCAGAGAGATGCTGCCAGCCGCCGCCATGACAAGTGAGACATAAGGTACCGAGATATAAGGTACCGGTAAGCCACAAGCCACGTGACGACTTATAGATTAATAGAAATGGGTTAATTTAAGATAGAAGAACTAGATAGCTAGAAGCCTGAGCCATTAGGCCAAACAGTTTAAATAATATAAGAGTCTATGTGATTATTTTATAAGTGGGCTGTGGGACTGCAGGGGCTTGGTAGGCACTGGAGAGAAAAACTCCAGCTACAACTGATCAGCCTGGGGCTGAAGGAGCAGTTGTGGTTGTCAAAGAGATGAGCACTACTAAAGCGAAACCTTCTGTGTTTCATTGGGATAGTAGTAAAATGGTTCCTTGGGGTTAGCACACAGAAGCTGGTATAGCTGTGGTTCAAGGGGACCAGGATACACTTCAAGCTAGCAGCGCAATTTGGGTACTGATTTTGGAGGCATGAAAGATGCAAGAACGACAGGGGTCATGGACAGCACCTGAGGTCTAGCACCATCTATGTCTACACACAGACACACGGACACACACAGACACAGACACAGACACACAGACACTCACACACACACACACACACACACACACACACACACACACACATTCTGTGATGGTTAATCTTGATTGTCAGTTTAACAGAATCTAGAACCACCTAAGAGACAGACTATAGGAGCATTTCCAGATTGGGTTAATTGGGGTGGGAAAACTCACCCTAACTATGGATGGTACTATTCCATAGGCTGTGATCCTGGACTGAATATAAAGAAGAAATAGAGCTGATCATCAGCATTCATCCATCTCTCTCTCTCTCTCTCTCTCTCTCTCTCTCTCTCTCTCTCTCTCTCTCTCTCTCTCTCTCTCTCTCTCTCTCTCTCTCTCTCCTTTCTTCCTGACTGTGGATGTGATGTGAACAGCTTTGTTAAGCTCCTCTTGCCATGATGGGCTGTATCCTCCAAGTATGAGCCAATGTAAACCATTTTACACCTTTCCTGTCAGATTATTTTTTATCACAACAGAAAAAGTAACAAGTACCCATACATATAATGTATATAATATGTAGCATATACATTATACAAGAATGTATGTATTTAAATCTAGATTGTGCATATGGAAGATTATGTAATATCTGATATTTGTCTTTCTGAGTCTGGCCTGCCTGCATCTTTTTTTCTTAGAATTTTCATCTCTCTTCTTGCCTATTGTCAACTTTCTCCATCAGTGTTGTCAACCTAGTAATCACAATTGTTTCAAACTTCTGTCTGATGATCCTAACATCTCTATCTAAGCGTGGGTCTGATGCTTTTTTTTTTGTATTTTCAAAAATGATCTTCCTCCTGTAGTTTACTTTGATACATTTTGTTGTAAGTTGGGCTTGATGTGCAGGATGAGGGTGGAGAGGAACTATAGCAAATAGCATTTAGTGATGTTGGGTGAGGTGGTCGGGAGGGAAGCAGTCTGTGACTATGTGACTAAATCAGGATCTCATTTTTGTATCCCTTAGGGTTCCTTATCCTTGTGGTCTCTGTCAAAAGAATTCATATGAGTCCCACAGAGCACAGAGTAGAAGATGGGTAGGGTTTATTGCAGAGTAATATAAAGTATTCTCAGGGGTGAGAGTACATAATGGTCAAAGGGACCATTGGTCTCATTGATCTACAGTTTGATTTTTAAAGTCTTGAGAACAGATAGCTTTTCTAGGGGGCTGTCACTTCCCTATACAGGTGATTGACAGGCTCATTTGTAGTGACTCTTATAGGAGGGGATCATCATATGTAAAGCCTCTTGCTAGTAATATTACTAAGTTTAGCATTCGTGGAGCCAGGTTTTAATGGTTATCAGTTAGTGACCTTCTAGGTAGTTAATTAGTCCTGCACTTCCAGTCCCTCATTTTATAGGCTGCTTATGGGGGATGTGTCCATACCTAAAGTCCTCTAATCCTACTCATTTCTGACTGGCCACCTGACAACTAGCTCTGAGTCGTCTGGTAAGCCTGTATTGTGGTCTGTCACCACCCCAGGCACTTGTAGATTTTGCCTCCTTAAATGTGTCAAGATGGCTAGAGCAGGCCGCAGGTGTGTGTTTGCCTTCCTCCACTTGGATGGGTGGAGCCAGATGAGCTTAAGTGTTTTCCTCTCCTAGGAAGGACAGGCTCTGCTAAAACCCTATCAGGTGAGACTCTGCTAAATTAGTTTTGCTATAGTGCTGACCATGTCAAGAGCAGAGTACTGTGGCATATTTGAAAATGATTCCTTTCCCCTCTTGCCTCCAGAAACGTGACAGTTTGTTTCTCAATCCTCACTTTGTGAACTGGATAGAGCTCCTGGAGGTACAAGTGACCCTGTGACCTACCCTAGGCCTCCAGAAATTTGTCAGTTGCAGGCCAAGTTTTCCTGGCTTCAGAACCATCAGAGAAGGGGGCCCCATATTGGAAAGACAGACAGGTAGATACACAGAATTCCAGCATAAAGTCCCTGTACATCAGAGTTCGTTACTCATTTTCAAAATTGATTCCAGAATATTCTAATCACGTTTAAGCAGTCACTTCTCATTCTCCCTCTCTGCTTTTTCCTGATGACCACAAATCTATTAGGTCTCTCTGGAATGTTGTACTGTAGAAAATTCATTTAGAAAATAGGATGATAAGATAAGCTAGGTAGCCTTTTGTGACTGGCTTCTTTTACTCAGCATGACATTTTCAAAGTTCATCCATGCTGGGGCATGTATCAGTATTTCATTCTTTTTCTGGCTCAATAGTATTCCATTGCAGTTTGACCTCAAAATTTACTTTGCTATTCATTCACTGAAGTCCATTTTCATTACTTCAAGATTTGGGGTATTATGGATAATACTGTCATACACAGTAATGAAGAAGTTGTTAGTTTACTGTGTTTTAATTTCTCTTGGGTTTTTTAATCCAATGTCTGCTGAATCTTGAATATTATTTCACTTTGCACATTACTGATGTTCACCTCTGGCTTCCTTTTGCTTCTCTATGCTTTTTCTGAGGAAGGATCTCTTTCCCTTTATCTGAAGCATTTCAAACTCCCTCCTGCACTCCATTTTCTTTTGTAAGGATCCAGCTATGTAGTCTTGTACTCACCATCTTCCTGCTTCAGTATTTTGAGTGCTGCAATTGTAGGCATGCACTGCCATGCTCATTTCTTAATCTTTGGTGAATGGACTGTCCTCCAGCCTGTCTTGGGATCATGGGGTTTGTGTTGTTAGTGGCTGGCCAAACAGATTTCCCATGATAAAACCATGCAACATACTGATCAATTAGAATCTGTACAGGACATCAGTAATCTCCAACATTTCAACCTCATTGAATACAGGGGTGGCTAATCAACCTTGAAAATTCTGCACACTATTCCAAGGGGCTTGAGCCAAGATATTAAACACTGCAAACTCAAATGAAAGTATTCATATCAATGCATTCCATCTTCACCAGAGTCTTTTAATTCTTTTTCAAATGTGTGTTATCTCCTTCCTGAGCATGATTCATGTTTGCCTTGGGCTGTGTTGGTCTCAGACTCTCTGATAGTCCCAGAGGCTATGAGAGGTTATGATTAGAGATCTCAACTTGTGAGTCTTCACCTGATGAGCAGGTAATACAAAAGAGTGACTGCCTCTCTGAGTCTTCTCAATAGTCCCCATTCACTTTTCAGAAATCCAGTCCTTCTTTGTCCATGCCCTTACCTTAGCTTGAGACACCTCTGGGGTTTTTCACTGGTACTGTAATTTTGCAAGTCTTACAGTCTGACCTTGGGCTTGACCTTCAGTCACATCTGCCCAATGCCTAAGGAGATAGAATCTCAAAGCATCTATGGAAGCTGTCCACTGCCTGTTTATAGTTGCTATTGCTGCTACCACCTCTTCCTGCCTCCCCTCCTCCCTACTTTAGTTGTATATTCTTGGAACTTGACTTTTAAACATTTTGAGTTTACACATATGGGGCATGTACAGTAGTACAACATCTATACAATCTGTAATGATCACATCAGAGTGACTAATATGTTTGTAGTTTTGAAGTTCTCTTGTTTCCTATAATTTCAATAATTTTAGTATGACTCTAAATGCTATGATTCATAATAAATTTTTGCTATGTCTACTGTGTTAGTTACATTTCTCAAGCTGTGATAGATTACCTGACAAAAACAGCCTGTAGATGTAATTCAGTGTAAATGTAGCCAACGGTTTTATCAGACAGAAACCACAGAGCTGATTCAGAGAAGAAAGCCAAGAGGTCAGAGCCAAGAGCCTCACCCTTCCTGATTCAGGGATCCTCCTCAGCCAAGAGAGCTCTCCGAAAGAGAGCCCTCCTTCCAGTGTGTCTGTCTCTATAGTCTCTCTGTTCTGGCTTCTGATTGGTTGTAAACCCAATCATGTGACTGCCTCATCACTGCCTGTATGTACCGCCCTCCAGGTCCTTAAAGGCGTACACCACCACTGCCACGCACTTGCTATGGCTCTAATAGCTCTGACCCCAGGCAACTTTATTTATTAACATAAAATACCACCACATTTCCCCTTTTCTAATTTAATAAAAAGAAAAAAAGAAAAAGGTTATAACTAACAAAAGAAAAACTACATACAAAAGTACAATAACTATATACAATGTCTAAATAATTTCTAGTCCATTTGTATTTGACAAATTCAGAGAAAATAATTTCATTATTTATCTTATTTTGTTAAGTCCAAAATGTATCTAATTCACTTTCTATCCTAATTAATCTTCAACTATAACTAACTAATCTTCAACTATAACTAACTTTCAACTATAACTAACTAATCTTCAACTATAACTAACTTTCATTTCTTTATATCCTAATAGTTGGTAATAATAACATTCAAGGATCAGAAAATTGCATTGTTAAATGAACGGTATAAGTACAATTAGAAATATACATATAGCATTTTCTAACAATATCAATTCCAATATATATAACTTGTATACAGTATAAAACAATCCAATCCAATGTAAAATACTTAAAACTAGTAATTGTCTTTTTCTTCTTCTTTCTTTCTTTTTTTTTTTAAATAAGAACCTTAAATTTAATCTTCTTTGCTTAGCCTTTTTCCTAACCCTTGACAACAACTTGTAACCAACCCCCTAAACAACGAAAATTATCCCAGACCCAAAACCCATTAAAAAGATCAAAAAACCACCTGCCCCACACCACCTCTTTGGGAATGTGGGCGTCGTATTCTTAAAATTGCTTCCTACTGGGTATGGGCGAAGTTATCTTTATCCTGAAAGAAAAATTTTAGGTTAATTGTCAAATTCTAGGAAAGGTAACCATATCCTTCATTATCCAGTCTGTGTATAATGCCAAAGTTCATGGTTTATCTCAAGTCCTTATTCAAGTAGTCTTTGAGACTGGATCATCTCAGCTAGTCATCTCAAAATTACTCTGAGCACCTTGTAGTTCAAAGCTGATCAGTTGTCTCATTTGTTCAGTGTTCTTCAGATTCCTTAACCTCCATTGAAATCTTTTAACCGGTTGAGAATTATTATAAGTAGGCACTTTATTTATTAACATAAAATACTACCACAACAGCCTAAGGAAGGAAAGATTTGGGCTCACAGTTTGAGGGTAAAGTCCATCATGGTGGGAAAGTTATAGTAGCAGGAAAGTGAGGCACAGCTGATGACATTGTGTCTTCAGTCAGGAAGTGGACAGTAATGAATGCTTATGTTCATTTAGCATTCTAACTTTTATTCATTCAGGATCTCAGACCATAAGATGGTACTACCTAAATTCAGAGTGAGTCTTCCCACTTAAATGAATGTACATGATCAAGAAACTCACTTTCAGACATTTAGAGGAGAGCCTTGCTTCCCGATTCTAAATCCCATCAAGTTGACAATCCAGATTAACCATCACATCTACCAAGTATTTCAGTCTTTCTGAGTGACCACATCACCTGCACTTGCTTCTATTCCTAGTTACAGGGCAGTGATAGTGTTAACAGTTGTCATGTCACAGAATGCATGGACTGCTCATGTACAGTTGCATTTTGGCAAGGATGTCTTTGCACAATTTGGACCAAGAATCTCATTCTAAGAGTTTTTCCCTAGGGCTATTCCTAATGCCAATAATTGCATTTGACAGGATTCCAGTAGGACAAAAATATGGGACAATGGGGAACTAAGATAATTTTTAAAGGTATAGTACAGAAATATGGATCTTACTAATAGGTTTTTGTAACCATGCTTAGGCTCAAAGATATTAGTAGAGGAAGCAGTTCCCAGGCTCAACTGTAGAAAGATTGTTTAAAGTTCTGACAGGAGTCACAACCTTCAATCAAGAGTCCAGTTAGTTCAGCATGAGCTTGTAGGAATAGAGTCAGTGGAATAATCACTGTGACCTGATAATGTGTCCTTTCTCTAGTCTCCTTTTTGGGCACCTCATAGACTAAAGCAACTGGGAAATCAAGGTCAAGGGAGTCACCCTGATGAAGTTCACTACCTTTTGAGGTAGTCAGCAGGTTGCAAAATGCTAAGGAGAAGATCTGGGAGAGATGGACAGCAAGCCAATTAGGTACTTTGGGAGTTAATATCTGAACATGATTAAATCTGTATTTTGAGTTCCCAAAAAGGATTTGAGTCCATATAGTATTTAGCATGTTATTATCTTCTCTTGGAAGTGCATCAAGTTTGTTCCACTGTTTCTGGCAGTTGCTATTATTGAAGACTTTTTGGAGTTGTGTTCATGCATGTGTGAGTTGATTTCAGATTTGCTCTGCTCACACTCAGGGGGCTTTTTCCACATGGAGACTCACCGGTCTTGCTTCCTCTTTATTGACTCCCATCTCCTCCTTATTTTGTTCAGTACATTATACCTATTCTTTGCAGTGTTCTTTTAGTTAATGAATTTGGTTTCAGTGATATTCAAACTTCTAGTCAGTATCTTGTGTGTGTATTTGTTTTATCAATCATGTTTGTTATTTTTAAAACATTTATTTTATTTTTTTATGTGTGTGTATGTGTGTGTGTGTGTGTGTGTATGTATGCTTGTGTACCTGAGTGTACACATGTGTGTGTGGGAGCTCTCAGAGGTCAGATGGAGTCTCTTAGACCTCTTAGACACAGGCCAATGTGAACCATCATGTGGGTGCTAGGAATCAAACCCCAGCCTTCTCTAAGTGCAGTAGGTGCTCTTAATCAGTGAGCCATCTGTCCAGCTCAGTTTACTATTTCTTGAAAGCTTGTTTGGAGGCTCTATCAGGGGAACATGGCTATTCATATACCAAAGAATGGTCCTCATCTATACGGGAAGTTATTCTCCTCTAAAGAGCATACAGCTTTGGAAGGAACACACGCCTAGCTAGCCAGAACAGCTTAATCAACTGTGAAGATCAATGGGGTGACAAATGACACCATCAGATAGCTCTTACATCCATGTTTAATTTTCTACTGCTTTCTTATTCTCTAATATTTTCTTTTTGTTTGTTTGTTGTTGAAACAGGAATTCACTTCTCTGTAGCCCAGACTGGCTTAAAACTTATTTTATAGCCCAGGCCACTTCAGACTCATGGTGATCCTCCTGACTCAGCCTCCCCAGTGCTGGGATTAGAGCTATGAACCACCATGCCTGGTTAATATTTTCATAATTGCCACAGAAGAACATTTGCATATTATCTCAAATCTCACAGAGCACATCTATTAGAATACTGGTTTTTCTCACTATATACTCTATTTGATTCTTTATTGGTGATACATTGTGTTGGTACATTGTATTTAATTCTACCCTTCTCTAGCCCCAGCTTAGGTGGCAAAGCCCCACCAATCATTATTAAAAGCAAGGTTTAATAAGAAAAACTCGTGATTTGCTGTGGATGATTGATTGATAAATAAAACACTGATTGGCCAGTAGCCAGGCAGGAAATATAGGTGGGACAAAGAGAGAGGAGAATGCTGGGAAGTGGAAGGCTAAGGCAGAGAGACTCTGCCAGCTGCTGTGATGAGGAGCAGATATAAAGTACCAATAAGCCGCAAGCCACGTGGCAAGATATAGATTAATAGAAATGGGTTAATTTAAGATAGAAGAACTAGATAGCAAGAAGCCTGAGCCATTAAGCCAAACAGTTTAAATAATATAAGTGTCTGTGTGCTTATTTTATAAGTGGGCTTTGGGACTGCCAGGGCTTGGCGGGATCCGGAGAGAAACTCTCCAGCTACAGTGATTCACTATCTGTTTTTCCCTATCCAGTGATATGCAGGAAATGACTTAAGTAGAGAACTTTTAAAATATTTATTTTCATCTTATGTATATAAATGTTTTTCCTGTATGTATGTATGTGCATTTCATGCATGCCTATGCCCACAAAGGTTAGAAGAGAGCATTAGATTCCTTGGAAACTGGAGTTACAGATCATTGTGAGCCACAACATGGGTACCAGGAGCTGAACTTAGGTTCTCTGCAAGAGCATCAAATGCTCTTAGCTGCTGAGCCATCTCCCAACTTCGGGGACTTTTTCTTGACTTTTCTAAAGTATTTTTATAACTTGTTCCTATAAGCCAGGGGAGATTACTTAGATCAGTAGTAATCATCTTCATTGCTCTGTGCCCTAGAGACTAGTAACTTAGTATTGGCTCCTGGAAACCTCTTGCACTTCAGTACAAGGTGGATCATGCCTGACAAATGCATTTACTGGAGAAGGTTTCTTTTCTCTGGCTCTTGCTAAAATGTGTTTTATATTGTCTTGTTTATTTTGAGTGTGTGGTGGTGGTGGGGGCAGAGGTCAGAGAACAACTTCAGGAGTTGGTCTTCTCCTTACACCACGTGGTTCCTGGGGATGGAACTCAGTTCATCAGGCTTGGTAGCAAGTGCCTTTACCTGCTGAGCCGTGTTACCAGGTATTTGGGCCTTTTTGTTCATTTCAGTGGTATGAAAGTTCTATCAAATATACTTAAACTGGCATCTCTTCTAAAAGCCAGTTGGGTTCATAAAAAAGAAAGAATAAAAAGATGAGGACTTAATTCACAGACAACAGAGCAAAATACCATCAATGAAAAATCTAATGAAAATAAAGAACAATTAATAAAACCAAGCCAGGGGATTACCTAAGTGACACACAGGTGAAAAATTAATTGGTTGGGCTAAGGATGTGGCTCAGTTGGTAAGCCCTAGGTTTCATTCCCAGCACCAGCACTATATACAGAGGTGTGGTGGTGCACTCCCATAGTCTCAGCACTCTAGAAGTGGAAGCAAGAGGATCAGAAGTTCAAAGTCATCCCAGAAAGTTAAAGGCCAGCCTGGGATACACAAGACCCTATCTCAAGCAAACAAAAAATTAATGCTCATGTGCTTAAATGAAGTAAACCAAGGTCTCAGGCTTCTCGCCAACAAGAGTGTAACAGCTTTCAACATCTTCCTGCCTCCATTCCATCCCTTCTACAATCCCTTTTTCACTCAGCAGCCATGGTGAATTTTTTATGCCTCAATTAGACTGTGACTCTCCCACTTAAAACTCTCTAGAGGGTTCCTAGCCACACAAGTCATCTTGCCATTCCTCAAGTATGTCAAATACATCCCTGACATTTGCATGGATGTTTTATATTTATTGCTTCCTATTGCTTTTCTCCGCTACTAGAATGTGAGTTTTCTGAGGCCAGGGGCTGATTCTGCCTTGTTCACTGTTGTATTCCCAGAGCTCACACCATATAGATGGTGTTTTTTAGTGAGAATGACCACCATAGGCTCGTATGGTTAAGTACATGGTATCCAGTTGGTGACTGTTTTGGTCAAATTAGGTGGCGTAGCCTTGCTGGAGGAAGTATGTCACTGGCTGAAGGCTTTGAGGCTTGCAAAGAAAAGAGTTGCACAATTTTTGAGTTCTCTCTCTGCCTCCTGCTTGTGGGTCAATATGAAAATTCTCAGCTGTTGTTACTACCATGCTTTTGCTCCACCATCATGGACTCCAAACCTCTGGAACAGTAATCCCAATAAAATGCTCCTTTATAAGTTACATTTGTCATGGCATCTCTTGACAGCAATAGAAAAGTGACTAAGATGATTTATTACATGCTTCACGAATAGTTTCCAAAGGGATGTGTGAATTCAAGGTTGATGCAACATTAGTAAGGCAGGAGCTAGCTCCCTGTAGGTAGTAAAGGGAAAGTAAAGGATTCATGGTGATGATTACAAGTTGCTCACATATGTTACAATGAGAACAGGCACTGGAGGTAAAAGACTAAAACAGCAGAGTCTGAAGCACTGAGGAAGATAAGAGGGCTTCTAGTTAGAAGGAGGAACAGGACTCTGGGTCAGTGATGGAAGACCAGATGTACTCTGAAGCCCTTAAAGAACACACACAGAGCACTATTGTCCTCTCATATATCTCTTCCACTAATACGGTTGATTGTAACTAACTAAATTCTAAGTAATGAGGGCTTCTAGAGTCCTACAAACACTTAAGGAATGAAACCTGTTTTAGTTACCTTTCTACTGCTGTGAAAAGCACCACAAACAAGGTAACTTATAAAAGAAATCATTTAGTTGGGCTTGTGGTTTCAGATGGTTAGAGGCCATGATGGTGAAGTGTAACATGTATCTTAAATGGTCTTATTAATAATAAAATAAACCAGTACCAGCTATTGGGATAAATTCTGAAAGATCAGAGAGACAGAACAAGCCACAGGTAACCTCACCTTGCCAACTTCTCAGCCGATCCCGTTTCCTCAAACTGGAAGCCTCTGAGTCCTCATCCGAATGGATCTCAGCTGAACTACTGCTAAAAGCCTAAAAGCTTTGTGTTACAGTGAAGGTCAATGCTGGACTCAGAGATGGAATGAAGGAGGCTTCAGCTACCCCTCACTGGGTAGGCAGAACATGAATAGCTGCATGATCATTTTCCTGGTTGGGCTAGAATAGAATGTGTGGGCCCTCCATTGACTTGGCCCATGATAGCCCAAAGAACTAGCAAATCTCAATAGAAATTATCTCAAGTTTTTGCAGCTTATACCATGGCCTTATTGACTCCTAGACAAAATAAATCCAATGGCTTTTTCCCTCTTTTGGAAATTCCTCCCATTCTTAGGACTTTCTCTCACTTTTCCTTAAATTCTCACTTTTCTGTAATAATTCTTAATAGATCCTGCTTGCACTTCCCATACCACCTAAAGGAATCCACACCATTAATCTCTGGTGTGAGACAATGAACTTGGAACCATTGTTCCAAGCTGATATTTGCTGACTGTGAGTGCCTTACTTTTTAGGTTCTTGAGTCATACACAACTGGACTGTGAAAGGTGGTATGGACTTAAAACAAAACAAAACAAAAACCACATCATTAGAAAAATCACTTTACAATTAATCACATCAACCAGTAGTTCAAAGGCAATTTCAATATATACTAAGGAGGTATTTGATAAAGTTAACAAATATCCCTAGAAAAAGATTTTAGTAAACCTGATTAAAAAAAAAACAACCATTGCAAACAATAATTCAAGTGATGACTAACTGTGAGACTCTAGGGACATTAAATCTAGGGCAGACCATTTTCATTTTATACTGAAAATAGATCTATCTATCTATCTATCTATCTATCTATCTATCTATCTATCTATCTATCTATCATCTCTCTCTCTCTCTCTCTCTCTCTCTCTCTCTCTATATATATATATATATATATATATATATATATATCTCATCTATCTATCATCTATCTATGTATATGGTGTTTTGCCTGCTTGTATATCTGTGCAACACATTTATGTCCAGTGTCCACAGAAGATAAAAGAGTGTAGCTGGAGAGTTCTCTCCAGGTCCCGCCTAGCCCCAGCAGTCAGACAGCCCACTTATAAAATAAACACACAGACGCTTATATTATTTACAAACTGTATGACCATGGCAGGTTCTTGCTAACTGTTCTTACATCTTAAATTAACCCATTTCTATAAATCTATACCTTGCCACGTGGCTCGTGGCTTACCGGCATCTTTACATGCTGCTTGTCATGGTGGCGGCTGGCAGTGTCTTCCTCTCTCAGCCTTCCGCTGCCCAGAATTCTCTTCTCTGCTTGTCCCATCTATACTTTCTGCCTGGCCACTGGCCAATCAGTGTTTTATTTATACAAAACAATATTCACAGTAAAAGAGGGTGTTGGACCCCTGAAACTAGACTTACAGATGGTTGTAAGCCAGTCTGAGGGTTCTGGAAATTGAATTCAGGTCTTCTACAAGGGCAGCCAGTGCTCTTAACTGATGGGCTATCTCTCTAGCCTGCTTTTTATACTTTTACTGGAATATACTAAGTTCCAGATAGTGTGCTGAGTTCTTCCTGAATGTCACTCAATCTTCATGTCTATCTTATGAGAGCAGCAGTACGCATATGGGTAAAGTTAAGCTCTTCCTCAAAGTCATTCAGCAAGTACGGGGGCAGACATACTGGCAGAAGACATGTGTCTAGCTTGACAGGGCTCCAAAGTAAGAAAGCACATCAGAATGGTGAACTCCAACTGGTCCATAGACAGGAATCCTAGTTCATTCTCAGAGATGAGCAGAGCTATGCAAATGAAAGCAACAATGCCTATGGAAATGACAAGCATTTATCAAATGCTACAATAATCACTGTGGTCATTGTCTTTTGGTACAGGGGAGGTTCAGTCTTTCTGGAAAGAAATTGTCAGCTCATAGCTTAAGCCATGCGACTGTTGTTCATTTGCTTTGGCCCAGCAATCCTGGGTCTAATAATTTATCCCCAGAGAGTTAGTCACAAGGATATTCATTGACATGGGCCTCACAAAATAGCTTTTACCATATGAATCTCACTGTACATTTACTTATATATCTACCTACTTTTTTTGGTACTATTTGAAATTGAACCAGCTTTGTGTATACTCTGTAAGCACTCTACTAGAGACTTAAAGCCCCAGAAATCTATCTTTATGTGTTGAGATTGTCTGGAGAACAGTATACCAAAATATTCACAATGATTTTCTCTGGATAATCACATTACATGTAATGTTTTTGGTTTCTTCCAAATACTTCGGTCTATTTTCTGAAGCTTTTATCATAATCATATATTATCACTATAAGTAGAGAACAAAATAAAATTATTTTCCTTTTCTCATGCCTAACTTGGTTATTTCTGGTGCTCATTATTTCTTTGTGTAGATCTAAGTTTTCTCCAGTGTCATTTTTCTTCTCCCCAAGCAGCCACTTGTAATGATTCTTACAGTGAAAGTTTGTTGGTGACATGTTGTCTCAGCCTTTTATCTCAATATAACTTTATTCTACCTTCATGTTTGAAGGATATTTTCACCAGGTACAGACTGCTAAACTGACCATTTTTTTTCAGCAAGTTAAAGACATGTTTTAATTCTCTTCTGATTTAATCATTGTTCCTATTTATATAATACATCACTTTCCCTATTGGTTTAAATACTTTCCAATTTGTCATTGACTTTCAGCCTTTTGATTACGTGTCTTAAGGTCTATGCAGGAGCAGTCAGGAGCAGTAAGTACTCTAGCTATTGAACAAAATAGAGATTCACTTCTGCTGTAATCCCTGTACCCGAGGAACTAGACAGTGCTAAGACTTCAAAGTCCTCAGAAAAGTTGGGGGGCCACCTGAGGCATTTTGGGAAACTTCTAAAACCATTGTAAATCAAGTAGATATATGTTTATTACTAGTCCCATTTTGCTTTTCTGTAAGTGGAGGCCTACTGAGACAATCTATGCAGGATCTCTTAAGATATTAACAGGACAGCCAAGACTCCAGCACAGCTTTTTTGATCCTCTTATCTTGACTTTTACCAGGCCCTGCTGCTGTGTAGCTATTTCCTCTGAATTGAAGCATTCCTCCACTCTGGAAAGAGGAGGGAGAGTCCTAAACCTCAGGAAGCTGATGAAACTTACCCAGTTCAGGAAGCTCAGAAAGTCACAAGACTCCTGGGGCTCTTTTCTAAGGTTATACAAATAGGAAATGGCTGCTGAGGAAGAGGAAAGGCTCTGCTATGGACTTGCCTGCAAGTTGTGCAGAAGCTCTGTGGATACAGTTTTCCTGAGTCATTGTCACCCATGCTGAGGTAGGGCTTTTGGTGATGTAGTTGCCTTTGAATCATCCATGATCCTGTAAGTAACCCCTCATCTATGCTCCTGTAAATAATCCTAATAAACTTGTTGTTTCAGCAAGATGCACTGGGGTGGAATTGTTTCTTTGTTCTTTTGTTGTTGCCTGATGGGTGAATAGACAGTTGTTTACATCTCCTGAGGAAATGTCATGTAATTCTTGTCCTATCCTTGGACTTTCAGGTCAACTTCAGTTAAAATTAACTTTCCTAAGAAGTGTACAACTATTTGCACCTTTAAATTCAGATTATTTTGTAAGTATCTCAATGAATATTGGGTGAATGTGTATGGGATTTACTGTAGCTATCAGTTTGTATAAGTTTATTTTAATTTTTAATTTTTTTAATGTTTTATGGGTGTTTCGCCTGCATGTTTGTGTGTGCACCACATGCATGCCTGGTGCCTGGAGAGGTCGGAATAGGATTATGGATCTCCTGGAACTGAAGTTAAGGATGATTGTGAACCACCAACTAGATGCTGAGAACTGAACCCAGATCCTCTGTAAGAACAGCCAGTGTTCTTAACAACTGAGACATCTCTCCAACCCCTAAGTACCAGTTTATGATTCAGCTAAATACCATTGTACCCCCCAGTTATTTTAACTCATTATGCAGTTTCAATTGACTGTGCTCATAAATAAAATGTTGTTTACTTTATATTTGTCAAAGGCTCTTGGTTAAATACATAAGTGTAAGGAACCTGATATAGTCAAACACAAGTAAATGAGATAGATAAAAATAGTAATAATTTTGCAATTTCACTTCAAGATGGTTTATACCAGATATGTAAATTATATTTACCTCAGTATGTTACTACAAAATACATCAAGAAATTTCTATTACTTCTTCCTATAACAATGCTAAGAAGAGAACTGGCAAAGACAAGATGATTTATTTGGTCTTTTATTTATTTTGAATAAAAACAAGCAACTAATTTTTGGAGGACAGTACTTAAAAAGAGCATCCCTAAATGTTATCTTTTAGCTAATTGCTAAATCACATGCCCTACAAGTTAGAAGAATAACTGTATAACTCAATATTTTATACTTTACACTGACACAGAGTATGTGTTTATGAAGTACAGTGTGGTACTTTGCTTTAGATAGGTATACACTGGATAGTGATGGGGTAATTACCATATCTATCATCTTTGACTTTCCTCATTTCTTTACAGTGATTGGATTTTTTACATCACATAAAAATAGATTTTCTTAGAGCAGTTATTTTAAAATTGAGTGGATCTACAGGAACTTCTATTCTCTTTCCCTCCCTGCCCTAGTTTTCTTGATTGTTAACAGCTTCTATTATTGTAGCATATTTGGTAGAGTTGATGAGCCAATATCAATACATTAGTAAAAACTAGACCATTTTTACATTAGGGTTCACTGTGTCTTGTATATTTTCCTTTTTTCTTTTTGTCTTTTTACTAGCCTATATTAATTATACCTAATGGGTTTCATTATAACATTTTTACAATAATTTTTTAAAGTTTAAATATAAGAATTCCAAACATCAGGTCACTATGAATGTTTGGATCTGTATGTCTCCCAAAGGTTCATGTTTTAAAAGCTGGGTCCTCATGGTAGCGCTATTAATAATAAGGCTTGATGGGAAATCCCCAGATCAATGGGAATGTGTCTTGACGAGTATTGTGGAGCACTAGTTTTTTGGTTTATTTTATTTGTTTTCATTTGCTTTCCACTTCTGAGGTGAGCAGCTTTGTTTTGCCACAGGCCAAGTGATCGTAGATTGAAACCTCAGAAATTGTGAGTCAAATGAACCTTTCCTTTTTCTAAGTGAACCGTCTTAGGTATCTAGTTACAGTCCTCAAAATCTGACTGATTAATATGGTACAAAAATAATTTCTGCCACAATACTATGGTTGAATGGAATCTACATCTTAATATGCATTTAGTTGTCAAACTAATCATGTATCAGTTGCATCACTTAAAATGTCAATACAGTATGTGCTGTGTTTCATAAATAATATAAATTGCTATTTTATAATAACAAAATCTAAATTTGTATTTGTACTTATTAGGAAAGTTGTTAAAGAGTATAATTAATGTAATTTTGTGAATTTGATATCCATGTGAAAATCTAAATAAAATACTTTGGATTAAAATAATTTCTTTATCATATGCCACGCAAAAATAACAACATGATTTTTAAAACTTCTAATGGAGATTTATATACTATTATATTATTATTCTTAGAAAAAAATGATTACCCCAGAAAAGACTGAGATGTGTCAGCCTAGATATTTCTTGGAGTTCTTCCCATTCCTTCATCCCCAGGTCCACATCCCATATCATAGTGCAGAGGAAACAGTAGGGAGGAAGCAGTATTGCTACTAGCAGTCTTTATCTTGTGGAAAGAATATGTACATATAAGTGTTTGAGCTTTAGTTTCTGTGTTGGGTATATACATTTAGAGAGTTTTTTTTTTATCTGTGTGTCTAAGTATGTGAATGTGTATGTAGAGGATTGTATATAAATGTGTGTACTTGTGACTGTGGGAGTGGAAATGAGCAGATGTGAGAACATGTTTGTGAATAAACATGTAAGTGCCTGTGTGCTTGTGGATGTATGGATGTGAAAAAGTCCATGCTTTGAGGAAGAGAATCTGGATTCATAAGACTGTGGAAGAAAAGTCTAAAACACAAGTGTCCGTTAAATGCAAGGATCCTGCGTGGAGCTAAGAAGAGCAGTGTCATCGCTTTCAGCTACTCATTTGGTGGTTAGTCATGTAGCAGAATGAGGCTATGTCTGACTTGGTAGAAGCAGATGCCTGCACATATGCATGCTGGTGTGTGTGTGTGTGTGTGTGTGTGTGTGTGTGTGTGTGTGTGTGTCCATGTATGGATGGCAGACTTTTGGACCAAGCTGCCAGCCAAAGTGCTGCTCACTGGGTGCCCTTGGGCACGAGGGCTGCTGTAGGAGGCAGTAGTGAAATCTCCACTCCCATAGCACAGTGGAAATCTCCCCAGCTCTTCAGCAGTCCCTCCCTTCCTTGCACATCCTCCCCAGGACACACACCAAAGTGGGCTCTAGCCTCTGTCTTTAATAAGCTTAGAAGCCAGTAAATCATGGTAATGAGAAAAACAAGAAGCCCATCTGCTCCCGATGAAGCTGTGCACGAAGGCTGATCAATTGCTCTAGGAACTGTCCTTTACACATTATTCAGGATGAAGTTGTCCTGCTAGAGTACAGCTCCCCATACATAATCAGAGGACACAGAAGCCTCTAGCTGGTGGTTTGCTGTTCTGTGTGCAAGGAAAAAGGAAAGGAAGGCAAAGAGTCCAGTGAGGACCAGGGGTGGCAGAGGCTGCCCTGTGAGAAGCAGAGGCGTTGGGGCGGGGGCGGGGGGGGGCCCCCCGCTGTGGAAGCTGAGGAAGTTCAGGAAGGGCAGCCTGTGGGGCAGGCTGACACATGTCTATGACATCACTTTGAAGATACTGGATTCTAGGTCTTCAGTGTCCAGAGTTCTCCACTGTGTTCCCTTTTGCTCTAGGGGTGGGTGGTGATGGAGAAAGTTGTTGTTGATGTGTCAAATTGCATGCAGTTGTTTTTGGTGGAGCAGCAGCATGTTTTCAGCTTCAGGCAACCTAAAGAATTTGGGAGTGTGTTTCCAAAGTGCTTTTTTCAAATTCATTTTAAGCCTCAGAGCCCATATACACAGAAATAGCAAGTTTAACAAGGATAGTGAGTTTTCAGGAGCACCTTTTGGCTAGAAGCCATGTTTTTGACTCTTGAATTTCTTGTTGTTTGTTGTCTCCCCTCAACATTGTCCCCATCTTTGAGTTTGTATTTATTTACTGCAAGAATTAGAATCCATTTGTGATTAAAAGCATTCATGAGCCTGGTTGGGAGCCTTTGGGAGTCTATTTCTCCCAAGCAGCTCTGATTCTACCCAGACTTGTCTAGCACTGCAAGGGAAGGGGATCATCAGTATGTATAATCCAGCCTGGCTTTCAAGCTCTGCTCAAGCACAGCTGCATGCTTATTCTGTCATTCAGTTAACGCTGGATTAGGTGTGAGATAGTCTAAAACAAAGACTTCTGCCATCCTGAGGTTAAGATAGCAAGGAGGGACACACAGCAGACATCATAGAAAAGGAAATTATATATATACATATATATTGAGGGAGGAGTTATGAATATTAAATAGAGTGACAAGGGCCTTAATTTGCAGTCTTAAGGATGAAACTGATAGCTAAGGGAGATGCATGCCAGCAGAGCAGATAGCTCAAGCACAGGCCCTGAGGCAGGCATGTGCCTCGCCTGTTTGTAGACACTGGTAAAGAGGCTTGTGTTGGTCAGTCCAATAGAGTAAGGGGAGTGGTGTTGGATGAGGTGGATGGAAAGATGATAGGATTAGATGATGTGCAGAGCCCCAAAGATCACAGTATGTACTTGAGTATGTACTCTGTGAAACTGAAACCAGTGCCAGGTTTGAAGTTGAGGAAGAGCAGGCCCTGGATAGCATTTTAACACAACCTCTTTGGTGACTAGAAAGCTAATGTAGTAATTCAGGTGAACAACTTGTTCCACTTTCTGGGTTTAGCAGCTGTATTAAGGTATCTGCCTCTAGGATAATGGTAGAGGTCTGCGTGGTGGGTTTTAGGGTTGGAAATGAACATTTTTTGACGTTTGGGGTACACAATATTGTATCCAACTCTCCCAGGCCATGTGCATTGCATTGTGGGAGGAAGCAACCTAGACCCCAGATCCATTCCTTCAGCCCCTCCTTGGAAAGTCAGAGTGAGGATAAAAATGGCCTGCAGGTATCTGGGGAAATTGCTGAAAGAACCTGGCTACTTATCAGGATTAGGTCCCTGGCCTACCTAGCAGATGAGAAGCCTCTTTTCTCTCCAGTCTCTGGCTGTGCCAACAGCTGCTGAGGAAGCGAGGCTGGCTGTAGGGATACCAGGTCAGGAGACTTTTTAAAGCAGAGAAGTAGTGCGCCCCACATCCCCACAATGAAAGAAGAAGAAGAAGAAGAAGAAGAAGAAGAAGAAGAAGAAGAAGAAGAAGAAGAAGAAGAAGAAGAAGAAGAAGAAGAAGAAGAAGAAGAAGTGCACTTTGGGACTTTGTGGATTCGAGTGGCAGCAAACTGTAGGGAACAGGATACGTGGCAGTCCTTTTGCAGTGGGGAGCATGAGTCTATTGTACAGTTTCTGGAGTATTCATAATCATGCAAAGGGTGGCTGTCCAGGAAGTCAGGCTTCCAGTTCCGTCTGCAACACTGTGGACCTTGGGAAAGGCTGTGGTCCCCTCTCCAGCATCATTCCTGAAGTAGGGGAGCACGACCCAGGTGACCTCTGAGGCTTTCCAGTCAGGACACAAGGGACTGCAGCTTAGCCATTGGCTGACTTTTGCTGCGCTGAGCCAGTGCGACAGAGAAGGAAATGCACCAATGCGGAGTTGAGGCTTCAATAATTCACCCAAGGCTTGCTCAGAATACAAATGGGCCGCAGGCTAGTGGGAGGCAGGGACCCAGGGCGCGCCTGCCACCCTGTGGCCGGTTTGCGCTCTGCAGACTCCGCTAGGGTCGCATCGAAAGGGGCGGGAAAAGGGAAAACAAGGCTGAGAGCGCTTAGCACTGCCCTTGCTGCATACCTCTTCAGGCTTCTATTCATACTCATGTTCTGATTAGGGAATCTCCCCACACACACTTGCAGACTGACTTTTCCTTCCTAATCTTACCAAAAAGGGCTGTTCGAGAGAAGGACTAACAGTCGTCCCACAAAGTCATTTCAGACTGGCCTGAAACCCCCATGCCTATTGAGACTATAGGCATTCCTACTATCCTTACCCCTTTCTTTTCTTTTCTTTCCTTTTTTTAAGACAAGATCTTCTATAGCCCAGGCTGTCCTTGAACCCACTTATGTAGCTAAGTATGATTTAAAACTCCTGATTTTCCTGGTTCCATTTCCCAAGTCCTGGGTGTAGGAGTGTATCACCACGTCAGTCTTTTTTTCCTTATAGCACATGCTAGGCAAACCCACTGAACCAAGTACCCAGTCCCTCTTAAACAGCTCTTCCATTCATGGCACAACATTGGACACTAGGCCAAGTCTAGACCCAAAGACATTCTCAGTTTCTTGGATCTCTTATGGCCCTGGCCTGCCGGTCTTCTTCCAGGACAGTGCCCTTTTTTGGCTTTCTCATGGTCTTTCTTGTCTTCTCCAAGTGGTCTGCACAGGATTCTTGGTCACTCAGGGTTGTGCTGTGGGTTGAATCATCTCCATTTCTCTACCCCTTCCACTGAGTTCACCCACACCAGGTCTTGAATGGTCACTTGAGTGCAGATTGAACCCATGTGCTTACCCCAATATTGACCTTCCCTCACCATTGCTGAGTGGCCATCTCCATAAGGATGCCCCATGCAACACCCACTTACCATACCCAAATCTGATCTCACAATCTCCCTCACCCTGGTGTGTTCCATGGTCATACAGATACAGCTTTACTATGACCAACAAAGCCATTCACAACCCATGCCAGTGTATCGCATTTTTCCTCAGCTTATTGGGTCTTCACATGCCCACACAGTCTTTTTTTAAAATTTACATTTTTAATTTTTTGAGAATTTCGTACATAAGTATTATATTTATATTATTTCCATGCTTCCCTCCCCCTTCAATCCTGTCCATGACCTCCCCAACTCCCTCTCAAATCCATGACCTTTTCTCTAAGTATTACTGTTACATACATGCATACATACATACATATATGCACACTCAAATATATAACCTACTGAGTCCATTTAATGCTGCTTATATGTACATGTATCTAGGGCCACTCAGGGCAGTCATCTGTGTGTGGGTGGGAATGGTTCTTCTTCTCTCAGCAGCCATTAGTTGCTTATAGCTCTTCATCTAGAGGTGAGGCCTTGTGAGATTTCCCCCACCCACATTGACATGTCAACAAGTACTGTCACTATGCAGGTATTCTTTAGGTGACCATATTTTTGATGTTTCATGAGTGTAGCTTCCCTGTCATATATAGAAGTCACTATCTTGTAGCAGGCATCCTGTTCCCCTGGGCTCTTGCAATCTTTTTGCCTTGTCTTCTACCATGTTCCCTGAGCCTTAAGTATAGGAATTCTGTTGTAGGTGTATCAGCTGGGGTTGGGCACCCCACAGTCAGTTGTTCTCTGCATTTTGACTGTAGTAGATCTCTGTAATAGTCTCTACTTGGTACAAAAAGATGCTTCTTTGATGAGGAGGGAGAAGTACAACTATCTGTGATTATTCAGGTAAGTATTTAGAATACAGCTAGAGATTATATTTGTTTAGACAAATGGCAGGGGTAAGTTATCCTCTAGGGTCTACAAGCTATATTCTAGAACTATGGTAATACAAACAGTGTGGAACTGGTGCAAAATCATGCAGATAGATCAATGGAACAAGATAAAGACCCAAACATGAGTGCACATAACTATAGCCATCTGATACTTTTTTTTCATTTTTCTTTATTAAGAAATTTTCTACTCACTCCACTTACCATCCACAGATACCCCTATCTCCCTCCTCCCACCCCCAACCCTTTTTCCCAAGCCACCCCGCATCCCCACATCCCCCAAATCAAGGTCTCCCATGGGGAGTCAGCAGAGCCCAGAACACTGAGCCTAGGCATGTCCAAGCCCCTTCCCACTGTACCAAGGCTGCCCAAGGCATCACACCACAGGCACCGGATTCCCAGAAGCCTGCCCATACACCAGGGTCAGATCCTGATCCCCCCTTCCTGGGTGCCTCCCAAACAGTTCAAGCCAAACAACCGTCTTCCGTGTCCAGAGGACCTAGTCCAGTCCTATGGGGGCTCCACAGGCACAAGTCCACAGTTCATGGGCTAGTGTGGCCGGTCATCTCTGCACATCTTCCCATCATGATCTCAATGTCCCCTGCCTCCAGAATCCCTCCTCTCTCTCATCAGTTGGATTCCCAGAGCTCAGCCTGGTGCCTGGCCGTGGATCTCTGCATCCACCTCCATCAGTCACTGGACAAAGGCTCTATGATGATGCTTAGGGTATTCACTAGACTGGTCACCAGAGTAGACCAGTCCAGGCACCCTCTGGACCACTGCCAGCAGACCATGGTGGGGTCATCCTTATGGATTCCTGAGAGCCTCCCCAGCACCCTGCCTCTTCCTATTCCCATGATGTCCTCATTTATCATAGTATCTCCCTGTCCTCCCACTCTGTCCCTGTTCCAGCTTGATCCTACCCTTTTCCTATGTTCTCATCCCCCATTCCTCACACTCTGCCACCCCCCCCACATACACACACCCAGTCTGCTCATGTAGATCTCATCCACTTCTGCTTCGCAGGGTCATCCATGTGTCCCTCCTAGGGTCTTTCCCTGTTAGCTAGCCTCTTGGAGTTGTGTGTTGCAGTCTGGCCATCCCTTCCCTCACATCTAGTATCCATTTACGAGTGAGTACATACTATGTTTGTCCTTCTGAGTCTGGGTTACCTCACTCAGGATATTTTCTAGTTCCATTAATTTGCCTACAAATTTCATGATATCATTGTTTTTTACTGCTGAGTAGTACTCCATTGTGTATATGTGCCACATTTTCTTTATCTATTCTTCAGTTGAGGGGCATCTAGGTTGTTTCCAGGTTCTGGCTATTACAAACAATGCTGATATGAACATAATTGAGCATGTGTCCTTGTGGTAAGATTGAGCATTCCTTGGGTATATGCCCAAGAGTGGTACAGCTGGGTCTTGAGGAAGACTTACTCCCAATTTTATGAAAAACCGCCATATTGATTTCCAGAGTGGCTGTACAAGTTTGCATTCCCACCAACAGTGGAGGAGTGTTCCTCTTGCTCCACATCCTCTCCAACATAAGCTATCTTCAGTGTTTTTGATCTTAGCCATTCTGAAAGGTGTAAGATGGTATCTCAGAGTTGTTTTGATCTGCATTTCCCTGATAACTAAGGATGTTGAGCAATTCCTTAAATGCCTTTCAGCCATTTGAGATTCTTCTGTTGAGAATTCTCTGTTAAGCTCTGTAGCCCATTTTTTAATTGGATTGCTCAGTATTTTGAAGTCTAGCTTTTTGAGTTCTTTATATATTTTGGAGATCAGCCCTCTGTCAGATGTGGGTTTGGTGAAGATCATTTCACATTCTGTAGGCTGTCGTTTTGTCTAATTGACCTTGTCCTTTGCTCTACAAAAGCTTCTCAGTTTCATGAGGTCCCATTTATTAATTGTTGCTCTCAGTGTCTGTGCTATTGGTGTTATATTTAGGAAGTGGTCTCCTGTGCCAATTTTTTCCAGACTATTTCCTACTTTCTCTTCTATCAAGTTCAGTGTAACTGGATTTATGTTGAGGTCTTTCATCCACTTGGACTTGAGTTTTGTGCATGGCGACAGATATGGATCTATTTGCAATGTTCTACATGTTGACATCCAGTTATACCAGTTAGCCTAACCATAACCCTAACCCATTTCTTTCAGATTTTCCAATTTTGTAGAGTATAGGTTTTTGAAGTATGACCTGATGATTCTCTGGATTTCCCCATTGTCTGTTATGTCTCCCTTTTCATTTCTGATTTTGTTAATTTGGAGGCTCTCTCTCTGCTTTGTGGTTAATTTGGATAAGGGCTTTTATATCTTGTTGATTTTCTCAAAGAACCAACTCTTTATTTCATTGATTCTTTGTATTGTTCTCTTTGTTTCTATTTTTTTTAAATTTCAGCCATCAATTTGATTATTTCCTGGCATCTACTCCTCCTGGGTGAGTTTGCTTCTTCTTACTCTAGAGCTTTCAGTTGTGCTGTTAAGTCACTAGTGTGAGATTTCTACAACTTCTTTATGTGATCATTTAGAGCTATGGATTTTCCTCTTAGCACTGCTTTCATGGTGTCCCATAAGTTTGGGTATGTTGTATATTCGTTTTCATTGAATTCTAGGAAATCTTTAATTTCTTTCTTTATTTCTTCCTTGACCCATTGGTGATTCAATTGGGCATTATTCAGTTTCCATGAGATTGTAGGCTTTCTGTAATTTTTGTTGTTGTTGAAATCTAACTTTAAGCCATGGTGGTCTGATAAGATACAGGAGGTTACTTCAATTTTTTTGTTATCTGTTGAGATTATCTTTGTGACCAAGCATATGGTCAGTTTTGGAGAAGGTTCCATGGAGAAGGTTCCATGCTGAAAAGAAGGTATATTCTTTTGTGTTAAGGTGGAATATTCTGTAGATATCCATTAAGTCTATTTGAGTAATAATGTCTGTTAGTTCCCTTATTTCTCTGTTAAGTTTCTGTCTGGCAGACCTGTCCATTGGTGAGAGTGGGGTGTTAAAGTCTCCCACTACTATTGTATGGGGTTTGATGTGTGATTTAAGCTTTAGTAATGTTTCTTTTACAAATGTCGGTGTCCTTGTATTTGGGACATAAATATTCAGAATTGAGACTTCATCTTGTCAGATTTTCCCTATGATAAATATGTAGTGTCCTTCCCAATCTCTTTCGATTGATTTTAGTATGAAGTTGATTTGATTAGATATTAGGATAGCTACACCAGCTTACTTCTTAAATCCATCTGATTGGAAAATCTTTTCTCAGCCTTTTATTCTGAGGTAGTGTCTGTTTTTGAAGTTGAGGTGTGTTTCTTGTATGCAGCAAATGGATGGATCTTGTTTTCATATTCATTCTGTTAGCTTGTCTTTTTATAGGTGAATTGAGACCATTGTTATTGATGGTTATTAATGACCAGTGATTGTTAATTCCTGTTATTTTTTGGTGGTAGTATTGTATGTTTCCCTTCTTTGGTATTTGTTGGTGTGGGACTATCTATTGCCTGTGTTTTCATGGGTGTATCTAACTTCCTTAGGTTGGATTTTTCCTTCAAGTGCTTTCATGTAGGGCTGAATTTGTGGAGAGATATTGTTTAAATCTGGTTTTATCATGGAATATTTTGTTTACTTTGTCTGTGTTGATTGAGAGTTTTGCTGGGTATAATAGTCTGGGTTGACATCCATGGTCTCTTAGTATCTGCATAATGTCTGTCCAGGACCTGCTGGCTTTTAGAGTCTCCATTGAGAAGTCAGGTGTTATTCTTATGGGTCTGCCTTTATATGTTATTTGGCCTTTTTCCTTTGCAGCTCTTAATATTTTTACTTTATTCTGTATGTTTAGTGGTTTGATTATTATGTGGTGAGGGGACTTTTTTTTTTGGATCCAGTCTATTTGGTGTTTTGTAACCTTTTTGTGTCTTTATAGGCATTTCTTTCTTTAGGTTGGGAAAGTTTTCTTCTATGATTTTGTTGAATATATTTTCTGTGCCTTTGAGTTGGTATTCTTCTCCTTCTTTTATCCCTATTATTCTTAGGTTTAGTCTTTTCATGGTGCCCCAAATGTTCTGGACATTTTGGGTCATGACTTTGTTAGCTTTAGTGTTTTCTTTGACTGATGAATCTATTTCTTCTATCATATCTTCAACGCCAGAGATCCTCTTTTCCATCTCTTGCATTCTGTTGGTTATACTTGCATCTGAAGTTCCTGTTCATTTACTCAGATTTTCCACTTCCAGCATTACCTCAGTTTGTGTCTTCTTTATTGTCTCCATTTCAGTTTTGAAATCTTGAACTGTTTCCCTCAGTTGTTTAATTGCTTTCTCATGGCTTTCAAGGGATTTACTGATTTCTTCCCATTTTTTTTTTTTACTTTTCCTCAATTTCTTTAAGGGAATTTTTCATTTCCTCTTTTAAGATCTCTAATATCAACTTAAAGTCATTTTTATGGTATATATCTTCTGTTTCTTCTGTGTTGGGATGTTCAGGTCTTGCTGATGTAGGGTCTTATGGAGCCATATTGATTTTTATGTTGTTGACTGTATTTTTGCACTGCAGTCTACCCATCTCTTTCTCCACTTGGTGCAAGCAGTGTATGTGTCTGAAGGAGCCTTTCTTGGTCTGATTGATACTCTTGCTCCATTGGAAGCTCTTTGTCTAGTTGATGCTGATGGACTCTTTGTCTCAGGGAGTAGCTGTAGTCTTAGCGTGTGGTAGATGGTTGTAGTCTGACCTGTCTGCAAGAGATCTGCCTGCCAACTGACCTCTTAGTCTAGTCGGGTGCTGGCAGGCTCTGTCTCAGGGAACAATTGCAGTCTCAGAGGGTGGGTGGGATTTGGGGGATGTAGGTCTTGGGTTACAGGGTCTGGTGGGGGATGGTAGTCTGACCTCTGTGCAAGAGGTCTGCCTGCCAACTGGCCTGAAACTGGAACTGCAATGGGTGGTGGTGTCTGGGCCCAAAGCCTAGGGGGTGGGGTGTTTGGGTATGGGGGTAAAGACTCACCTCTTGGTCCAGTTGAGTGCTGGCAGGCTCTGTGCCATCTGATATTTAACGATACCAAAAATGCACACTGGAGGAAGGACAGAATCTTCAATAAATGGTGCTGATGAAACCAGATGTCAACATTAGAAGAGTGAAATTAGACCTACAGCTATCACACTGAATAAAAATCAACCCCAAACAAATCAGAGATATCAGTGTGAAATCTGAAATGCTGAACATGCTAGAAGAATGCAGAGTCAGTGTACCCCTGAGAATATAGATGCAGGATGGGACTTTCTGACTGGAACTTCATGGTTTCTTTATAATAATTCTGTTCCTCTTAGTGGTTTATTAGCTCCTCTTAGCCCATTAACTTCTTAATCCACCCCAACATCCACTACACATAAGTTTAACCCCTTTGTCCTAATATCTGCAGTGCTACCTCACACTGGCACCCTGAGACCCAGCTGCTCCATCTGTTTTGAAGATCCTGACTAGCCATCTATCCTCCTGTGGGTTTCTCCTTTTATTGCTGAGCCTGTTGCAGTGCTGCTTCTCAATAAAATGTTTTAGAAGAATTTGTAGTCTGTCTGTCCTTTAGCTGGCAAATTTCAGCAGTCCATCCTTCAGCCTTAGTAATTGTGTTAACTCACAGTCCACATGTACTTTTCAAAATGTTCCTTGCCAAGCCCATTCTCCCACTAACTGCTAGCCATGTGACTCTTTTGAAGACCCTTATTTGGGGAAAATGTGAACTCAAAATGAAAGCTGATTAGCTCCATTTTGTCTGCCATATACTAAGTAGGCACCATCTGATGCCAACTGGAAATCAGGTAACAACAGAGATGACAGGCACTTAGACCCTTATAGGAAAGCCCAGGGTGCAACTGACACAGGAATTCTCTGCAGAGGAGTAGAGTTGCCAAAGGTGGGTGCATAAAAGCAAGAGGACCCAGTTCCCAAAAGAAAGGAACTCCATTCCTGAATTTCAAAGAAGCATATCTGGCAGTATTTCTGTTCTTGGATCTGCCTCAGAGATTACAGGGCTCTGTCATCTTGTTTGGCATCATTAAAATATTAGCTTTATGAGGAAGGGGCAGCTGAGTATTTTATTAAACCAGTGTACAAAAGCATTATCCCACAGCATTTTCCGTTTTCTGTCTAATCAAAAAGGAAAGTTTTAACTTTAATATAGTAAAATTACATATAATATAACAGTTATCAAGCAAGAATTACAAATAATGCTGTAATATATGCAGTTATATAAAGAAATTGATAGTTAAAAAAAATAAAGTCTTTAAAGAGACAGTAAAAGTAATATGAAAAATAAGCCATGTTAAGATGGAAATCACACAGAGAGTCTGGATTATATTGTCTTTGGGATTTTTAACTTCAGAAAGACATTTGACTCTAAAGGCTGCTCAGTTAAATCAATATGTATAGTTTAAAGGTATCTTGACTTCAAAATTTGTGTTTAAGGATATGTTGCTTTGGAAAGGAGGTTCTGCTTTTGTTTCCACAGAAGATGAGAACCTATTGATTACTTCCAGGTTAGTATGGTTTGAATCAAGGAAGACCTCCTGAGAGGTCTCCAGATGTTCCAACACCCAAAACAGCTTCAAGGCAACTGGCTCAGAGAATACAATGTCACAGACTATTCTAGTCCAAACTTGACCATAATTCTTAATTTTCTCAGGATCCCCATAAGAATACAGCGCCCTTAATCAGCAGAAAGTAGCCAAGAACACTATACCTACATTCTCAAAATATGGATTAGGGATATTTGTCTTTGTTAGAAATTGGTTAGGTATTGTTATTGGTCATAGTCACTATCTTTCTAAAGAAAAAATGGAATATAGATATGATAAGATAAAGAGTAACAACTTGTTTAAAATGTTTTACATTGCTATGGATTTTAGTTTATTAATACAAATTTAAAGTTAATTTTGTTATTTTCTGTACATATATTCTACTATTGTTTAAAGTATTTTGTTTGTGCAATTCATTTGAAATTGTAATGGACAATTAAGAAATACAGATTAATAATTGGTCTTTTATGATAGTCAAACTTAATGTCATGTTAAGTTTTCTAGGTATACATAGATATAATTCAGTTAAGTAAGTAATCTTCAAACACTTCAAAGACCTACAGAATATGTTTTAAAAATTTAGACTTTTCTGGTTAGTGAGAAATGTCTGCTCCTGACAGCACTAATTACTTCAAGGAGAATGATGGGCATTGAATAAACTCAATATGGAGTTTGCTTTCTTTGTGGCAAAAGTTAGCCACTGGGCAAAAAAAAATGCCCTTGTGTTGACTGCTTGACAGTATGTTGTATAAACTGGACATGCAGGACCCATAGGAAGGTGACCACTGAACTTTGCAAGGCAAGATGGTCCTTCAGGTTCCTACTTTGCAGAAGAAACTGCCAGACATTCTACAAGACACAGATAAAAGTGACTGAGAGACTCTAAGCCTATAGGCTGAAGAAGGATGCTCCAACATTGCAGAGAAACTTTGGGTAACTGTCCAGGTAGCCAGCTGTCTCTGTCATTCTAAATTTTTGGAAGTTGCTAATGATGCTTTTCCTGTTTACTTAGGTAATATTATATTTTCCTGAGGTCTTTGATGTAGTTGAAGACTAGATAGTTACAATTTTCCTTGGTTATGATAAAAAATGAACTAGATATGAAACTTTAGACTCACAAATATAGGATAGATAATTTTTTTAAATTTTTGCCAAATACAAATAGACTAGATATTGTAACTGTAATTCTTGCTTGATAATTGTTCTATTATATGTAATTTTACTATGTTAAAGTTCAAACCTTCCATTTTGATTAGACAGAAAAGGGGAAGTGCTGTGGAATGTCATTCTGTATGCTGTGAATGTGTGTTGCTCAGATTGGTTGATAAATAAAATGCTGATTGGCCAGTGGCAAGGCAGGAAGTATAGCCGGGATAAGCAGACTAGGAGAATTCTGAGAAGAGGAAGGGCTGAGTGAGGAGTTGCCAGCCAGACACAGAGGAAACAAGATGACAAGGCAGAACTGAGAAAAGGTACTAAGCCACATGGCTAAACATAGATAAGAATTATGGGTTAATTTAAGTGTAAGAGCTAATCAGTAATAAGCCTGAGCTAATGGCTGAGCAGTTATAATTAATAACTTCTGAGGGATTATTTTATAAGCAGGCCACAGGACTTTGGGGGCTTGGCAGGACCCGAGAAACATCTGACTACACACCATTGAAGGAAGTCAGGACAGGAACTCAAACAGGGAGGAACCTGGATGCAGGAGCTGATGCACAGAGGCTATGGAGGGGTTCTGCTTACTGGCTTGCTCCTCAGTGCTCACTCAGCCTGCTTTCTTTTTTTTCTTTTTTTTAATTAAGAAAAAAAAATTATTCATTTTACATAGCAAAGATCCCCCTCTTCCCTCCTCCTGTCACTCCAACCTCCCCCTCCTAATTTATCCCTTATTTCCTTCTACAAGAAGGTAAGGCCTTCCATGGGGAGGTACATTTAGTAGAGGCAGGTCTAAGCCCCTGCCCCTTCCTCAAGGCTGTGCGAGGTGTCCCATCATAGAAGTGGGCTCCAAAGAGGTTGCTCATGCACCAGGGATGGATTCTGATCCTACTGCCAGGGGGCCCTGTCGCGTCCGCCTCGACCAGCAAGGAAGATGCAACCCCAGGCTCTTCTCCAAGCAGTTTATTCAGGAACCTTGAACAATCTTCTGACCCTGGGGAAAGTCATTTTCTTCTTCTCTCTCACTCATACTCTCTCTCTCTCTCACTCATACTCACTCTCCCATTCTCTCTCTCATTCTCACTCACAGTCACTCTCCCAGTCCCTCCTCGGGAAAGTCAGCCCACACCCTTTATAGCCACTGGGCAATCAACCCCGTGGTGCCACGTGGACAATGCCGCTAGGGTCAGACATATGCAAGCAAGCCAGATTAGGTCCAGGTGTGCAGAAGCAAGCCAGATCCTAGCCTTAGCCAAATAAGGAGCATCTGCCATCGGGAAGGCAGAAGCCAGATGCCGCGCCATCTTTGAGGCACAGCCGTGCACGGCTCTCTACAGGGCCCCTTAAGCAGATCATGTTACACTACTGTCTCACTATGCAGAGGGGCCTAGTCCAGTCCTATGCAGGCTCCACAGCTGTTGATCTAAATTTCATGAGTTCCCACTAGTTTGGTTTGGTTGTCTCTATAGGTTTCCCATCATGATCTTGATGCCTTTACTCATAGAATCCCTCCTTTCTCTCTTTGACTGGACTCCTGGAGCTCAGCCTGGTATTTGCCTATGGATTTTTGCATCTGCTTCCATCAGTTACTGGAGAAAAGCTCTATGATGACCGTTAGGGTATTTACCAATCTTATTACTGGGGTAAGCCAGTTCAGGCACCCTGTCCACTATTACTAGTAGTCTAAGCTGGGATCATTCTTGTGGATTCCTGGGAACTACCCTAGAATTCTCAACAGAAGAATCTCAAATGGCTGAAAGACATTTAAGTAATTGCTCAACATCCTTAGTCATCAGAGATGCAAATCAAAACAACTCTGAGATACCATCTTACACCTGTCAGAATGGCTAAGATAAAAAACACTGAAGACAGCTTATGTTGGAGAGGATGTGGGGCAAGGAGAACACTCCTCCACTGTTGGTGGGAGTGCAAACTTATACAGCCACTTTGGAAATCAGTATAACAGTTTCTCAGAAAATGGGGAATCAATCTACCTCAAGACCCAGCTCTACCACTCTTGGGCATATACCCAAGGAATGCTCAATCATACCATAAGGACACATGCTCAACTATACAAGTAACCATCTTATTCAATAAGAAACACAGAACCAATGCAAAGAAGAAAGCCAAGAGGTCAGAGGTAAGAGCTAAAAACCTTACCCTTCCTCTCTCAGTGGTCCTATCTCTCCAAAAGTGACCTACTTCCTGTGTGTCTGTCTTTATAAAGACTTTCTGTTCTGCCTTCTCATTGGTTGTAAACCCAACCAAATGACTGCCTTGTCACTGCCTGTCTGTACAGACCTCCAGGTCTTCTATGGTTGGTATTGAGATTAAAGGTGTATGTCTCCATGCTGGCTGTATCCTTGAACACATAGAGATCTACCTAGCTCTGCCTACCAAGTGCTGGGATTAAAGGCGTGTACCACCAACGCCCAGCTTTTGCTATGGCTTGCTAATAGCTCTGACCCCCAGGCAACTTTATTTATTAACATACAAATTAAATCACATTTCAGTACAAATAAAATATCACCATACTTATCTATGATCATAGCAGCATTAATTGTAATAGCCTGAACCTAGAAACAACCTAGATGCCCTTCAACTGAAGAATGGATAAAGAAAATGTGGCACACACACACAATAAAGTACTACTCAGCAGTAAAAAACAAGGACATCATGAAATTTGCAGGCAAATGGATGGAACTAGAAGATATCATCCTGAGTGAGGTGATCCAGACTCAGAAAGACAAATATGGTATTTACTCACTCATAAGTGGATGCTAGATGTGATGGAAGGGATGGCCAGACTACAACTCACAGCTCCAGAGATGCTAGTTAACAAAGAGGACCCAAAGCGGGACGAGTGGATCACCATGGGAAGGAGAAAAAGATGAGATGTCCGTAAATAAAGTGGGGATAAAGGGTGGGCAATGAAGGGTAGGGGATGGGGGATGAGAACATAAGGAAACACAATGATTGAGCTGGAAAAGAGATGGAGTAAGAGAGCAATGAAAGAGATACCATGATAGAGGGAGACATCATGGGGATAGGGAGAAATGAGCCTGCTTTCTTATAGCATCCAAGACCACCAGCCTAGGCGTGGTACCACCACAATGAGGTGAGCCCTCCTCTATCAATCACTAATTAAGAAAATGTACTAAAGACTTGCCTAGGGCAGTCTTATAGAGACATTTTCTTAATTAAAGTTTCCTCTTCACAAATGGCTCTGGCTTGTGTCAAATTGACATAACACTAGGCAGCACACACCTGCTCCAGAATACAGACTCACCATCACAGATGACTGGCTCATTTTAGGCTAGTTTGTCTTTGGAAGCTTTTCTGCTCCTGAAACCCAAAGTGACTGCAGGTTTAGGGAAATGACTTACCCCTGTGCCTTGTCTGAGAGGAGGATAGCTAGGGTAGGTAAATAGACACTCCTCAGTGATTAACATGCCTAGGCAGAGCTAAGAAGGAGCCAGAAGTAACATGAAGTAGTGAGACAGACACAAAATGAATGCAGAGATGCCTGCTTTTAGTCACCCAATGGGCCCAAGTGAGGTATCTGCTTATCGGGGGAAAAAGCAGTTTATCAATACCTGTTATCTTGTGAGGCTGTTTAGACGAAGAGTGAGTGCCTGCAAAAGGCAAAGAGCGATAGTCCCTTAGAACAGTAGTCAACAAATTTTATGTACTCATTCAGATTTTTTCTTTTCCCTTTTCCTTTAACTGAGTTCCCATCAAAACTGTGAAGTGAATGCTTAGCAAGATAGGGATAATTACCCCAGTTGAAATCATGACATTTAAAGAAGTTAAAGAATTTACTGAGATGCATTGGTGAGGAGTAGGGTTGTGACAAGTCCCCAGTTTTCTGACTTTCTGCTCTGGCCATTTGCTACCACTCCTTAGTGCTGAAGGGTCTGACAAAGTGGTATGCAAGCAGTTTCATGCACTTGGAAGTTCTCATCCAACCATGCATTCATGTAGCCCTCAGCCAAGTGCTACCTAACAATCACCCAGAATGGTCACATCAGTCCCTTGAACCTGGGGCCCTCAATTCAACTCTCTGCATCCAGGCCCCTCCTCTAGCTGGTCTAGAAAGTAGGCAGATTTCTTCTGCCCTCAGTCTGACCCAGTACATCCCACTGAGTTCCCACTGAGCATAATGTTCAGACAAAGTAGTGATCTGATTACCCCAGCTCCTCCTGCTCTGGTCAGCCCCCTGTAGTGCTAATAGAGGAGGAAGGCGATTAAATTAGTAATGATGCTGAGCTGGTGGAGTTGCTGAAATGCATTTATGAATGGATTTTTAATATAAAAAAATGAGGGCAACTGGCACTGGCAGTTAGGATATAATGAAGGCCCATGTAGCTAGAGCTACTGATAAGAGAGCAATAAATTGAAAAATGAGAAATCTCCAAACCAGAGATGTTCACACAACCAATAACTATGGGATTTTCTTCACAGTTAACTAGGGTGCAGTGATAAAATACTTAGAAACAAACATGTTCTGACTAAAGAATGGAGTATGTAAGCAGAGGACAGAAATTACCTCCAAACTATGAAAGACAGGGCTGAGTGGGATCCTTTCAGGTGATAGCAGGGCTCCTGGGCACTCAAAAACAATACAGTGCTGATCAAAAATTAGAGATAAGGCCAGGCAGGGTGGCTCATGACTATAATCTCAGGACTTGAGAGGCTGAAGCAGGATTACCTTGAGATTGAGGACAACGTGGGCTACACAATGAGTTCCAGGCTAGCCTGTGCTACAGGTCTCATTAGTGAAGGCATAGAGAAGTCCGAGTTCAATGAATTTACTTGGTATAATGACAATACATCAAAGGAACTGTGGTGGTATTGTGTTCCCCAAAAATGTTGTACACTCTAATAAACATATCTGGGGTCAGAGAACAGAACAGCCACAATATTAAACATAGAGGTTAGGCAGTGGTAGCACATGCCTTTAATCTTAGCATTCCAAAGGCAGAGATCCTCTGGATCTCTGTGAGTTCAAGGTCACAATGGAAACAGCCGGGCATGGTGACACATGCTTTTAATCCCAGAAAGTGAGCCTTTAATCCCAGGAAGTGATGGCAGAAAGCAGAAAGGTATTTAAGGTGTGAGGACCAGGAACTAGAGGTTGGTTAAGCTTTTTGGTTTTGAGCAACAGTTCAGCTGAGATCCATTTGGATGAGGACTCAGAGGCTTCCAGTCTGAGAAAACAGGATCAGCTGAGGAACTGGCAAGGTGAGGAAGCTGTGACTTGCTATGCTTCTCTGATCTTCCAGCATTCACCCCAATAACTGGCCCTGGGTTTGTTTTTATTAATAAGACCATTTAACAATTCGTGCTACAAGGAACCAACCTGGAAAAGTAATTCCAATTGACTTCAGCAATCTGAACTATCACCTGCCGTCAGCTCTGGATGTACTTTAAAAATAGAGCACAATGGGGATGGAGAAATGGCTCAGTCAGTAAAGTGCATTGTGGGGCGTTTACCCAACCACCCCCACAGTTCCCCAGAGTTTTCTTGAGTGCGAGCAGCAGGAAATATTAGATAGAAGGATTTATTGCGGAGAATATCGCGGAGATAAACAGATAGAAAATAAAGGATAGCCTCGAGAGGGCCTGGAACCTATTCCAACGGGCCCCGACTGCCTCTGCCCCAGGGTTTTTATAGAGACGCCAAGGGGTGGAGCAAAAGACCTCCTCCCCCAGCACAGCCAAGTGCAGACCATCTCAGACACCTGCACTCAGGCCCGTGGTCTAATCATCCTCTATGTGGACCTGCTGGGTAAAGCCACGAGGAACCCGAGAACGGGCTCCCACAGGTCCCCCTTTCTTAATATATAAAAAATAACTATTAATGGCTTACAGCAATCTCCATAGTTGTTACACCTCCTAATATGGGAGTAGAGGATGATAAAGATGGCATTTCTCTTTTGAATTAGGTCCAAGGTGACTACAGCAGTCTTAGCTGCCTCAAACCCTTTCTAAGCCAAAAACTCTTAAGGCGACTACAAACTTAAAGAATCCCTTAGCTTCATCATTATCATTAACAAGTTAACATAAATATTGTTATACATAGTCACAATTCTCTCAATCTTACACCTCAAAGCAAACTCTTAACAGAACCATTTGAATTAGCATATATGGTGCTAAATATAGTTAACAATTTTCTCCGTCTTATAACTTTAACTCAATCATTTGAATTTTCTTGCTAACAGAACATAGGAAAAACTTCGATGTATTCACATCAAACTTAATATTTCCTTAACTCCACAAAACCAGGGTGCATTAATATCAATAGGGTAAATATAATTTCTGCAAACATAATTCAACCTCATAACTCCTCCTTTTCTTTATAATTTTTTAAACAAAATCTAAAACCTAGTTAGAAGAACCCAAACTCATACAATTCCTACAAACCCATATTGAAAAGCAATCTTCTCAATCTAACCATTAACACTTTGAAAACTTAGCAAAACATCCAAAAGCAGTTTCTTAAAACTCTTTACACTTTAAAAGTAGTCTCTTAATATACCCCATTTGCATTTCTTACTAACAAAAACATGACATTAATCCCTCAAACAACTTTTGAAATTAGACTAAGGAATATTAACTCTCCCCCTTTTCTTTATAATTTAAGCAAAATCTCAAGCCTAGTTAGAAAACCCAAACTTCTGTTTAAACAGTTCCATTTGTAACACAAACCAGTTCCATAAGTAATTCCATTTTACATAAACAGTTCCAAAAAAACAATTCATGAATCACCAATTAATAAAGCATATATGCATACACAAAACTGCATCTTGATTCTAGGTAGAAATAAATTTCTTCATTTAAACAGTTCCATTTTTAACCCAATTCCAGCAAACAGTTCTAGGTCATTACTATGAATAAACTCAAAGTTGTCCCATTGCAATGAAATCTCTACTGTTCATTTCATTTCTTAAGTCCCAAAATTCACATGATAAATTCTGGTACGAGCCTTCCAAATATGAAGAAATCCATAACCAAAATCTTTGTAGTTTTATCTCATTTTAAGTTCAAAAAGTTCAAACAAGAAATAAATTCTAGTATCAGGCTTTCACTTCCAAATATGAAGAGATGGTTTTCAACCAAAACTTTTTGCCGTTAACAATTTTACTTCAAACAAGCGTCTCTGCAACTTTTGTTCTCACAGACAGAGACCTTTTTAGGTACAGTAGTATTCTAAACCGCACCGTTTTTGATGTTAGCTCAGGTTTTTCTGTGTTGCGTTGATTTTCCATGAATCTCAGCTGTGGATGCCTTGTGCTAGTTCTGGCGTCCGCCATTCTTAGCTTCTTAGCGGCTTCTGGAGCTTTTGAAAAACCGCTCAGACTGCCTGCTTTGCAGTCTGCTAGGACACTAACTTCTGTATGTCTCAGGTTCTTTCACCATATACATTAAGAATAGACTCACACTTAACATTTACACTTTACAAACTCACATATAACCTTTTGCCTTGCAAAGCATTTAGACTCACATTCAACATCTACATTTTACAAACTCACATATAACGTATTAACATCTTATTTATACTCCTTAAGGAAACTATAGAACTACTTTAGCAAATATATTTCTTATTACTTATATATTTCTTATATTCATTCCATCTTATTCTTATTTAAACTTACATTTACAGCTAACATCTTTACTTCTTACAAGCTTATCACTACATGTCTTAAGACTACCTTAGATACTTCTTGCAAGCTTATATTCTTAAAGGATCTATAGATCTATTTTACAAACTTATATAGGGCTACCATTAACATATATTTAACTTAGCAAACACCTAAAGATTTTTTAACAGATCTAACAAGAGAATTTTTATAAACTTACATATCTTATTTTCATCTTTTTCTATTTCTTACTCTTAATTATTATCACTATCTCTATTAGAAAGATTCTTAACTAGACAGGAAGTACGTACATCATTGCTAACGTTTAGAGTGTATAGTCAGCTTTGTTATAAAGCACTGGGATTTAGTGAGTGTTGTTATAGAATTGTGATAGTTGTTGCTAGGGGACTGTAACCTTCCCAGGATGACGCCACACTCCAAAGTTGCCAGTTCTCTCAGCCGTTCCGGACCGGCAGAGATGCACTGTCAGCGGTAGATGGTGTTTAACTAGAGGCTGTCCCTTCACCCAAATTCATAATAGTTCCCCTAAGTGCTTCAATTCAGACAAATGTTTCTATTACAGCAGTACTCTTGGTTTGTTCTACCGAAAAACTTCCCTTCACGCTGACGGTGAAATTACCGTATTTAGCTGCTGTAAGCTCTTTGCCAAATATCGCACAGTTATTAGGTGATATAAAGTATTTTTCCAAAGGAGCTAGTAAAGCCAAAAGCGGCACAGCTCTGAACTCTATTTCCTCACTGTTTGCATTAACCAGTGACAAAACCTCAGAAACACTAATTGAGCCACTTTCATTCTGGTTCCATTGTAGGATCATCATTGGAGCTGACCTTTCTTAGTTCCAAGCTCCTTACGAAACGCTCCGGTAATCACCGAGCTTCATTCTCCTCTTGTGAAAAAACACAAACATGTCCTCGACCCCATATTAACACAGGATCGGGACCCTTCCACAATCCCGAGCAGGGATCTTTCCATTTCGCATTACCCTCAGCTAAAGGACCAGGAAGATTGGAGTGAACTCTAATATGGCCCACAAAGCATGGCAGCTTTCTTTTGTAGATAGCATAAGTTTCCTTCATATCTAAGACAACGTTCAGTGTATAAACTGCTCTCTCTTGCTTTAAGGATTTTAAAGTGGCTTGTTTGATCTTATAGGTAGCTTTCTGTCATCCAACTACCGTTAAAACTTTGCACAGCTATTAGGGTAAATAAGTCATTTTACCAACCCCCAAACCGCGAAGTGCCTAGTTCCATATCCTTTCAATGTTTCATTGGAACTGACACTTAAACTCTTAGATGATTTTCCTCCTTATTCTTTTAAAAGCTGTATTTTAAGTTTACCATGAACGTATTTTCGAGCTGACAAAACTATTTCAGGGCAATGTCACCATCTTTAGCGGAAAAACTACCTTTCCCAGAATGCATTTCCCTTATATCAGTCCATAATAATATCAGTCCCTTATATCAGTCTTTTATATCATTCCCTTATATCAGTCCCTTATATCATTTCCCATCAGTCATTTCCCATAGTTCTTTTCGGGTCCGAGAGTCAACTGGTTCTCTTTTACCAGACTTGCTTACAAATTCTTGCCTGGGAGGCCTGAACAAAGTTTTTTGCTTTTGCAACGGGAGATTTGAACAGGCATTTTACATTATCAATTATGGGACATTGGGAGGTTTCTGGTCTCTCCTCAGCTGGCTTTAACAGGTGTCTCTCCTTTAATTGACACTGGCCCCCAAATCAGAACTGCACCTGCCTCATTAGCACGCATTGAGGTGGGCAATTTCTGATAGCAACTTTCCTCGGGGCTTGTGTTTGTCTTAGCCAGTCAGTGAAAAACAAGATCATGCACTACAGCTTTTCCATAGCTCTTTCGGAGAGATTTTTCTCCCACTGATCTATCTCATTTTGCTTGTTCCTTCCTTCCCCAGATGCAGAGCTTCAAGTATCTGCGGCTCTGTACCTCTGCTAGCTGCCTTTGGAAGTAGGGGCTTTTTTTTCTCCCCCCGAATCTGCCTCAAATTCTAGCAGCTTTTTCAGGTCATATTTTTCTGGGGAGGAATCGGTCCCTTCTGTTTCTTTAGAGTCTTTCTCCCAGACAGTTCCCAGTTTGGTCTCAGTTTATCCCCTCTACCCCAGAAACAGTTTCCGACACTACAGTGGCAGCTTTCCCTGCTACTGAAGGTAGGGCTTTTTGTCCATTTGTTTTCTGGGTGGTTTGCGTACAGACTGAAAATCTAACAAGGGAGGTTTTTGCCATTTCTAAACTCCCATTAGGACAGGTTTTTTGCCTCATTAGGCCTTCACTTGGCCCAGTCCCCCAGTGGGTTGCATTTGCTTATCTGGGTGCTGCTCAAGGACAGAGCTTATACCAGAGGCAATCAATCGTCCCTCAGGGCTACACTCCCTCATCTCGCCAGGAGTTAGTTGAAATGAAGCTTTTCTCAAAGAGATGTTTTCTCTGACAGAAAAGAAAGCTTTACTCCAGGATAGTTCTGTTCTGCCCTGGCTGGGCTCTTTCCCCAGACAGCGTTCTGACTCAGCAGCACAACTGCTTCAAACACAGTTCAGCTTTACTCTTTTCCCAGAAAGGTCCTTTCTCTGATAGGAAAACTTTTACTCAGATTTCTTTTTGCAGCTGTGGACCTATCAACCCGGGACTTGTAGGAAAGTGGACAACTGTGCCATTCCCACTGGCTTTAGTTTTGTTCATTGGCAATCTTCCCCTGGGTCCTGCACCTTCCTGCCTCAGCTCTGTGCTCCAGGAAGTTTCAACTGCAGGAACCCTAGTATCCCCGAAGTGCACTCCAACTCAGAGACGCTGGCCAGTCGCCTCTGGGTTTTTGGTCAGAAGCGAGGATACAATGCTAACAGTTTGCATGCTTCAGGGGATCTTTGCATTAGGACAATTAGGAGCACCTTTTCAAAGACGCTCACTCAAACAAAACCCTTGATGCCTCAGTTCGGCTGTAACTGAAAAGCTTGGCTTTTTTGCTTTTCTCAGGTAAAGTTTCCTGCCCTTTTGGGCTCTCCGTAGCTCTTTACCCACACTCTCCCAAGCATTTCCCTCAGGGTACTCTGACCCACTGTCTTTTACTAGCTTGAAGAGACAGAGCTTAGAAGAGGTTTTTAGGAACTTGTCCCTGCCTCCTGCATTGCAGTGAGGATTTTTAAAGCTTGAAAGAACTTAGGTTTTGCTGTCTTCAGAGGTTTGTTGTTTTCCCTTAGAGCTAATCACAGGTGGTCCCCATACTAATATCTTCAGGTGATTCTAATTTTTGCCCTTTTGAGAGAAAGTTAAAGGCTTTAGTTTTTAAGTTTAAGATTAAGGCTTTTTAGAGAGATTTTTCCCCCCAAATTTTCCAAGAAAAGCTTTATAGTTTAAGATTTTTTTTCCCCCAAGAGAAAGACCAACTTTTCCCAAAACTTCCCAACTTTAAACTTTTTGGCTTTTTACACCCCCATTTTTGCCTCAGGGAGAAATCACTTTCTCCTGCCGCTTGGACTTAGCATTTCAGCTGTCCCCAGGTCAAAAGCTTCCATAGGAAACTTTTTCTTCCCCATAAACTCAAAGAAGAGCTTTTTTTACTACCCGTAAAGCCCAAAGAAAGATTTTTTCCCTCCAGTTTGCATTCAGAGCCCCCAAGTTAGAAAATTGAAGAGTTTTTCTGTCTAGTTGCCTTACTTATTTTTTCCTACACAATCTTACACTTCTAAGTTTTTCCTACACTATTTTACTACCCTATGCCTTATACTTATTTTTCACAGATAGAAATTGAGAAAGGGATAGAAGATAGAAAATTTTGACAGAAGAGAATTTCGCTGCAGCATCGGACATCCTTCCAGTCCGCTTTCCTTTTCTCTCGAGGATAAAACCCCTGCCTCTCAAAAATATATATATAAAAAATATATATTTTTCATAACACCGGCATGCCTCATCCACTGGCAGGGCTGAACTCAGCACTTTCGCCAAAAACTCTGTAATAAAACTATTATTTTCCTTTATCTTTAGTCCCTATTACTTTGTCTTTAGTCCCTGTTCATTTGTCTTTAGTCCCCCCTTTTTTTTAGTCCCCCTTTTTTTCTTTAGTCCCTTTTTTCTTTTTTCTTTAGTCCCTGTTCATGGCGCCATTCTGTGGGGCGTTTACCCAACCACCCCCACAGTTCCCCAGAGTTTTCTTGAGTGCGAGCAGCAGGAAATATTAGATAGAAGGATTTATTGCGGAGAATATCGCGGAGATAAACAGATAGAAAATAAAGGATAGCCTCGAGAGGGCCTGGAACCTATTCCAACGGGCCCCGACTGCCTCTGCCCCAGGGTTTTTATAGAGATGCCAAGGGGTGGAGCAAAAGACCTCCTCCCCCAGCACAGCCAAGTGCAGACCATCTCAGACACCTGCACTCAGGCCCGTGGTCTAATCATCCTCTATGTGGACCTGCTGGGTAAAGCCACGAGGAACCCGAGAACGGGCTCCCACAGTGCATGCCTCATAAGTATGAGGACTTGGGTTCAGATTCCCAAAACCCATGCAAAAAGTCAGACATGGTTTGGCAGGCTTTGTAATCACAGGGATGGTAAGATAGGAGGAGAATTAGAGATAGACTAATGGATTCCTGAAGCTTGCTGGCAAGCTAGCCTATGCCATTCTGTGAAATTCCAAGCCAACGAGAAAGTCTGGATTAATAAAAAGGTAGAAGGCACTACAGGAACGATAATTGACATTGTCTCCTGACCTCCACATGTAAAAACACATACACACACAGGCACAACAAGCAACATACAATATACACCATAAAAAGTCTATGGTGATATTTCATTTGTGCTGAAATGTGATTTTATTTGTATGTTAATGAATAAAGTTGCCCAGAGACCAGAGGTCATAGCCATTAAGCAGAAGTCTGGCAATGGTAGCACATTCCCTTAATCCAATCTCATGGTAGGCAGAGTCTCTGTGTGATCAAGGACACAGCCAAGCAAGGTGACCTGAACTTTCAATCCCAGTATCAATCATAGAGACCTGGAGGCCTGTATAGACAGGCAGTGATGAAGAAGTCATGTGGTTGGGTTCAGAGACAATGAGAAGGCAGAACAGAAAGGCAATAAAAAGACAGGACACACAGGAGAAGGTCTTTCAGGGGAAGCGACAGCAGTGAGTGGTAAGCTAAAGGGAGTCATGGCTCTTGCTCTGATCTCTTAGGCTTTAACTCTGTAATTGGCTCAGTGTTTCTCATTTACTAAGACCATTTAGAATTTCATCTACATTTGGTGCCCACTTGGCAAGAATTCATTAAAAACCTTTGGTGGCCTCACAGCCCAGGGGTTTCAAACTCCCACTCGGCCAGAGTTTACAAGCCCCAGGCCCAGCTGAAGCTATCGGTCTGGTTGCACATAGTCAGAGCTGCACTCAACTGTAGCTGCAGCAGCTATATGCAGCTGCAGCTGGAGCTGCTAGCAGCTGAAACGCCAACTCACGTGGTCAGAGCTTAAGGAAGCCAGAGTTCAGGCCAGAATTGGTTCAAGCCGGAGCACGTGGCACATAGCTTTTTTCTCTTCTCCTGGTAGATAGTAGGCACTTGCTTGATTTCTCTCTCTCTCTCTCTCTCTCTCTCTCTCTCTCTCTCTCTCTCCCTCTCTCTCTCTCTCTCTTTCTCTCTGTGCAACCACACTAGGTAGTTGTTTTGAAATTTCCTAGTATTTCTACTGTTCTATGCAGACTTGGTAAGTCAATTAAGGTATCAGATATTTTAAAGGGAAAAACTACTTAAAAGAGAAATTTTTCCACAAAAAATGGGTAATATCTGTACAAAAGAAGAAAATTGGTCTTTGTTTGATAAAACATTAGGCAGTCTGAAAAATGGAACAATTACATGTGAGGATTAATGTTAATGGGATATAGGTAACATCATTTATGCATATTATTATTTTACTTATCCTTATTTTACAATTTAAAAAGATAGTCAATTTAAGTGCCAGGATAAAAGCTTTAGAAAAACCTGTTAAAATGAATTATAGAGAAATTCAGACACAGACAGAAGATTTTAAGGGTGATTATTTCAGGATTGGATTATAAGGTTACAGAAAGAAAGCCTGTTTTCAAACAATCAAATTTAATTTATCTGGTAACCATACAGCAGCTACCTGATCAAGTGGATGTACAAACTAATTGGACTTCAGTTGAAATGTTAGATTTAAGAAGGTTTAAGGAGGTTATAGTCTCTTAAGGCATGCATTCCCCATTTGTAAAGCAAATGTTAAACTCATGTCAACTTGTAATAGGATTATCCCTCAAGACTGGAAAGAAATTGTAGCCACTGTCCTAGAGCCTGGAGCACAGCTGCAGTGACGCATGTGGTACCATGATGAGGCTAAGACCATAGAAAGTCAACGGAGGGCTAGAGGTGTGGAAATCTCCCAGGATCAGCTTCTTGGAGAAGGCCAATATGCTGAAATACAAAGACAATGTTTATATGATAACCAAGCCTTAATTCTATGCCACATGGCAGCCATAAATGCATGGGACAGAATTGAGGAAGCAGGAAAGAAAATTGAGTCATTCACAAAAGTTATACAGGGCCCAAAAGAATCCTTCACGGATTTCTTACAAAGACTGTCTTCAGCAGTAAATAGAATGATCCTGAATTCAGAAGCTATCCAGATAATAATCAAATATTTGGCTTTTGAGAATGTGAATACAGCATGTAAGAGAATAGTCTGGCCGTTAAAGGCAAGATCTGCACCATTAGAGGATTGGATCAGAGACATGATTAATATTGAGTCTCATGGCCATGATGATATGTGGATAGGAGAGGCAATTTCAAGAGGTTTGAGGAATATCAGATGTTTTGGATGTGGAAAGCAATGCCATTTGTAAAGGGACTGTAAACAGGGCATTCCTAGAAACAATGTTTCTTCAAGGAACAATGGCAACAGAATGCCCATTCCTTTTGGAGTATGCAGAAGGTATGGTAAGGGAAAACACTAGACCAATGAATGTAGATCAACAAGGGACAGACAAAGTAATCGTTTGCCTCTGTCCTCGGGAAACTCCCAGAGGGGCCTCAGGCATGCCCCCACAACAAATCCAGTTCATACGTTTTCTGCCATCATAGAAGAAATACCTCCTTAGAGCAATTAAATAACCAAATGCCCATTGGAATAAACCAGGCTGCTTGGGGTGATAGAACAGCTGAGACAGAGAGAACAGAAAATTCAGGAGAAACCATAAAGCAAATTTTTTGGTAAACTTCTATAAATGAACAAAGACCAAAATTAACAATAAGAATAAATGATGTTTTGTTGTCTGGTCCAGTAGAGACAGGTGCACGAGAATTTTTGCATCCAACTTAGCCTCTTCAGGAGGTAAACATTTAGCTGTTAGGAATTGGAACATTATCTCAAGTGAAACAGAGTGCAAGATGTCTCAAATGTATAGGTCCAGAAGGACAGAGAGGAAAATTATAACTATATGTGTCTAACATAGCTATGAATTTATGGGGACGGGATCTGTTACAATGGAATACTCAGATTAACATCACTCCAACCTCAGAAACAAATCATAAACTAACACATGTTTTTGAGCAAAATATTAGAAGGTATTATTCTAATGAGTGGTCACCAGCCATGCAGATTGTACAAGAACAGGGCACAACAACTGATGATCTTCCAAAGACACCAACAGCTCTACCTTTAAAATGGTTAACAGATAAGCCTCTATGGGTTCATCAATGGCCTTTAATAACAGAGAAACTCCAGGCTTTAGAAGAGCTGGCACAAGAGCAGTTAAATGCTCAGCATATTGAAGAATCAACAAGCCCTTGGAATTCTCCTGTATTTATTAAAAAGAAATCTGGTAAATGGAGAATGGTAACAGACCTTAGAGCAATTAACAAAGTAATTCAGCCAATGGGCTCTCTACAATCTGGAATCACTTTGCGTACTCTGTTACCTAAAGGATGGCCTCTTATAGTTACTGATTGAAAACACGGTTTCTTTTCAATACCCTTATAAGAAAAGGACAGAGAAAGATTTGCCTTCACAGTGTCTACTCATAAAAATTCTCAGCCAGTCAAAAGATATCTCAACTGGTTAAGAGATATCAATGGAGGGTCCTCCCACAGGGAATGTTGAATAGCCCAACCCTGTGCCAATATTTTGTACAACAGCCATTGGAAGTGATATATAAAAAATTTCCTAAATCTATAATTTATCATTATATGGATGATATTTTACTAGGTGATTCAAATGCAGATACTTTAGAAAGGATGTTTGAAGAAGTAAAGAAAATTTTGCCTTGCTGGGGATTACAAATTGCTCGTGAAAATATATAAAGAGGAGATTCTGTTAATTATTTAGGATATAAAATAGGTCTACAAAAAATTTTTAGACCCCAAATGGTACAAATTATGTAGTCTTAATGACTTTCAAAGATTATTTGGCAACATTTCTCATCTACGAACTATTGTTGGGGTAAAAAATGATGAACTGAGTAATTTGTTCAAAACCTTAGAAGGTGACAAGAACTTAAATAGTCCAAGAAAATTATCACCTGAAGCTGAGAAAGAATTGGCCTTGGTAGAAAAGAAAGTACAGGAAGGACACATGGATCATATCGATCCAAAGCTGGATTGCATTTTGGTTGTTTTACCCTCTAGGTATTCTCCTACAGGAATTTTAATGCAGAGGGAAGATATTATATTGGAATTAATATTTTTACCAAATAAACAGAGTAAAAAATTAAAAACATATGTGGAAAAAATCTCTGACTTGATTTTAAAATGAAAATTGAGACTTCATCAATTAGCAGGAATAGACCCAGAAGAAATTGTCATACCTTTAGCTAAGGAGGATATTGAAAAATTATGGGCAGAAAGTGAACCTTGGCAAAGAGCTTGCAGTAATTTTTTGGGTGAGATTAACAGCAAATATCCCAAAAGTGATAGAATTGATCTTATAAAGGAGCTGATAGGATTTTGCCTTGCATTGTATGGGAAGCTCATACATTTTATACAGATGCAAACAAACAAGGAAAGGCAGGTTACAAATCCAAAAATTCAAGTAAAGTGGTTCAAAGTCCTTATAATTCGGTTCAAAAATCGGAACTGTATGCTATTCTGTTGGTATTAATGGATTTTTCAGAACCTCTCAACATAGTTACTGACTCTCAGTATGCTTAAAGAGTGGTATTACATATTGAGACTGCAGAATGTATTCCTGATGAGTCAGAATTAACTTCACTATTTATTCAGTTACAAGATATAATCAGGAATAGGAAGCATCCCTTATATATAACTCACATCCAATCCCATACGGGTCTGCCAGGCCCTCTAGAACAAGGTAATGATGAGATTGATAAATTATTGATAGGAAATGTGCTGGAGACCTCAGAATTTCATAAAAAAAATCATATCAATAGTAAAGGTTTAAAAAAGGACTTTTCCATAACCTAGCAACAAGCCAAGGAAATTGTAAGGACATGTCCTACTTGCTCCTTTTACAATCAGACACCATTACCAGAAGGATGTAACCTAAAGGGTACTCAGATGAATGAAATCTGGCAGATGGATGTGTTTCACTTTATAGAATTTGGAAAATTGAAATATGTACACCATACCATTGATACTTATTCAGGATTTCAATGGGCAACTGCTTTGAGTTCTGAAAAAGCTGATTCTGTAATCACTCATTTGCTAGAAGTTATGGCCATCATGGGTATACCTGCACAAATCAAAACTGATAATGCTCCATCATATGTCTGTGTTAAAATGAAACAGTTTTTTGCTTATTACAATATAAAGCATTTTATATACAATATAAAAAGATATACAGATATATCACATAATCCTACAGGCCAAGCAGTTATAGAAAGATCAAACAGAACTCTAAAGGATATGCTAAATAAAAAGAAAAAGGTAACAAAACCCCCCAGAAATAGACCACATAATACTTTATTAACTTGGAATTTTCTCAATGCTAATGAGAAAGGAACAACAGCTGCAGAATGACAGTGCATAATAGAAAAACCTACAGAATTAAATCAGTTTATATATTTTAAGGATGTGCTGACCTCAGAATGGAAACCAGGATATGAGTTATCTTGGGAATGAGGTTTTGCTATTGTTTCTACAGGAGAAGATAAGCTATGGATACCATCAAATTTGATAAAGGTTCAATTTGAACAAGAAAGACCTCTTAATTAGAAGAGGTGATAGTTCATCAACCAGCATGACCATTCAATTTAAACTAACTTAGAACATTAACACATGCCTTTTCAATTAATCAGATATAACTTACCAAAAGGGAACCTCCCCAAAGTTAGTCTTGGGGAAAGGTTTTTGTTTTTGTCTTTTAGGAGAATTAAGGCTAAGAAAATGAGATATCTGACGATAAAGGACAAATCGTCTAGAAAAAATGTCCCAAGAAAAAGACAAAAATGGCCTATATCAACTATGAAAATTTAATAAATCTTCCTAAATGTTTGTTTCTGTTCTTCTCTAAAGACTTTTTAACACAAATGGTCTTCTTGTAGTCCCAGTTCAATTAAAAATTAAAGCTCTCTTTCCCTCGACCCTCGCCCTTCAATACTCCCACTCATGTCCAGGCTGTTCATATAGATCTCATCCATTTCTCCATCATTGGGCAATCCCCATGTCTTTCTTGGGGTCCTGTTTTCCAGGTAGCCTCCCTGGTGATGTGAGTAGCAGTCCAGTCATCCTTGTTCCACATCTAGTATCCTCCTATGAGTGAGTACATACCATGTTTGTCTTTCTGAGTCTGGGTTACCTCACTCAGGATGATTTTTTCTAGATCCATCCATTTGCCTGCAAACCTCATGATGTCATTGTTTTTCTCTGCTGAGTAGTATTCCATTGTGTATATGTACCACATTTTATTTATCCATTCTTCAGTTGAAGGGCATCTAGGTTGTTTCCAGGTTCTGGCCATTACAAACAATGCTGATATGAACATAGTTGAGCAAGTGCTCTTGTGGTATGATTGAGCATTCCTTGGGTATGTGCCCAAGAGTGGTATAGCTGGATCTTGGGGGAGATTGATTCCCAATTTTCTAAGAAAGTACCATATTGTTTTCCAAAGTGGTTCTACAAGCTTGCATTCCCGCCAGCAGTGGAGGAGAGTTCCCCTAGCTCCACATCCTCTCCAGCATAAGTTGTCTTCAGTGTTTTTGATCTTAGCCATTCTCACAGGTGTAAGGTGGTATCTCAGAGTTGTTTTGATTCGCATTTCCCTGATAATTAGGGATGTTGAGCAATTCCTTAAATGTCTTTCAGCCATTTGAGTTTCCTCTGTTGAGAATTCTCTGTTTAGTTCTATAGCCCATTTCTTAATTGGACTGTTGGGCATTTTGATGTCTAATTTCTTGAGTTCCTTATATATTATGGATATCAGTCCTCTGCCGGATGTGGGGTTGGTGAAGACCTTTCCCATTATATAGGCTGTCGCTTTGCCTTGTTGACTGCATCCTTTGCTCTACAAAAGCTTCTCAGTTTCAAGAGGTCCCATTGATTGATTGTTTCTCTCAGTGTCTATGCTACTGGTGTTATATTTAGGAAGTGATCTCCTATGCCAATGCATTCAAGACTACTTCCTACTTTCTCTTCTAGCAGGTTCAGAGAAGCTAGATTTATGTTGAGGTCCTTGATCCACTTGGACTTAAGTTTTGTGCATGGTGATAGATATGGATCTATTTGCAGCCTTCTACATGTTGATATCCAGTTATGCCAGCACCATTTGTTGAAGATGCTTTCTTTTTTCCATTGTACAGTTTAGGCTTCTTTGTCAAAAATTATATGTTCATAGGTGTGCAGATTAATGTCAGGGTCTTCAATTCAATTGCATTGGTCCCAGCTGGATCAAGAACAGAGTGGGAGAACAAGGAATAGGAGACCATGGTAAGAGAAGACCACATGAGAATAGGAAGAAGTAAAGTGCTAGAAAGGCCCACAGAAATCCACAAAGATAGCCCCACAATCGACTGCTGGCAATGGTCGAGAGACAGCCCAAACTGACCTACTCTGGTGATGGGATGGCCAAACACCGTAATTGTCGTGCTAGAAACCCCATTCAATGACTGAGGGATCTGGATGCAGAGATCCACAGCTAGGCCCCGGGTGGATCTCTGGGAGTCCAATTAGCGAGAAAGAGGAGGGTTTATAAGAGCGAGAATTGTTGAGACCAAGGTTGGATAAAGCACAGGGACAAATGGCCAAACTATTTGAAACACATGAACTATGAACCAATGGCTGAGGGGTCCCCAACTGGATCAGGCCCTCTGAATGGATGAGACAGTTGATTGGCTTGATCTCTTTGGGAGGCATCCAGGCAATGGGACCGGGTCCTGTGCTCAGTGCATGAGTTGGCTGTTTGAAACCTGGGACTTATGCAGGGTCTCTTGGCTCAGCCTGGGAGGAAGGGACTGGACCTGCCTGGACTGAGTCTACCAGGTTGATCTCATTCCTTGGGGGAGGCTTTTCCCTGGATGAAGTGGGAATGGGGGGTGGGCTGGGGGGAAGGGGAAGGGGGCAAGATGGGGGAGAACAAGGGAATTAGTGGCTGATATAAATTGTATTGTAAAATAAAATAAAATAAAATAAATTAAAGCTGGCTTTGTAGTTGGAGAATGAATCTCTCCTTCTTTACACCCAAGCATGTTGTTAAAAGGAAAATGCAAACTCCCTGTATCATGCCAGAAGAAAGAGCTATCTTCTGATATTGGAAAGGAGAAAACAAAAAAAAATTAAGGGACTGTTCTATTGCTACTAATCTCAATTCTTTGATTCTATTCTGGTTCTTTAAACTTTTCTTAAAGTATGAATTTTATATCTAAATTTATAAGATTAATATATATATATATATATATATAAAAATCTTTGTTAAGATATTAATGGTCATATAGAGTACTAATACTAGAAAAAAAGCTTCATTTAGCTGCCTGTACATGTCTTTGTGTTCAAGTCTCTACCAGTTTTCTGCAGGAATTCACAGCCAGGCCTAACATCAACTGAAGTCTCCAGGAAGAAGATGGGGCCCCACAACAACAACATTTCCACCTGGACAATAATAATACCACTAAGCTGACAAACATCACCCACAGATCAGCTTTGGACTATAAAACACTCAGAGCAATTTTGAGAGGGCTAGCTGAGATGATCCAGTTTCAAAGAGTACTTGAATAAGACTTGAGATAAGCCCTGAACTTCAGCATTATTCTCAAACTGGACAAGAAAAGATATAGCTACCTTTCCTAGAATTTGACAATTAACCCAAAATTTTTCTTTTCAGAATAAATATTCCTTCACCCATAACCAGCAGGAAGCAATTTTAAGAACACGACGCCCACATTCCCAAAGAGGTGGTGTGGGGCAGGTCGTTTTTGGTCTTTTAATTGGTTTTGGGTCTGGGATAATTTTTATTGTTTAGGATGGTTGGTTACAAGTTGTTGTTAAGGGTTAGGAAAAGGGCTAATCAAAGGAGATTAGATTTAAGTTTCTTGTTTATAAAAAAGATATATAGAAATGATAGAATAGAGGGTAGATTATTGAATCTACTCTGAAAAGTAAAGAGAAGATATAGATGTGATATAGATAAAACGATAGATTATTGAATCTACTTTTAAAAGACAATTACTAGTTTTAAATACTTTACATTGGATTGGATTTTTGTATGCTGTATACAAATTATATATATTGAGATTGATATTGTTAGAAAATGCTATGTGTATATTTCTAATCTTATTCAAGATATTGTACTTATACAGTTTATTTAACAATGTAATGCAATTTGCTAAACCTTGAATGTTATTATTACCAACTATTAGGATATAAAAAAATGAAAGTTAGTAGTTAGACATTATAATTGAACTTGTAGTCATATCAGGTATGTTTTCAAGGTTGAACAGATATATTTTAGCTAGACAGGTTATCTTCAAACCCTTCAGAGATCTACAGAATATGGCATTTAAAATGTTTTAATAACTTAGAAAATTTTTCTTTTTTATGACTATGAGACATGTTGGCTCCTGGCAGTACCAATCTATTTTAGAGAAAATATACGCTTTGAAGAAACTGCATATGGAGTTAACTTTCATTGTGGCAAAAGTTAGCCACTGGACAACAAAGTATCTTTGAATCCACTGCTGACAAACAGGTGTAGCTTGAGTTTTCCTGCCTGGCCCACAGTCAGGACAAATCTCTCTCACCTGCCAGTCCCACAGCAGCTCACAACCAACCAAGTAAACACAGAGACTTATATTGATTACAAACTGTATGGCCGTGGCAGGCTTCTTGCTAACTTTTCTTACAGCTTAAATTAACCAATTTCTATAAATCTATACCTTGCCACGTGGCTCGTGGCTTACCGGCATCTTCACATGCTGTTTGTCATTGTGGCAGCTGGCAGTGTTTCTCTGACTCAGCCTTCCACTTCCCAGCTTTATTCTCCTCCTTGTCCCACCTATACTTCCTGCCTAGCCAATGGCCAATCAGTGTTTTATTGACCAATCAGCAACACATTTGCCATACAGAACTTCCCCTATTTTTTTTTAAAAAGGAAGGTTTTAACCTCAAAGTAAAATTACATATAATTTGGGAATTTGGACGTAGCTTCTCTTACTACTTCCTGCTGAAGGGGGGCGCTGTATCTTATGGGGACACAAAGAAAATTTTAGGATTATGGAATAGTCCATGAGGGTGTATCATCTGAGCCAGTTGCCTTCAAACCATTCTGGATGTTGCATCATCTGGGCCATGGTGTCATCAGAGACCTTTCAGGGGGTCTTGGCTGGTCAAACCTGATGCATCTTAATCTGGAACACATCCATAGCCTCTGGCTTTCTGTGCGAACAAAAGCAGAGTCTCCTTTCCAAAGCAACATATCCTTATATTCAAATTTTGAAGTCAAGGTATCTTTAAAATATACATTTTGGCATAACTCAACAGCTTTTACAATCAAATGTTTTTCTTCAGTTAAAAATCCCAAAGACAACACAATCCAGATTCTCTGTGTAATATTCATCTTTACGTGGCTTATTTTATATATTAATTTTACTGTCTCTTTAAAGACTTTATTTTTTAAAACTATGTATTTGTTTCTTTAACTATATATATCACCTTTTTTTGTCTCTTTCAAGCCTACGTATATTTTACACACATTGTAAACTATTACATGTGAATCTGTCTTATTGTGAATCTGCAGCAGCTGTGGCTGCTGGCTCCACCCACCTCAGCTTCCCAACATGGCTACATTTACCGCCAGCTCTGGGAGCTATCTTGGGTCTATGCTTTTATCCAAGCAGTGTGTAGCCCAGAAACCTCTTTTTTTTTTGTTTTGTACTAGCAAAGGCTAAATCCACCATGCAGCTTAATGTGTCACTTGCAGAGGCCTCATTCCCGCCATACGGCGGCAGGTTGAGCATGCACGCTAGGAACCCACCAGTAGCTCAAACCGGCATCTGCTGCTCATTTGAGAGAGATAATTAGGAACTGTTTTTAGCTCCGTTTTAGAATCTTTTTTCTCAGTTTTTAGGTGGAAACTCTTGCCACCATGTTGGACGCCATTCATAGCTTGAGTTTTCCTGCCTAGACCACAGTCAGGACAAATCTCTCTCACCTGCCAGTCCCACAGCCACTCAGACCCAACCAAGTAAACACAGAGACTTATATTGGTTACAAACTGTATGGCCATGGCAGGCTTCTTGCTAACTTTTCTTACAGCTTAAATTAACCAATTTCTATAAATCTATACCTTGCCATGTGGCTCGTGGCTTACCAGCATCTTCACATGCTGTTTGTCATTGTGGCGGCTGGCAGTGTCTCTCTGACTCAATCTTCCACTTCCCAGCTTTATTCTCCTCCTAACAGGACAAAAATGGAAAGACAGGACATGAAACAAAGGACTTCCAATTCTTGCCAAAACAAGTGTGGTTGTGACTTCAGCACCAGGAATCCTCCAAAGCTAGGACTATATGGCACCATCGCTGAAGTGGCCTTTACAATCCAGAAAAGTACAGTGCCCCTTTCTTAGAAGGCAACTGAACAGACTGATGGCTTCTGGTGTGCAGTGGAACAATAGCTGAATCAGTTATTCTTGAAAGAGTAACTAAGCTGACAGAGTCTAACCTCTCAATGGTAGAGTGGCTTTTAATAAAAGAGATGAAGCTGCCCACAAGCCAAGAAGAATGGACAGCTGAATTCCAAAAACACTAACGATTTCCAGAATTTAAAATCCTGAATCAGGACAGGACACTAGTGGAATTCAGGTGTTTCTGGTACATGGACTACTCTCACCAAATGTGAGGTTGAACTGTAGACCTTGTGTACATCCTACTTCACAAATGAGTCTGTCAGATACGCTAAACCTATAGGCTGAAGATGATGCCCCAATGCTGTGGAGAAACCTTGGGTGACTGTCCAGGCAGCTGGCTGTTTCTGTCAACTCACAACTTGTTTTGGAAGCCGCTTGCATACACTTCCTGTTTTATTAGGTAATATTATTTTCTTCTTGGGTCTCAGAGGGAGTTGAAGATTAGATAGTTATAGTTATAGGAGTTAAAGATTAGATAGTTATAGTTATAGTTATAGGAGTTGAATATTAAATAGTTATGGTTATAGTTATAGTTAGTTGAAAATTAGTATAGTTATAGTTTTCCTTGTTAAGAATTTCAGAAAAGAAACTAACCAAAGAGGTGTAAATGTATAAATTTGAAAGGCATTATAAGATAGTTCTCTGTTAGTAACATGTTAGGGTAGAAGGTGAATCAGGTACATTTTGGACTTACCAAAATAGGATAGATAATGGAATATTTTCTCTGAGTTTGTCAAATGCAAATGGACTAGACATTGTTTAGGTATTTATTGCTTGTATATATTGTATCTAGTTATTGTTCTTATTGTATATAGTTTCTCTTATATTAGTTATAACTTTTTTCCTTTTATTATAATAGAAGGGGGAAATATGGTGATATTTTATTTGTGCTGAAATGTGATTTTATTTGTATGTTAATAAAGTTGCCTGGAGATCAGCGGTCATAGACATTAAGCAGAAGTCTGGCAATGGTAGCACATACCCTTAATCCAATCACATGGCAGGCAGAGTCCCTGTGTGATCAAGGACACAGCCAAGCAAGGTCACCTGAACTTTCTTTTTTTTTAAAGATTTATTTATTTATTATGTATACAGTGTTCTGTTTGCATGTATCCCTGCAGACCAGAAGAGGGAGCCAGATCTCATTACAGATGGTTGTGAGCCACCATATGGGTGATGGGAATTGAACTCAGGACCTCTGAGCCATCTCTCCAGCCCCATGAACTTTCAATCCCAGTACCAACCATAGATACCTGGAGGTCTGTATAGACATTCACTGATGAGGAAGTCATGTGGTTGGGTTTAGAGTCAATGAGAAGGCAGAACAGAAAGGCAATAAAAAGACAGGTCACACAGGAGAAGGTCTCTCAGGGGAAGCAACAGCAGTGAGTGGTAAGCTAAAGGGAGTCATGGCTCTTGCTCTGATCTCTTAGGCTTTAACTCTGTAATTGGCTCTGTGTTTCTCATTTACTAAGACCACTTAGAATTTCATCTGCAAAAGTCACCATTTTATAGTACATAATTTGATTGTTTTTAAAATTTATTCTTTGGTAAATTCATACATGAATACAGCGTTATTTCCATCATCTCCTCTCCCTCTTCAACTCCTCCTCCTTTTCATTCATAATCAACTGTGGAACATTTTCTTGTTTTAACCACATTCTTGACAGTAGGGTTGATACACGAAAAGTCAGACACACATAATATATGCATCACAGTGAATTTAAGGATGAATATACACCTGTAGAACCATCCACTGTCAGAACCATATACACACCTGTGTCATCTTGACTGTCAGCCTGACTGCATTGAGGAGTGCCTAGGGGATTGTAAAAGAATACTAGGTGGTCCTGTGAGAACATTTCCAGAGAGGATGCCTTCCCTGCCATAATGCACAGAGAGTAGTAACAGGCCTGCTACCTGTGGGTGCATGCTCTGCCTTGAATGTGGGTCTTGATTTCAAATGGTACTTGACTTCTCTATGTTAGTAGAATGTTAGGGAAAGGTGTCTGGGTTTCAGGAAAGCCAAGTTTACTATGGAAATATGCTGCAGGCCAAGGAGAGAATAAACTATCAAAATAGTTCAGAATAGCATTTAGATAGACAGGCTAGTTGTATCATCCAAGAAATATAGGAGTGGTGATCATGGTGTTATGGGAAAACTATAATTTTGTATGCTCAATAGAAAAATACAGAAGGTAAGATATTTGTGGTTGATATATTGTGTATTTTAATAAACTTATCTGAAGGTCAGAGAATAGAACAGCCACTAGATTAGACATAGAGGCCAGAAAATGGTGGCACATATGCCTTTAATCCTATCACTTGGGAGGCAGAGATCCGTCTAGATTTCTGTGAGTTCAAGGCCACACTGAGGACAGAGCAAAGTGTGGTGACACACACCTTTAATCCCACCACTTGAGATCTCGTGACTTCCTTGGAAAAGACACATGCCTTTAATCTCAGGTAGTGATGGCAAGAAACAGAAAGGTATATAAGGCATGAGTACCAGGAACTAGAGGCTTTTTAGCCTTTTTTAAGCTTTTAGGCTTTGAGCAGAAGTTCAGCTGAGATCCATTCAGGTGAGGACTCAGAGGCTTTCAGTCTGAGGAAACAAGATCAGCTGAGAAGTTGGCCAGGTGAGGTTGGCTGTGGCTTGTTCTATTTCTCTGATCATTCAGCGTTCACCCAAATATCTGGCTTCCCTGAGTTTTTTATATAATAAGATCATTTAGAAATTCATCTACAGATATGGAGCCCAATGTGGTGGTAAATAACTGCAGTCCCCTGTTTAAAATGCAGAGGCAGGAGGATCATTTCAAGTTCCATGTCGCCTGATCCTATGTAGCAATTTCCAGGTCAACCAAAGGCTATTAAAAACAAAGCAAAACAAAAAATGGGCCCCAGAGTTACACACACACACACACACACACACACAGAGAGAGAGAGAGAGAGAGAGAGAGAGAGAGAGAGAGAGAGAGAGAGAGAGAGAGAGAAAGAGAGAGAGAGAGACAGACAGACAGACAGACAGACATCCCTCAGAGAGATTACAACTCTAAGAGGAAAGATGGGTTCTATTTTTATGCCATTTAAGTGAAAACTAAAGCTCAGAGATGCTGCTTACTTAGTGCCACACAAGTAATAATAACAGAATCTGGCTTTGAACCTACTCAGGCTGGCCTCATAGACATAGTCTAGCCACCACTCTGGCACCCCCTTCATGAGTCAAGGACTCTATGCACTTCATATATTTACTGATTGATTATGAGATATGGTTATTTTATTTCATTCCCTCTCTCCTTCCTTCACCCCATCCCGTGCCACACCCTACCTTTCTTTCAGATAGGATCTTCATGGATATGAGGCTGACTTCAAGCTTGTTGTATAGACATGGATGACAATGAACTTTGATCCTCCCAGCTCCAACTGAGATACTATTTTCTGTTCTAGGCAAGGCTATTTTCATGACAGTCTGGTTACTCCCATTCCATCTGATCGTACTGTCTGAGTTGAGCTAAAAATGTGATTGGGATGACAACAGCTAGATATGCGGGTGTAGACTATGAAAGTCTGTAAACAAGACTTTTCCAGACTTGGAACATGCTTCAACTCTGGGATTGGAATCTGGGTTGGAATTTTATCTAGATCAGAATGCTTAATTATTGGAGAGCAGTGTGGTGGTTGTACCTAACAGGGACCCAGTACTCAGATGAAGAATGTGACCAGCTCCTGAGTGCTGATTTTTTTTACCACTGCCTAGTGTCCCCAGGCCAGACAACATGGCAGCTTAGGTGATCCTTCCCTGCTTTTTCTTAGGTAAGCCTTCCCACTGTTCACCTCAGGTGTGGAGGTCCTCAGCTGCTCTTGCTTACCATCACCCCCCTTCAAGTACATTCCCCTGAGGTCCCAGGCTGTTTTCCTTGGGCTGTGTGGAAATCCTAGCTCTACCCAGGACTGACTCTCATGGCTAGCAAAGCCACAAGGTCCCATTGCCAGGCCTCCTTACCCATCCCATTTCATTCATCTGGTCTAGTTGGTGGTAGACAAAACAGAACCCCAGAGTTACTCCCATGTAGCTTAAGTTTTCTCTGGTCCTGTGTAGATGTAACCAACCTTCTTATTAAAATAAGAAACACAGAACCAATGCAAAGAAGAAAGCCAAGAGGTCAGAGCTAAGAGCTAAAACCTTACCCTTCCTCCTGCAGTGGTCCTACCTCTCCGAACTAGCTACACCTGTGTAAAAGTCTTTATATAGTGTTTCTGTTGTGCCTTCTCATTGGTTGTAAACCCAACCACATGACTGCCTTGTCATGGCCTGTCTGTATAGGCCTCCAGGTTTTCCTTGCTTGGTATTGAGATTAAAGGCATGTGTGTCCAATAATGTCTGTATCCCTGAACTCACAGAGACTTACCCAGCTCTGCCTACCAAGTGCTGGGATTACAAGTGTACGCCGCCACCACTGCCCTGCTTTCCTATGGCTTGCTAATAGCTCTGACTCCTGGGCAACTTTATTTATTAACATACAAATAACATTTTAATACAAATAAAATATCACCATATTTCCCCTTTTCTATTTTAATAAAAAGGAAAAAAGAAAAAGCTTATAACTAACATAAGAAAAACTATATACAAAAGTACAATAACTATATACAATATATACAAGTAATAAATACCTAAACAATGTCTAGTTCATTTGTATTTGACAAATTCCATTATCTATTCTATTGTATCTAGTTCACTTTCTATCCTAATTAATCGTCAACTATAACTAACTAATCTTCAACTCCCTCAGAGACCCAAGAAGGAAATAGTATTAGCTAACAAAAAATAAAATAAAAACAGGAAGTATATGCAAGCAACTTCCAAAAACTTGTGAGTTGACAGAAACAGCCAGCTGCCTGGACAATCATCTGAGGTTTCTCCACAGTGTTGGGGCATCATCTTCAGCCTATAGGCTTAGCATATCTGACAGACTCATTTGTGAAGTAGAATGTACACAAGGTCAACAGTTCAACCTCACATTGGGTGAGAGCAGTCTATATACCAGAAATACCTGAATTCCACTAGTTTCATGTCATGATTCAGGATTTTAAATTCTGGAAATTGTTGATGTTTTTTGAATTCAGCTGTCCATTCTTCTTGGCTATGTGTGTATGTGGCTTCATTTCAGCATCCCGTTCTTCTCCACATCCCTCTATTAAATGCCATTCTTCTGTTGAGAGGCGTGAGCTTAGTTACTCTTCAAGAATAACTGTTTCAGCTACCTTCCCATTGCACATCAGAAGCCATCGGCCCACTGCCCGTTCAGCTGCCTTCGAAGAAAAGGGCACTGTACCTTTCCCAGTTTGCAAAGGCCACTTCAGGGATGGTGCTATATTGTCCTGGCCTCAGAAGATACCTTTTGATAAAGCCATAACCACACTTGTTTTGACAAGAATCAGTAGTCTTTTGTTTCATGTCCTGTCTGTCCTGTTTGTCAGTAGTTGATTTGAGGATACTTTGTTGTCCAGTGGCTAACTTTTGCCACAATGAAAGTTAACTAAAATTGCAGTTTTTTCAATGCCCATATTTTCTCTGAAGTAGATTGATACTGCCAGGAGCCGACATGTCTCATAGTCATAACAAAAAAGAAAAATTTTCTAAGTTATTAAAACATTTTAAATGCCATATTCTGTAGATCTCTGAAGGGTTTGAAGATAACCTGTCTATCTAAAATATATCTACTCAATCTTGAAAACATACCTAATATAACTACAAGTTCTATTATAATGTCTAACTACTAACTTTCATTTCTTTATATCCTAATAGTTGGTAATAACAACATTCAAGGATCAGAAAATTGCATTACATTGTTAAATGAATGGTACAATTAGAAACATACATATAGCATTTTCTAACAATATCAATTTCAATATATATAATTTGTATGCAATATAAAACAATCCAATCCAATGTAAAGTATTTACATTTTTCTTTTATTTTCTTTTTTTTATAAGAACCTTAAATCTAATCTTCTTTGCTTAGCCCTTTTCCTCACCCTTGACATCAACTTGTAACCAACCCCCCTAATCAATGAAAATTATCCCAGACCCAAAACCCATTAAAAGACCAAAAAAACCAACCGCCCCACACCACCTCTTTAGGAATGTGGGTGTCGTATTCTTGAAATTGCTTCCTGCTGGGTATGGGCGAAGTTATCTTTATCCTGAAAGAAAAATTTTAAGTTAATTGTCAAATTCTAGGAAAGGTAACTATATCCTTCGTTATCCAGTCTGTGTATAATGCCAAAGTTCAGGGTTTATCTCAAATCCTTATTCAAGTAGTCTTTGAGACTGGATCATCTCAGCTAGCTCTCTCAAAATTGCTCTGAGCACTTTGTAGTTCAAAGCTGATCTGTAGATGATGTTTGTCAGCTTAGTGATGTTATTATTGTCCACGTGGAATTGTTGTTGTTGTGGGCCCCATCTTCTTCCTGGAGACTTCAGTTGATGTTAGGCCTGACCATGATTTCCTGCAAAAAACTGATAAGAGACTCGAAAACAAAGACTATATATGTGGCTTTTTAGAATTAGTTAGTACTCTATATGACCATTTATATCTTAACCAAGGTTAAAATGTATATTTATCTATATATATTAATCTTGTAAATTTTGATATAAATTTAATACTTTAAGAAAAGTTTAAAGAATCAGAATAGAATCAAAGAGTTGAGATTAGTAATAGAATAGTCCCTTAATTAATTTGGCTTTTCTCCTGTCCCATAGCAGAAGATGGCTCTTTTCTTCTGGCATGATACAGGGAGTTTGCATTTTCCTTTTAACACCATGCTTGAGTTTAAAGAAGGAGAGAGCCATTCTCCAACTCCAAAGTCAGCTTTAAATTTTAATTGGACTGGGACTATTAGAAGTTAAATAGTGTTAAATCTTTAAAGAAAAGCAGAAACAAACATTTAGGAAGACATAAAATTTTTTAGATAACATACTCATATGCCATTTCACTCTGTTTCTTAGGATAGACGATTTGTCCCTTTTCTTCAGTTGTCTCATTTGTCCAGTGTTCTTCAAATTCCTTAACCTTCATTCTCCTAAAAGACAAAAACAAAAACCTTTCCCCAAGGTTTTTTGGGGATGTTCCTTTTTGGCAAGTTATTATCTGATTAAATGAAAAGGCATATGTTACTGGTGTAAGTTAGTTTAAATTGGATGTTCATGATAGTTGATGAACTATCACCTCCTCTAATTAACAGGTCTCTCTTGTTCAAATCGAACCTTTATCAATTTTGATGGTACCCACAGCTTATCTTCTCCTGTAGAAATAAAAGCAAAACCTCGTCCCCAATGTAATACATATCCTGGTTTCCATTCTGAGGTCAGCACATCCTTAAAGTATATAGGTTGATTTAATTCTGTAGTTTTTTCTATTATCCAATGTCTCTCTGCAGCTGTTGTTCCTTTTTCATTGGCACTGAGAAAATTCAAAGTTAATAGAGTATTATGTAGTCTATTTCTGGGGTTTTTTGTTATTTCTTTTTGTTTATTTAGCATATCCTTTAGAGTTCTGTTTGATCTTTCTATAACTGCTTGACCTGTAGGATTATTTGGTATACCTGTAATATGGTTTATATTATAATAAGCAAAAAACTGTTTCATTTTAACAGAGACATATGATGGAGCATTATCAGTTTTGATTTGTGCAGGTATACCCATAATGGCCATAACTTCTAGCAAATGAGTGATTACAGAATCAGCTTTTTCAGAACTCAAAACAGTTGCCCATTGAAATCCTGAATAAGTATCAATAATGTGGTGTACATATTTCAATTTTCCAAATTCTGCAAAGTGAAACACGTCCATCTGCCAGATTTCATTCCTCTGAGTACCCTTTGGGTTACATCCTGCTGGTAATGGCGTTTGATTGTAGAAGGAACAAGTAGGACATTTCTTTAGTATTTCTTTGGCTTGTTGCCAGATTATGGAAAAATCCTTTTTTAAACCTTTACTATTTACATGATGTTTTTTATGAAATTCTGAGGCCTCCAGCACATTTCTTATCAATAATTTATCAATCTCATCATTGCCTTGTGCTAGAGCGCCTGGCAGACCAGTATGGGATCAGATGTGAGTTATATATAAAGGATGACTCCTTTTTCTGATTGCATCTTGTAATTGAATAAATAATAAAGTTAATTCTGAAGCATCGTGGATAAATTCTGCAGTCTCAATATGTAATACTACTCTTTCAGCATACTGAGAGTCAATTACTACATTTAGAGGTTCTGAAAAATCCATTAATACCAACAGAATAGCATACAATTCTGATTTTTGAACTGAATGATAAGGACTTTGAACCACTTTACTTAAATTTTCTGATTTGTAACCTGCCTTTCCTTGTTTGTTGGCATCTGTATAAAATGTACGAACTCCAGATATGGGTTTTTTCCTCACAATTCAAGGCAAGATCCAATCAGCTCTCTTTATAAAATCAAATCTATTGCTTTTGGGATATTTGCTGTTAATTTCTCCCAAAAAATTACTACAAGCTTTTTGCCAAGCTTCATTTTCTATCCATAATTTTTCAATATCCTCCTTAGTTAAAGGTACAACAATTTCTGCTGGGTCTATTCCTGCTAATTGACGAAGTCTCAATTTTCCTTTCCAAATCAAGTCAGAGATTTTTTTCACATAAGTTTTTAATTTTTTATTTGGTTTACTTGGTAAAAATATCTATTCCAATATAATATCTTCCCTTTGCATTAATATTCCTGTTGGAGAATGCCTAGAAGGTAAAATAACCAAAATGCAATCCAGCTTTGGATCAATACGATCTACGTGCCCTTCATGTACTTTCTTTTCTACCAAGGCCAATTCTTTCTCAGCTTCAGGTGATAATTCTCTTGGACTGTTCAAGTCCTTATCACCTTCTAAGATTTTAAACAAATTATTCAGTTCATCATTTTTTACCCCAACAATAGTTCTTAGATGAGAAATGTCTCCAAATAATCTTTGAAAGTCATTAAGAGTCTGTAGTCTATCTCTGTAGCTAGAGTTTTCCTGCCTGGCCCACGGTCAGGGCAAATCTCTCTCACCCGCCAGTCCCACAGCCACTCAGACCCGATCAAGTAAACACAGAGACTTATATTAGTTACAAACTGTATGGCTGTGGCAGGCTTCTTGCTAACTGTTCTTATATCTTAAATTAATCTATTTCCATTAATCTATACCTTGCCACATGGCTCGTGGCTTACTGGGATCTTCCCATGCGGCTTGTCATGGTGGCGGCTGGCAGTGTCTCTATCTCAGCCTTCCACTTCCCAGAATTCTTCTCCTTGTCCCGCCTATACTTCCTGCCTAGCCAATGGCCAATCAGTGATTTATTTACTGACCAATCAGCAACACACTTTACATACAGACCATCCCACAGCATATCTCTCCTAATTTGCACCTTTTGAGGTCTAATTTTTTGAAGTTCTATTTTATATCCTAAATAATTAATAAAATCTCCTCTTTTTATCTTTTCAGGAGCAATTTGTAATCCCCAGCAAGGCAAAATTTTCTTTACGTCTTCAAACATTCTTTCTAAAGTATCTGCATTTGAGTCAGCTAATAAAATATCATCCATATAATGATAAATTATAGATTTAGGACATTTTTTACGTACCACTTCTAATGGCTGTTTTACAAAATATTGGCACAAAGTTGGGCTATTCAACATTCCCTGTGGGAGAACCCTCCATTGAAATCTTTTAACCAGTTGAGAATTATTATAAGTAGGCACTGTGAAAGCAAATCTTTCTCTGTCTTTTTCTTGTAACGGTATTGAAAAGAAACAGTCTTTTAAATCAATAACTATGAGAGGCCATCCTTTTGGTAACAAAGTAGGCAAAGGAATTCCAGATTGTAAAGAGCCCATTGGCTGAATTACTTTGTTAATTGCTCTAAGGTCTGTTACCATTCTCCATTTACCAGATTTCTTTTTAATAACAAATACAGGAGAATTCCAAGGGCTGGTTGATTCTTCAATATGATGAGCATTTAACTGTTCTTCCACCAGCTCTTGTAAAGCCTGGAGTTTCTCTGTTGTTAAAGGCATTGCTGAACCCATACAGGCTTGTCTGTTGACCATTTTAAAGGTAGAGCTGTTGGTGTTTTTGGAAAATTATCAGTTGTTGTGCCCTGTTCTTGTATGACATGGATGGCTGGTAAGCACTCATTAGAATAATATCTTTTAATATTTCTCTCAGAAACATGTAGTAATTTAAGATTTGTTTCTGAGATTGGAGGGATATTAATCTGAGTATTTCATTGTTGTAACAAATCTCAACCCCACAGGTTCATAGCTATGTTAGCCATATATGGTTTTAATTTTCCTTTCTGTCCTTCTGGACCTATTCATTCAAGCCATCTTGCACTTTGTTTCACTCGAGATAATGTCCCAATTCCTCACAGTTGAATGTTTACCTCCTGAAGAGGCCAAGTTGGATGCCAACATTCTGGTGCAATTATGGTAATGTCAGCACCTGTGTCTACCAGACCAGACAACAAAACACCATTTATCTTTATTGTTAGTTTGCCAAAAATTTTCTTGATATTTTTTCCTGAATTTCCTATTCTCTCTGTTTCATCATCTTGACTAACATGATTTATTCCAATAGACATTTGGTTATTTAGTTGTTTTGAGTAGGGGTTTCCTCTACAACTGCAGGAAAGGTTTGAACTGGATTTACTGTGGGGGCCTGCCTGAGGACCCTCTGGGAGTTTCCCGAACCTCGAGGCAGAGGATTACCCTGTCTGTCCCTTGTTGATCTACATTCATTGGTCCAGTGTTTTCCCTTACCACACCTTCTGCATACTCCAGAAGGAAGGGGCATTCTGTTGCCAGTGTTCCTTGAAGAAACATTATTTCTAGGAATGACCTGTTTACAATCCCTTTTCAAATGTCCTTGCTTTCCACATCCAAAACATCTATCATTGCTCAAACCTTTTGAAATTGCTTTTCCTACCCACATATTATCATGGTCATAAGCCTCAACATTAACTGTATCTCTAATCCAATCTTCCAAAGGTGCAGATCTTGCCTTTAACGTCCTGATTATTCTTTTGCATGCTGTATTTGCATTCTCAAAGGCCAAAGATTCAATTATTATCTGACTAGCCTCTGAATTCAGGGCCATTTTTTGTACTGCTGAAGTCAATCTTTGTAAGAAATCTGTGAAAGATTCTTTTGGGCCCTGTATAACCTTTGTAAATGACTCAGGTTTTTTTCCTGGTTCTTCAACTCTGTCCCATGCATTCAAAGCTGCCGTTTGACATAGAACTAGGGTTTGGACATCATATAAACATTGTGTTTCTACTGAAGCATATTGGCCTTCTCCAATAAGCTGATCCTGGCAGACTTGTATTCCGCTATCCCTCCATTTTTTTTTTATATTTTTAGCCTCATTATTGAACCACATTTTCCACTGGAGATTTTGTCTGGGTTCAAGAACAGCCTGTGCCAATTCCCGCCAGTCCTTTGGTATAATCCTATTACAAGTTGACCAGGTGTTTAACATTTGCTTTACATATGGGGAGTGCATGCCATAAGATGCTATTGCCTCCTTAAATCTTTGTAAGTCTAACATTTTAACTGGAGCCCAAGTATTTTGTTCATTCTCTTCATCAGGTAGCTGCTGTACGTCTACTGGATAAATTAAGGGTGATTGTGTAAAAACTGGCTTTCTTTCTGTAACCTTATGATCCAATTTTGAAACAACTTCACTGTTTATTTCTTCTGTCTGAATTTGAATTTCTCTATAATTCATTTTTACTGGTTTAACAAGTTTTTCTAAGACTGTTTTCCTGGCACTTAAATTGACTATCTTTTTAAATAGTAAAATGAGGATAAGAAAAGTAATAAACTGAATAATTCGATCAACATTAATCTTTGCATATTGTTGTTCCATTGTCAGAGTGCCTAAAATTTCAAACAAAGTCCAATTTTCTTCCAATGTACACATAAAGCCCATTTTTTTAATGTAGAAAAAAAATTCTCTTTTAAATAGATATGTTAATTGACTTACCAAATCTGGGTAGAACAGTAGAATCCCAGGGAATTTCAAAACAGCCACCTGATGTTCGAGGTGTGAATCCAGAGAGAGAGAGAGAGAGAGAGAGAGAGAAAGAAAGTGTAGCCACTTGAGCTGAGTCAAGCCTTGGCTTTACAGGCAGGGGCCCTATTCGGCAGGGCAGGCCTGAGTTGTTTGTAGCAGTTGTAAGTAGCTCCAGCTGCAGGTCAGTCAGGCCTGGGCCCGAGCTAGGCAGCCGGGCCGCCCAGGCCAGAAACCGGACCTGCTGCCAAGCCAAGCCAAGCGGTTTTTAATGGATTTTTGTCACGTTGGGCGCCAAATGTAGATGTAACCAACCTTCTTATTAAATAAGAAACACAGAACCAATGCAAAGAAGAAAGCCAAGAGGTCAGAGCTAAGAGCTAAAACCTTACCCTTCCTCCTGCAGTGGTCCTACCTCTCCGAACTAGCTACCCCTGTGTAAAAGTCTTTATATAGTGTTTCTGTTGTGCCTTCTCATTGGTTGTAAACCCAACCACATGACTGCCTCGTCATGGCTTGTCTGTATAGGCCTCCAGGTTTTCCTTGCTTGGTATTGAGATTAAAGGCAAGTGTGTCCAATAATGGCTGTATCCCTGAACACACAGAGACTTACCCAGCTCTGCCTACCAAGTGCTGGGATTACAAGTGTATGCCGCCACCACTGCCCTGCTTTCCTATGGCTTGCTAATAGCTCTGATCCCCGGGCAACTTTATTTATTAACATACAAATAACATTTTAATAGAAATAAAATATCACCAGTCCTGCCCAGCCACACAGACCTGCAGCCACTTATAAAATAATCACTCAGAAGCTTATATTAATTAAAACTCCTGAGCCATTAGCTCAGGCCTATCACTGACTAGCTCTTACATTTAAACTCAGCCCATTTCTGTTAATCTATATGTTGCCATGTGTTCCGTGGCTTTACCTGTGTGCCATTACATGCTGCTCCCTGGATGGTGGGCTGACATCTCCTGACTCAGCCTTCCTCTTCCTAGAATTCTCCTTGTCTGCTTATCCTACCTATACTTCCTGCCTGGCTACCTGCCAATCAGCATTTTATTTATCATCTAATCTGAGCAACACATTCACAGCATACAGAACATCCCACAGCCTTCCCAGCCTCTTCAGATATACCCTAGATCAGTAGTTTCAGGTTATTTCCACTTCACTCTCTTATGGTGCAGTGGTTCCCTCTGGCAGTTACCATCACACCTGCCTCTAGCAGGATGGAGAGGACAGAAAATTGTGCTAAAGGTGCAAGGTGAGTCAGTTCCCTGTCACTCCATCTTCCTTCTTAGGAGAAGTGGCAGACCACACCTACGTACATCAGATGGGTCACTCTGTCAGTGTCCATCTTAGATCACTGTTGGGCTTGGATTTGTCTCCTATAGCTGGGCTGCTTCTCCATTTCTGGAGCTACTAGAAATGCAGAGCTTGTTGGTAGGACTGTCTCCCACAAGACAGGTCTATGAAGAGTAGTCCTTGATTCCGATGGAGGCTACCTCATGGTCCCATAAGCCACAGAATGTCTGCTTCTTGCCTATAGACTCCCATACAGTGACTCAGTCTTTGTGTTCATGTTCATTTCCTGCAGCCTCTATAATTGCTCCATGAACCCTGGGTGGGTCAAACAACAGATTCTTATGCCCTCCAAGCTCTGGAGACTGGAAGACCAAGTCAAGGCAGTTTTTATTCCTAGAGTCTCTAAGGGCGACTCTTTGCCTCTTTCCCAGATTCTGGCTTGTGGATGTGTCATTCTTTGTTTTTCCTAATGTTGGAAAGAGTCTTATACATGCTAAGGAAGCAATCTAACCCTGAGCCACATCCCCAGTCATACTGTCTGTCTTTGCCTTGTTTAAGGTTACTACATTTGTAATAAATTGCTGTAGTAGCCATAGGAAAGTCCTATAATACTTAATGATATCAAACATGCCTGTCCCCAATATATGAGGGCAGACCTGCACATGGTGAAACTGCTGCTGTTAGACCAGCCTTATTTCCATGAGGCCACCACCCTTTCTGACTGAAAGCCTACAATTCAGTCACCTCCTGCAATTCTTCCATCCATGCTTCAGACATGTACCACTCACCTACCAGGAAACATTTTAAGTCATTGTAAACAGGTCAGCCATGACACAATACCTCTGAGGGTGAAATCATGCAATTGACCAGGTCTGCAATGCCACTGCCCATGTCTAGCACATGTGTACCCCTCAAAGACACAGAGGAAGGCCATGATGCTCATCCATTATCCCCATACAAGACCCCAATCCCTTTGCACATTTTTCAGAAGGAAGCCACTCACATGAAAAGCATTACTAAGTAATGCTGGTAGATAAACTGGCTTAACCAAATAGAAGCCCCTTCTTGAGTTACAGTTGTTGTGAATGTCCTGAGTAGTCCTAGTCAGTTTATTGTGTCACAAGACCCCCGAGCAAGACCACCACAGAGCCAATATCCGATGCATACAGGGGTTTATTAAGAGCAAAGCAAGCCCGGGCTTGGTCCATGTCCAACACTCGACATAGCAGGTGGAGGAGGATGGCCCCGAGCACTCACTTCAAAGGGTTTATGTAGGAAAGGTTTATGTGCAGAGAGTTACATATCTTGGGATTGGAGGAGGGGGATAGGGGTGAGATAGTTCTTTGAAGTTAGTGGCTGAACTGTAAGCATGAGGTTACTAATGGCTAACAGGGTATCTACAGAGACATAAATTTTTTTACTCCCTATGTCCTGTTTTTGCTGAGCCTAGGATATACATTCAGATTTATTGTTCCAGTCTTATTTCCCATGAGTTCAATCTCTGGTCAGCTCTAAAACTGCTGGTCAGCAAATACCTTTGGGGGGCGTAGCATCTCTCAAGAGGGCTACTGATTTTTCCCTTTCAAGTTTTCCCAATTAGTTTCCTAGAAGATAATGTGAGAGGTCTCAAATATTATTAAAGACCGGCCTTAATAATATTCTTCCCAGGGGCCCAGAAGAGAAACTACAAACAGCGAGAATTATTTTTGGGAAATGAATCTAAGTACACCAAACTCTTTGTCCATCTACTTTATTCCTCAGGGATAAAATCCTATCTACACAGCTTCAGTTCTGTTCTCATGCCTAGCTCCTTTCTTGCCTGATTTCTCTCTGTTTATCTACTGTCCCCTCTAAGTTCTATCTTAATTCTTTCATCTTAATTCTGCCTCATCTAGGTTCTTCTCATCTCATTCTTACCCATCTAGTAATTCCCCATCTGGCTCTTCCTCTTGTTCCATCTCACCAAGTTCTCTAGTCAAAATCCTCCTTATCCCTCTCAGTTCTCTATCAAGTTCTCTAGGGTATTCAGTTATAAAGCCAAACAATAGCAATCCCCCCCCCCGCCCCCGCCTCCATCCAGGTCACCAGGATTGAATTCCTACAGGGTCATAAAGGCAGGTAAGAATTTTCCTCAGGCAGTGACCTTCAGGCTTTCTTTTACAACCCAAAAAGGGAGTGGTTAAAGGAGGAGGTCAACTGAGAGCTAATATCAGTTAGTATATCAAGAAGGGAATCTGTGTGCTCAGTCTACATTGCTAGAAGTGGTTAGGTAAGAAGTTAGGAGTCTGTGGTGGTATTGTGTTTCCCAAAATATTGTGCACCCTAATAAACTTATCTGGGGTCAGAGAACAGAACAGCCACTAGATACAGAGGCTAGAAAATGGTGGCACTCACGCCTTTAATCCTAGCATTCCAGAGGCAGAAATCCCTCTGGATCTCTGTGAGTTCAAGGCCACATTGGAAACAGCCAGGCATGGTGACACACGCCTTTAATCTTAAGAAGTGAGCCTTTAATCCCAGGAAGTGAAGGCAGAAAGCAGAAAGATATATAAGGCGTGAAAACCAGGAACTAGGCTGGTTAAGCATTCAGGCTTTCGAGAAGCAGTTCAGCTGAGATTCATTTGGATAAGGACTCAGAGGCTTCCAGTCTGAGGAAACAGGATCAGCTGAGGAACTGGCGAGGTGAGGTAGCTATGGCTTATTCTGCTTCTCTGATCTTCCAGCATTCACCCCAATACCTGGCTTAGGTTTGATTTTATTAATAAGACCATTTAAGATTCCTGCTACAGGAGTCTGTAGTGTTAGTAAGGCTGTACAAGAAAGGAGGGTCTCACCTTAAATTGCACAAGAAATAAAGCTATCTGCCTGAACTAGAAGAAAGGCATTTTTTCCACAAAGGTGTTACCTTAGTCTAGGAGATCATTTGGCCTTGGATGCTTGATAGGTATTTTAGATAAATGCATTATTAGGAGTTCTTGGAAGCACACAAGAAAATCATTTTAGGAACCAGCTAATATACATACAAAAGCTAAAATATCACAAAGACTTCTTAAGCCCACGGCTTGACCTTCAGAAAAGTCCTTGACTTTTCCAAGTAGTAGCTTTTGGGATAGTAGCTGAATTCCATTACATTTCCTGCAGCTTGTAGCAGAGCGTCACCGCTAGAGTGGCATGTGGGAATTTATGAGCAGACTATGGCATAAAGATTATATTCAACTCCCTCACATTAGTTACTGTTATCCAGCCTGCACCACTACTTCTGAGCCAAATTGTGGGAAAACATTTGTTTTTACTGCTGTTCAGGCTTATGCTTCTATTAGAAAGTCCTTCCAACAGGTTGTAATCAGTATGTTTTTAAATCACTCTACCTTTTTCTTGAGATTCATGGCATCTTAGGACCAGTTCTCATAGACGGGTGTTGGGTTATTTCAGAATATCTGGTCTCACTAAAACTATCACAGGGAGTTGGAAGAAGGCTTCATATCATATGGCCTTGAGTACTCAAAATAGAGTAATCAAATAAAGTAATCAAAGTTCAGGCTCTCCTCTCCAAGCCTCTGCACACAATGGCTGTACTAAAGCCAGTTCCTAAGAGTAAATCTTAGAGAACAAAGTGAATTTATAATGAACGATAAAGAGTTTTGTCCTTTTGCATTATGTCAAATGGTGTCAAAAGGCTTGTCAAGGCTTCTGAGATTGTGAGAAAAATGCAGGGACTCCACTGGCCAGTACTCCTTGTGTGAGGCCTGACTGTACTCCTAGGTCAGCAACAGCCTTCTCTCCTCTACTGATCCTGGATCTCATAATAAAGGTCTGAGTACTGGCAGCCTTTATGCAGTTAGGTGCCTGAGTATCTCTCTCATTGTCTCTAAAGAGATCTCAAGCTTTCATTGTGCATCCCAGACAGAATCAATTGGATCGTGATGCTGATGGCTGTAGATGGACTTTTCTTTTAGGGCCTCCAGCTCACAAAAAATGACACAGAGACTTGTTATTAATTATATCATTGACCCCTCCAGCAAGTTCAATATCTTCTCTGGAAAAAGAATAGTTTCCTGCCATCCAGCTTTAGTCTGCTGGTACTGAAGTAGGAGACATCTACCCCAGTGACAACGTGGTGACAAAAACCATACTCACTTCAAAAGTTCTGAATTTCTGGCCTTGGGAAATTCTCTTCCCTTCTCTGGTTTGTTCTGACCTTGGCTACTCTCCTGCAGTCCTAGAATATTCTCTAGAGCCCTTCTATGTATTCTACTATACTAGTTAACTCACCACAACTAGTTAATTATTCTTTCTAGTAAGCCTCTCTTCATTAAATTATTTTAAGTTTCTTGTCTCTCATCTGTTGTGACCTCAAGTGGTCTAGTGAGCCCAGGAATAGAAAGCAGTTCCCCTCATTTATAGAGGTTCTAAGAACCTCAGTGGATGCCTGAAGCTGACTAGTCTGAGCACTATATATTTCACACTGTGTTATATTAATGATATATATATATATATATATATATATATATGTGTGTGTGTGTGTGTGTGTGTGTGTGTGTGTGTTATTTTATTTATTTGTTTATGTATACTTATATGTGCACATATGTACACATAACTTGTGGAAGCCATCTCTCTCCCATCATTTATGCTCAGAGGATCAAAATCAGGTCTTCAGCCTTGGCAATTAGTGCCCTCAGGTAACAGTGAGCCATCACATTGACTCCAGCATATAATTTTTTTTACCATAAAAACAATCATAATTAAGTCTAATTTTTGTGGGGGGCAAGTAAAAGACTAACAACAAGGAGTCATGGTAAGATGATTTCAACAGTGTACTATAATCAAAGGTTTGAGCATGTGCTGACTCTCCAATGTCTGCTCATGATTCTTGAGCTCATCCAATGTCTAGACAGTGTGGGAATTCCCAGCTATGGCATCTAGTTCTTAGTGCCAAGAACAGTGGGGGTTATTACCAGAGCAACTCTAGGATATAGCTTGATGAATTGTCCCTGGCAATATGGCTTGAATCTAGTTGCTCACTGTCACAGTGACTATGTGTTTTCTCAAATATCCTTTTGCTAAATTGCTTCTTCTGCTTCATTAAACAAGAGCCAGTTTCCACCAATTTAACACAAGAACCCTGATTTATGCAGAATATAGATCCAGAAATGGGGTGTGCCAAGTAATAGATATAAATGCCTCTGGGTGAGTGGATAGAATTATGGGTAGCAACTTTCCATAGATTGCCAAAAGGCAGAGGCTGCTAGATGAAATATAAAGATGTGTACACTGTAAAGTTCAGTGAGAGACTAGAGTTAATGTCCCATGTCCAGTAACACTCTCTAGCTCATAGAATTGACAAGTAGCAAGCAGAGCAGATGATTCCTAAATTATTTATTAATAATTCACATTTTGAGGTTTTCTGTCAAAGCATAATGCACACAGGAAAACGACAAATGTTGACTGATTTCACAAAAGTAGAGAATGGATTCATGGTCATCAGAGGCTAGGAAGGATAGGGCTGTGGTGAATAGAGACAAGTTAGATACAAGTTAGACACTGACTATGAAAATACAATTAGACAAGAGTTGTGTACTACAATGCAATTTACAACAATTATCTTTTATAAATAATCAGAAGAGTGAAACTTAATTCTTCCATGCCTTCCTCATATGATGCATTTTTGATGTTCTTTTAATTTTTTTCTACCTCCTTTATTCTGTTTTTTTTTTTTTGGCAGAGTTTCTCTGTGTAACAGCCCTGGCTATCCTGGAACTTGCTCTGTAGACCATGCTGGCCACAAACTCACAGAGATCTGCCTGCCTCTGCCTCCTGAGTGCTGGGATTAAAGGCCTGCACCACCAGTCCATGTTTCATTTCTTAAAAAAGAAAAAAAAGACTAGAAGCTTGAAGGTTTCCAACAACAAAGAAGACTTAATTTTCTATGATTGGATCATGGTGTTTCTGTAAGAGCAGAAAACTTAGCATGCACAGTAAAAATTCAGCCATGTGTCTTGAATGAGAGCTGAGACTTTTCAGGCTATATTTTTTTGTCACTGACTGTCTGGTGTCATGCACAGTGCAAAGTACACATGTAGTGTGTGCAGCACCAAGACTTCCATGAAGTTGTACAATGTGACATGGATGAACACTGCCATAAAGAAGTCAGATTCTTTAAATATTTGTTTACAAATTCCTTTTTGGCTGTTGCACATTCACAAATCTCTTACTGTTGTCAAAAATTTCATAACCCCAACATTAGTCAAACAACCCTGTGCTGTCTAGTTTTTGTCAACTTGACACAAGCTAGAGTCATCTGGGAGGAGGGATCTTTAATTGAGAAAAATGCCTCCATCATATTTGGCCTGTATGCAAGCCGGTAGGGCATTTTCCTGATTCACGATTGATGTAGGAGAGTCCAGCTCACTGTGGGTGGTACCACCCCTGGTCAGGTGGTCCTAGGGTGTATAAGAAAGTGGGCTGAGCATGCCAGAGTCAGAATGCCAGTCAGCAGTGGTCCTCCATGGATTCTGCTTCAGCTCCTGCCTCCAGGTCCTGCCCTGCTTAATTTTTGCCCTGACTTCCCTCAGTGATGGAGAGTAATTGGGATGTGTAAGCCAAATGAATCCTTTTCTTCCCAAGTTGTTTTTTTTTTTACTTTTTTTTAATTAAGAGATTTTTATATTCATTTTACATATCAGCCTCAGATTCCCCTGTCCTCCCTCCTCCCACCCCGCAGCCTCCCCCCACAAACCACCCCCATTCCCACCTCTTCCAAGGCAAGGTCTCCCATGGTCAGTCAGCAGAGCCTGGTACATTCAGTTGAGGTAGGTCCAAGCCCCTCCTCCCTGCACTAAGGCTGCACAAAGTGTCTTACCATGGGCACTAGGTTCCAAAAAGCCGGCTCATGCACTAGGGACTGGTACTGGTCCCACTGCCTGGAGGCCTCTTAAATAGTTCAAGCTAAACAACTGTCACACTTATCCAGAGGGCCTAGTCCAATACCATGGGGGCTCCTCAGCTATTGGTCCACAGTTCATGTGTTTCTACTAGTTTGGCTAGTTGTCTCTGTACTTTTTCTGTCATGGTCTGGATATATCTTGCTCATAGAATCCCTCCTCTCTCTCATCGATTGGACTCCTGGAGCTCAGCCTGGGACCTGGCCATGGATCTCTGCATCTGCTTCCATCAGTCAGTGGATGAGGGTTCTGTGATAAAAGTTAGGGTTTTAAGCCATCTGATCACTAGAGTAGGTCAGTTCAGGCACCCTCTTGACCATTGCCAGTAGTCTATGGTGGAGTCATCTTTGTGGATTCCTGGGAACCTCCCTAGCATTCTGCTTCTTCCTATTCCCATGGTGTTTTCATTTATCATGGTATCTCTTTCCTTGCTCTCCCACTCTGTTCCTGATTCAGCTGGGACCTCCTGTTCCCCTAAGCTCTCTTTCCCCCAACCCTTGCCCTCCATTACCTCCCTCACCCCCAGTTTGCTCCTGTAGATATCATAATATTTCGCCATCACTGGGTGATCCCTGTGTCTTTCCTAGGGTCCTCCTTACTAGCTAGCCTCCCTGGAGCTGTGGGTTGAAGTCTGGTTATCCTTTGCTTTACATCTAGTATTCACTTATGAATGAGTACATGTCATGTTTGTCTTTCTGAGTCTGGGTTATCTCATTCAGGATGATGTTTTCTAGTTCCATCCATTTGCCTGCAAACCTTATGATATCATTGTACCACATTTCTTTATCCATTCTTCAATTGAGGAGCATCTAGGTTGTTTCCAAGTTCTGGCTATTACAAATAATGTTGCTATGAACATAGTTGAGCATGTGTCTGTGGTGATATTGTGTTCCCCAAAACATTGTGCACCCTAATAAACTTATCTGGGGTCAGAGGACAGAACAGCCACTAGATAGACACAGAAGCCAGAAAATGGTGGCACACACAACTTTAATCCTAGCATTCCAGAGGCAGAGATCCATCTGGATTTCTGTGAGTTCAAAGCCACACTGAAAACAGCCAGGCATGGTGACTCACGCCTTTAATCCCAGGAAGTGATGGCAGAAAGCAGAAAGGTATATAAGGCGTGAGGACCAGGAAGTAGAGCTGGTTAAGCTTTTAGGCTTTTGAGCAGCAGTTCAGCTGAGATCCATTTGGATGAGGACTCAGAGACTTCCAGTCTGACGAAACAGGATCAGCTGAGAAATTGGTGTGGTGAGGAAGCTGTGGCTTGTTCTGCTTCTCTTATCTTTCAGCAGTCACCCCAATACCTGGTTCCAGGTTTGTTTCTATTAATATGACCTTTTAAGATTCATGCTACATGTCTCCTTGTGGTATGATTGAGCATTCCTTGGGTATATACCTGCCCAAGAGTGATATAGCTGGGTCTTGAGGGAGGTTGATTCCCAATTTTCTGAGAAACTGCCATACTGATTTCCAAAGTGGCTGTACAAGTTTGCATTTCCACCAACAGTGTAGGAGTGTTTGTGCCACATCCTCCTCAGCATAAGCTGTCTTCAGTGGTTTTGATCATAGCCATTCTGACAGGTGTAAGATGTCATCTCAGAGTCGTTTTGATCTGCATTTCCCTGATGACTAAGGATGTTGAGCAGTTCTTTAGTCTTTCAGCCATTTGAGCTTCTTCTGTTGAGAATTCTCTGTTTATCTCTATAGCCCATTTTTTAATTGGACTGTTAGGTATTTTGATGTCTAGTTTATTGAGTTATTTATATATTCTGGAGATTAGCCCTCTATCAGATGTGAGGTTGGTGAAGATCTTTTCACATTCTGTAGGCTGTTGTTTTGTCTTATTGACTGTATCCTTTGCCCTACAAAAGCTTCTCAGTGTAGCTACAGTTTTCCTGCCTGGCCCACAGTCAGGACAAATCTCTGTCACCCACCAGTCCCACAGTCACTCGAGAACTGAGAGAACAGGAAGGCAGAGAGAGACATTGCCAGCACCCACCATGACAAGCAACATGTAAAGATGCTGGTAAGCCATGAGCCACGTGGCAAGGTATAGATTTATAGAAATAGGTTAATATAAGATATAAGAATAGTTAGCTAGAAGCCTGCCACGGCCATACAGTTTGTAAGCAATATAAGTCTCTGTGTTTACTTGGTTGAGTCTGAGTGGCTGTGGGACTGGCGGGTGACAGAGATTTGTCCTGACTGTGGGCCAGGCAGAAAAACTCTAGCAACATCTCAGTTTCAAGAGGTCCCATTTATTAATTGTTGCTCTGTGTCTGTGCTACTGGTGTTATATTTAGAAAGTGATCTCCAGTGCCAATGTTTCAAGACTACTTCCTACTTTCTCTTCTATCAGGTTCAGAGTAAATGGATTTATGTTGAGGTCTTTGATCCACTTGGACTTAAGTTTTGTGCATGGCAACAGATAGTTTTTGGTCAAGGTGTTTTATCCCAGCAACAGAAATCAAACTAAGGCAAACTCCCACAGTTTAAGAAGCTGGGACCAACAGCATGGCTAACATTCCCTTCTTTACAATGATAAACACTATCCAAACTTCTACCACTCTAAGTTCATTTTGCCTGCTTTGAAAGTTTATAGTAAAGAGATTCTACTAGTATATATATTTTGGGGGTATTTCATTGAACATTTTTTTTTTTTGGCTAGGTGGATCCGTTTCTGTTTCTTCCAGATACCCCAAAGTTGAACTACTCAGTCATACATTAGAACTCTGATTTAGGATAAATGAAACAAATAACTGTAAGAATATGAATTCCCACCAACAGCTTCTCATGCCATTGCAGTATATAACATTAGCAGCCTTTTCATTAATTTTTAAAAAAATTCAAAATTATTTCAAACTTACAGAAAAGTTGCAACAATTTAAAACTTTTATATGCCCTTTATCACAATTCATCATTTTCTCTCCTCTAATTAAAAAAACTCTGTTTATTCTAAGATACTTGTAAACTCACAACTTGTTGACCTTGGCAGTACATGTTTGTAATTCCAACACTTGGATAACTGAGTTAGGAGCAAATCCAAGAGCAGCCTAGAATACAGACTGATTTCTAGCACAGCTTGGGTTACATGAGAGAGAACTTGTCTCTAAAAAACAAATATTAATAGTGCAGAGAAGGCCCATATACTCCCCAAACAGTTTCCCCCAATGGATATGTTTTACTTGCTTGACAAATCAGAGCTCTACAAGTATTGGTAAAACTAAACTCCACGGTCACCAATTCAGCAACTCAAGTGGGTTTTAGCTCTGCCTGACTGAACAGTGCATTGTCTTAGCTCTCTCACTCTATGACAGCTCCTTCATTCTATTTTTTCCCTTTTCACAGTGTCATCTGTCCTCCAGTCAAACTCCATCTTACCCTGTGCTGTTAGCATGGACAGTGCAGATCTTCAGATGAGAAATTCCACCACCAAGCCTATAAGGACCCCCTTTTATGTTATAGGAGAGGCCTTGTTTTCTGTCTAAGGCCAACTCCTCTGTGCTTTGTTGTTGTTTGTTTGTTTTTTATTTTTAGCACCTATTGAGTATGGTTTAGATATATTTTTAGAGATTTGTTTTATTATTTTTAATTGTGTGTGAGAGACAGTGAATGTGTGTGTGAGAGAGAGACAGAGACAGAGACAGAGGCAGAGAGAGAAAAGAGAGAGAGAGTGAGGGAGACAGACAGACAGAAAGACAGACACAGAGTCTGTGCCCATGAGTGCAGGTACCTGAGGACATTAGAGGTGTCCAATCTCCCTAGACCTGGAATTACAGGCCATAGGGAGACCCTACAATGTAGGTGCTGGGAATTGAACTTGGGTCTTCTACAAGTACAGTATATCCTCTTAAACAGTGAGGACATACTCTCCAGCACCCCTATGTTTTTAAAAAGATTTGTTTATTTTATTTTTATGAGTGCTTTGTCTACGTGTATACATATGCAGTTGAAACTCAAGTTATGAATGTTTGTTAGCCACTGTACAGTTACTGAGAACTAAACCCAAGTCATCAGCAAGAGCAAGTGTTCTTAACCACTGATCTGTCTTTCCAGTTCTGATTTAGATCCTTTTTTTAACAACACTCTTTAATATTTATTTAATTTGTATGTATACACACACACAGAGCAAAACTTATGGGAGTAAATTCTCTCCTTCTACCCACAGGTTCTGGGAATAAAAGTCAGTTGTCCATCCTTGTAGCTGTAGCTGAAATTTTTCCTGTGTCCCACCCGGTCCTGCAACCACTCAGAACCAAGTAAACACACAGAGGTTTATATTAATTATAACTGCTCAGCCATTAGCTCAGGCTTATTACTGACTAGCTCTTACACTTAATTAACCTGTAATTCTTATTTATGCTTTTCTCAGTTCTGCCTTGACATCTTGCTTCCTCTGCGTCTGGCTGGCGACTCCTGACTCCACCCTTCCTCTTCCCAGCATTCTCCTCATCTTCTTGCCCCACCTATACTTCCTGCCTGACTACTGTCCAATCAGCATTGTATTTATCAAACAATCAGAGCAACACATATTCACAGCATACAGAAAGACATCCCATAGCACTTTCCCTTTTCTGTCTAATCAAAAAGGAAGGTTTTAGCTTTAACCTAGTAAAATTACATATAACAAAACAGTTATCAAGCAAGAATTACAGTTACAATATCTAGTCTATTTGTATTTGGCATAATTAAAGAAAATATTCTATCTATCTTGTATTTGTGAGTCTAAAGTTTCATATCTAATTTATCTTTTATCATAATCAAGGAAAATTATAACTATCTAGTCTTCAACTACATCAAAGACCCCAGAAGGATATAATATTATCTAAGTAAACAAGAAATGCATTGTAAGCAACTTTCAAAATTTTGGAAATGACAGAAACAGCTGCCTGCCTGGACAAAGTTCTTCTGTAACATTGGGGCATCCATCTTCAGCCTATAGGCTTAGAGTTTTTCAGTTGCTACTCTTTGTATCCTGTAGAATATCTGGCAGTCTCCTCTGTGAAGCAGGAACCTGAAGGATCATTTCACCTTGTTTTCACAAAATTTAGTGGTCATTTTTCATGGGTCCTGCATGTCCAGTCTATACAACATTTTGTCAAGTAGTCCAGGCAAGAACAGTTTCTTGCCCAAATGGCTATTTTTGTCAAGAAGAAGATAAACTTCATATGGAATGTCTTTGATGCCCATCTTCCTCTTTGAAGTAAATTGGTGCTGACAGGAGCAGACGTGTCTTTCTGTCCAGAAAGTCTAAGTTTTTAAAACATTTTAAATTCCATATTCTGTATATCTTTGAAGTGTTTGAAGATTACCTACCTAATTGAAATATATCTATGTATACATAGAAAACTTAAATAACATGACTATAAGTTTGATTATCATAGATGACTATTAATCTGTATTTCTCAACTATACACTACAATTTCAAATGAGCTGCACAAACATAATACCTCAAACAAGAGTAGAAATATACTTACAGTATAACAAAATGAACTTTAAATTTGTATCAATAAATCTATTAAGTTTGTACAAAATCCATAGCAATGTAAAACATTTTAAACAAGTTGCTCTTCAAAAGTACATTCAATAATCTACCCTTTCATCCTATCATATCTATATCCTATATTTCCATATCAGATCCCCATTTCTTCTTTTAGAAAGAGATTGGCTATGACCAATAACAATTTGTAACCAACAACCTAAACAAAGACAAACATTCATAATCCATTTTTTGGGAATGTGGGTGTAGTTTTCTAGGCTACTTCCTGGTGATTGTAGGCACTGGTAGTCTTATGGGGATCCTGAGAAAATCTGAGATAATGGTCAAGTCCTGGGAAGACTGGCTATATCTTTTGTTGATAGGTACCATCTGTTAAGGTTCAGGGGGTCTGGCTTGATCAAATCTGATCCATCTTAACCTGGAACAAATCCATAGAATCTTGCTTCCTGTGAAAACAAAAGCAGAGCCTCCTTTCCAAAGCAACATATCCTTAAATCTAAATTTTAAAGTCAAGATACCTTTAAAATATACATACTGGTTTAACTTAGCAGCCTTTATAAACAAATGTCTCTCTCCAGTTAAAAATTTGAAAGACAATATAATCCAGATTCTCTGTGTGATTTCCATCTTTACGTGGCTTATTTTTTATATTACTTTTACTGTCTCTTTAAAAAACTTCATTTTAAAAAACTATTTCTTTATATAACTACACATAATCCTTTTCCTCTCTCTTCCAGGCTTACATACATTTTTACATATAATGTAAACCACTTAGAGTTTTATTTCATCTGAATCTGACTTTTTGTGAATCTATAATCCTTCTCTGACCAGGACAGATTTTAAAGTGCTAAACTGCATGTTTAGGACTGAAGCAGCAGCCTTGGATGCTGACTCTGCCCATTTCAGCTTTTCAGCATGGCAGAGGTAATTCACCTCCAGCTCTGGAAGCCATGCTCTCTTCTGACTCTGGGAGGCAGTGGGTCCATGCCTCCATCCAGCAGTGTGTAGCCCAGAAAACTTTTTCTTTGTATGGCTTGGAGATACTACTGTGTACTGTGGTGGGAATCTACCATGCAGCTTAGCTCATGGTGGCTGGTGGCCAGCTCCATCTTGCAGGCAGCTGTTGGGAGATGAGTCTCTACACTGGTACTAGAATGAGACCATGAGACTAGGAAGCCTAGTGTGGCTCCTTTTCTGTGCATTCAGAATCTTTAAGCTTTCTCATGTCTATGTGGATCAATGCCCAACGGTGAGCGTCAAATGTAGCTGGAGGGTTTCCTGTGTCCTGTCGGGTCTCACAGCCTCTCAGACCCAAATAAACATACAGAGGCTTATATTATTTTCAAACTATATGGCCATGGCCTATGGCTGAAGCTTCTTGCTAGCTAGCTCTTATAACTAAATTCAGCCCTTTTCTATTAATCTATATGTCGCCATATGTTCCATGGCTTTACCTGTGTGCCATTACATGTTGCTCCTTGGATGGTGGGATGGCATCTCCCCTACCTTTCCTTTCTCCTTTCATCATTACCCTTGGATTTTCCTGCCTGGCTCCATCCTGCCCTGCCATAGGCCAAATGGCTTTATTTATCAGCCAATCAGAGCAGCACATATTCACTGTTGGAGCCCACTAGATTTCCTAGTGGCTGTACCCAGCAGCCTGGTTACCAGGTGTTTGGAAGGGTACCAGGTGTTTGGAAGGGTCTAACTAGCAAGGGGGAGGTCTTTTGCTCCATTCCTTGGCATTGTTATAAATAGCCCTTTGGAATAAAGCTCTGGGCCCATTGGAATAGGTTCCAGGCCCTCTTGAGGCTAACTTGTATTTTCTATCTGTTTATTTCCACACTCTAAATCCTTCTAACTAATATTTCCTGCTACTCTCACTCAAGAAAATGCTGGGAAATTGTGGGGTTGGTGGGTAGCTGCCCTGCAATTCACAGCATACAGAAAGACCACAGAAGATAGCAAGTGTCTACCTTTTGAGTCATCTTGTTGGCCCTAGTTTAGGTATGGAGTATCCTCGAATGCTTGTTTCATTAAGCTTCATTCTCAGCATGTTCTCACCAACAAAAAGTAGTGGAGTCTTTGGGAGGTGGAGTCTATAGGTGAGTTTTCCAGTCATTGGAGAGCCTGCCATCAAAGGGGATTATAGGAAATTGCTCTCTTACCCTCTCTCTTCACTTCTCATTCCTGAGACTCAACCATATGCTTCTGCCCTGACATGCAATGGAGCCAACATATCATGATGGAAATCACTAAAACAATGAGGCAAATAACCCTTTCTTCTTATTATTCAATTATCTCTGATGTGTGTTACAATAACAGGCTGACTAGACCACCATTCATGTTTTATCTTCTCAAAAATCTTGCCAAGGCCAATGGGATGGCTCAGGGAATAAGACTACTTGCTATGCAGACATGACAACCTGAGTTCAATCCCCAGATCGCACTGTAGAAGGAGAGAGAGAACTCCATGTATGCACTGTTACATGTGTGCCCCCATCACACACAATAATTGTGATAAATAAAAGACCCTTTGTTAATCAGTCATTGTGTATCACCCTGTGCAGTGAAAGAGCCAACTCTCTTTCATCCTTTCCTGCTTTCCAGCTCTCTGTCCATTCTCCTCCCAGTTGCTGGACATTATGTTTCCATTATTTTGCATTTCCAAAGAGTACTTCTGTAAAATGCCTCACAGGGACCTGCTCAATTATGTGTAGAAGAGTTTTTGTCACTCACTTAGAAGTAGAATTGGGGGCTGTAGACCTTTCAAATTTGCCTCATATTGCCATATTATTCTCTGACATTATGCATTTAGTTTCCCAGCACCATAGCCTAGAGATTGCTGTTTCCATCATGGACTTGTCAGCATTGATACCAGGTTAGGGATCCTTTTGCAAGCCTTGTGCATTTGCAATGATGGTTTATAGCTTTAATTCACATTTCTCTGTCTACTAGTGAAGTTGACTATCTCATATCTATAATGAATTGGCTTGTTTCTTGTGAACTTTGTTTTCAGAGCCTTTTTTCCACTGGGAATTTATCTTTTCTGCACAGTTGTACATGATTTATTGTATTCTAGAAACTAAAACTTTACATGTAATATGCATTTAAATATTTATATTCCCGGGACATAGTTTGTCTTTTAACTCTGTGGATAGTGTCCTTTTTCAAAGAACACGTAGGCTATCACTCTCTTCTTCCATTGCCTGTGGTTTTGTTCCCTTACCCTAGTCTTTTCTGTTTGGAGATCCTGAAGGCATTCACCATCATTTCTTCATCTGCTTGAAGTTCTGCTTCCCAAGTGCAGAGAAAGCCTCACTAGAAACAAAGACAGAGAAGTTTATTTGAGGTATAACTTCTACAAAATACTTTCATTTGAGTGCATATTTCTGAAAGTTTTTACACGTGTATATCCCTGTATAATTAATCAAAATTTCCTTGTTCAAAATGATATTTTCCTGTTCCTTTCATTTACCTGCAAATTTCATTTTTCTTAAGAGCTGAATCACATTGCATTGTATAAATAGCATATTTTCATTATCCATTCATTGGTTGTGGGATATCTAGGCTGTTTCTACTTCCTGCTATTGTGAGTAGAGCAGCAATGAATTGGATGAGCAAAAATCTCTATAGTAAGATGTAGAATCCTTTGGCTGTATGCTTAGGAATGCTATAACTGGATCATATTGTAGATCTATTGCTTTTCTTTTATTAAAAATAGATTTAAAGAAGGCAGTGGTGGCACAGGTCTTTAATCCCAACACTCACTCAAGAGTCAGAGGCAGGCAGATCTCTGTGAGTTCAAGGCCAGCCTGGTCTACAAAGTGAGTTTCAGGACAGCTGGGGCTACATAGAGAAATCCTGTCTCTAAAAACCAAAAAACAAGCCCCCAACCCCATCCCTGGGCACCAGCCCCTCCGGGGAAGACCTGCCCAACTTGGCCCCAGGTTCTGCTCACCGGTCAGGTTCCCTTCTAGCCCCACCAGGAAGGATCCCCTTCTCCAAGACCCCTGGCAGACCCTGCAGTCTCCACGGCCTGCCCCCACCCCCATCTGCCTGAGCCCCAAGCCTCTTCCTGAGACTTAGAGGCCGGCCCCCAGCTCCCAGCTCCCATCTTGCCCCGGACTTCCCTTCTGAAGCACAGGTGAGTCCCCTAACTTGCCCCCAACCCCATCCCTGGGCACCAGCCACTCCCGGGAAGACCTGTCCAACTTGGCCCCAGGTTCTGGTCACTGGGCAAGTTCCTTTCTAGCCCCACCGGGAAGGATCCCCTTCTCTAAGACCCCTGGCAGACCCTGCAGTCTCCATGCCCTGCCCCCACGCCCATCCGCCCGAGCCCCAAGCCTCTTCTTGAGACTTAGTGGCTGGCACCCAGCTCCCATCTTGCCCTGGATTTCCCATCTGGAGGAGAGCGAGAGAGAGAGAGAGAGAGAGAGAGAGAGAGAGAGAGAGAGAGAGAGAGAGAGAGCACCCATCCTCCCCCGGACTTCCCTTCTGAACAAGAGCTCCCATCCTGCCCTGGACTTCCAATTTGGACAAGAGAGCTCCCATCTGGACAAGAGAGAGAGACTTCCTGAATCTGTCAGCTCTGTCTGAACCAAGTGTGCGGATAAGGCCAAGAACGAACCACAAGGAGATGGGCAGACGTCAAGGCAGAAACACATACAACAAAATGAATAGCAATACACCATCACCAGGCCCTAGCCCTCCTCCAACACCTAGACCTGAACATCAGAAATTGGAAGAAGCAGAAGAAAATAGCCTTATGAATGTCATCATGAAGAAGCTAGAGGCTCGTGTAGAGGAAAAGACAAAAAAAATGTGAAGAATGCTGTAAACAACTAGAGGAAAGGGCAAACAAATTAGATGAAATCAAAAAGGTCCTGGAAGAGAACAATAAAATACTGAAAGAAAATCAAGAAAAATCAATGAAACAAATGAAGGAAACAGTCCAAGACCTGAAAAGGGAAATAGAAAAAATGAAGACACAAACAGAGGGAATGCTGGAAATACAAAATCTGAGAAAACAATTGGGAACTTCAGATGCAAGTATAATCAACAGAATGCAAGAGATGGAAGAGAGAATCTCTAGCATTGAAGATACAATAGAAGAAATAGATTCATCAGTCAAAGAAAACACTAAAGTCAACAAAGTCATGAACCAAAATGTCCAAGAAATTTGGGACACCATGAAAAGACCAAACCTACGAATAATAGGGGTAGAAGAAGGAGAAGAATACCAACTCAAGGGCACAGAAAATATATTCAACAAGATCATAGAAGAAAACTTTCCCAACTTAAAGAAGGAAATGCCTATGAAGATACAGGAAGCCTATAGAACACCAAACAGACTAGACCCCCCAAAAAAGTCCCCTCGCCACATAATAATTAAACAATTAAACGTACAGAATAAAGAAAGAATATTAAGAGCAGCAAAAGAAAAAGGCCAAGTGACATATAAAGGCAAACCTATCAGAATAACACCCGATTTCTCAATGGAGACTTTGAAAGCCAGAAGGTCCTAGACAGATGTAATACAGACACTAAGAGACCATGGATGTCAGCCTAGACTAATATACCCAGCAAAACTTTCAATCATCATAGATGGAGTGAACAAGACATTCCATGACAAAGCCAGATTTAAACAATATTTATCCACAAACCCAGCCCTACAGAAAGCACTAGAAGGAAAATTCCAACCTAAGGAAGTCAGATACAACCTCAAAAACACAGGCAATAGATAAAGCCACATCAGTAAACCCCAACAAAGAAAAGTACACACACATCACCACCAAAAAATAACAGGAATGAACAATCACTGGACATTAATATCCCTCAATATCAATGGACTTAATTCACCTATAAAAAGACATAGGCTTACAGAATGGATATGAAAGCAGGACCCATCTTTCTGCTGCATACAAGAAACACATCTCAAATTCAAAGATAGACACTACCTAAAAATAAAAGGCTGGGAAAAGACTTTCCAATCAAACGGTCTTAAGAAACAAGCGGGTGTAGCCATCCTGATATCCAGCAAAATAAACTTCAAACTAAAATCAATCAAAAGAGATCAAGAAGGGCATTACATACTCATCACAGGAAAGATCCACCAAAATGAAGTCTCAATTCTGAACATTTATGCCCCAAACACAAGGGCACCCACATATGTAAAAGAAACATTATTAAAGCTTAAATCACATATAAAACCCCACACATTAATAGTGGGAGACCTCAACACCCCACTTTCACCACTGGACAGATCCCCCAAATCGAAACTTAACAGAGAAATAAAGGACTTAACTGATGTCATGACTCAAATGGACTTAAACGACATCTACAGAACATTCCATCCTAACAAAAAAGAATATACCTTCTTCTCAGCACCCCATGGAACCTTCTCTAAAATCGACCACATACTTGGTCACAAAACAAATCTAAACAGATACAAAACAATTGGAATAACCTCCTGTGTTCTATCAGACCACCATGGTCTAAAGTTGGATTTCAACAACAACAAAAACTACAGAAAACCTACAATCTCATGGAAACTGAACAATACCCAACTGAATCACCAATGGGTTAAGGAAGAAATAAAGAAAGAAATTAAAGACTTCCTAGAGATCAACGAAAATGAAGACACCACATATCCAAACCTATGGGACACTATGAAAGCAGTACTAAGAGGGAAATTCATAGCACTAAACGCCCACATAAATAAGCTGGAGAAATCTCACACTAGTGACTTAACAGCACACCTGAAAATTCTAGAACAGGAAGAAGCAAAGTCTCCCAGGAAAAATAGATGCCAGGAAATTATCAAATTGAGAGCTGAAATCAATAAAATAGAAACAAAGAGAACAATACAAAAAATTAATGAAACAAAGAGTTGGTTCTTTGAGAAAATCAACAAGATAGAGAAGCCCTTATCCAAACTAACCAAAAGACAGAGAGAGAGCATCCAAATCAACAAAATCAGAAATGAAAAGGGGGACATAACAACAGACATTGAGGAAATCCAGAGAATCATCACGTCATACTTCAAAAACCTCTATTCCACAAAACTGGAAAACCTAAAAGAAATGGATAATTTTCTGGATAGGTACCACATACCTAAATTAAATCAAGACCAGATAAACTATTTAAATAGTCCAATAACCCCTAAGGAAATAGAAACAGTCATTAGAAGTCTCCCAACCAAAAAAAGCCCAGGACCAGATGGTTTCAGTGCAGAATTCTACCAGATCTTCAAAGAATAGTTAATACCAATACTCTAAATTGTTCCATACAATAGAAACAGAAGGAACATTACCAAACTCCTTCTATGAGGCTACAATTACCCTGATTCCCAAACCAAACAAGGATACAACAAAGAAAGAGAACTACAGACCGATCTCCCTCATGAACATTGATGCAAAAATACTCAATAAAATACTGGCAAACAGACTCCAAGAACACATCAAAACAATTATCCACCATGATCAAGTAGGATTCATTCCAGGGATGCAAGGATGGTTCAACATATAAAAGTCTGTCAATGTGATACACCATATAAACAAACTCAAAGAAAAAAACCACATGATCATCTCACTAGATGCTGAAAAGGCATTTGACAAAATCCAACACCCCTTCATGATAAAGGTCTTGGAGCGATCAGGAATACAGGGAACATACCTAAACATAATAAAGGCAATTTACAGCAAGCCAACAGCCAACATCAAATTAAATGGAGAGAAACTCAAAGCAATTCCACTAAAATCAGGAATGAGGCAAGGCTGTCTGCTCTCCCCATACTTATTCAATATAGTACTTGAAGTTCTAGCCAGAGCAATAAGACAACATAAGGAGATTAAGGGGATACAAATTGGAAAGGAAGAAGTCAAGCTTTCCCTATTTGCAGATGACATGATAGTATACTTGAGCAACCCCAAAGATTCCACCAAGGAACTGATACAACTTATAAACACCTTCAGCAACATAGCAGGATACAAGATCAACTCAAAAAAATCAGTAGCCCTCCTATATACAATGGACAAAAAAGTGGAGAAGGAAATCAGAGATACATCACCCTTTACTATAGCCACAAATGACATAAAATACCTTGGGGTAACACTAACCAAGCAAGTGAAGGACCTATATGACAAGAACTTTAAGTCCCTGAAAAAAGAAATTGAAGATGTCAGAAAATGGAAAGATCTCCCATGCTCATGGATAGGCAGAACTAACATAGTAAAAATGGCAATCTTACCAAAAGCAATCTACAGATTCAATGCAATCCCCATCAAAATACCAACACAATTCTTCACAGACCTGGAAAGAATAATACTCAACTTCATATGGAAAAACAAAAAACCCAGGATAGCCAAAAGAATCCTGTACAATAAAACAACCTCTGGAGGCATCACGATCCCTGACTTCAAGCTGTACTATAGAGCTACAGTAATAAAAACAGCTTGGTACTGGCATAAAAACCGACATGTGGACCAATGGAATTGAATTGAAGACCCTGACATTAATCCACACACCTATGAACAAATAATTTTTGACAAAGAAGCCAAAAGTGCACAATGGAAAAAAGAAAGCATCTTCAACAAATGGTGCTGGCAAAACTGGATATCAACATGTAGAAGGCTGCAAATAGATCCATATCTATCACCGTGCACAAAACTTAAGTCCAAGTGGATCAAGGACCTCAACATAAATCCAGCTACTCTGAACCTGCTAGAAGAGAAAGTAGGAAGTAGTCTTGAACGCATTGGCATAGGAGACCACTTTCTAAATAGAACACCAGTAGCACAGACACTGAGAGAAACAATCAATCAATGGGACCTTTTGAAACTGAGAAGCTTTTGTAGAGCAAACAATACGGTCAACAAAGCAAAGCGACAGCCTACAGAATGGGAAAAGATCTTCACCAATCCCACATCTGACAGAGGACTGATATCCAGAATATATAAGGAACTCAAGAAATTAGACATCAAAATGCCCAACAGTCCAATTAAGAAATGGGCTATAGAACTAAACAGAGAATTCTCAACAGAGGAAACTCAAATGGCTGAAAGACATTTAAGGAATTGCTCAACATCCTTAATCATCAGGGAAATGCAAATCAAAACAACTCTGAGATACCACCTTACGCCTGTCAGAATGGCTAAGATCAAAAACACTGAAGACATCTTATGCTGGAGAGGATGTGGAGCTAGGGGAACTCTCCTCCACTGCTGGTCGAATGCAAGCTTGTACAACCACTTTGGAAATCAATATGATGATTTCTTAGAAAATTGGGAATCCATCTCCCCCAAGATCCAGCTATACCACTCTTGGGCATATACCCAAGGAATGCTCAACCACACCACAAGAGCACTTGTTCAGCTATGTTCATATCAGCATTGTTTGTAATAGCCAGAACATGGAAACAACCTAGATGTCCTTCAACTGAAGAATGGATAAACAAAATGTGGTACATATACACAATGGAATACTACTCAGCAGAGAAAAACAATGACATCATGAGGTTTGCAGACAAACAGATGGATCTAGAAAAAATCATCCTGAGTGAGGTAACCCAGACTCAGAAAGACAAACATGGTATGTACTCACTCATAGGAGGATACTAGATGTGGAACAAGGATGACTGGACTGCTACTCACATAAAAAAAAAACAAAAAACAAATTAGATTTGTTTGTTTTATGTGTATGAGTGTTTTGCCAGCATGTATGTCTGTGCACCAAGTGTATACCTGGTACTTGTACAGGTCAGAAGAATATGTCAGATTCCCTGGAACTGGAGTTGTAGATGGTTATGAGCCCCTATGTGGGTGCTAGGAACTAAGCCCATGTCTTCTCAAGAGTTACAAGTACTCTTAGTCATTGAGCCATCTCTCTAGCCCTGGTAGATCTACTTTTAACTTTTTAAGGAACTAATTTCCATAGTGACTGCACCAGTTTGCACTTCCACTAACAGGGAAGAAGTGGTCCCCTTTCCTTACATCCTCACCAGCATTTGCTGTCCTTTGTCTTCTTAGCCATTTTGCCTGGAATACAGTGAAATTTTGAAGTGGTTTTAAGTTGCATTTCCTTGATGACTAAGAATTTTGAACACATTAAAAATAATTTCTTAGCCGTTTGTGTTTCTTTTGAGAACTCTCTGCTCAGTTATATAGCCCAGTTTTAATTAATCCACTTGGAATTGATTTTTGTGCAGAGATAATGATCAAGTTTCATTCTTATACACATGGTTACTTGGCTTGACCAGCACCATTTGTTGAAGATGCTCTTTTCTCTAATGTGTGTTTTTTGGCCTCTTCATAAACAAAAATCATTTGGCTGTAGGAGTGTGAGCTTATATCTGTGTCCTAAGTCTATTCCATTGATCAGTGTATCTGTTTTAGTGCCGGTACCACACTGTTTTTACATGGCATCTCTGTAGTAGAACTTGAAATCAGGAAAGGTGACACATCCAGTATTATTTTTGTTGCTTTGGCTCTCCAGGGTCTTTTGTACTGCCATATGACTTTTAAGATTTTTTTTCAATTTCTGTGAAGAATTGCGTTGTAATTTTTATGGGGATTGCATTGAATCTGTAGATTGTTTTGATTGGATGACTTCACAGTATTAATCCTACTAATCCATGTGCATGGGAGGTCTCTCCATCTTCTGGTGTCTTCCTCAATTTTTCTCCTGTGTTGAAGAAACTCTCTCTTATTCCCATTGAAGTAAGAGATCTGAGAATAATTCCAGTTAAAATATACCAGATTTCTGGGGCTCTTCTGGCAGGTACCCCATTTATAGTGCTCTGTTCCATACCTCCCAGCTGCCCAGCCTCTTTGAACTCTTATCACAGTCTTCAACTCAAGAACATTCTGTGGGGGCTGGAGAGATGGCTCAGTGGTTAAGAGCACTGCCTGTTTTTCCAGAGGGCCTGGGTTCAATTCCTAGCAACCATATGACAGCTCACAACTGTCTGCAACTCCAGTTCCAGGGGACCTCACACAGATATACAGAAAAGCAAAACACTAATGCACATCATATAAAAATAGATTAAAAAAAGTGAACATCCTGTTATCTGCATCCTTCCTCCCTGCTCCACTTTAGGCTCACCCCATTTCTTTCTTTTTCTGGATACAATGGGCGTTTACTAACTCTTGTCTAACATCTAAAATTAGTTGTTTCACATATTCTGTCCAGCTTGTGGTTGTTTATGGAAGATTCTGTTACTTCTTTGTGGCCAGAAGCATTTTAAAATTTAAGTTAGCTCTTTGGAAAATCTTACATGTACATAATGCATCTGAGTCACTATTTCTTCTCACTTTCTTGTATCTCCCTCCCACTCCATCAGTCCTTTTCCAAGATCCATGATTTCTTGCTTTTGTTTTGTGATTCATTCAGTTTAACTGTGTGTGATGTTTTGTTTCAAACTATCCACTGGGGCTTGGTGGGGTCATCAACAGGTCTACAGATTAAGGCAAGGCAATGACTCCAACTCTCCCTGAATCTATCAGTAGCTTTGAATTTATGGCAATTCTTCTGCCTTAGCTTCTTGAGCATTAAAATATCTCCAAATCAGAAAGGCCATCCTTACTTTTTTTTTTTCATGAAAACACTACCCATGATGCTAAGTAACTCTTAAACATTACCTGGAGGATGTGTTATTTTCAGGCCAAAAAAAAGGTCTAATTTTGATTGTACAATAAGATGATTATTAAGAAAGCTAATAGATAGATTTCATTTTAAAATAAACATTTTACAGCCTGGCATAGTCTGCAATGAGAATTCTTAAGGATTGAAGCAGTTGTTAAAATTAGGAGAAAAATGTGACTTTTTGGAGATTCCAGTTCTCCCACTAAATTTACCCTAATTGTTTTATTTCAATCAGTTGGATAATTTTTATATTTTGTCTGCAAATAATGTTATAATATTTATTTTACAATGCAAATCATACATTTTAAACTACAAAGAAGCAACAGCAGTTCTCTACTCAGTAAATTAAATGTGTCCCAGTAGAGACATACAACTTCATTAATTTGCTGCTACTGCTTAAAAAAATTACAACCATGCTAAACAAAGGGAAAGCATTCTAGATGGTCCAGATTGGAAAAACCAATGCATTGAATGTGGAGCTCCTTGCATAAGGGGAAATGTACTTTTCTGCCTATTATATTTTATTTAGTAGCCATATAAGTAAGTGTATGCTCACATGCAGCCCTGATTATTTTCTATTGTATTTTTAATTAACTTTTCATTAGGATACAAAAGAGTTGGTTGACTTGTGACACTTTCATACATGCATGTTGTCCTAGGGGTTTTATTCCTGTGAAGAGACACCATAACCACGGCAACTCTTACAAGAAAAACATTTAATTGGGGTTAGCTTACAGTTTTGGGGTTCAGTCCATTATCATCATGGCAAGGAGTATGGCAGCATGTAGGCAGACATGGATGCTGGAGTAGTAGCTGAGAGTCCTGCATCTTGCAGGCAATAGGAAGTTGACTGAGATACTGGGTGGTATCCTGAGCATAAGAAACATCAAAGCCTGCCCCCATAGTGACACACTTCCTCCAACAAGGACATACCCACTCCAACAAAGCCACACCTCCCAATAGAGCCACTCCCTATGAGATTATGGAACCAATTGTATTCAAACCACCACAGGCAACTAGTTTCTTACTGGAAAAGGTCAGTAGCCTAGTCAGAATCCAATGCAACACCAAATCTATAAAAGTTGGATTGAGGTGAGACAGTCCTCAAGGAATTGGAAAAGAAAGCATGGGATTTAGGGCAGAGTCCTGGGTAGAAGTAAAAAGAAGTTTGAGGGTGGTAATAAGTATAGATGATTGCCAGTAGAGGCCGAAAGGAGGCTTGGAGGAAATCTACTGCAGATTAACTATTTTTTCTTTCTTTTTTCAAAAAAGGTCACTGGCCAATAGCACTCAGATCTTGAACAACAAAATGGCCAAGGTACCAGCTGACCATAAGGATGAGACAAAAGACTTGTGCACAATTCCCCTAAGCACGATACTACTGTGCTTTTCTGTTGGCAAAAAACAAAAAACAAAAAACAAAAAACAGAAGCAGTACAGTAGTGTTAACATTTTACCATATTATAATTTGCATTGCCTACTAGTGTGTTAAAAAAATAACCACTATGTTAAATGCAACTTGTTTAACTGATTCTTTTCTTCAGTTTTAGCTAGAAATCCTGTATTTGGTCAACATTCTCCAGTTTATATTCATTGCCTTAAGACTGGACAAGATCATCAACTGTCCCTGGCTTGTATGTAGCTTTTTAAATCCTTAAACAAACATTTTATTATAAAAGTAATTTATATTTATTGCAGAAGGCTTGTAAAAACCAAGCAAGCATAAGCAGCAGCCTAATGATAGTGCCAACACTGGGAGCTAACACAGTGGGTTTTATTCCCTTATACACAAGCTATTGAGGTTCCTCTATGTGTAAGATTTTGTATCCTGCTCTTTTGTTTTAATATAGTATAAGCATTAGCTCAGATCAATAAATACCATTGTAAATATAACATTCTTTATTGATTCATAAGTTGCATTTATGAAACATCTCCTTGTTTCTAGATGTTTCTGTTGCCGCTAGTATTTGTGATTTCAAAATGTTCCCGTGTATACATATTCTTAAGTTTTCAGAATTTCTAACTGGCATCCTAGTTATATTTGTTTATGGGGAACAGTCAGACCTTTCATTGTGTATTTATAATATGTAATAATTAAATCAGTTTTATTACCATATCTATTACCTCAGACATTTGCCATTTATTTGTGCAAGGAATGTTTAGCTATTTTGAACCATTTAATTATTATCAATCATAATTATCCTGCTGTTCTATAAACACTACAAGAATTTTTTTAATCTCAAACCTCTGGTGTGTTTTGGGGAATAAAAATCCTTGTTTAATATTTTCTTGTTTTCTTTGAAAGTATTCTAGAAAAAGTATTACTGAGTTATAAAATGGAAACTTTTTAAAGATTTTTTAAGATTTTATTATTTTTATGTATATGAGTATTTCCCTGAATGTATGTCAGTGTAATATATACCTTTAGTGGCCAAGGAAGCCAGAAGAGAGGGCATAAGATTCCCTGGGACTGGAACTACAGATGGTTGTGAGGCACCATGTGGGTATCGGGAATTGAACCCAGGGCCTCTCAAGACCAGCAAACACTCTAACCCACTTAGCTGGGTAGAATCTTTCCCTGGGGTCACCACTCCCTTTATTCCATTTCTTAATCTGTTTATCTCCTTGCCCAGCTTGCTCCTTTTCATTATAAATCATCATTAGAGTTACCACAAATAACCACATGAGTGAGTCTATACTACACTGTTTTGAGATTTCCTCTGTCAACAGAATTAATCCAAAACTCTTCACTTTAGCCTCAGGCAAACTTTTTGGACAAGGGCAAAAAGCAGCCACATTTTTCACCAAAATATCACAAGAATGATTTTTTAGGCTACGTGTTGTGGGATAATCTCTTTGTACACTTTAAAGATGTGTCTCTGCCTAAGGTGTCTTCTGATTGGTTTAATAAAGAGCTGAATTACCAATAGCTGGGCAGGAGAGAGTAGGCAGGATTTCTGAGGTGAGAGGGGAACTCTGGGAAGAAGAGAGACAGAGAGATGCCAGTGAGACATGGAACAAGCTGGATGTACAGAATGGGAGAGAGGTAAAAGCCATGTGGCAAAATGTACATTAATAACACAGGGTAATTTAAGATATAAGAGCTAGTTGGGGATAAGCCTAAGCTAAAGGCCAAGCTTTCATAATTAATAATAAGTCTCCATAGCATTACGTGCAGGCTGGCAGTCCCAAAGAAAGTCTGATAACAGCTATGAGCACATTATACAGTCATCTGTTGACAGGCCTCTAAGATGGTTCCATACACTGGACTGTACACTGTGCAGCACAGATGTGAATGGGTGAAATTCTCTGTGGTATGCTCAGTAAATAAGTGACATCAAAGCCACCATACAATTAATAATTGGAAAAATGAATTGAATTGACAGTTCTCAAAAGAAGAAATACAAATGATCAATAAACATACTTAAATAAAAATCATTCAATATTCTTAGTCATCAGGGAAGAGCCAATTCAAACTACTTGGAGATTCTGTCTCATTTCCAGTCAGAATGTTTATCATCAAGAAAACAGATACCACCTGTGGTGGTATTGTGTTTTCCCCAAAATATTGTGTATCCTAATAAACTTATCTGGGGTCAGAGAACAGAAAAAACACAATATTAAACATAGAGGTTAGGCAGTGGTAGCACACGCCTTTAATCCTAGCATTCCAGAGACAGAAATCCCTCTGGATCTCTGTGAGTTCAAGGCCGCATTGGAAACAGCCAGGCATTGTGACTCACGCCTTTAATCTCAGAAAGCAGCCTTTAATCCCAGGGAGTGGTGGTAGAAAGCAGAAAGGTTTATAAGGCATTGAGGACCAGAAACGAGGAGCATTAGGCTGGTTAAGCATTTGGCTGGTTAAGCATTCAGGCTTCTAGCAACAGTTCAGCTGAGAGTGATCCAGTCTGAGGAGACAAGACCAGCTGAGGAATTAGCAAGGTGAGATAGCTGTGGCTTGTTCTGTCTCTCTGATCTACCAGCATTGACCCCAATAACTGGCCTCGGGTTTGATTTTATTAATAAAAACTTTTAAGACTCATGCTACAACCACCAAATGCTGGAGAGGAGGTGGGGGAGCATACTAGTACAGCCATTATGGAATCCAATCTGGATATTTTTTAAAACACTAAAAAATAAAATTACCATATGACCCTGTTATTTTTCTACTTTGCAGGCATACACTTGAAAATAAATCATAATCTTATTATTGATTTAATTTCAAGTTTTATTCCAACTGCTTCCTGATATACAAATAATTTGGAAACCTAATTTAAAATTTTAACTTTTATAGCTACATGTGGTGACACATACTGAAAATCACAGCACTTGTAAGGCTGAGACAGAGGATGATGAGTTCAAGGCAGCCTAGATTACATGGTGAGTTATCAGGCAAGCCAGCACTAGAGAGTGGACCCTGTTTCAAACAAAAGAAAACAAAACCTAAAATACTAACGAGAGACACTAATGGTACTTTCAAAAGCCTCCTGTATGCTTCTCCGAGTTACTCATGCAGATTTTGTGCTGCCAGAGAAGAGCTCCGCTAAGCAGAGCGGCACTCATAAAACTATATTGTGCACAGTCCTGCCTATATTTTTGAGGGCAAATTTGGGTAGATCAAGGAAACCCAGATTGTGTACTTCCCAAGCTCTCCAAATTCTTTAATGATGTCATGGTCTCTTTTGACCACTAGAGGGAGCGCGAGCAATGAGAATGACATACTGCCTCATCTGTGGCCTTGCTGAGAATGATCTGTTTCATTTATCATGGTATCACTTTCCTTGTATTTCTTTCCTTGTTCTCCCACTCTGTTCCTGATTCAGCTGGGACCTCCCGCTCCCCTAAGCTCTCTTCTCCCTGACCCTTGCCCTTCATTACCACCCCCCTCATGTCCAGTTTGCTCATGTAGATCTCATCCATTTCTCTGTTGTTGGCCCATCCCTGTGTCTTTCTTAGGGTCCTCTTTACTAGGTAGCTTCCCTGGAGTTGTGAGTTACAGTCTGGTTATCCTTTGCTTTACATCTAGTATCCACTTATGAGTAAGTACATACCATGTTTGTCTTTCTGAGTCTGGGTTACCTCACTCAGGATGATTTTTTCTAGTTCCATCCATTTGCCTGCAAACCTCATGATGTCTTTGTTTTTCTCTGCTGAGTAGTATTCCATTGTGTATATGTACCACATTTTCTTTATCTATTCTTCAGTTGAAGGGTATCTAGGTTGTTTCCATGTTCTGGCTATTACAAATAATGCTGCCATGAACATAGTTGAGCATGTGTCCTTGTGGTAAGATTGAGCATTCCTTGGGTATATGCCCATGAGTGGTATAGCTGGGTCTTGAGGGAGGTTGATTCCCAATTTTCTAAGAAAGCACCATATTGATTTCCAAAGTGGTTGTACAAGTTTGCATTCCCACCAACAGTGTAGGAGTGTTCCCCTTGCTCCACATCCTCTCTAGCATAAGCTGTCTTCAGTGTTTTTGATCTTAGCCATTCTGACGGGTGTAAGATGGTATCTCAGAGTCATTTTGATTTGCATTTCCCTGATGATTAAGGATGCTGAGCAATTCCTTAAATGTCTTTTAGCCATTTGAACTTCTTCTATTGAGAATTCTCTGTTTAGCTCTATAGCCCTTTTTATTTTTAAATTATTTTTTTTCCTTTTTTTTCTTTTTTTTTTTAAATTTTTATTTTGCAATACAATTCAGTTCTACATATCAGCCACAGATTCCCTTGTTCTCCCCCCTCCCTTCCCTCACCTTCCCCCCAGCCCGCCCCCCATTCCAATATCCTCCAGGGCAAAGCCTTCCCCACAGACTGAGATCAACCTGGTGGACTCAGTCCAGGTAGGTCCAGTCCCCTCCTCCCAGGCCGAGCCAAGGGACCCTGCATAGGCCCCAGGTTTCAAACAGCCGACTCATGCAGTGAGCACAGGACCCGGTGCCACTGCCTGGATGCCTCCCAAACAGATCAGGCCAATCAACTGTCTCACCCACTCAGAGGGCCTGATCCAGTTGGTGACCCCTCAGCCATTGGTTCATATTTCATGTGTTTCTGTCAGATGTGTTTCCACATCTGACAGAGGACTGATATCCAGAATATATAAGGAACTCAAGAAATTAGACATCAAAATGCCCAACCGTCCAATTAAGAAATGGGCTATAGAACTAAACAGAGAATTCTCAACAGAGGAAACTCAAATGGCTGAAAGACATTTAAGGAATTGCTCAACATCCCTAATCATCAGGGAAATGCAAATCAAAACAACTCTGAGATACCACCTTACGCCTGTCAGAATGGCTAAGATCAAAAACACTGAAGACACCTTATGCTGGAGAGGATGTGGAGCTAGGGGAACTCTCCTCCACTGCTGGTGGGAATGCAAGCTTGTACAACCACTTTGGAAATCAATATGGCGATTTCTTAGAAAATTGGGAATCTATAGCCCATTTTTTAATTGGACTGTTGGGTATTTTGATGTCTAATTTCTTGAGTTCTTTATGTATTCTGGATATCAGCACTCTGTCAGATGTGGGGTTGGTGAAGATCTTTTCCCATTCTGTAGGCTGTCATTTTGTCTTGTTGACCATGTCCTTTTCCCTACAAAAAAGGGATACCACGATAAATGGAGACCCTATGGGAATAGGAAGAAGCAGAGTGCAAGAGAGGTCCCCAGAAATCCTCAAAGATACCTCCACTATAGACTACTGGCAATGGTCAAGAGAGTGCCTGAACTGACCTACTCTGGTGATCAGATGGCTGAATACCCTAACTGTCATGATAGAACTCTCATCCAGTGACTGGTGGAAGCAGATGCAGAGATGCACGGCCAAGCACCAGGTGGAGCTCCAGGAGTCCAATCGGTGAGAGAGAAGAGGGATTATATGAGCAAGAGATATTGAGACCATGATTGGAAAAAGCACAGGGACAAATAGCCAAACTAGTGGAAACACATGAACTGTGAACCAATAGCTGAGGAGTCCCCATGGAACTAGACCAAGTCCTCTGGATACGTGAGACAGAGAATTTCTCTCCAGCTCCCACCACCAAGTCCCGCCAGTCCCAGAGCCCACTTATAAAATAAACACACAGACTCTTACATTATTTAAACTGCTTGGCCATTAGCTCAGGCCTGTTATTGTCTAGCTCTTACTCTTATATTTAGCCCATTTCTATTAATCTTTACTTTGCCACATGGCTCATGGCTTACTGGTACCTTACATCTTCCTTGTCCTGATGGCGGCTGGCAGTGTCTCTCTCTCAGCCTTCCACTTCCCAGAATTCTTTTCCTTGTCCCGCCTATACTTCCTGCCTAGCCAATGGCCAATCAGTGATTTATTTACTGACCAATCAGCAACACACTTGACTTACAGACCATCCCACAGCACTTCCCCTTTTCTTTTCTTAAAAAGGAAGGTTTTAACTTTAACATAGTAAAATTACATATAACAAAACAATTATCAAGCAAGAATTACAGTTACAATATTAAAGAAGAGATCCTATCTATCTTATATTTGTAAGTTTAAGGTTTTATATCTAACTTATCTTTTATTATAACTAAGGAAAATTGTAAGTATCTAGTCTTTAACCACATCAAAGACCTCAGAAGGATATACTACTACCTGAGAAATGGAGAAGGATATAAGCAACTTTTAGGAGTCTTGTAGGGTAGACAGAGACAGCTGGCAGCCTGGACAGTCATTCAAAGTTCTCTTGTAAGGTTGGGGCATCTGTCTTCAGCCCACAGGCCTAGAGTCTCTTATTCACTTTTCTCTGTGTCCTGTAGAATGTCTGGCAGTTTTCTCTGCAAAGCAGGAACCTGAAGGACCATTTTGTCAAGCAAAGTTCAGTGGTCACCTTTGTATGGGTCCTGCATGTCCAGTTGATCAGGCAGTCCAGGCAAGAACAGTTTCTTGCCCAAATGGCTATTTTTGTCAAGGTGAAGATAAACTCCGTATGGAGTGTCTTCGATGCCCATCCTCCTCTCTGAAGTAAATCGGTGCTGTCAGGAGCAGACATGTCTCACTGTCCAGAAAGTCTAAATTTTTAAAACATTTTAAATGCCATATTCTGTAGGTCTTTGAAGTGTTTGAAGACTACCTATCTATCTGAAATATAACTATGTATACCTAGAAGACTTAACTAACATGGCTACAAATATGATTATCATAGATGACTAATTATTAATCTATTTTTTAATTATCCATTATAATTTTAAATGAGTTACATAAACATAATACCTCAAACAAGAATAGAAATATATATACAGTGTAACAAAATTAAGTTTAAACTTGTATCAATAAACTAAAATCTATAGCGATGTAAAACATTTTAAACAAGTTGTTACTCTTTAAAAGTAGGTTCATTAATCTACCCTTTCATCCTATCATATCTAAACTATCCCCTTTTTTTCTTTAGAAAGAGATTGTATTTATAATCAACCTGCTTTAAATAAAAATATTGGTTTTTGTCTGTCCCACACCAGAGGGCTCTTCTGATTTGGGACATAAGAATCTCTTAAACATTTTTTTTTTTTGAGCAATATGTCTGGGTTTAGCGGGGGAGTGAGCCAATTCCATCTTTAAAGCCAGCTTGGTATATTTGGGAATTTGGGCGTAGCTTCTCTTACTACTTCCTGCTGGAAGGGGCCGCTGTATCTTATGGGGACACGAAGAAAATTTTAGGATCATGGAGTAGTCCATGAGGCTGTATCGTCTGAGCCAGTTGCCTTGGAACCATTCTGGATGTTGAGTCATCTGGGCCATGGTGTCATTGGAGACCTTTCAGGGGGTCTTGGCTGGTCAAACCTGATGTATCTTAATCTGGAACAAATCCATAGTCTCTGGCTTTCTGTGGAAACAAAAGCAGAGACTCTTTTCCAAAGCAACATATCCTTATATCCAAATTTTGAAGTCAAGGTACCTTTAAAATATACATTTTGGCATAACTCAACAGCTTTTACAATCAAATGTTTTTCTGCAGTTACGAATATCAAAGAGAACATAATCCAGATTCTCTGTGTGGTAGCCATCTTTACGTGGCTTATTTTTTTATATTAGCTTGAGCCTATTGCTTTAAACTGCAGCCTTCTAAGCCTGAAACGGCGCAGTGGCTGCTGGCTCCGCCCATTTCAGCTTCCCAACATGGCGGGCGGGCCGCTTTCCGCCAGCTCTGGGAGCCATAACTCTCAGAAATAGTGGGTCTACACTTTTACCAAAGTAGCGTGTAGCCCAGAAACCTCTTTTTTTGTTTTGTACTAGCAAAGGCTAAATTCACCACACAGTTTAATGTGCTACTTGCAGAGGCCTCATTCCCACCATACTGCAGGTCAAGAGCGCAAGCTAGGAACCCGCCAGTAGCTCAAACCGGCAGCTGCAGCTTATTTGAGAGAGACAATTAGGAAGCTGTTTTAGGTCCGTTTTAGAATCTTTTTTCTAAGTTTTTAGGTGGAAACTCTTGCCACCACGTTGGACGCCATTTGTAGCTGGAGAATTTATCTCCAGCTCCCACCACCAAGTCCCTCCAGTCCCAGAGCCCACTTATAAAATAAACACACAGACTCTTACATTATTTAAACTGCTTGGCCATTAGCTCAGGCCTGTTATTGTCTAGCTCTTACTCTTATATTTAGCCCATTTCTATTAATCTTTACTTTGCCACATGGCTCATGGCTTACTGGTACCTTACATCTTCCTTGTCCTGATGGCGGCTGGCAGTGTCTCTCTCTCAGCCTTCCACTTCCCAGAATTCTTTTCCTTGTCCCGCCTATACTTCCTGCCTAGCCAATGGCCAATCAGTGATTTATTTACTGACCAATCAGCAACACACTTGACATACAGACCATCCCACAGCACAGTTGATTAGCTTGAACTGTTTAGGAGGCCCCCAGCAGTGGAACCGGGACCTGTCCTTGGTGCATTAACCAGCTTTTTGGAACCTAGTGCCTATGCTGAGACACTTCGCTCAGCCTTGCTGTAGGGAGGAGGGGACTGGACCTGCCTCAACTGAATCTGCCAGGCTGGGCTGACTCTCCAGAGGAGACCTTGCCTTGGAGGAGGTGGGAATGGGGGGTGGATTGGGGGGAAGGCTTTGGGGGTGGGAGGAGGGAGGTGGCTGATATGCAAAATTAAATTAATTATAAAATAAAAAATTTAAAAATCCACTATTTATACAGAGCAAATTAGGCTACCCTTACGTCAAAATTTTTACTTCATAGATAGCGTGCTTATACAAGATTTATTTGAATAAATCTTATCTTACTCTGTTAAAAAAAAAGAAAGAAAGTTCTATTTCTTATATTGCCATGCTGGCACTGCTATGAGTTCCTAAACAGCCTGATCACCCATCTCAGCAGCGACAGATAAATCACTGCCAAGGTCAAATCTCCCGTTCTTCCTCTCAGGATGTCTTAACTTAGTCTCCTAGACCCCCTTTCACACCAGAACTACCCTTTTTTTTCTCTTCTTAGCTAAGTGTGGAGGACCCCTGGCTTACTGGATATTTTTCTTTGTACTGAAACTTGAAAGCTTTTTATTCACATTTGGAACAGAGAAATGGATTCCCCAAAATTTTCACTGACTCAAATCAGAGCTTCTCTGTAGAGCCCCCAGAAGCTCTGGGAACTGACCCCATAGTCCATTGCCACCTGAGTCCCCACCCCATCTGATTTGTACCTGGAGACAAGTAGCTGCAGGGATGTCTACATTCTCAGCAGGTGGGAGGAGAGAGCAAGTACATATAAGGAAGCTGCCTTTTTTTCTATGCAAGGAATGGGTCCTAATTGGGCTTAAGAGGCCTCCACTATTGCTCCCAAAGCAATAGGGCAGATTAGAACAAATCATGGTGACAAAGAGTGAAGTGACTTCCCAGAATTATAAAGTGAGTTTGTAGCAGAGCAGATCTTGCATTCCAAAGCTCTGATTTCTGGTCTGAACTCCAATAGCACAGAGGCCTTGGATATTGGCATCCTTGGAAGGCTAGCAAGAGTGAGGTGTCATTGGGTTTTTTTTGTAATGAACAGCAGCTGTCTGTACTGGCTGGAAATTTATACTTTTCTAGTGTATATCATCTGTAGCCTTCCATCCTAATTGCTTGCTCTTTGCCAAGCATGCTGCCATTCTGCACACTAGGGGTGCTGTTGTCTAACTAGTCACCTTGTTTGCTCAGACTGGAGCTGTTTAAACATCTTGATGTCAGACTGCTAACCTTACTGGCGTCTGCCACAACAGGCTGCTTACCCATTCTTCATGAACCTTCTCAGGATGTGTAAGCACTGATTCCTACACTTGGGAGTCTCAGAGTCAGTATAAGATCTTGTCTGACATCAAGATGTTTAAACAGCATAGAATGTTCACCAAGGTGGAGGGCACCAAGGTCAAACTGACTGAGGGTGGTGGTGGATTAAGAACCTCTGCTTTGGCCTCATTCTTAGGAGTTGTTGGCCAATACAAGACAGACTCCATAGCTTTTGTGTGTGCTTTTGTTATTGTTTTGGTTTGGTATTTTGGTCTTTTTTATTTTCTTGGTTTTTTGTTTGTTTATTTTTAGTAGAATGAACATGAAGTTAGGTGGGTAGAAAGGTGGGGAGGACCTCAGGGTCTGGAAGGACTTGGGGAAGGAGAAGAATATAATGAAATATATTGTCTGAAAATTAAAAAAAAAATTAAATGTAAAAAAATTTGAAGGACGGGGGGGGGGAATGAACCTCTGCTTTACTAGGATGTCCACCAACTCACCAGAAATGTGAAGATGTAAAATATTAGGAACATCACAGACACTGGGATGACTATATGCGGGGCGTGGGGTGGGGACAACAAAGTTTCCTCTGGGGAAAAGGGTAGGATTTTGGATTCTCTGCAGGGTCTTTTTCCCTGCCCTCCATTCCATCTGTCCACTTCTGTGGTGCACACCCTGGTTGGCATTGTCTTCTTGTCCACATAAGTGATTTGGTAAAATAAAGCAAGTACAATTTTCATAAAACTTTGAAATCAGTTCGTTTCCAAGTCGGAAAATTTGGCTCCAGCCACTACGGGACAGCGACCTGTGTGGGTGTCATCTGTTCAGACTAATTGGCTAACTTGCAGGTCTTTTGCAGAGAGGAGAGCCTGCTATTGGGTGAGGACATGCAGACCCTTGCTCAGCCTTTCTTACTCAGTGAGTGCCTGTCACTCACGTGGCCCTGGGGGATCTGGATGTAATATTCTCTCAGTAAATTAAGGAATATTGTTTTTCTCTTAGAAGAAACAGCTCATCAGTGCAGTCAGTCATGCTATAAGGCTTCAAGTGATCTTTATGGAAATAACAAAACCCATTTGCGGGTTTAACATGTTCATCTCTTTGCATGCATATAAAATGAAACAAAACCCTACGTGATCTCTCTTTCTCTGTCTTCCACAGGTCACCTTGTATAAATCTTATAGGCTTGGAAGTTAGAGTGGCCATGCCCTTGGCACAGCTCCATCAATTAGAACTGACCCAATTATTTGCCTTCTTGATCTTTTCGGTACCTTAAGATGGCAAAATATGCATATGGTGTCTTTGTGGCTTTTCAAATCCCACAGTGACTCAGGCACAGAGATATGCTACTAGATTTTCCAGTATACGATGGTTGCATTTTGCATTTTGCAACATTTGGGTGTGGACATTCAAGCTTCTAGTAGCTTCTGATTTTTTGCATGGAGCCAAACCCATTTATGTGTGTGTTGCTCCAGGCAGCCTCAGTCTCTTCAGCAGCTTCAACTTCCCTCTTCACTCAGGCTGCTTCCCACTCACTGCTGTGTTCTCCACCCTGCCCTGCATTGCTCTGTGCCACCAACTATGCCCATCCTCAAGGGGACCCTGCCTGGCCACAACCTCCTTTGAGATCAAGCTTAGAACATCATCAGCGTGTTGCTTGTTCTCTGAGAATAAGCATTACTACAGACAAGCCAGCTGCATTTCACCCCACTTAAGCATACATACACTTAATGCTTCCTTTCCCCAAATAATCATATCACAAAAGGAAATTCAGCTAGTGACCAGTTCCCACGTGTCTGGGAACTTCAGACACTTTGCTGATCAAATAAGCCATTGCTGGAGTTGGGAGTAGTTGCCTACCACTCACCATAAAGTTTTGTGATCATTTTATTTTTAAATCATATATAAGAGACTAAATTCTAAGAGGGAAGGCACCAAAATCCCTTCACAGTACTGTAGATACAGGATTCATTGCTGGGGGTTGAGTTTTCAAGTTGTGTTAAGCAGGGTGTCCCACTGTGAGAACCCTGAGATTTTGGTTTGTGTGCTAGCCCTCCCTCTTTCTTTTCTTCCTCTGTGTGATTGTGGTATATGTACACTTGTATGTGCAGGTGAGTGTCTCTGTGTGGAGGTCAGAGGAGACCATCACATGTCTTGATCTGTTACTCTGCATTATCACTTTGAGAGAGGGTCCTTTGCTCAACCTGTAACTTGCCATTTTAGCTAGGCTGGATGCTAGCAATCCCCCCAAATGATTCTCTTCTTTCTACCTCCCACAGCACCATGAGCTCTAGGGATCTGAACTCAAGTCTGCATACTTGTGCAGCAAGCATTCTTAGCCATTAAGCTGTATCTTCAGGCCCTGCCTGTTTCCAACATAGCCTCAGTAAGATGTGGAAATGCTTTTCCCTAAACTCACAGTTCTGCACAGGATGGAGCTATGGGAAAAGGTTTTTGATCACACATCATATTCAGCTAAATGAAATATACTGCCCCTAAAGGGCACTTGTTCTTCTAACAAAGTTCCCATCTTCAAATGGAAGCATCATGGGTTGTTAGCTGAAACTAGTGTGGCCCTGCTCACAGAAACTATTTCTATGATTTCTACCCCCAGAAAGGCCTTCAAATATGGAATTACAAAATCTTAGTACTGCGCTGCCAAAAGAGAATGATAAACGCCAACTCAGCCACAAACCCACCAATCTACAATGGTCCCCTGCCTGCAAGATAGGCTAGGGCAATGGTGGCACAAAGCTTGTGGGAGTTACCAACTAATATCTGATTTTGTTTAAGGCCCACTCCATGAGATGGAACCCATGTAGGACACTGTTTGGGTAACCAAGTAACTGTTTTACTAAAAGAACATAGCAATAAAATGACTCCTGATGACATTCTGCTATACTCATAGATCAGTGCCTTGCTCAGCCACCATCAGAGAAGCTTCCTCCTGCAGTTGATGGGGACAAATACAGAGACCCACAGACAGAGATTATGCAGAGAGAGATGTGGTGGTATTTTACTTGTACTGAAATGTGATTTTAATTGTATGTTAATAAATAAAGTTGCCTGGGGGTCAGAGCTATTAGAGCCATAGCAAGTGCGTGGCGGTGGTGGCGCACGCCTTTAAGGACCTGGAGGGCGGTACATACAGGCAGTGACAAGGCAGTCACATGTTTAGGTTTACAACCAATGAGAAGGCAGAACAGCTAGACTATAAAAAGGCATACACACAGGAAGTAGGCCCTTTTTTCGGAGAGCTCTCTTGGCTGAAGCAGGATAGCTGAAGCAGGAAGGGTAAGGCTCTTAGTTCTGACCTCTTGGCTTTCTTCTCTGAATCGGCTCTGTGTTTCTTATTTAATAAGACGGTTGGTTACACCTACAGAGAGACCTTGGAACACTCAGCCTAAATGGGATGTCTCCATCAAATCCCTCCCCTCAGGACTCAGGGAACCCCACAGAAGAGGAAGTAGAAAGAGTGTAAGAGCAAGAATGGGTGGAGGACACCAAGGAAACAATACTCTCTAAGTCAACAAGTTCAAAACTCACACGAACTCACAGAGTCCTTGTCTAAATAAATCAACAAATACAGCACAAAAAGAAGACAAAACAACATGATACATCATTTTTTTCCAATTTTTATGTCAAATTTCAATTGATATTAAAAAAGGAATTTTACAAGATATAAGATCATGTCATGATGAAAACACTCTACACAGATCAGTGGAAGCTACTATAACATAATAAAGCCCACATTCACCTGTGCAAGGCTGCTAGCTTTTCTTTTAAGGTCAACAATCAAACAAGCATTCCTCCTTGAAATTCAAACCAGAGAAATTATAGGACACAAACAGAAGGCATGCAAACTGGAAAGAAAAAAGTAAAATAATCCTCATTTACAGACAAATATTATTTATGCATAGGAAACCCTTAAGAATTCCCTAATAAAACTGTTAGAACTAATACATAAATTGACCAAGGCTGCAGATTACATGATTAACATATGCAATCCAGTTGAATTTTTATACATTAATGAATCAATACATAAATTTTGAGTATTAACAAAATAAGTCAGCTGGGCAGTGGTGGCGCACGCCTTTAATCCTTGCACTCAGGAGGCAGAGGCAGATGGATCTCTGTGAGTTCAAGGCCAGCCTGACCTACAGATCGAGATCCATGACAGGCACCAAAACTACACAGAGAAACCCTGTTTTGAAAAAGCCAAAAAAAGAAAATAGAAAAAAAAAATAAATAAAAAGATAAATCAGCATGTTGGAATTTACAATGGCATCAAAATATTGAAGTACCTCAAAGTGAAACCATCAAAGTGTCTGTAAAACTTCATTTTGGGAAACACTAAAATAAATGGAAAGATACATTAATAACCACAGTATTGGGCTGGGGAATGCAGCCTAATTAGAACAGTGCTTACTTAACATGCATGAGGCCTTGGGTTCAATCCCCAGAACCACATAAAACTGAGCATGGTAGTACACACTTGTAATCCTAGCACTCAGAGGTGGAGACAGGAGGATCAGAATTCATGGTCATCCTTTGCTACATATCAAGTTCAAGGATCCTGGGCTACATGAGATCCTGTGTCAATTTAAAGAAAATACAACCCAAAAAATTATAATTAATCTCCTTAAATTAATTGACATCTATAGTTAATGTATGATAATAATGCATTCCAATAAAACTCTGCAGAGGTGTGTACATGTGATTTTTGTCTTAAGTTTAATAAGATTATTGTAAATATATATGAAATGCAAAGGATGAAGCATACTCAAGATGCTGTGGAAGATTAGGGTGATGGGAAATGCCTTCCTGTATATCCAAGCTAATTTGAAGCCCTAGCAACTAGGAGAATGCAGTTTTAACACAGGGATAGAAAATTGTCTAATTAAACAGAGTAGAGCCCCCAGAACATACCTGCACACATGTGGGCATTTGTTATTTGCTATTTGACAGAGCTGACACTGCCAGTGGGGTGAGGATGGGCTCCTCAACAACTGATTCTGTAACTAGGGTTTCTGAATATATATTCTGGATTCTGACTCATACATGCATAAAGAACAAGCTGTGATAAATTAATGACTTAGGGTGGAAGAAAAATCACAAAGCTTTTAATAAGATAAATGGATATATATATATATATAATACATAAATGAATATATATAATACATAAATGAATATATATATATATATATATATATATATATATATATATATATATATATATATATATGACTTTAGGATAGGGCAGAGTATCTTAGAACAAGCCAAAAAGGCCCTACCCTAGGCAGACCAAGTGTAACTGTTGGCAGCCCACGTAAAGGGAGGGCTTGCCTTGTCAACAAGAACAACCCAACGTATTTCTTGTTATATCTGCTCAGTCAACCCCTAGTCAAAGACAAAGCCAAAGGAGAGTTTATGTGCACAACCATGGTTCCCTCCCCTGTGGTTTCTAGCAAAGAAAGGTCTCATGCTTCTTGCACATGAGCCTGGAACCATTTTGATGACATCAGCACTTAACACCCAAGCCATCGGAACAAAGAGAACTAGATGAAGCTTGACTGCCTTTCAGGACCAGGATGAGGCCCTGGTCCTGGGGTCTTATCTGCTATCTCCAGACAAGAGAAATCTTTCAATTGACCAATTGTTTTTCAGTGAAAATGTTTCCTACCGCACTGACCAGAAGTCCAGCTCCTGGATCCATCCTGACAGGGTGGATAGGAGAGGGAGGAAGTCCACTGTGGAAATGGATGTACCTGAATTCTCCAGGACTGTAAAACATAGAGGGCAAGAACACAGGGACAGTCTCAGAAAGTGCTTCCCTTTGCATTCTGCTCCAAAGGGTAGGTCAGGATGAGCCCAGGATGTCGAAAGCATGTCATCTGCTCTAGCTAAGGCTCTGGGGCTTTAAGTATGGCTAACAAGCACTGAACTGCTGTGGGATGGTCTGTATGTCAAGTGTGTTGCTGATTTGTCAGTAAATAAATCACTGATTGGCCATTGGCTAGGCAGGAAGTATAGGCGGGACAAAGAGAAGAATTCTGGGAAGTGGAAGGCTGAGAGAGAGACACTGCCAGTCGCCATGATGACAAGCAGCATGTGAAGATGCCGGTAAGCCACGAGCCATGTGGCAAGGTATAGATTAATAGAAATGGATTAATTTAAGCTGTAAGAACAGTTAGCAAGAAGCCTGCCACGGCCATACAGTTTGTAACCAATATAAGTCTCTGTGTTTACTTGGTTGGGTCTAAGCGGCTGTGGGACTGGCGGGTGAGAGAGATTTGCCCTGACCGTGGGCCAGGCAGGAAAACTCTAGCTACAAATGGTGCCCAACGTGTTGGCAAGAGTTTCCACCTAAAACCTGAGTAAAAAAGATTCTAAAACGGAGCTAAAAACAGCTCCTAGTTGTCTCTTTTAAGTTAGCGGCAGCCTGCATGTTTGAGCTACTATGGCGGGTTCCTGGCGTGCATGCTCGACCTGCAGTATGGTGGGAATGAGGCCTCTGCAAGTGGCACATTAAGCTGCGTGGTGGATTTAGTCTTTGCTAGTACAAAACAAAAAAAAAAAAGAGGTTTCTGGGCTACACGCTGCTTTGATAGAAGCATAGACCCACTATTTCTGAGAGTTGATGGCTCCCAGAGCTGGCAGAAAATGTACCACCGCCATGTTGGGAAGCTTAAGTGGGCAGAGCCAGCAGCCATAGCGCCAGTGCCGTTTCAGGCTTAGAAGGCTGCAGTTTAAAGCAATAGGCTCAAGCTAATATAAAAAAATAAGCCACGTAAAGATGGCTACCACACAGAGAATCTGGATTATGTTTTCTTTGATATTCATAACTGAAGAAAAACATTTGATTATAAAAGCTGTTGAGTTATGCCAAAATGTATATTTTAAAGGTAACTTGACTTCAAAATTTAGATGTAAGGATATGTTGCTTTGGAAAGGAGACTCTGCTTTTGTTTCCACAGAAAGCCAGAGGCTATGGATTTGTTCCAGATTAAGATACATCAGGTTTGACCAGCCAAGACCACCTGAAAGGTATCTGATGACACCATGGCCCAGATGATCCAACATCCAGAACCGTTTCAAGGCAATTGGCTCAGACGATACAGCCTCATGGACTACTCCATAATCCTAAAATATTCTTTGTGTCCCCATAAGATACAGCACCCCCCTCCAGCAGGAAGTAGTAAGAAAAACTACGCCCAAATTCCCAAATATACCAAGCTGACTTTGGAGATATATAAAGGTTAAAACCTTCCTTTTTAAGAAAAGAAAAGGGGAAGTGCTGTGGGATGGTCTGTATGTCAAGTGTGTTGCTGATTTGTCAGTAAATAAATCACTGATTGGCCATTGGCTAGGCAGGAAGTATAGGCGGGACAAAGAGAAGAATTCTGGGAAGTGGAAGGCTGAGAGAGAGACACTGCCAGCCGCCATGATGACAAGCAGCATGTGAAGATGCCGGTAAGCCACGAGCCATGTAGCAAGGTATAGATTAATAGAAATGGATTAATTTAAGCTGTAAGAACAGTTAGCAAGAAGCCTGCCACGGTCATACAGTTTGTAACCAATATAAGTCTCTGTGTTTACTTGGTTGGGTCTAAGCGGCTGTGGACTGGTGGGTGAGAGAGATTTGCCCTGACCGTGGGCCAGGCAGAAAAACTCTAGCTACACGGAACTCTCAACATGGAAAACAAGTGAGATCCTGGAGTCTTTTGGAGCCAGGCTCCTGTGCGATTGTTGCCTCTCACAGAAAATGCCATGATTTCCTCTAGTGACTCTTCTGCCAAGTGGGTGATCCTGTTAGGATGCTTCACTGCACTTTATCCGTTGGCTTTTTAGCATTCCAGGCAGCCACATATTCTTCCCAAGGACAGCACAATCCCCTCTTCCTTCTCACACCTCACTTGAGGAAGTGATGCCTGGATACAGTCACTATCCTCACCTTCCACTCCCGAGACTTTCTTGGCCTGGGATAGATACTGAAGTAATAGAAGACAGCCGTGACTCTCTGTTTACAGCACATACCCACTTCAATAGAAGTAAAACATTTCAGACTGCACATTGCTTTTAGCTTGTAAAGTCAGGTCAAACTGCTCTATGGTGCTTGCTACATGGAGAAGTTTGAGATGGCCTCATATGGAAGATAGGTTACATAGGACACAGCAAATTCTCTAGAAAGAGTTCTGGGAAGGACTTCCAAAAGCTAAAATTTCTGGAAAACAGATGTTGAGGTTCTGGAGATTCACCATATTTTTCAGATGCCACAGGTAGGAAACACACATTAGTTTTGAATGTGAGCCCAAATTGAAATACCATAGTGGACACAGCTTCAAGATGCCAGGGTCAATTTTCAACCAAATTACTATTCTGTAGAGCTGCAAAATATGAGATAAATGGGAAGTAGGTATATATTTAAGAACGGATCATGAACATCTCCAATACCATAGTGGGGGCTGGTGAAAGGGAGTCAGAAACATACTGAACCCAATATCCCTCAGGAACAGGACAAGGTGGCAGATGGAGAAAGAACAGACCCACCCAATTCCAGTTCAATACTCCTTTCTCCACAGATTCTCATGTAGAAAACACTTCTACCAGCCAACGGCCAGTTCCCCATATGTGACTCATTTAGATCAGCTACAGGTGGCTTCAGAGTTTACCTGATAAAGTACAAGGTGCCCAGTTAAACACAAACTCAACTTCTGGAAAAGAGATGAGTTAGGACAAGCATGTCTAACTACAGTATGAGATGCTCTTACGTTAAGATTTCACATGCCTTGAGATGCAGATGGCTCATGGTATTTTTAGTTGCCAAATCATGCATGCATAATTAGGATGAACTTTCCAGCAGCATAGTGCCCCTGGTCAAGCTCTGGGCTTGGAAGGGTCCCTGCCTAGCACTGTGCTAAGACTCCATGGCCACAGCACAGATGGAATGGTGTGAGGACCAAATCTACATGCTATGAACTAAGAAACATGTATGAAGTTTCAGCAGGTCTGAACCTCTTCGTATCTGGTAACAGAGGCACTAACTGACACACCTGGGTCCCATTACATGGCCAATGTCTAGGTGTGCTTAGGAAAAGAATGGGATTGCTCTAGGATGTGTCTCTGGGCTACTTGCATCAGAATCACCAGCACCCTTGGGGGAATGTGCAGGCTCTGGGGCTGCATGAAAGACTGACCTTCTGAGTCAGAAGCCCTAAGGGCAGACCTGAGCATATGCCCCTGCTTTCATGCTCTAACATGCACTGGCTCTGGACCAGTGTGGATCTTGCTGGCTAACCGGTCTTATGTGAGGTGAGCTGAACAGACCTCCCACAGTAAGTACTAGGCAGCTTGTTGCATCAAGTTGTAAGGGTGATTGATAAAGGGGAGGGCCTTCTAATGTTCAGCTAGAATGAGAAACCAGGAAAATGGATACTGTTTATTAAGTTTTAATTAGCAGGTAAATTGTGCAGGGGGAAGAGAGTCCAAGTGTTACTACAAGTAATTAATGTGCTGCTGTTCTCTCTAGCCACGCTTTGATTGGAGCCATCTAAGCTGCAGCCTTTATCAGGCACTAAGATTCTGGAAACACTAGCTGCTAATTACTTTGTTGAGTCCCTGACTGCCTTAAAAGAAACAGATGCCTCCTGATGACTCAAGCAGAGGGAGAAGACAGAGGAGTTCCAACCACGATGAATGAAACCTGGAGGTTCTAATCAGAGAGGGCAATCATTCTTTCTGTTCACTTAATGATTGTGAATACTGTCTCCAAGTTTGGGATGTAAATGTGACCAGACATTGTCTGATTGCTAAATAGCCTACCCAGCAACTGTCCCAAACTGCTCTTGAGGTGGCTGATATCCTGACCTTGCTGGATCTCAGGTCTAGGGATTTGATCTTGCCTAAATCCCTCCTCAGTTTTTTTGAGGCTTCAGCCTTAGCCCTGAAGTGGCTTTTCTTAGGTTGGGCCACTCCCCAAGCCTGCTCCATGGAGTCCCAGCTTCTCCTGTATGAGCTTACTTGGCCAGCTGTGGACTGTGGGTCTGACCATCTATAAGCCAATGACTCTGTATGCTCTTTCTGATTGGTGCCAAGAAATATGTTTCTTTCTTGTGGAAAAGAAAGTACAGCAGATGGTGAGAACGACAGAGAACACAGATCCCTCTGTAGGACCCTGTCCATCTGATACATTCACAGTAGCTGGGATGCTGGACAGTGCCCATTGGCTCACATCTGCTTGAAATTACAGACTAAAGGCAAGGGGTCTTAAAGCCTGAGCCAGCAGGGTGCAGAGTCTCTGATCTCCTGAGAGATCCTGTCCTCCATGGAAGTGCAATAAAATGCAATTTTAACAAAATATTAGAAGCTTTCATCACCATCATTGCAGGAATAAGTGTTTGTTAAATGCTTCCCTGTTTCTGAATAGTGTTCTAAGTGCTTACATCTCATTCTGAACTTATGATTATCTGCATTCTGCTGTGAGGTAATGAAGATATAAAGAGGATAAATAGCTGGTCTGAGACAAGTGGAACAGCTGACTTTGAACTAATTTTTTCAGTCCTGAGCATGAAACCTAGGACCTTATGCATGTTAGCCAAGCACTCTACCACTGAGCACACCTCAAGCCTCAAATGTGTTTTTCCTTCTAAGAATCAAGTGAAATACAGCCACCATCCATCAAGTATCTCCTTGGTGCTAAGATGGGAGACAATGGGGCCCATTCAAGTCCTTAGAGGGTTGTAGCTGGAGTTTTCTCTCCGAGTCCCACCAAGCCTTGGCAGTCCAACAGCCCACTTATAAAATAAACACACAGATGCTTATATTATTTACTAACTGTATGGCCGTGGCAGGCTTCTTATCTACTTCTTTTATCTTAAATTAACCCATTTCTATTAATCTATAAGTTGCCACGTGGCGCGTGGCTTACCGGTACCTCACATCTCACTTGTCATGGCGGCGGCTGGCAGGCCTCTCTCCGTCTCAGCCTTCCACTTCCCAGAATTCTCTTCTCTGCTTGTCCCGCCTGTACTTCCTGCCTGGCTACTGGCCAATCAGTGTTTTATTTATACAGAGCGATATCCACAGCAGAGGGTTTCTATTGTCTTCCTACAAGGAGAGAGACATCTCAGAGGTGTGAAAACAGAGACTGCCCTGTTTGTGTTCAGACTGAAAAGACATTTGCACTGTTGTTAGAATCATACCAAATTCTCATTTGTCAGTTTTGCATATTAGATCCAACGGTGTTACATGCCTTTGGCAAGTGATTTGGAAATTTCAGAGCACGTTAGCCAGAGGAGGTTGGAGACATCCCTTAGCAAATGTGGGAGCTAGTGGTAATGAGACCAAGAGGCCCTTTGCTTATCTATCTCAGCTTAGAGCTTCTTGGGGCTAAAGAGAATCCAGAGTGTTCCTAGAAATACTTGGCATGGTAGTAGAAAAGTGGAAAGAAGTCATGTGTCCATCTGTGGATGGGTGAATAAAGAAGAAATAGTCTATCCACACAATGTAGCATCATTCAGCCATAAAAAGGAATGGAGTCCTGACCCATGTTTTTTTCATTGATGGATCATAAAGCATTGTGTTAGGGAAAGAAACCAGACAGAAAAGACTAATATTGTGTGATTCTGTATCTGTGAAGTGCTTAGATGGAAAAATCCATAAAGGCAAGAACATTGGTGATTTCTGGGAGGTGGAGAACCAGATGAAGGGTGTGAGGAGTGAAATTAGACAGTGATGATGTTTATACAGCTTTGAAAATATATGAGAAAGAAAGAGAGAGGGGGTGAATTGAAAATCCAGGTGTGAGTACATGCTTGTAATCCTAGCACTCAAGGGTCTCAGGCAGGAGGACAGTGAGTTTGAAATCAGACTGGGCTATGTGGGAAGGACCCTATTAAGAGGGGAAGAGGGAGAGAGAGAGAGAGAGAGAGAGAGAGAGAGAGAGAGAGAGAGAGAGAGAGAGAGAGAGAGAATATTATGGTATGTGAATATGTGAATTATATCTCAGTAAAAAACAAGTGAACAAACAGTAAAATAATGAAAATGAGAATAAAACATTTCTCTTATCAAGTCCTCCAGCATGGCAAAGCATGTGAACACTTCTTATGAAGCTGGTGCTTGGGAGCAAGGCTCTGGACTGAGCAGGGACTGAGCCTAAATCTTAGCTGAGGGTTCTCTACTAACTAGCTTTGACACAACTTAGGGAAAGCCCTTTCATCCCTCTAGACAGTGGTTTCACCATCTGTTTAATGCTGTTGTCGGGAGAAAATACATCCCCAATGAGCATTATAAAACTATAAAATGCTTATTTAAAACTGCATTTATGGACTTGGAATATAGCTCAATTGTGAGAGTTTACCCTGCATGCTGGAAGTTCTAGGTTCAACTAGTACTAAAACAAGCAAACAAACAAGCTGACTAACCACAGGTGAGGCATTTATGTAATGTGCTTAGGAGCAAACAGAGAGCCTGGAGGCTGAAATGCCATCTTCCACCACAATCAGCTCAAACCCCACAGGTGCTGGCTTATATGCTGAGAAAGGTCACTTTTTCTGGAACTGAAAGTACCCATTGAGAGAAGACCCCAGGTCTCCCTTTTGGGATTCTAATAGTTAATAGTTTTCAAGTCTCAGTGTTTCTGTCTATCCTAGTTTTAAAGACTTTTAAGCAGGCTTTACTAATTTTTAAAAATGCCTTTAGATTCTAAAATCACAAACTCTGCACTGTACCCACAAAGGAGTCACGATTTAAATGTTCCAAAGTCATCAAATTTATTATAGATGAGACTTGTCCTATTTACCCCTGTAAGCAGGCCCCACTTTCTCCCTCATTTGTGTTCATATGACAGCTTTAATATCCATGTCTTTTTCTTAGTATTGAGGTGATGTTCAGAATGTGTATTAAACTAGTTCATAAAAATAACAATTCAAGTAGAAACAGAATTCTTTCTCCAGCAATTATTAAAGTATTTGCTCCTTGGTGTTGAAAAATCAAAGCTTCAGGAAGTCATGGTCAAATAGTGTCCAAATGGGGCAGGGGTCAGACCTCAGCTCACTCTCGGGCTTGCTCCTCAGTCTCTAGGCATTTCATTCTGCTATCAAGGCTAGCTTCCAGCGCCAGGGACTCTGCCAGCTTCAGGGCCACTTCAGCTCCACAATTCTCACACTGGAGCACAACTGGCCGAATAGTCTGCCACAGCCTTCCAGATGTTTGCAGGGAACGAGAGGATAGTGTTTGCAGCCCCTAAGAAGCTGCTTTCCATTTTTCTTCCATTCTAGTCTGTTTATTGAATTTAAAACTGCTTCGGGTCCTGCAAGCGAAAGGTTCTGAATTCTCGCAGAATCATGTCTTATGTTGAGCCTAACATCGTTCTTACATAGTCTTAGAAGTGGATAGGCTTTGAGTTGTTAGCCTCCTGTCCAGATGCACAGTAGGGCACCAAGTACTTCAAGCTGACTCTTGGGCTGCAGTTCCTTTATGTAAAATCCTGGCTGAGGCAGGCCAGGGTTGCAGCCAGGAAACAGACAATAAAATGTGAAAAAGCTCCTGGCAGGAGGTGAGGGTTAGCGCTGGGTTCTCAGCTGTGAGCCAGGATGGGGACGGGGACTTTTTTTTCTAGCTCGGAGACTGTCTTCTAGCATTTTAGTCAGATAAAGTGTGCGATTTTAGTTACCAGCAGTGTTCATTTTTCAGTTAAATGTCTGTAAATGCGCTGAAGTACAATGTGAAACTTTCCCTAGCCCGTCCCGGTGACCGCCCCCCACCCCAGGGTAGGGTGTTTCGATGTCCAGATGGCTGCACTCCGGGCCATTGCAATCCATCAGTCCTGTGGAGGGCAGAAAGCTGGTCTGCACAGCGACTCTCCAGGTGTTAACTCAGGATTTTTGTCTTTTTTTTCCCTCTTCGCTTCAAGGCTCCCTAACATGATCAATAACTTTCAGTAGTCAGCTGAAATCCACTTCCTTGATCAGGCTTTTGGAACCATCCAGAGTCTGAAAGGAACCCTTGTGTCTGAGCCTCAACGTTCAAATCCCCCTTTGGTAGCGCACTGCGGTTGGTGCCTGTATCTATGGGGAAGGAGACCCGCGGTGTGAAAGTGCAGCCCGAAAAGGAAGAGATTGAAAAAAGAGTCCCTGGCTAAGAGAGGCTGGCAAATGTTGTGCCTTGGGCCAGGTTCTGCCACAACGGGTTTGTGGCCACAGTGCCGCAGATCCCCCCCCCCCCCCCCCCCCCGTCCGACTGCTAGATACCACCAGATAGGAAGCACAGAGCACCTAGAAAGGGAGAGAAGCCTGACTGGTTCTCCCAGGGCTGCTTCAAAGAGCAGGAACCCAGGAGAGAGGCATTCTTGCTGGTTTTACGTTTACCTAAAGCAGTTACTAAATTCCTATCGCCAGACTGTGGGTAACTGGGAGGATAGGAGGTCCAGCTCCCACCTGTCCTAAAGCTGAGCAACCACCTTCTGTTCTTCCCAGTTCCCAGGGTGCAGACCTGGTCTGGGCTTTTAAAGTGCAGCACAGAGTACATTTCCCCACGGAGAATGCAAGTCCAGCAGCTACAGGAGCAGACCCACTCCTGGAATGACCGACCCAGAGTGGGAAGAATTTCTTAGAGTATAGGGACCTCAATTTGCTGTGGGAGAGGAGAGATCACTTGTCCTGCGTTCCTCACCAGCTACAGAAAGCTATGGACAGTCTCCTGCGTTCCTCACCAGCTACAGAAAGCTATGGACAGTCTAGAGCGTGAGGAGTAGGATAAACCTCTAAAGGAATTTGTAAAGAAAAGGGTACAGGGCTTTAAAGGGTCGCTGGCTGTCCCCTACACCTTAAGGGGGGGAGGTTTGCACACTTGATTGGGCTGGCAGTAGACCCCAAGAAGCACCTCATGAGCCCTCTCCGAAAGCTACATCTCTTTAACAGGTATTTGTGTTGGAGAGAAAAGGAGAACTTGCTAGAAATGGATGCTTAGTGACTCAGAGCTAGTCACAAAGCAAAGTACCTAGGGGATTCACAGGGGCGGGTGGCGCTGGCTAGAGAGTAGGGGAAGCACAAATAAGGTAGTCAGAGGCAAGAGGACACCTCGCAGTGGATTCCTCCAAGGCAAGGTGGTGACTAAGGCGGGGGTGGGGTGGGGGGTGGCCAAAAAGCTCTGATTGGTCAGGGGGAGGGGCTTTAAAAGCTCACCGGAGAGGGTTGGGGAGCTGTCATTTGCTCCCAGAGCCTCAGAGAGCACCACGCTTCCCAGGAGCTCCCGGAGTTCCTGGTAACAGAGCAGGTATTCGCTGTACGGACTCACCAAGGAACCTGAGCTTGCTTAGGAGGGATGGCCATGGTCCCCAAGGGCAACATGGGACCTACCAAGGCGGTTCCCACCCCATTTGGCTGCATTGGCTGTAAGCTGCCAAAACCTGACTACCCACTAGCGCTAATCACCTTCATGTTCTGCGCAATGGTTATCACTGTTGTCTTAGACTTGATCGGCAACTCCATGGTCCTTTTGGCTGTGACCAAGAACAAGAAGCTCCAAAATTCTGGTAAGTCGCCCTTCTTTTCCCTATTTAATGAACAGCAATTTGCAATCCCCTCTCCCAAATTCCTCCCAAGCCTGGAGGGCGGTAGGGATGACATTTTGCCGGGTTCCCCTAAACTTCGAGCTTCATAGCGCTGGGGGAGCTCAGGAAATTAGCGTGGGGCAGCCAAAGGCAAAGCCCGGGTTCGTAGGGTGCACGGCAGCCCGCCAACCCGTGTCTGGTCCGAGAGCCCGGATACGGAGGGAGTAGGCACAGGAACGGAGAGTTTGATTGCTACCAGGGGACAGCCGGCCGAACTGGACACCGGAGGGGCGGCCTCTTAGAGGCACTGCAAGCCGAACTGTCTCTGAAAGAGCAGCCGGTTGCAACAGGCTTTGAGAAGTTCGCGGCTGCGGCGCTCCCAGGAGCGCAATGTTGCGGCATCCCACAAAGCCAACGGAGACTCGGCTCACCAGCTTCCCATTGCTCCCAGATTGCTCTCCAGCAGCGAGGCATAGTGCAGACACTATGACCAAGTATCTAGTAGGGAGGTCTGAGCCCGCTGGAACCGAGCTCCGTCTGCTTGTCCCAGGGCAAGCGACGGACTGGACCCTGCAGGCGATGGCGGAGGTGGTGGCGGCAGCAGACATCCGGAGGTCTGTACTGAGAAGTTACAAGGAGGGCAGCGGAGGGGCTCAGGAGCTCTGCGCAGCGGCAGGCACGGGGAAGGAGGAGGCAGAACCAGGTAGGAAAGGCGGGAGGGCAGCTTGAGTGCTCCTGGGGATGCAAGAGGCTCCTAGCTTGGATGTGTCAACAGCGAGCCAGATTCCGCTAGCTGCTTATCAGGGCAGATCCGAGGGGAACATCGCGGGAAAGTGCTGGACACTGAGACCTGTGCAGAGCGGGGTGGGTGGGGGTATAGAGGATTGGAAAGCTGTGAGTCTGGTTTTCAGTGTGGGTGGGAGAAGGCTGTAGATGAAGGGAGGGCCGGTGATGGTGGCGCCCTGGATCGTCTTTTCCAAGATCTCAGCGGCTTGGGAAAGTGAACAAATCTGGGAGGGTTGGGAACCAAGTAGACCCTCAGCCTGGGGCTGTGGAAAAGAGCCAGGCAGCGTCCTAGAGAACTGCTTAGTGGGAACAAGTTTCAAAACTCAGTGACAGACTCAAGAGTCATTAAAAATTTTCTTTCAAACTCCCGTGAGAGCTTCTGATTTCTCCTTTGTAACCCAAAGACCTGAGGCTGAGCCTTGGACCTCACCTTTCACTCTTGATTTAGTATCCAAGGGCAGATCCACAGAACATGGACAATTACCTCGAAAGCTCACTCATCTTTTCTCTCTCCTTTCCTCTTCTTCCTTTTCTCTTTTCTTATAAATTGCAAATAAAAGTTGTTTTGTGTTGTTGTGGGTTTTAAGGCTTTGGACATTTCTTTCCTATTTTTCTTTTGAAAGTTCATTACTTTGCGGGAAAACCCTAGAAAGAATCACTTTTGGCAAAAAGCAAGGAGGGAAGTCTTGGTGTCCTTTTAAAAAGCCCTCATTTTCTCCCAGTCCAGGACAAAGTGCAGTATTTTGCCAAACCAAAGCTAATTAGCAACGAGGTGTTCCCAAAGAAAGAGGATCCTGTGCCTGCACTTGGCCTTTTTCGTCTACTTTTTGTAAATAATTATATATATATATATATATATATATATATATATATATATATATATATATATATATATATATATATATAGTACTGCTGTCCTTTGAATGGGGCAGGGCAGAAGGCAGGGTTTACCCACAGCTATTTTCTCTTCAGCCTGGCTCAAGAGGAGTCTGTGCAGGATGCTTTGTGCATGGCTGAGGGTAAAACTGCACTTGGAGAGATTTCTCCTTTCCCCTGATCACTTTCTTTGACTTCAGACTTGATATTAAAGGGGTTCTCCCTTCTTCTTAGGCTTTTTTTCTGAAGGTAGCTGGGGAATGGCCAGTGTTTCACTGGGATGTTAGACAGTACTATTTGATCTCTTTGAACAAGCCCCCAAGGCCTTCTCAGGGTGGTCTCTTTCAGTAGATAGATCTTCCTTCATAAGGAAGAGGGTTAATACATTATTACTATCATTGTTAATTTTAGGTTGACTCTACTTCTGGACAGCTCCATGTACCTCCCCTCTCTCTCATTCTTCCTTCCCCACCTGTTCCAGTGCAGAAAACGTGGTGTAGTTGTATTTCTCTAAAATGGCATCAGCAGGACTCCCCTCAACACACACCTATGATGCTTATGTGCTGTCTCACTCACTCTGTCTTATATTCACTTGTTTCTTGGAGCAAGGATGACACTGAAAACCAACAAACAAAAGGTTGGCAAAGCGCAGGTGTCCCAAACTTGCTGGGACTTTCTTGTAAATAAGAAAGAAGAAAAGAAGAAAATTGTTCTTCAAAAGAAATCTAGTATTCTAAATTGCCACCCATCAAATTAGCCTTTTCCTTTTTGGGAGGTAGCTTTCCAAACATTAACCATTGATTTCAGTCTTTTTCCTTCTTTTCCTTCCTCTCGTGTTTTCCAGGCAACATCTTTGTGGCCAGCCTCTCCATGGCAGACATGCTGGTGGCCATCTACCCCTACCCTATGATGCTGTATGCCATGTCAGTTGGGGGCTGGGATCTGAGTCAGCTCCAGTGCCAGATAGTCGGGTTGGTCTCGGGACTGAGTGTGGTCGGTTCCATCTTCAACATTACGGCCATTGCCATCAATCGTTACTGCTACATCTGCCACAGCCTCCAATATAAGCGGATCTTCAGCCTGCGTAACACTTACATCTACCTGGTCATTACCTGGGTCATGACTGTCCTGGCTGTCCTGCCTAACATGTACATTGGCACCACTGAATATGATCCTCGCACCTACTCCTGTATCTTCAACTATGCGAACAACCCCGTCGTTACTGTGACCATTGTCTGCATCCACTTCATCCTCCCTCTCATCATAGTCGGTTATTGCTACACCAAAATCTGGATCAAAGTGCTGGCAGCCCATGACCCAGCTGGACAGAATCCTGATAACCAGTTTGCTGAGGTTCGAAATTTTCTAACCATGTTTGTGATCTTCCTCCTTTTTGCAGTGTGCTGGTGCCCTATCAATGTGCTCACTGTGTTGGTGGCTGTCAGTCCAAAAGATATGGCAGGCAAGATCCCCAACTGGCTTTATCTTGCAGCCTATTCCATAGCCTACTTCAACAGCTGCCTCAATGCTGTCATCTATGGTATCCTCAATGAGAGTTTCCGACAAGAATACTGGACAATCTTTCATGCTTTGCGGCACCCTATCCTGTTCATCTCTCACCTCATCACTGACATTCGGGAGACTCGGGAGACCCGAGCTCTCACTTGTGCCCATGTCTGTGCCCATGTCCATGCCCATGACCAAGCCCGAGAACAAGAGCGTGCCCGTACCTGTCTTGCTGTGGAAGGAACATCACGGAATGTCCGGAATGTTCTATTGCCTGGTGATGCGGCAGCAGCCCACTCTGATCGTGTCTCTGTCCATTTCAAGCCCCAAACCAGGTATACTTCTGCCTACCGCAAACCTGCCTCTATCCATCATAAGTCTCTTTCTGGCCACCCCAAGTCTGCCTCTGTCTACCCTAAGCCAGCCTCCTCTGTCCATTTCAAGCCTGCCTTGGTCCATCTCAAACCCACCTCTGTCCATTTCAAGGGGGACTCTGTCCATTTTAGGGCTGCTTCCAAGCTTGTTACTAGTCACTGTATCTCTGCTGGCTCTTCCCCCAACCATCCTACATCCACTGCTGGCTACATAAAGCCTGCTACCAGCCACCCTGCAACCACCACTGTTGACTATCTTGAACCTGCCACCACTAGCCATTCTGTGCTCACTGCTGTTGATCTCCCTGAGATCTCAGCCTCCCATTGCCTTGAGATGACCACCATTGGCCACTTCAAACCTGCCTCCAGCCTTCCCGTTGTATTCCCTGAGCTTGCCGCTACCTCTGCCACCCCTCCTGACCCCACAGTAATCCCCATTGCCACTGATGATTACCGAAAGGTCCTTCTTATTGATGATGATTCTGATGATTCCGATTGTTCTGATGAGATGGCTGTGTGAAAAGTGTTCTTTACAGTTTGCCCTGCAGTCTAGCATGAGATATCTCCATTGCACAGACACACTGACTGACACACACAGACATGGACCCCCAGACACAGTGGAAGTTCCACCCACCATTTAAGCACACTCCTCTTTGGCACCTTGTACACTTGAAAGTGTGTGTATATTCTTTTTATCTTAGATATCAAATTTCCAAGTGTGACATCTGTGATTCTGAACTCCTAAGCCTTGCTGTTCTTATAAGGTTGACTTTCATCCCTCAGTGATCTCTGAACTGTCTGTTGCTTTGGTCCTCCTCACTGACTCTTTCAAGCTCTCCCTCCCAATTCCTGATTTCCTCTGTCTCCTGCTTTCTTCTCCCACTCCCAGGGGTTGGGGGCCAGCTTGTAATGTGACTTGCTTGTAATGTGACAGCTTATTTTGGTGGTCAACTCTTTAATGTGACTGTGACCTCACAGCTTTATGTTCTAAGTGTATAACTCTGTGTTGTACCTTTAATGGAAGTAAGAAAAGGACTTAGGATGAAGTGCAAACACTTGACAAAACATGACCCTATCTGAAGAATAGAATTAGATAAGTTCTTATTAAAGTACATTTTAATGCCTGACAGATCAAGTAGCAAAAGGAATGATATGTCATACTAAGTTGATTCTATTTTGTGTAAATTTAAACTTTGGTGCTGATTTTTATAGATTTGGTTGGAAATGATGAGACGTTTTTACGCCATTTCAAGGGGGACTCTGTCCATTTCAGGGCTGCTTCCAAGCTTGTTACTAGTCACCGTATCTCTGCTGGCTCTTCCCCCAGCCATCCTACATCCACTGCTGGCTTTTGGGTCTTTCAAGCATTGGCCAGTACATTCTTTTATTTCTACAGAAATAGATCCATGTGCAAGTAATTTCTTATGGTTTGGAACCTTGAGTGTCAGTTATCATTACGTTTGTAATATTATAATTCATAATCACTCTTTAAACACCTCGATGTTTTGACACCATCAGTTTTTATCTTTCTTTTTCATTTAAACGGAAATTTAGGTAATAACTGATAGCTAGAAGCAAATGGAGTATTGAAAAGCCTTGTCTTTGTGACCCTCTTGTCTTGGGAGGAAGAGCTGCCAGCACCAGTAAGTCTGTGAAGCAGTTAGTCTCATGACAGTCCTAAAAGTGATTTTCCTTTAGGACTCAAGAACAAACTGCCATTTAAATGAAATTTCAGTTGCTGATTCAAATTAACACTTTAATCAGTTTACTGTACACAAACTTGTAAGGAGAAAATGAAATATATCATACTGCCTTAATTCTATTCTGCATTTGTGGTAGCAATTCAATAAAAGTGGTTCTGTGGCTTTAATATGTGACTTCTTCACACATTCATTTCTTCTTTCTGTTACTTATGGGAGGGAGGGTGTATAGGGTGTGTGTGTGGGGGGGGAGCACTAGCCTGGAGGGACAAGACTTCTCTGCAAATTCCATCTCTGTCAGAAGCCTGCAGCATCCTGGAACCTCTCTCACCTTGATTATTTTAATTAGCAACCTTTGGGGGAAGGTTTTTGGGCACACTGGATGAGGTGGGGGTAGGGAGGCACATAGATGTTATACTTTTCTTCTCATTGGGTGTTATTTTCCCCCTGTGGAAGAAGTAAAGCTAGCCTTAAGTCCTGCCACAACCCTAGAAATGGAAGAGATCAAGCAGAAGAGCTTTTATGATAGTGCAAAGAGACAGAGGAGTGGAGAATGAGTGACAGGACTCCAACCACTGACTGGGTAAACCTCCTCATCTCTGAAGCACAGTCTCAAAAGAATGTCTTGGAACAAGAAATTGCTCAAAATTTCAAATGTATACTAGGACACCATGATATATATTACATATATATATATATATATATATATATATATATATATATATATGTAATTTTATTTATTTTAAGCAAAACCTCTGCTAGTCCTAGAGGACTTAACATTTTATTTACTTTGTGTGTGTTGGGGGGGGTACGTGTGTGTCACTGTGTGCATGTGGATGTCAGAGGACAACTTCTAAAATGTGGGTTCTAGGGATCAAACTCAGGTCAACAAGCTTAGCATCAGGTACATTTACTCTGAGTCATCTTACCAGACCAGTTTTGTTTGTTTGTTTGTTTTTTAAAGATATGCACATTTAACACGTACTCATATAATGGACATAGACAGTAGTGCACATTCATTGGGTCTATCCAGGCTTTGGCAGACTGAACTCATCTTAGCTAGCCATCAATTCACAAGTTATAGTGAACCTAGCTCCCCATTATTACCCTAGCAGGTCTGCTGGTCTTCAGGCCCCATACTCTGCACCCTGAGTGCAAAATTCCTGCGAAGTGTTCCTGGTTGTCTGAAATGGATGCTTACATATGTACTTATGGACTGGCTAAGAGTCAGCCCCCAGCCCTCTTATCCATACCCCACCCTCATTTTGCCAAAGAATTGCTCTGGGAGACATTTTGAAGTGTTCAAAATAAAGGTACTGTGGCCTGATGCTCCAAGCTACTGTTCTCCAGGCCCTTAGCGGTGCCAGATAGAAGAGGAAATGGAAGGGGTGAAGACTTTATTATTACAACAAAGCTCCAAAGTTCTCCCTCAAGTGTCCAGCCTCAGCTTCAACTCCATTGGTGAGTGGAGGAAGCTGCAGTCCCTGCTCAGCTGGCTGGCCCCTCACCTTTGCATAATTAGTTCACAGCCTGCCCAGAATCCCAGAAGTGCTCCTTCTCCCTATCTTGTTTCCTCCGGAGTCCCAGAACTCATGGGTCTGACTTACCATGCCCACCTGGCTGGTGCTAGGTACAAACCTGTTTCTCTTTCAAATGCAGAGTTTCCTTGTTTTACTGAGACCATGCATAGGTATGCCTTGTGATTCCCCAACCTCCCCACCCCCAACCAAAGGACCTGTTCTCTGGTTTACTCTAATGCAAAACGTGCTTCACAATCAAGGAATTCTCGCAAGAAGACTGTTTTATCTATTTATTTATTTATTTATTTATTTATTTATTTATTTATTTATTTATTTATTTATTTTAATTTTGTTTGAGACAATCTCACTATGCAGCCAGGCTGGCTTTGAACTACCTCACCTGAGTCTCCTTGAGTGCCAAATGCTAGGATTTTAGATAAACATTACACTTAGCAGCGAGCAAGAAATTTGTCCATACCAGATTTCCCTGGATGCTAATCTTTCTGCTTGTAACTGAAATACATTATATACTGTAAAGTGACATCTTGGCAAATTTTTTCTTTGGGTGCATGAGTGTAATAGCCACCCTGGCCTTCCTATAGGCTCCCTTTGCCCACTTCTGACCAATTTACATTCATGTTGTCTATTGTAGAATTTTGTTAAAATGGAAACAAACATTGTATTTGTGTCCAGCTTTTAGTGACAAATCTTGATAAACTATACAGAGCAGAATTTTAACCATTTTCAGTGTATAGGTCAGTGACTTTAACTGTATTCTGAATGTTGTTCGATGACCACAACTGTTAATTTACTTAAGCTCTTCATCTTCCTAAACTGCAACTCTGAATCCATGGCCCAGCTCAGTATATCATAGTTAGCCAGCCATTAGTTGGGCTTAGACTTCACATAAAGTAACTCAACACACAGGCTTCTGAGCCTCACTTTCTTTCATTGAACATGCTCTGGAGATGTGTCCACGTTGTTTGATGTATCAGAAGTTATTTTTCAAGGTTTTCAGAGAGAGAGAGAGGGGTTAGAGAGATGGCTAAGCGTTTAAAAGCACTTGCAGGGGAAGTAGGTTTAATTCCTAGCCCCCATATCCAGTCTCTTAAACCCACCAGTAACTCCAGCTCCAGGGGATTCGACACCCTCTTCAGGCCTCCATAGATGCTGTATGTAAATTATGCACTTAACATGCAGGCTAAACACTCATACACATAAAATAAAAAAAAATAAAGTCTTTTGAAATTGTTTTTAAAATGTTTCAGAGAGGGCTGGCAAAAGGGCTCATCAGGAAAACTTCATGAAAGCCTGATGATCTGAGCTCAATCCCCAGATCCCGCCATGGAAGGAGATAACCAACTCCAGAAAGTTGTTCCCTGACCACCCCATATACAATAATAATAAATAAATCATTTTTAAAGCTTCAGAGGAATATTTAAAGATTTGGAGTATTTTCAATCTCTATTAAGTTGAACAGGCACATAATAAAGCAACCTGTAATTTTATTAACAAAACCAATGTTTTAACACTGTCTACAGTAAATATGTCTATCTCTGTCCATTTACCCATTATTGTATTGTATTTTTTACTGGGACATGATTAACATATGACAAATTACATCATCTTATTCAATTCCATGGATTTTGTATATCCATAAAGTTGTGTGACCAGACACTCTACCATTATCCAATTTTTAAATATTTTCACTGGGAGTCATTTCCATTTCCCTCTTTCCATAGGGAGACTGCTACTTTTTCTGTGACTAAATTTACACATTCTGGATCTACCATATGAAGGGAATCATGCAATATATATCCTTGTGTCTAGTTTCTTTTCCTAATATATCTGTGTTGATAGCATGTAGCAAGAGGTCATTCATTTTAAGACTGAATAATATTCCATTTTGTTCATGTACTTATCTGCCAAAGAAATTTGATTGTAAATAATTCTGCTATAAACATTAGTGTGTTGATATCTGTTTGAGTCCCTACTTTCAGTTCTCTTAGACATATATGTAGGGCAATTGCTTGATCACATAGTAATTTCATGTAAATACTGTTTTTCACAGCAATTGCTTCATTTTGCTGCCTACCTGAGATGCACTAGCATTCCTCTTTCACTACATCTACACTAAAAATTGTAGCAGGTATGATATGGAATATCAGTGTGGTTTTGTTACTGGAGTTGGGGTGAGAGTCTGGTCCCTGGCAGCCCTAAAAACCCAGGATTTGCTACCTGCCTTCAACAACACAATCAAAGAAACAAACTCACAGTCAAAAGCAGAAATAAAGAGGTCAAGTGATTCTCTATGTCCATCTTTGAGGTCATGACATTGAGTGGATCCCACTTTCATGACTTGTTCCAGCAGGGGCTCTACCATATTCTAAGAAAAAAAAAGTGATCTTGTGGCAATATACCCATTTTGACATATACTCAATCAGTGCTGTCCTTTTAACAAAACATGATCCAAGGGTTAACAGTGCCTTTTTAACTAGAGTTTTACCAGAACTTAAGGAACTTGAGAGAAGGGAAATATCACACTACAGTTCCTTTAAACCTTTGCATCTCAAGGGGCAAGAAGTAGAAAAGTATTTGTCAGAGTCACAGCTTAGGGATACAGGCTCACTACAGAACTCAGAACTAGTGACAGCAGTGTACAAGGCTTCACCTTTCTTCAAGTAAGTACCACAGCATTGAAAACAGAGGAAATGTTAGCCTCTGGTCCACCTACAGAAAACTCTGAACATAGCCTTTTCCAGTTAGATGCATCTAAAACTTCACATTAAAAACATGTTTACCTTTCTCTTACACTATACTCCTATATCATCAAATTTTAAGAGCTATATTAAGATGCACAAAAACCCACTATGTAATGAGACAAGATAAACACCAGAATCACATTTAGCATATGGTAGAGATGTTATAATGATCAGAATAGGAATTTAAGATCATTGTGATGGATAAGACAAGGGCTGTGGAAGAAAACAAAGTTTCTTAGTTTCTACCTTCTTACTTGAACTAATAGATAATTTGTGGAAATAATAATATTGATACTGCATTATTTGCTAAATGAATGAACAACAATATTATTAAGGAAGAACTGGGGATACTCTGCTATAGGGCTTATAAACTACACAGAAAAATGATGTAGTGTTATTCAAATGTGGGTTTAGATTAGCACTAAATGTATATTGCAAGCTCCTGGGAAACCAGGACAAAACTTAATGAAAGATGTATGATTGATATGTAAAGGGGTAAGAAAACACAATTATGAAATGCTCAGTTTAACCCGAGGAAGGCAGAACAAGGATGAGAGAATCAAAGCAAAAAAAAAAAGAGCATCATAGCAAATATAATATACTTATTAATATGGCTATATTGATGGAAGTAAAATGCCAAAGACTCTTGCTGGGTGTGGTGGTATGCACCAGTAGCACAGTACTCAGGAGACTGAGGCAGTAGAATTGCTGCAAGTTGAAGGCTAGAGTGGCCTGTAAGTTCCAAGGCAGCCTGAGCTACGATGTAAGACACTGCAGGAGACCACTTTCTAAATATAACATCAGTAGCACAGACAATGAGATGGACAATAAATAGGACCTTCTGAAACTGAAAGGCTTTTGTAAGGCAAAGGACATTGTCAATAAGACAAAATGGCAGCCTACAGAATGGGAAAAGATCTTCACCAACCCCACATCTGACAGAGGGCTGATATCCAGAACATATAAAGAACTCAAGAAGCTAGACATCAAAATATCAAACAATCCAATCACAAAATGGGCTACACATCTAAACAGAGAATTCTCAACAGAAGAATCTCAAATGGCTGAAAGATTGCTCAATGTCCTTAGTCATCAGGGAAATGCAAATCAAAATGACTCTGAGATACCAACTTACACTTGTCAGAATGGCTAAGATGAGAAACACTGATGACAGCTTATGTTGGAGAGGATGTGGAGTAAGGGGAACACTCCTCCACTACTGGTGGGAGTGCAAATTTGTACAGCCACTTTGGAAATCAGTACGGTGGTTTCTCAGAATATTGGGAGTCAATCTACCTCAAGACCCAGTGATTCCACTCTCGGGCATATGCCCAAAGGATGCCCAATAATACTACAAGGACACTTGTTCAACTATGGTCATAGCAGCATTATTCATAATAGCCAGAACCTAGAAACAACCTAGATACTCCTCAACTGAAGAATGGATAAAGAAAACATGGTACATTTACATAATGGAGCATTACTCAGTGGTAAAATACAATGGCATCATAAAATTTGCAGGCAAATGGATGGAACTAGAAAAAAAAAATCATCCTGATTGAGGTAACCCAGACTCAGAAAGACAAACACGGTATATACTCACTCATAAGTGGATATTGGATGTAAAGCAAAGGGTAACCAGGCTTCACTCCACAGCCCTAGGGAAACTAGGCAGCAAGGAGGACCCTAAGAGGGATGTGTAGATTGACCTGGGAAGGGGAAATAGATGAGATCTCCTGTGCTGTGGGATGGTCTGTATGTCAAATGTGTTGCTGATTGGTCAGTAAATAAATCACTGATTGGCCATTGGCTAGGCAGGAAGTATAGGCGGGACAAAGAGAAGAATTCTGGGAAGTGGAAGGCTGAGTGAGGGAGACACTGCCAGCCGCCATCAGGACAAGGAAGATGTAAAGTACCGGTAAGCCACAAGCCATGTGGCAAAGTAAAGATTAATAGAAATGGGCTAAATATAAGAGTAAGAGCTAGACAATGACAGGCCTGAGCTAATGGCCAAGCAGTTTAAATAATATAAGAGTTTGTGTGTTTATTTTATAAGTGGGCTCTGGGACTGGCGGGACTTGGTGGTGGGAGCTGGAGAGAAATTCTCCAGCTACACTCCTGGGTAAATTGGGAGCATGGAAGGTAGAGGGGAGGGAATAGGGGATGGGATCATGAGGGAAGGGGATGTTCAAGTTGGGGGAGGGACAGATAGGGAAAGCAAGGAAAGAAGTATCTTGATAGAGGGGCCATTATGGTGCCAGGGAAAATCCCAGGAATCTATAAGGATGACCCCAGCTAAGACTTCTAGCAATAATGGAGAGGGTACCTGAACTGGCCTTCTCCTGTAATCAGATTGGTGAGTACCCTAATTGTCAACATAGAACCTTCATCCAGTAACTTATGAAAGCAGATGCGGAGATCCACAGCCAAGCACTGGGCCAAGCTCATGGAGTCCAGTTTAAGAGAAGGAGGAAAGATTATATAAGCAAGGGGGATCAAGATCATGATGGAGAAACCAACAGAGATAGCTGACCAAAGCTTCTGGGAGCTCACAGACTCTAGACCAACAGCTAAGGAGCCACCTAGGCCCTCTGCATGTGGGTGACAGTTGAGTAGCTTGGTCGTTCATGGGGCCCCTAACAGTGGGACCAGGATCTGTCCCTGGTACATGAATTGGCTTTTTGGAACCTACTCCCTATGGTGGAATGCTTTGCTCAGCCTTGGTGCAGGGGGGAGGAGCTTGGTCCTACCTCAACTTGGTATGCCATGCTTTGTTGACTCTCATGGGAGAGAGGCCTTACCCTTTCTGAGGAGTGGATGGGGTTGATAGAAAGGAGGTGGGGGCAGGAAATAAGAGGAGAGGAGGGAGGGGAAACTGTGGTTTATATGTGAAATAAATTTTAAAAATTAATAAAAAGCAAACAAACAAAACCCAAAAACATCAGCATTGGATAAGTCTATTAGGAAATAAAATTGAAGATGAGTAAGTTTCATAAGCCTAAAGTGGGCAGAAAAAAAGAATAAATGATAAAGTACAAATAAGTCTCATGGAAAATAGGAAAGTAAGAAAATCAATTCAAACAGTAAGTGTAGTCAACAGAACGTTTCTGAGGAAGCACAGATAAGGGACTTGTCAAAGCCTTTAAATGTCTAAAAAGTGAAGGATTCTACTACGCTTAGTGGATGCCATGGTTAATTTTGTTTATCTAGTTGGCATGACCTAGAATCATCTAGGAGAAAAGCTTATCCAGATTTAGGTTAGTTATGGGCAAGCCTACCTGGGAGTGATCATTTAGAGTATGTTAACCTGAGGTGGGAAGATCCACCTTAAATAAGGTCATCTCATCCCAAAGAGCGTGGCCTTAGAATGAACAAAAAGAAGCAAGCAAGCTGAGCAACAGCACTCCTCTATCTCTGCTTCCTGAGTGCTGTGGACTCTTGCATCTTTCAAGAGCACTGGCTTAACACTGTAGCAGGCACAAAGACAAAAGACCAAATGACAAGAAAATGGATATTTAAAAAATGAGGGCCATTATTTTATTCCCAAGAAGGTACATGGTACATTTTTGGCTGAATCCTTTCTTCTTCTTCTTCTTCTTCTTCTTCTTCTTCTTCTTCTTCTTCTTCTTCTTCTTCTTCTTCTTCTTCTTCTTCTTCTTCTTCCTCTTCTTCTACTTCTCCTCCTCCTCCTCCTCCTCTTCCTTCTTCCTCGTCCTCTTCTTCCCCCTCCTCGTCGCCTTTCTCTTCCTCTTCTTCTTTGTTAAATTATCTTTTGTTGAAAATAGATTTTTAAATGCAATATATTCTGGTTATGGTTCCCCTTCAACTCCTTCTAGATCCTTCCCACCTCCCCAAATCAACATCTTTTCTTGCTTTCTCTCATTAGAAAACAAGCTGGCTTCTTAAAAATTGTAAAAACAAACAAACTTTAATAGACAAAAACAAACAAATGAACAGAGAAACAAAGAACACCCCCCCCAAAAAAAAGCACAAGAAACACATATAGGTGTAGAGACACACATATTGGCACTAACAGAAATCCTGTAAAACCACAAAACTAGAAGCCATAATATATAAGAAAAAGACCTTTAAGATAAGAGAGAAAAAAAGAAAAAGAATTGCCCATACAAAGTATTATTATAAAAAAAAATAAAGACCTCCAAAATTACCAGAGTTCATTTTTTGTTGGCCATCTACTGCTGGGCATGGGATGTCCTCAAGAGTTCTTTGTATACCCAGTGAGACTCGGCCAGAGAAAACTAAATTTTCTTTTGCAAGTTATCAGTTGGACATAACTTCTGGGTTAAGGATGGGGGCGTGTGTCCAATTCCCCTCTCAACACTGTGACCCCATCAAGCCCAGACTCGTGTGTGCCCTGTGTATGTTGCCACAGTCTCTGTAAGTTCATATGAGCTTCAGTCATTCTGTGTCTAGAAAGCCTTGTTTTCTTGGTGTCCCTGTTCCCTCTGACTTTTAGAACCTTGTCTCCTCTTCTACAGGATTCTCTGAGCTGTGAGGAGAGAGATTTAATAGCGACAACCCACTTAGGAGTTAGTGTTCCAAGATTTGTAACTCTGCATATCTGGCTGTGGATGTCTGTATTTGTTCCCATCTGTTGCAGGAGGAAATTTCTCTGATGATGTCTGAGCAAGGCACTGATCTATGTGGTATAGCAGAATACCATCAGGAGTCATTATATGGTTATGTTCCTTTAGCTTTAGTAGTATTTGGTTTTCCCTTAGGTCCGTGGCCTTTCTAGTCTCAGGTTCTTGGCCACTTTAGCAGTGTCAGGGATGGAATCCATTTCATGGAGTGGGCCTTAAATCAAATAAGATATTGGTTGGTTAGTCCCACAAGCTTTGTGCTAGTATTGTATTAGCACATCTTGTATGGTGGTCACTATTGTAGATTGAAGGGTTTGTAGCTGGGTGGGTATTCACCCTTCTCCTTTAGTAGTATGCAGAATTCCTTCTAGTACCATGAACTCTACTCAGTACTGATGAAGGTTTTAGGTAGGCATCAGCTCTACTTTTCCATTTTCAATGAGTTGTGTAGGTGTTGTCTTCAGCAACAGGGCCTTATCATCAGTTTATGGAGAGCAACCAATAGCCTTAGCAGTAGCCTGTATTGTTCAGAGGTTCACATGGGGCCCCTTTAGACAACTCTATTAGAGTTAACCCATTCTCAGGACTGGAAGCTTCACTTGGTGGCAAGAAATGCCAGGCTTTCTCTCCCGAGTCATTTGGCAATTCCATTTATATGTATATGTATATGTATATGTATATGTATGTGTATATGTATATGATGTATGTATGTATGCATGTATATATATACATTCTGTATATGCTGTATATAAATATATGAAGATTACCTTTATATATGCATATATTTTAGGAAGCTTCTACCATATTAGGTTTCTATACAACCCCTCAAATGACCCTTAGTTTTAGCTGTCTCTCCTCATATTTCTTCCCTAACCTCCTTCTGCCCTCCCCCCACCCCGTTTGATCCAAGAGCTCAATGACCTCCAAGTAGAACAATCTCATAAAGATTCAGAGTTAGAACCAGCCAGAGAGGAGAGACTGTTGAAAGCATCAGTGGTCCTCAATAGGATCATTATGGCTTCAGATGTGAGATGCTCCCTGTCAAAAGGTTTATGGTAATGAAGCTTTGTCTCTTGGTGAAAGTGCTGCTGAGAGGTGATTGAATCATTAGGGTGCTCATTACTCTGTTAATTAATCCATGATGGGTCTGTAGCTCAATGTCCTACTAGGAGGTGAGGCCTGATTAGATAAAATTGGGCTCCAGGGGCATGTATCTTCCCTTTCCTCAGCTTCCCTCTTCTCTCTTGCCTGACTGGTTGGCATGAGTGATTTTCCTCAGCCATGCCCTTCCACTCCAATGTTCTTTGCCTTACTAATCACAGGCCAGAAACAGCAGAACCAAGTGACCATGGACTGAAACCTAAATCCTTTCTCTAGTTAGTTATTACCCTAAATACTTTGTCATAGTGACAAAAAGTGACAAACACAACAAATAATAGCTTATTTCTCTTCAACAAGCATGGAAAAGGCAAAAAAATTCAAGCAGAAAATTTATGTCTAATAAAATTATTATTATTATTTTAACATTTTCTTATTTTTATTTTTTAATAAATATTTTTATTTTATAATTAATTTAACTTTACACATCAGCCACGAATTCCCCAGTCCTCCCTTCTCCCACTTGCTCAGTTTCCCCCCAATACACCGCCTATTCCCACCTCCTCCAAGGCAAGGTCTCCTCTGGGGATTCAGCCCAGTCTGGTACATTCAGCTGAGGCAGGTCCAGTCCCCTCCTCCCTACAGAAAGGCTGAGCAAAGTGTCTCAGCATAGGCCCCAGGTTCGAAAAAGCCAGCTCATGCACCAAGGACAGGTCCTGGCTCCACTGCCTGGGGGCCTCATAAATAGTTCAAGCTAATCAACTGTCTCACTTATCCAGAGGACCTGGTCCAGTTCCATGGGAACTCCTCAGCTATTGGTACATAGTTCATGTGTTTCCACCAGTTTGGCTATTTGTCCCTGTGCTTTTTCCAATCATGGTCTCAATATCTCTGGCTCATATAATCCCTCCTCTCTCTTGCTGATTGGACTCCTGGAACTCCACCTGGGGTTTGGCCATGGATCTCTTCATCTGCTTCCACCAGTCACTGGATGAGAGTTCTATCATGACAGTTAGGGAGTTCGGCCAACTGATCACCTGAGTATGTAGCTGGAAAATTTCTCCTGCCAGTCCTGGAGCCCACTTATAAAATAAACACACAGACTTATATTATTTAAACTACTTGGCCATTAGCTCAGGCCTACCGTTGTCTAGCTCTTACTCTTATACTAAGCCCATTTCTGTTAATCTATATGTTGCCACGTGTTCTGTGGCTTTACCTGTTGCCTCTACATGATGCTCCCTGAACGGACTAGACATCATTAATGTAATCTTGACTGTATATATTATATATACTTATAGGATAGTTTTTCTTGTATTAGTTATAAGCTTTTTTAAATTTTAGACAAAATAAGGGGAAATGTGGTGGTATTGTGTCCCCCAATATATTGTGCACCCTAATAAACTTATCAGGGGTCAGAGACAGAAGAGCAACTAGATACAGAGGCTAGAAAATGGTGGCACTCACACCTTTAATCCTAGCACTCCAGAGGTAGAAATCCTTCTGGATCTCTGTGAGTTCAAGGCCACATTGGAAACTGCCAGGTGTGGTGACTCACCCCTTTAATCCCAGAAAGTGAGCCTTTAATCCCAGGGAGAGATGGCAGAAAGCAGAAAGATATATAAAGCGTGAGGACCAGAAATCAGAAGCTTTTGGCTGGTTAAGCATTCAGGCTTTGGAGCAGCAGTTCAGCTGAGATTCATTCTGGATGAGGACTCAGAGGTTCCCAGTCTGAGGAAACAGGATCAGCTAAGGAATTGGGAAGGTGAGGTGGCTGTGGCTTGTTCTGCTTCTCTGATCTTCCAGCGTTCACCCCAATACCTGGCTCCAGATTTGTTTTTATTAATAAGAACTTTTAAGATTCATGCTACAAGAGTAGGTCAGTTCAGGCATGCTCTCAACCATTGCCAGTAGTCTATAGTTGGAGGTATCTTTGTGGATTTCTGGGGACCTCCCTAGCACTCTGATTCTTCCTATTCCCATGGGGTCTTCATTTATCATGGTGTCTCTTTCCTTGTTCTCCCACTCTGTTCGTGATTCAGCTGGAACCTCCTGTTCCCCTAAGCTCTCGTTCCCCTGACCCTTGCCATCCATTAAACCCCCTCCCAGTTTGCTCATGTAGATATCATCCATTTCTCTGTCATTGGGCCATCCTTGTGTCTTTCTTAGGGTCCTCTTTACTAGGTAGCCTCCCTAGAGTTGTGGGTTGCAGTCTGGTTATCCTTTGCTTTACATCTAGTATCCACTTATGAGTGAGTACATACCATGTTTGTCTTTCTGAGTCTGGGTTACCTCACTCAGGATGATTTTTTCTAGTTCCATCCATTTGCCTGCAAACCTCATGATGTCTTTGTTTTTCTCTGCTGAGTAGTATTCCGTTGTGTATATGTACCACATTTTCTTTATCCATTCTTCAGTTGAAGGGTATCTAGGTTGTTTCCAGGTTCTGGCTATTACAAATAATGCTGCTATGAACATAGTTGAGCATGTGTCCTTGTGGTAAGATTGAGCATTCCTTGGGTATATGCCAATGAGTGGTATAGCTGGGTCTTGAGGGAGGTTGATTCCCAATTTTCTAAGAAAGCACCATATTGATTTCCAAAGTGGTTGTACAAGTTTGCATTCCCACCAACAGTGTAGGAGTGTTCCTCTTGCTCCACATCCTCTCTAGCATAAGCTGTCTTCAGTGTTTTTGATCTTAGTCATTCTGACGGGTGTAAGATGGTATCTCAGAGTCATTTTGATTTGCATTTCCCTGATGATTAAGGATGTTGAGCAATTCCTTAAATGTCTTTCAGCCATTTGGACTTCTTCTGTTGAGAATTCTCTGTTTAGCTCTATAGCCCATTGTTAATTGGATTGTTGGGTATTTTGATGTCTAATTTTTTTTTTTTTTTTTTTTTGGTTTGTCGAGACAGGGTTTCTCTGTGTAGCTTTGCACCTTTCCTGGAACTCGCTTTGGAGACCAGGCTGGCCTCGAACTCACAGAGATCCACCTGCCTCTGAGTGCTGGGATTAAAGGCGTGTGCCACCACCGCCCAGCTGATGTCTAATTTCTTGAGTTCCTTATATATTCTGGATATCAGCACTCTGTCAGATGTGGGGTTGGTGAAGATCTTTTCCCATTCTGTAGGCTGTCACTTTGTCTTGTTGACCATGTTCTTTGCCTTACAAAAGCTTCTCAGTTTCAGGAGGTCCCACTTATTAATGGTTTCTCTCAGTGTCTGTGCTACTGGTGTTATATTTAGGAAGTGATTTCCGGTGCCAATGCATTCAAGACTACTTCCTACTTTCTCTTCTATCAGGTTTAGATTAACTGGATTTATGTTGAGGTCTTTGATCCACTTGGACTTAAGTTTTGTGCATGGTGACAGATATGGATCTATTTGCCGTCTTCTACATGTTGCCGTCTTCTACAGCACCATTTGTTGAAGATGCTTTCTTTTTTCCATGGTCCAGTTTTGGCTTCTTTGTTGAAAATCATATGTTCATAGGCGTGTGGATTAATGTCTGGGTCTTCAGTTTGGTTCCATTGTTCCACATGTTGTTTTTTATGCCAATACCAAGCTGTTTTTATTACTGTAGCTCTATAGTAGAGCTTGAAGTCAGGGATTGTGATGTCTCCAGAGGTTGTTTTATTGTACAGGATTCTTTTGGCTATCCTGGGTTTTTTGTTTTTCCATATGAAGTTGAATATTATTCTTTCCAGGTCTGTGAAGAATTGTGTTGGTGTTTTGATGGGGATTGCATTGAATCTGTAGATTGCTTTTGATAAGATTGCCATTTTTACTATGTTAATCCTACCTATCCATGAGCATGGGAGATCTTTTCTATTTTCTGACATCTTCTTCAATTTCTTTCTTCAGGTCTTAAAGTTCTTGTCATACAGGTCCTTCCCTTGCTTAGTTAGAGTTACCCCAAGGTATTTTATATCACTTGTGGATATTAAAAAGGGTGATGTTTCTCTGATTTCTTTCTCAGCCCGTTTGCCATATAGGAGGGCTACTGATTTTTTTGAGTTAATCTTGTATCCTGCTATATTACTGAAGGTGTTCATAGGCTGTATGAGTTCCTTGGAATTTTTGGAGTCGAATTTTTTGAGTCACTTATGTATGCTTCATGTCATCTGCAAATAGGGAAAGCTTGATTTCTTCCTTTTCAATTTGTATCTCCTTGATCTCCTTATGTTGTCTTATTGCTCTGGCTAGAACTTCAAGTACTATATTGAATAAGTATGGGGAGAGCAGACAGCCTTGTCTTGTTCCTGATTTTAGTGGAATCACTTTGAGTTTCTCTACATTTAATTTGATGTTGGCTGTTGGCTTGCTGTAAATTGCCTTTATTATGTTTAGGTATGTTCCCTGTATTCCTTATCTTCCCAAGACCTTTATCATGAAGGGGTGTTGGATTTTGTCAAAGGCCTTTTCAGCATCTAGGTATGTGGTACCTATACAGAAAATTATCCATTTTTTTTAGATTTTCCAGTTTTGTGGAGTACAGGTTTTAGAAATATAACCAGATGATTCTCTTGATTTCCTCATTGTTAGTTGTTATGTCTCCCTTTTCATTTCTGATTTTGCTAATTTGGATGTTCTCTCTCTGTCTTTTGGTTAGTTTGGATAAGGGCTTGTCTATCTTGTTGATTTTCTCAAAGAACCAACACTTTGTTTCATTGATTCTTGTATTGTCCTCTTTGTTTCTATTTTATTGATTTCAGCTCTCAATTTGATTATTTCCTGGCGTCTATTCCTCCTGGGTGACTTTGCTTCTTCTTGTTCTAGAGCTTTCAGGTGTGCTGTTAATACACTAGTGTGAGATTTCTCCAACTTCTTTATGTGGGCATTTAGTGCTATGAATTTTCCTCCTAGCACTGTTTTCATAGCATTCTATAAGTTTGGGTATGTTGTACTTTCATTGAGCTCTAGGAAGTCTTTAATTTCTTTCTTTATTTCTTCCTTGACCCATTGGTGATTCAGTTGAGCATTATTCAGTTTCCATGAGATTGTAGGCTTTCTGTAGTTTTTGTTGTTGTTGAAATCTAACTTTAAACCATGGTGATCTGATAGAACACAGGAGGTTATTCAAATTTTTTTGTATCTGTTGAGATTTGCTTTGTGGCCGAGTATGCGGTCGATTTTAGAGAAGGTTCCATGGGGTGCTGAGAAGAAGGTGTATTCTATTTTGTTAGGATGGAATGTTCTGTAGATATTGATTAAGTCCATTTGAGTCATAACATCAGTTAAGTCCCTTATTTCTCTGTTAAGTTTCAGTTTGGCAAATCTGTCCAGTGGTGAAAGTGAGATGTTGAAGTCTCCCACTATTAATGTGTGGGGTTTTATGTGTAATTTAAGCTTTAGTAATGTTTCTTTTACATATGTGGGTGCCCTTGTGTTTGGGGCATAAATGTTCAGAATTGATACTTCATCTTGGTGGATCTTTCCTGTGATGAGTATGTATGGTGATATTTTATTTGTACTGAAATGTGATTTTATTTGTATGTTATAAAGTTGCCTGGGGGTCAGAGCTAATAGCAAGCCATAGCAGAAGCCAAGTAGTGGTGGCACACACCTTTAATCCCAATCACATGACATGCAGATCTCTGTGTGTTCAAGGATACAGCCAGCATGGAGACTCAAGCCTTTAATCTCAGTACCAACCATAGAAGACCTGGAGGTCTGTATAGACAGGCAGTGATGAGGGGGTCATGTGGTTGGGTTTACAACCAATGAGAAGGCAGAACAGAAAGTCAATAAAAAGACAGATACTCAGGAAGTAGGTTGCTTGCTGAGGGGAAGAACAGCAGTGGCAGGAAGGATAAGAAAAAGGGTTTTTAGTATCAGCTCTTATTACTGCTTTGACCTCTTGGGCTTTTAACTCTGCATGTGGCTCTGTGTTTCTTATTTAATAATAAGACTGTTACATCTACAAGTATGTAATGTCCTTCTTGATCTCTTTTGATTGATTTTTAGTTTGAAGTCTATTTTGCTGGATATTAGGATGGCTACACCTGCTTGCTTCTTAAGACCATTTGATTGGAAAGACTTTTCCCAGACTTTTATTCTGAGGTAGTGCCTATCTTTGCAATTGAGGTGTGTTTCTTGTATGCAGCAGAAAGATGGGTCCTGCTTTCATATCCATTCTGTTAGCTTGTGTCTTTTTATTGGTGAATTAAGTCCATTGATATTAAGGGATATTAATGACCAGTGATTGTTAGTTCCTGTTATCTTTTGGTGGTAGTGTGTGTGTACCTTTCTTCTTTGGGGTTTACTGCTGTGGGGTTTTTATTATCTGTGTTTTCTTGGGTGTTTCTGACTTCCTTAGGTTGGAATTTTCCTTCTAGTGCTTTCTATTGGGCTGGATTTGTGGATAGGTATTGTTTAAATCTGATTTTGTCTTGGAATGTCTTGTTCACTCCATCTATGATGATTGAAAGTTTTGCTGGGTATATTAGTCTAGGCTGGCATCCATGGTCTCTTAGTGTCTGCATTACATCTGTCTAGGTCCTTCTGGCTTTCAAAGTCTCCATTGAGAAATTGGGTGTTATTCTGATGGGTTTGCCTTTATAAGTCACTTGGCCTTTTTCCTTTGCTGATCTTAATATTCTTTCTTTATTCTGTAGGTTTAGTTGTTTAATTATTATATGGCGAGGAGACTTTTTGGGGGGTCTAGTCTGTTTGGTGTTCTATAGGCTTCTTATACCTTCATAGGTATTTCCTTCTTTAAGTAGGGAAAGTTTTCTTCTATGATCTTGTTGAATATATTTTCTGTGACGTTGAGTTGGTATTCTTCTCCTTCCTCTATCCTTATTATTCTTAGGTTTGGTCTTTTCATGGTGTTCCAGATTTCTTGGACATTTTGTGTTATGACTTTTTTGGCTTTGGTATTTGACTGATGAATCTATTTCCTCTATTGTATCCTCTATACCAGAGATTTTCTCTTCTATCTCTTGTATTCTGTTCATTATGCTTGCATCTGTGTTTCCTGTTTGTTTACTCAGATTTTCTATTTCCGGCATTCCCTTTGTTTGTGTCTTCTTCATTATTTCTATTTCCCTTTTCAGGTCTTGAACTGTTTTCCTCACATGTTTAATTGCTTTTTAATGATTTGATTTTCTTTAAAGTATTTATTGTTTTCTTCCAATTTTTTATTTGTCTTTTGCTCTATTTCTTTACAGATTTCTTCCAATACTTTGTTTGTCTTTTTCTCAATTTCTTTATTGATTTCTTCCACTTTTTTGTTTGTCTTTTCCTCAATTTCAGTTTTTATTTTTTCTTGAAAGGCCTCTAGCATCTTCATGATGCTATTCTTTTTTTTTTTTTTTGGTTTTTCGAGACAGGGTTTCTCTGTGTAGTTTCGTGCCTTTCCTGGAACTCACTTGGTAGCCCAGGCTGGCCTCGAACTCACAGAGATCCGCCTGGCTCTGCCTCCCGAGTGCTGGGATTAAAGGCGTGCACCACCACCGCAAGAACCATAGCCTAACAAAAATCTCAGTACCAGGCATGAGAAACCTACTTTCAAATGGTTGGTCAAGGTAGTCCATATGACTCCCCAAACAATAAAGATTATTGACATAGCCCTTGGTTGTCTCCAAGAGGTTAAAGGAAAGCCCCTATTGCTGAACCCACTGCAACTTAGGACACAGGACATGGATGATTAAACCTGGATCTAAGCTCAAGTCTCTTTCCTTCTGCCTGGAATCTGTGGTACTAGAAACCTAGCCAACTTCCTGTTGCTAGTGAAGTCATGGGCCATAGAAAACAATTTACCATACTTTGCTAGACCATCATAGTTCCTAAATATATTCTAAATCTTGTCCTGATACATACAGAATACACTTGTAGCTAGTACCCCACAAAGAACCTTCTCTTTGTAGCAAATGGAGAACATCACAGAAAACCACAACTGGACTGTAAGATGAATATTAAAAGGTCTTATAACAACAACAAAAAAAACAGAGCCAGCTATTGGGGTGAAAGATGAAAGATCAGAGAAACAGAACAAGCCACAGCTTCCTCACCTCCCCAACTCCTCAGCTGATCCTGTTTCCACGAATCCTCAGACTGAAAGCCTCTGAGTCCTCACCCCTGCAGACATCAACAGATCACGGGAAGCCCAAGTCCAAGGGGTATATCTCCATCATAGTTCCTGCACATATGGCTCAGGGTACATAGCAAAAGAGGAGGCTGAAAGACTGTAAAAGACAGAATACTAGTAAGTTTACTGTGAAACAGTCTCTCCTAGGAAGGGCTGCATAAACAAGACCAGCACAACAGCAATATCAATAAATTGCTAATGTGGAAGGGAGAAAAGTTCATGGGTTGAGAATTATGGGCAACTAATGACTGTAGAGAGAAAGAGAATTAGCCTCTCACAAAAACTATCCCACTTATTGGTTATCTAATACAAAGTGGTCAGCTGTGAAACCATATACACACTCACAGAAAAAAAAACAGACTCAGCAGATTGTAATTGTATATTTGTGCAATAATACAAACATATATATTTATGTAACAATAATGATAAAAGAAAAGAGGCTATATTTTGAGAGGGGAGAACATGAGAGGAGATGGATGAAGGGTCCCTGGAAGGGGCTGGAGGGAGGAGAGAGAAGGAGGGAAATAATGTAATTTTGTTTTAACTAAAAAATTTATATTTTTTTAAATAAATTATTTTAAAAGATAGAAATACAGGGGAGCTCAAATTTAGGACATATACATCTTATGATGTAAAATTTACTCCCCATCTACAGATGAGGAAACTTGCCCCTGACTACAGATCTCAAATTTAGTACAGGCAACAACCACAGCTTGGCTTGTTTAACTAAAAGCCCTCCCCTATCCAACTCCAACATGCTCCTGGGTGTAAACCCCACTTGGCTAATCCTTAATGGCTAATTAGTTGTCCCATCATTAAAAGAATCAGAGAAAGGTTAAGGCATAGAACTCCCATGACCTGCTGACCTTGTTGGGTCATTAAAAGAGGATAACTTTGAATCAAAACACAGTGGATTTCTTCTATATACATCTCATATAATCTGACATCCTCTAGCTTCTGAGTCCTTCCCCATCGAGCCGAGCCCCCACACAGAAAAACCTTATTACTTATATTTTTTCTGTTCTGAGAAAATGAGCTGATAAATGTGAAATTCTTAAAACAGTGCCCAGCATACATAAGCACTGTAAGAATAGCCGTGAAATGGAATGAACATTATCACAGACATTTCCAGATTATTGAAAAATGATAAAGCGCAATCTGACAGATGCACAAATCCTTGCTGGAGAATCTATAAGAAAGTTTTAACACATATGAAGGTATCTAACGTGACTAAAATAACTTTTTTCATGAAAAAGAGATTATTTTATAGATATATACTTTGTAACCCAATTTTCTCACAGTGATATGTTGAGGATATTTTAATATCAGTACATATATATTTATATCATCATTCTAACATGCCCATAATATTCCTTTGTGTGGACAAGTCCATACTTCAATTAACCAAATTCCAGTAATAAAAATTTCAATTAATTATTATTGTTTTTAATGTTTTGTAAATAAATAGAGGTTTGATAACTTTGTCTAATTTATAGACTTCTCTAGATCCCCTGGAGAAAATCTATGCCAACCTACATACAGTGGTTTCACTGAACATATTTTCAAATCTGTACCAACTTTGAAGATTTTTCCACTCATGTTGTTCACTATCAACTCCTTTGTGGTATGTGTTACATGTTGGGTGTTTGCATTTTGTTGATTCTGTGTGCTGTACAAAACTTTTAAATTCATAATTAATAACATATATCAGTCTTTTTAAAATTATAGTTCCATGCTACAATCCACAGACCCAGAGAGATTAGGTAACAAGGAGGGTCTATGGGAAGATGCCAGGATCTCGCTTGGAAGGGGAAATAGAAGAGATTTCATGAGTGGACTGAGGGTGAGTGGGGATGGCAATACGACGATCAGGTTGGGGTGGTTGCAGAGGGGGAGAGCACTGCAAGAGACTACTGGAAGGGGGTGGGGGCATTTAGTGGTCAGGTGAAAACCTGGCACAAGGGAATTCCCCAGGAATCTACAAGAAAGACCCCAGGTTAGGCTCCTAGCAATAGCAGATATGCAGTCTGAACTGGCCATCTCCTGTGACCAGATTGATGCCTAGCCCGATTGTCATCAGAGAGGCTTCATCCAGAAACTGATGGAAACAGATGCAGACCCACAGCCAAACATGAGGCAGAGTTCAAGGAATCCTACTGAAGATGGAAAGAAATGATTGTAGGAGCCAGAGAGGTCAAAGGCACCACAAGAAAACTCAGAGAATCAGCTAACCTGGGCTCATAGGGGCTCACAGAGACTGAACCAACAACCAGGGAGCCTGCATGGGACTGAACTAGGCACTTTGCATATATGTGACAGTTGGGGAGCTTGGTCCTCTTGTGGAACTCCTAACGGTGTGAACAGGGTCTGTTCCCGACTCTTTTACAGGCTTTTAGGACCCTACTCCTCTTACTGGGTCACCTTGCCCAGCATTAATACATGTGGAGATGTTTAGTCTTACTGCAACTTGATATGCCATGTTTTGTTGATACTCATGGGAGGCCTGTCCTTTTCTGAACAGAAACAGAGGAAAAGTGGATTGGGATTAGGATTGGGAAGACAGGAAGGAGGAGAAACTGTGGCTGGGATGTAAAATAAATAGATGATAGATAGATAGATAGATAGATAGATAGATAGATAGATAGATAGATAGATAATTTATTTTAAAAATAAAATTATAGTTCCTGTCTTTAAGTGGGAAAATGTGTTTTCCAGATTTTAGAAATCTATATATTTTTATGTATAACTGAGGCTTCATTTTTCACATTTAAGCTTCTGGCCTATCTGGAATTTTCTGTGGTATATTTTCAGGAGATTTAAACCAATCCTTCAGACCCTTAAATGAGTGCAAATGAAGATTTGTATACCTCTAAAGGAAATCTGTGATATAGAAATTAACAAGAATCCATACTGCTTTCTCCAGAATGGCATACTCAATGCTACTATCGACTATAGCATCCACTAGACTTTTTACATAGAGATTTATCAATTTGCCTTTTTTAATGATCTTGCTAATTACTGTTATCCTTAATAGAAAGCCTTTGTTAAAGAGAAAAATACTTCAGTGAGAAACACTGTGACTGAGGATGACCTACTAAAAGTTTATATGAGTGGCAAGGAGGAAGAAAGAAGAAATGAGTGCCAGGCAAGAGAGCTGTTTAAACTTTACCTTTGGGAAATGGAATCCATAATGACTAGAGAAGATTAGCAACTGCCCAACCTAATGATTTAGAACTGGTGGAAAACATTAACCCAGGTCTGGAGAACATGGCATTCTGCTCTCAGCTTCTCCAGCATGGGACTCAGAAGAGTACCCTAGGGTATGACTTCTTCACATGCAACGTGTGAGCATAGGAATGGGGTGGGAATGGTTTAGATTTAATTCAGTAAACATTTGTTTAGTGGAAATTATATGATAGGTATGAATCTCGATACTTTAAGAGCTCCAATTTCTTCTACAGCAACGCTTCTATTAGGATGTTTTTGTTCACATTTCATAAATATTCTAAGGAACCTTAAATTTTCCAAAACATCGACCTTCTGAAAGTCTCTAGCATGAGGATTGCATTTCTCCAGGTGCAAGAAAAAGGTAAAGCAGAGGTGGGGAGAATTTGGCAGAATAGAAGACCAATTGATTGGATCAAATGTTGCAATCATATAAAACTTGTAGCAAATAGAGTTCAAAACTCTGCCTGCCATCCATCACTGGCGTGCCTTGTCTTGGTGATGTCTATGAGAATGTGTTTAACTATCCACACAGTCATCTCCAAGTTCCATTGGTATACTGACATCTGAGACCACCTGTATTATTGTATTTTCTCCAAAGAACCATGAGACAGCTTTGTGATTGTTTTCCTGTCTTTATGCTATGTCCTCAGAAGCATTTTTCTTCTGGATCACCAAATCCATGTCCTTGCAGCTTCTACATAATCTTTGTCTTTGTCACTTCACTCTGGCCTTAGAAACACTTACCCACAGCTACTGTGTCTAGTGCCCTATCACTTCTGTCACAGAAGGGAAAGCAATGATTTCTTAAGAGGAAAAAGTCAATGGTGTCTATCCTCTTAAGAGATTTAGGAAAACAAGAATAAAATGTCCTTTGGAGATATCTTGCCATTCTGGTCATTGTTGTGGTTCATAGATGTTACAGCTGGATAGGACTATTGATTGCTTTCCTCTCTTGGCAGCTTGCATAGCACCTTTCAATATTGTGAGAGCCATTCTTCAGGGCAGAGATTTCCAGTCAGTTCCAGCTCAATTTCTCCTATTACTGTGTCCATAATGTATGGTGTCTTCAGCAATAGGGTCTTAACTTCAAGTTCTGGGAAGCAACCAACAGTGATAGCAGTAGCATATTATTTGGGAAGTTTCTTCAAACAAGGAGATCATTGGTGATATTTTGTAGAACATCTTAGTGGAGTAGTAGAGGTAGAAATATGCTTGTATAGGGTTAAGGACTCAGTGGTAAGGCTGAATAGAATATGATTTAGATAGTTCTCTTAAGGAGATTATAAATAAATATGGCTGAGCTTGGGAGGTGAGCAAATATGAGTGTGAAATTTGAAGATCAGCAAAAAATTATGTTTAAAATGCTGTTTGAAAGAACCTAATATAAATGATAGAAAATGAAGAAGTGCAAAGATAATGCATTAGACAGGAGAGATGCTTCTTCAAATGAAAGTGCACTGGAAAAAGTGGGTGTCTAAACTTACAATTTGAGTGGCTGGACATGAAGAAAATTTTCAGGCAGTAGCATGATTTCTGTTGAGAAGCAGAGAACAAAATGATAAAGTAAGGAGAATGCTTAAATGCTTTTAATAGTCAGGCCTTTAAAGAAATAACCATGAAAAATTAAATAGGAAGCTTAGTTGAGTTTGGTTGAATATACAGTGGTACCCACCAGTAGATGTGATCTTTACCCTACTCAGCTTAAAGACAGGCTCAGAGGAGATGGATTGATTTGAGTGTTTGTTCACATATGTCACCACAAGATACCAGAGTGAGGAAGTTGAGACATTTGGCTTAAAAAAAGAGAAAAAAAGGCAGGTGAGGAACTGTAGAGATGGATCAAAGGTTGAGAGCACCTGTTCTTCTTTCAAAGGAGTGGACTTCAGTTCCCAGTACCTTTGTTGGGTGGCTTTCAACCACCTCTAACTCCAGTTCCACAGGATCTGACTCCCTCTTCTGACCTCTGCAGGTACCTGCATACAGCACACACACACACACACACACACACACACACACACACACACACAAATAAATAATAAAAATTTTTAAGGTAGGTGAAGTCAGGGTTACCAGTGATTCTCCAATTGATGTGTTTAATGAGAACATGCATAACAAAACTCATAGGCCTGCCTGGGGTATAGTGATTTTTCTATTAGCATGACAGGGAAAAAGGAGCACTAAGATGTTTGCTTGCTGTGCAGTCAGTGCATGTGCGGGTCCATGTAGGGTTTAGGTCCCATGTCTTCCTGCTCAGAAGCATTTCTTCTTGCTCAATATTGTCCAGTGCACCATGGGTAGCTAACAGACCATCTCCCTCTAAGGAAAAAAGGAAATGCCACTGTTGTCAATCACTCTGCCACAGCTCTTCAACAGCAACTTGAATCAGAACAATCTGCATCTTCTTGTCTCTGCATGTCTCTGTGTCATTAATGCATGGTAGCCACAATGTCATTCATGAACCTTCTGTTACCTATTGGGACACCTGTGAAAACCAGCTTCCAACTGACCTTCCAAGATATCATTACTGCACATTGTACATGACAAACACAAATATATACCTTTCAGAGAATACATGGGGATGTACAAATAGTACTTCATTTTCTGGTGTTATCCAAGTATTGCTTTGTATTAGATAGCATGGTGTAGAACACAGCTTCCAAACACATCCTCTTGAACTCTGAGGTAAAATCATTACTTTCTTAAAATGGATGATCTTTGTACGTGGTCAGCATCCTTTGAATGCCATACACCAATACTAGAAGTGAGTATGGGTGAAGGGTACAGCAACATAGTGTGGGCAGTGGTCACATCCCCATAAGAAATGTTCCTCCATCTTGTGGCGGGGATTAAGACCAACCCAGGAGAGTGCCACATTGCCATATTGATAGAAGTCACAAAAATCTACGAATCAGAAAGTTCTGTTGTGATGCATAACTATCATTGCCATGATCTGAATATACATGTGACATAAGCCTAAAGGTCAGAGGTGAACAACCAGGAGTCGAGCATGCTGAATGTGTCCTTTGTCTTTAGTGACATGATCATAGAAAATTGGCATGTCAGCACTGTCTGGTAGCCTGATCTTGTCCAGTGCTATGAGGAATTACTTTGTGCTGTATAGACAAGGTAGGGATTGTGGTCTTGATTTCACCCATGGGGAAACATGAAATGACTTGCCTATGGCCACAGGCTTTTTAAATTTATCTATTTATTGAGATTATAATATATCATTTCCTTCTTCCCTTTCTTCCCTCCAAACCCTCCCATATATCTCTCCTTTTTTTCTTTCAAACTCATGGTTTATTTTTTTCATTAATTGATGTTACATGCATATGAGTGCATATAAATATAATACATAATGTGTGTGTATATATATATGTATGTATATTCATATATACATAAGTACAACCTACTCAGTGTGTATGTTACCTGTATGTATATTTTCAGGGCTGATCATTTGGTATTGCATAACCACAAGCAACTAAGGAATGCTGAGAGTGGGAGAAATAGTCTTCCCTATAAGGCTTTACAGCATTATAGGCAAGATTCACATCCCTTCGTCTTCTTGCTTTGTCTCTCAGTGAAATCTCTTTCTCAATGCCATGAACGTCACACTTTGGGAAGGTCTTCTGGCAACAGGGTATTCTCTCCTCTTTTCTGTGCTCACCTTCCCTAGTTAGTTTGCAGGGCAGTTTTTGCACAAATGAACATAAGTTCTATTTGAGAGTAACATTGAGCTCTATGCAGAAGTCTAGCAAACATGTCAGAAAATTGATCTGCTTCTTCTTTTTTGAGTGTCTGCTTTCTTAGCATTCTCCACTCCTAAACTGCACCAGTCAACAACACATGGGAAGTGCTGCTGGCAACACAAGCATTGAAAGCTCAGGCTTTAGGTTGCGAAGCAACCTATGGTACTTAAAAGGAAAAAAAAAAAAGGAATGTCCATAGGCACGAAGTGTTTTCTCTTATATTCTCCTGGACCTGCTTTCAAACTCTGTTCTTTGTTGCTTTACAAAAGATTGTTTCTTCATTAGCCTTTAAACTGTGCTGATAATAGACTGGAATTCCTTAAGAATTCCACAGTAAAAGGGTGGGAGTGAGGCAGTGGGCCTTGCACTGTTAGCATCTTATCAAGTAGTTCTCATGATTGCTGTGTTTTCCAGTTATTAATGGCAGTAAGGCAATTAACTCATCAATATCTTGACCTAATGTTTCTTATGAGGTATAGAATCAAATTCCTCAAATCTGTAGTTGCTAATCTAAATGAGTTCCATTCCTAAGCTTCACTCTAATGTTGCTTCCCAAGTGAAGTCATTAAAAAACAAACAAACAAACAAACCACCTCCTAAATAGGAGCTTATGTAAATGAACAGTCTGGACACTTTGTTGTTTTGAAACAGGGTCTCAGTATGTAACCTATGCTGTCTTTGAACTCTTGCTTCAACCTCCAATGTACTGGGATTACAAAGTGCCACCATGCCCAGCTTGTCCCACTTTATATATTTATTGGTGGTACTTAAGATTGTACCGAGGACCTCCCATGTGTAGACAAGCACTTAGTATCATCGTCTATGTAAACACAGAGATATGTATGTATATATCCAATGTAGCATGTTTAATAGGTTTTTATTCTGGCATTTTCATATGCACTTTTTATTGACCATCTTTCACCACCCCTGTCTTCTATTCCACTGTTCTTTCTGAATGGTCCATTCATCTCCCCAGTCACTTCCCTCCTGCTTTCCCACCACATGCTTTGTATTACCCTCACACACACAAATCCTCTTTTCCCTTCTCATGGTCCCCTTTCTAGTTTCATCATCTATATCCACAAGACACACACACACACACACACACACACACACACACACACACACACACACACACACACACTATAATCTAGGCTTTCGTATGAGAGAAAACTTGCAGTATTTGTTTTAAGTTCCTGCTCAGCACTAATGTATTCTGCTTCTCAGAATAAAATTTGGAAAATATCTTTGTCTTTCCAACCACAACAAATCACTTTTCTGAGCATCTCCACAGAGCTGACTTCTTAAAGGAAACTATGATATTGCATTGCTTCAGAATGGCTTTACTGGGCTATTTGGGTAACTCCTCCTTTGGGAAGAATTCCAATAAATCATCTGCAGAATTCCACCTGCCACAGGGGAAAGGTAACTTCTCCTCCTTCCTGGCTCAGGCCGTTGGAAGCCACCATCTGTTGTCTGTTTCTGTGCACATGCGGCAGGAATGCACTGGCATGGAGCTTGTGGATGCCGGTCCAGGCCCTCATTCATCACCACACCCTTCTACACCTCTAGCACCAGTGCCCTTGGTGGTCTCCCTGATGCCTCATTGGGTCTTCCTCCTCTCTTGGATGATGCAGATGCTTCCACTGGACCACAGTTGTGGTGATGGCTCTATCTTGGGGCTCTGAGGCTCACGTTGACCACTTAGAGCAGAGTGTCCCAGGTATTGATTACTGATTCTAGCTTTGCACGCCTGCAGGCTCTTGATCTGTGTCTCCTCAGTGTGTCTTCCTAGGGCTGATAATCAGTTAGCTTGGCACTAGATGACATCTGATAACTACACATTTTAAAGCAGTCCTTCATGATACATTTATTTATGTATTTATTTTCTGTGTATGAATGTTTTGTCTACATGTATGTCTGAGCACCACATGTGTGCCTGTGGTTTCCTCAGGGTTAGAAAGTGGCATTGGATCCCCTAGGACAGGAGTTACAAATGGTTGTGAGCCCCATATAGGGCCTGGGAATTAAACCCCATATAGGGCCTGGGATGATCTGGAATAAACAGCCAATGCTCCTAAGCTTTGAGCTGTCTCTTCTAGCCCCATATTTGCCCATCTATATGATTCTTGCACACACACACACACACACTAAAGTTGGTAAAGTGATTCTCTAAATGTTTAAGTTTGAGGTGCTCTAATCTCTTGCTTGGATGGATGGACTGGTCACAAAACAGTTTTTCTTTTTTTCACTACTCAAATTTGTCTAAAGAGCAAGTAGATAGTTCAAATGCAGCCTAAGGAAACTCAAGAAAAAAAACTGAACTTAAATTTGAAAGAAAACCACAAATATGATTCCATGCTTTGTTCAAAGGGTTAAAAAATGGACAGAACCACAAAAATATACACATTCAAGTGTTGTTTTTAGAAGCAAGAACTAATGCTGATAACCTCAAGTCACTGGCACTGACCAGTTTTGGAAGTAAAATATGCTGCGAAATGTGGCCCTGATGAGTAGATTAGGCTTAAGAAATTGCTTCTTCCTCTAATGGTTAAGCAAGCCTGAAAAGACAGCATCTAGTTGACACAGTGCCAACCTTGAATCTGGCATGTATTAAATTGCCATTAAATACTAATCAAATAGGCAAATGGACAAGAGGACAGTGGGAAAAGAAGAAATGTTAAGTGTTGAATCTTGGAAATTAGTGTAGAGGATTCATTATACTGTATTTTATACATCTTTAAAGGTTTCTCAAAAGAAAAGAATGTACACAGATATATGAATATCAGAGAGTACTCACTTTTGTTAACACCAATACAAGTAAATTGTTTTTAATTTCCATGATGATGTCTACTTCAGTAGCTTTTCAACCAAAGGGCTGTTAATAGTTCATTGATTATCTCTAAAGACCTCCACAGTCACAAAGGGGGAGCTTATTATAACTTTGAAGCCATTATGCCTGGTTTTTCTGCTTGTTTTCATGAGTTCTATATTCACTAAGAAGAAAAAGAAGATAATAGTTCAATCTTGTGACCTAGAATTTAAGACTGAAATAAGCAGAGAAGCATGCCAGCAATAAAATTAAATCCCTAGTCTTTAATCATTTGCCTTGCATTTGTTTGCTAGATTTATTTAACAACTGTTTTCTCTGAGGGAAATACTTTTTTCTCAGGATAGTAGTGTATGTAGCCTGAGTAATTCAATGTACAATATGCTTTGCTATGAATATAACCAATGAATTCTTCAGGAATCCATTTTTTGTTTTTTACTTAGCTTCTTTATTCATAGCCAACACCTCCTGACATTTAAGCATGTTCTGATAAATGCCACTGCATCTACATCTGCTAACTCTTTCTCAGTCACTTTCCTGTCATTATATCTAATGGATGGTTCCAGGTGAGCTCTAGTTCACCTTCCCACAGATTACATACATTAAACTGAAACACCTCTCCCCTTCAGCATTATGTATGACTGAAATCTATGTGTTCATTGCTGATACATGTATGTGACATTTGCTGAGTAAGATAATAATTTTCTAATCCTAGAATATTTCCATCATTTTTGGTGCTACTCAGAAATGCAATGGCTATGAACACAACTCATTTTTGTTTCATTTGAATTACTAATATTTCCACTATCACTTTAAATGTAGACAATAAGCTAAGCTCCAATTTACTATGATTTCTCATTCTCATGATGTAAGTATTCCCACTACAGATGAATTCAAATAACAATCACTCACTAGACTTGGAGTTGGAAAGAGATGTTTATTGGCACCCCACTGTATATTGTGCATAATGTTGTAGAAGTAAATAACATTAAGGTCATACATAATAATAGATGACACAAGTGATTAGGCAATAATGAGTTTGGGTGTCCATTTCCTTCTATAAATATCATTTATTTACTTGTAAATTCATAAAATTGAACTGTAAAAATGACTTTTTCAGTAGCCAACTCACAAAATTCCTAGAAATTTAACACTGCAGAGTAGCTAGGAGTTGGTTCTATCACACCTCTGTCTCTGTCTCTCTGTCTCTCTGTCTCTGTCTATCTCTATCTCTCTGTCTGTCTATCTGTCTCTCTCTTTGTCTCTCTCTCTTTCTATCTCTGTTTCCCTCTACTTCTGTGTGTATTTACACATATCCATGCATGTGTATGTGCATATGTAGGTCAGAGGATAACCTATGATGTGATTCCTCAGGTTTTGTTTTCTTTTGTTTTTGAGGCAGGGTCTCTCACTTGCCTGGAGCTCACCTAGTAAGACAGGTTGGTTAGTCATAGAGCCCCAGGTATCCATGCATCTCTGCCTCCCTGATACTAAGATAATGACCACATACCAGTATGCTCAATCTTTTTACATGGGTTCTGAGGATTAAACTCTGGTCACTAACTGAGTCATCTTTGCACCCCACTCCCCATTTCCTACAGTCTGTAAATTCCATATCTAGGAAGTCAAAATTCTGGAAAATAACTCAACTTCCTTTTGACAATGAAAACATGTAAATATACTCAAAGGCTGAGTCAGAGAGACACTACCAGCTGCCGCCATGACAAGCGAGATGTAAGGTACCGGTAAGCCACAAGCCATGTGGCAACTTATAGACTAATAGAAATGGGTTAATTTAAGATATAAGAACAGTTAACAAGAAGCCTGCCACAGCCATACAGTTGGTAAGCAATATAAGTCTCTGTGTGTTTACTTGGTTGGGTCTGAGCTCGTGGCTTACCAGCATCTTCACATGCTGTTTGTCATGGCGGCGGCTGGCAGTGTCTCTCCCACTCAGCCTTCCACTTCCCAGAATTCTTCTTTCTCCTTGTCCCGCCTATACTTCCTGCCTGGCCAGTGGTCAATCAGTGTTTTATTTATACAGAACAATATCCACAGCATTGGGCTCTCAGGCTCACATTGATCACTTAGAGCAGAGTGTCCCTGGTATTGATTACTGACCCTGGCTTTGCAGGCCTGCAGTGACTTTGGCCATGACCTCACTGGCTCTTGAGGGAATTCCTGGTAGTCTAGCCTTGTGTTCCTCATTGTTTTCTGTGTCATTTGTAATTTCACTGTGGCATTATTTGTAACTGGCTTCACAAGATAAGAAAGTGCTTGCTACTTACAGCTAGCTCCCTCTGCTGCTAAAAATGTAAGTGCCCACAAGGCCTCATAATATAGACCAGAACTCTGGGAACTCTTAGTACAGATAATGCACATTAACTTTTCACCTATTGTTTTTAGATTTTCAATGGTCAGCTGAGGGGCAGCCACAGCTCAGTAGTTTGTCACAAATGGGTCTGGATTCCAATGTAAAGTCAAAGAAACAAATTAAGACATTGATATGGGAGACCTGAGCATTTGAATTCTTGAAGGCGGATTTAAATATCAGGAGTAAGATTATGAATAAGAATTTGAGCTTCCAGTCAGAAGCCAAGCTGGACAGCATCAGAGTGTCATAGTAGGGGACAGTAAGGGAAATTAGCAGCACTTGAAGTCAACAATGCTGAGTTACATCCCACAGAAGTCTCCTTTCTTGATCATGAAATCTGTCTTTCTGAACAACTTACTCCATTTGGCTACCCACTGCCTAAAGAAAAAAATATCAACACCTTTCTTAGCTTATGATGTACTGCACAGCTTGCTGCTTTCCTAGATGCTTGCCTTTGTCCTTATCCTCCCTCCATTTCTTCCTCCTCCCCTGACCCTATCAATCACCTGGTCTGCCTGAGCCACTTGAAGTTAGTCACCAGTGGCTTTTCAGAGCTTCCCAATGCCACCCTACCCACAACGTGGATGTCACTCCTTCCTCTTGTCCATGTGTCTAAGAGTCTAAGAGCTCTCTTTGAATCCTTCCTGATAGTTTCCATAGAATTAGCATTTTTTTCCTGTGGGCTCATGATATTCTTCTTCATCCTCCAATGGGTTTTGGTGATTCTTTTCTCTCTCTCTCTTTCTTTCTTTCTTTCTTTCTTTCTTTCTTTCTTTCTTTCTTTCTTCCTTCCTTCCTTCCTTCCTTCCTTCCTTCCTTCCTTTCTTTCTTTCTTTCTTTGTCTCTTTGTCTGTCTTTCTCTCTTTTTTGTTTCATCTTATTTTTTAATTTTTTTATTAATTTTTTCATTTATTTTACATGTCAACCACAGTTTTCCCTCCCTCCTCTCTTAGCTATTTTCTATTGCAGTGATATAACACCATGGGAAGCAAGCCAATAAGCAGCTCTTCACGATGGTTCCTGCATCAGTTCCTGCCTCCAGTTCCTGACCTGACTTCCCTGGTTCTTAGATTGTACAATGCAAGTCAAAATAAACCCTTTCCTCCCCAAGATGGTTTTAGTCAGTCCTTTGTAACATGAATCTTAAATGGTCTTATTTAAAAAAAAACCCAGTGCCAGATATTGGGGTGAAATCTGAAAGATCAGAGAGACAAAACAAGCCACAGCCAACCTCACCTTGTCAACTCCTCAGCAGATCCAGTTTCCTCAGACTGGAAGCCTTTGAGTCATCACCCGAATAGATCTCAGCTGCACTGCTGCCAAAAAGCCTAAAAGCATAAAAGCCTCTAGCTCCTCGTCCTCACACCTTATATACCTTTCTGCTTCCTGGCATCACTTCCTGAGATTAAAGGCGTGTGTCCTTCCCAAGCAAGATATGAGATCTCAAGTGCTGGGATTAAAGGTGTGTGCCACCACTGCCTGGCTCTGTTTCCAGTGTGGTCTTGAACTCATGGAGATCCAGGTGGATCTCTGCCTCCTGAGTGATAGAATTAAAGGTGTGTGTGCTACCATTTTCCGGCCTCTATGTCTAATCTAGTGCATGTTATGTTCTCTGACCCCCAGATAAGTTTATTAGGGTACACAATATATCAACCACAGTCCTTTGTCATGGCAATGGAAACCAAATTAAAATTGTGCCTTACTATTATTAAGAACTCAGTGCCAACCAGCTGGTGGTGGCACACACCTTTAATCCCAGCACTTGGGAGGGAGAGCAGGTGGGTCTCTAAGCATTTGAAGTCAGCCTGGTCTACAGAGTGACTTCCAGGATAGCCAGGACTACACAGAGAAACCCTGTCTTGAAAAAAAAAAAAACAAGCCAAATCAAACCAAACCAACCAACCAACCAAACAAACAAACAAACAAAAAACAAGCAAACACAAAACTCAGTGCCAATCACTTGAAGAAAAATTTGTGATTGTCAGACTTTTGCCCCAAATACCAATCCTCTTGCTCCTAGGGGAAAAGGTGTCATTCTCTACTTCTCCTTTTCTTTGTTTTTCTTTCTTCCCTCCTTTCTTCCTTTTTTTTTTTTTCCATTTTACGGGACAGCATTTCTATATATTGCCCTGGCTGTCCTAGAAATCACGCTGTAGACCAGGTTGTCCTCAGATTCAGAGATCTGCCTGCCTCTGCCTCCCAAGTGCTGGGATTAAAGGTGTGTACCACCACCACCTGGCCTGTCCATCTTTTCAAGGACATCCATGATCTAGTGCAACTTTGCTTTCCAAGTATTTTCTTTTTTCTTTTTATTCCAAACTAATGAGAATTCCTCACAATATGCTCTGGGGTTTATTCTATATACCTTCACTCAGTGTTTGAAGCAGTCATTTATTGAACAACTATTATAATATGTTATGGTTTGGGATTTTGCTAGTGTTTCTTTTTTTTTTTTTTTTTTTTTTTTTTTGGTTTTTCGAGACAGGGTTTCTCTGTGTAGCTTTGCGCCTTTCCTGGAACTCACTTGGTAGCCCAGGCTGGCCTCGAACTCACAGAGATCGCCTGTCTCTGCCTCCCGAGTGCTGGGATTAAAGGCGTGCGCCACCACCGCCCGGCGTGTTTCTTTTTTTGATTGCAATGAATTGCCTTGTCTCCATCTCCATGTTTCCAAGCCTCATATTTTCCAAAACCCATGCTAAATATTACTTCTAAGAGGCCTTTTATGAGCCCACAGATTCAAGTAATTTATCCCTCCTTGGAATGCTCATGGAAAATAGTGTGCACTGCTCTTCCTGTACATCACTATGTGCTTGGTACCTGTGTGTACAGCTCTTCCTGCTGCTGAGGTGAATCTGACAATAGAATCCCTATCTGGGTCTCTTCTGCATTCCCCACTTTTTACCTGTTGGGCAACCCTCAGATGCTTATGTAATTGATAACCTTTAAAATGAGGTTGGCCCTCCTGTTTTCTGAGAGCTGAGGTGCCTAGTGGACAGATCAGAAGAAAATCTAATCAAAGCTGACATAAAGGCTCAGTAAGTGGTTTGCAATCATTGGGAATATGGGACCTATTTGTTCCTGCCCATTAAAATAATTCTATTTCTAAATGATTAATCTAAGTTGTTGCAGAAAGGTGGGACTTTGAATATTACTGTGTTTAAATAGCAGACACATTTGTAAATCATCTTGAAAGATTTTATAAATTGATTAAAATGGTTTTTAAAGTGCTTTTGGGCTTCAAAGGGGTTTATATAAGTTACATGCAAAGTTCACATCTGAGTAAGACTTCTGTGGCACAAATCTTAAAATGTCTTATTTATAAAAACAAACCCAGAGTCAGGTATTGGGGTGAATGCTGAAAGATCAGAGAGACAGAACAGGCCACAGCTAACCTCGCCTCACCAATTCCTCAGCTGATTTCGTTTCCTCAAAGTGGAAGCCTCTGTGTCTTCATCCGAATGGATCTCAGCTGAACTGCTATTAGAAGCCTTAAAAGCTTAACAGGCTCTAGTTCCTGGTCCTCACGCCTTATATACCTTTCTGCATCCTGCCATCACTTCTTGGGATTAAAGACGTGTGTCACCATGCCTGACTGTTTCCAGTGTGGCTTTAAACTCACAGAGATCCAGATGGATCTCTGCCTCTAGAATGCTAGGATTAAAGGTGTGTGTGCCACCATTTTCTGGCCTCAGCTGTTCTGTTCTCTGACCCCAGACAAGTTTATTAAGGTGCACAATATATTGGGGAATGCAATATCACCACAGACTTCATTTCCAGCAAGGTGAGTAAATGAAATATTACTTGAATAAATTAAACTGTATATTTTATATATTTAATTTTCCTCGTCAGTATGTTCTGAATTAGCGAAGGAAAAGGAGAAAGATGCTTTCTGTTCCTCTCATTAAATGTCAAACCATTACCCAGGTAGCCGTAGGACAGTATCCTTAGCACATCTGTCATAGCTGCTATCCATCAAGTTTTCCCTCCTAGGCAGAAATGTCAACAATCCCTAAATGCAGAAAGTTGATCTAGTTTGCTATTATTCATGAAATGTTGTATCACAGGAAACATAATGGATTGAAGAAAACCATATTCTGGTTGTATTGGGGTCATAGGTGAGAAATCAGTATTGAAAATGCTGAGCTCTCCTCCTCCTTTGCAGCCCACAGACTGTATTCATCGTGTTAAATATGTCTCCATGGCCATTAAGAATCTTTACGTATTTTGCCCCATAGGATCATCAGGTTGGCCCCCTGGAGTAGAAAACGCAGAGTTATTAGTTTTAGGTGTATAATAAACATTGACGACCCTAACTATTCAACCTAAGAACTTCCCAGAACCTTCATCTGGGTGCTGCTCTACCATCCACCATCTGCCTTCTGGCTCCCCTATAAGATTAAACCATCACCATAAGATTTTTATTAGCCCTGACTTTCATTTTCAACATATTAACTTTGTATATATATTTCAACATATTAACTTTGTATATATGTACTTCTTAACAATATGCACTTCATTTTATCTTATTTCATTATAATAAGGACATAAATGTTAAATAGTATCTTACAATTTACTTTTCATTATTCATCATGCTATATCCACTCAAACTGGTTCTTGTTGCTGTTGTTGATACTTGAAGGTTGTTACTTTTCCACTGTTACCAAATACCTCAGTGTATAGTTAACTACTTATTTTTCCTTCTGTTGCTGGGAATGTGGATTATTTCTAGACTTCTTAATTTTTATCTTTTGCTATTACAAATAATATGGCTGTGTATTTTATGTATATCTTAATTTGCTCATATGTAAGAATTTATCTTCTGAGTCTTGGCTATACAAATCTCTTGCCTTACCAGTAAGTGTCAATTTATATGAAATTCTGATTTTAATGTTAGTATAGTCAAAATTATTATCTTTCCTCTTATGGTTAGTACTTTAGCCAGTTGACTAACAATTTTTTTCTTACCCTAAGATTGAGTCTCCTCCATTTTTATTAGCATGTACAAATTCACATAGTGTTCTATTATGACATTTCAATACATGGATGAATGTAATGTACTTTGATCATATTTACCACTTTATTACTCTAGCTTTTTTTTCAAAATTAACTTACAAAGTAGTAAGTTTCTCTATGGGGTTTACATGCATATTTCATTTTGATTTACTCTCCCCCCTCCCCCTGCCACATTTGCTCTTTATCCACTTTGCCCTCCTTTCCCACTGAACTCCTTCTACTTTGTTCTATTGTTTTGCCCAGCCTCCTACCTTAAAGCCTTTTTCTCTCTCCTGGGAAAAAGGGTAACATGGGCCCCTTTCTAGTTTCCTGACATTTACCCACATTTACTTCCACCAGGATACTACTTTTCCTTATCACTCCTCTTCTCCATCTTTTCTCCTCAATTTTATTCTAAATTTCTTCAAACCTTCTTCCTTTGTGTATATATTTCTTGAAGTATGGTCTTGATATAGCTCAGACTGGCCTCAAATTCTTGGAATCAAACAATTCTCCAACCTTTAAAATAGCTGGGGCTGCACACGCATGCTACCATGCACTGCAGCTGTACTTTGTGTGTGGTATATGTGTGTACATGTGTATATGGGTGCATGAGTGTGTGCACTTACATGCATTTATGGAGGCCAGAAGTTGATATAATGCATCTTCCTCAGTCACTCTCTACTTCATCTGTGTATGTTACATATGTTCATGTGCAAATGTGCATGACGTCATGTACGTGGGGGGGCATTGGAAGCCAGAGGTTGACGTTGTAGTCCTCTATTGCTCTCCATGTTTTTGTTTGTTTGTTTTTGAGACAGAGCCTCTCACTGAACTTGGAACTGGTTAGCCAGCTCCAAGGATTTACTTTTCTTTTTTCTTTTCTTTTTTTTTTTTTTTTTTTGGTTTTTCGAGACAGGGTTTCTCTGTGTAGCTTTGCACCTTTCCTGGAACTCACTTGGTAGCCCAGGCTGGCCTCGAACTCACAGAGATCCGCCTGTCTCTGCCTCCCGAGTGCTGGGATTAAAGGCGTGCACCACCACCGCCCGGCTTGGATTTACCTTTCTTCACCTCGATCCCCACTCTTTTGTGACCAGCTATCAAGTGGGTAATGATGATCTGATCTCAGGTCCTCATATTTGTGTGGCCATCTCCCCAGTTGTACAGCTGCATTTTTAAAATTTGAAACATTCATATCATACACCCACATACCCCCATAGACACACAAACACACAGACATACAGACACACACACACACACACACACACACACACACACACACACACACAGAAAGAGAGAGAGAGAGAGAGAGAGAGAGAGAGAGAGAGAGAGAGAGAGAGAAATAGAATATGATAGGATAATTTGATATACATATGTATGGTGATATATTGTGTACCCTAATAAAATTTACCTGAAGATCAGAGGATAGAACAAACCACAAAATTAAACATAGAGGCCAGGCAGTGGTGGCACACACCTTTAGTCCTAGTACTAGGAAACACACATGCATTTAATCCCAGCCTTTGAGAAGTCATGCCTTTGCTTGGGAAGCACACATGCCTTTAATCCCAGGAAATGATGGCTGGGCAGAGAAAGGTATATAAGGCGTAAGGAGACAGGAAACGAAGCCTTTTCAGGCTGAGGAGTCCTAAAGGTAAGACATCTCGGTGGCTTGTTCCTTTGTCTCTCTGATCTTTCATCATTTACCCCAATATCTGGCTCTGTTTTTTTTTTTTATTAAAAAGCTATTTAGATTTTATGTTACACATATGCATTGTATAATCACACCATTACATCAACAGATACATTATCACCCATGTGGTGTTCTGATTTCCTAGGACTTGCACCTAACTGAAAGTTTGTATCCTTTGACCAACATGTATGTTCCCATGCCCTACACCTACTCCTAGCCCTTAGCTATCACTGTTCTCTTCTATGCTTTTTATTTAATCTAAATTTTCTAGCCAATTTTAGATTCTACACACAAATGAAATCATGCAGTATTTGTCTTGATGTGGCTGGCTTATTTCACTTTGAATACACTCTCCAAGTTTGCCTATGTTACTGTAAAATGACATAGTTCCTTCTTTATTATAATTGCATAATATTCTATTCAGCATGCACACATCAGTTATTTTCATGCACTCATGAGCCAACGAAGGTTTCTTTATCATGGTTATTATTAAAAGTGCTACAATGAACATGGAGATAGATATTTATTTAATGTATTGTTCTCATTTTCTATCTAGTAGTGAGATTGTTAGATCATGATGTGATTTAATTTTTTAATAATTTTTAAGATTTATTTGTTATTGTTAGATGTATGAATGTTTTGCCTGTGTATATGCAACACATGAGTGACTGTCATCTATGGATGTCAGAAGAGGACATTAGATTACCTGGAAATAAAATTTCAGATGAATATGAGCTGCAATGTGGGTGCTAGGACTTGTGAATCTAGTCTCTGCAAGAGAAATAAATGCTGTCAAGTGCTGAGCCACATCCTTAACATTTGTTATCTTCTTTCATTGTGATAAGGACCATTTTTATTGTGGAAAAGTGATCTCTCATTGTGCTTTGATATGAATTGTCAAATAATTTTCCCTTTTTTTCAGGAGTTTTAAAGTTTTACAGTTTAAATTTAGGGTCCATTTGCAATGTGTTGCATTCCAGATGTTGCTACATTTAAACCTCCAGGTTTCTCATCCCATGACATTGTGTATTCTTTAAAATATCATAAATAGCTATATTTTACTACTTATTCAATGTTTAATTACAAAACAAAAAATTTTATTTTATTGGAATTATTTCCTTCAATCTGAGACCACAATTCAGTTAAAATGGAATAAATGTGATCAAATACCTTATATACATGCATTAATATGTCATAATAAAACCTAGTATTTTTGGTCAACTAGTATATGCTAATAAGAATTTGAAAAATTCAGATCAGGGTTGGTGTCATTAGTTCTGTAATAATCTCAAGAGATTATTGTTTTATTTTTAATGGAAATAATTAAAAATAAAAATAGGTATTATGAACTAATCCATTTTATCTATATTTCTATAGTTCTACATTTGTACACAAAATTTAATTTAAGGAAATAAAATTTCTTCAAAAAGAGTATAAGTTTGTATTTGTGCTATTTAAAAATAAGTTTGTCTTGTGTGACATTAATTTTATGATATAAATGTGATAACATTGAATATATATGAGAAAACAGATTATTTAAAGATAAATACTAAAAATGAGAGTGTAAGAAAGACTGTATAGGGAAACCTCATCTCAAAAAACCAAACCAAGCAACCAACCAAACAAACCAAAAAAACCCAAAACAACCAAACAATATGTACCTCATAATGCAAGTAGAATCTTATTTTTATGAGAAACTTCTCCATTTTAATGGATATAGAAAGATAATAGAACCTAGAAGTATGTTCCTAAAATGCCCTGTCGTCTGATTCTCAGCTAACTTGAGATTTCATTTACTTGAATCTTCTTTAGTTGTTTTCATAAATGTCTTGACACTTTCAGTGTACATATCTTCTAATTTATTGGTTAAATTTATTCCTAGATACATATTTTGTTGTTATGATGAATGGGATTCTGTGTCCTGAAAACTTGTTGAACTGGTTATTATTTCTAATAGATTATGTGAAATATTCCGAGCTTTCTGTAAAACTGATTGTGCCATCTGCACATGTAGGTTATTTGGCTTCTCTTCATCTCATCAGGATTTTATTTTTTTATTTGAGATGGGGTCTTGCTATGTAGCCTATGCTGGCCTTAGATTCACAATCTTCCCTCAGCTCATCAAGTACTGGAACTATAAACATCAGTCATCAGGACAACTTGTCTGTATAGTGTGAGGCAGGAACCCTGTTTGTTCCCTATATGAGTCCTAATATTTTTCAGTTCCCATCATGAAACAATCTTAAATGCTTCCATATGTTTTTTTTTGACATACATCCCAAAATCTCCTAGTGAACGTTTTTCTCTAAGACTGTCCACTGTCAGAAAACTAGGACTTTCTGTACCTTGGCAACTGTGAGAAGAACAGGCAATAGTGATGGTCACTGTCCTAAATAGCTGGTCAGCTGTGTTTGCCCTCCCTGCAAAAGATCATACCAGCGAGGCTTGTTGGCAGTTTACACTTCCCATGAGAGGGTAGAGTAGGGCATAGGATTCTCACCTGAGTATCCAGCTGTAGAAGTAACCATCTTATTAAATAGGAAACACAGAGCCAATGCAAAGATGAAAGCCCAAGAGGTCAGAGCTAAGAGCCTTACCCTTCACTGTTGCAGCTATCCTCTTCAGCCAAGAGACCTACTTCCTGTCTGTTTGTCTTTTTATAGACTTTCTGTTCTGCCTTCTCATTGGTTGTAAATCCAACCACATGACCGCCTCGTCACTGCCTGTCTGTACAGACCTCCAGGTCTTCTATGATTGGTATTGAGATTAAAGGCGTGTGTCTCCATGGTGGCTGTATCCTTGAACACACAGAGATCTGCCTAGCTCTGCCTCCCAAGAGCTGGAATTAAAGGCGTGCGCCACCAACACCCAGCTCTGCTATGGCTTGCTATTAGCTCTGACCCCCAGGCAACTTTATTTATTAACATACAAATAAAATCACATTTCAGTACAAATAAAATATCACCATATTTCCCCTTTTCTATTTTAATAAAAAGAAAAAGGGAAAAAAGGTTATAACTAACATAAGAAAAACTATATACAAAAGTGTAATAACTATATACAATATATACTAGTAATAAATACTTAAACAATGTCTAGTCCATTTGTATTTGACAAATTCAGAGAAAATAATTCCATTATCTATCCTATTTTGGTAAGTCCAAAATGTATCTAACTCACTTTCTATCCTAATTAATCTTCAACTATAACTAACTAATCTTCAACTATAACTAACTAATCTTCAACTATAACTAACTAATCTTCAACTCCCTCAGAGACCCAAGAAGGAAATAATATTAGCTAACAAAAATAAAAACAGAAAGTGCATGCAAGCAACTTCCAAAAAATTTGTGAGTTGACAGAAACAGCCAGCTGCCTGGACAGTCACCTGAGGTTTCTCCGCAATGCTGGGGCATCATCTTCAGCCTATAGGCTTAGCATATCTGACAGACTCATTTGTGAAGTAGGATGTACACAAGGTCAATAGTTCAACCTCACATTGGGTGAGAGCAGTCCATGTACCAGAAACACCTGAATTCCACTAGTGTCATGTCATGATTCAGGAAATTGTTGATGGTTTTTGAATTCAGCTGTCCATTCTTCTTGGCTATGTGTGTGTGTGTGGCTTCATCTCAGCACCCTGTTCTTCTCCATATCCTTCTATTAAATGACAGTCTACTATTGAGAGGTGTGAGTTTAGTTACTCTTCAAGAATAACTGTTTCAGCTGTTGTCCACTGCACATCAGAAGCCATCAGCCCACTGCCTGTTCAGCTGCCTTTGAAGAAAAGGGCATTGTACCTTTTCTGGATTGTGAAGGCCACTTCAGGGATAGTGCCATATTGTCCTGGCCTCAGAAGATGCCTTTTGATAAAGCCATAAACACACTTGTTTTGGCAAGAATCAGTAGTCCTTTGTTTGGTGTCCTGTCTGTCCATTTTGTCCTGTTGTCAGCAGCTGATTCGAGGATACTTTGTTGTCCAGTTAACTCCATATGCAGTTTCTTCAATGCCCATATTCTCTCTGAAGTAGATTGGTACTGCCAGGAGCTGACATGTCTCATAGTCATAACAAAAAGAAAAATTTTCTTGTGGTGGTATTGTGTTCCCCAAAATATTGTGCACCCTAATAAACTTATCTGGGGTCAGAGACAGAACAGCCACTAGATACAAAGGCTAGAAAATGGTGGCACTCACACCTTTAATCCTAGCACTCCAGAGGTAGAAATCCCTCTGGATCTCTGTGAGTTCAAGGCCACATTGGAAACCGCCAGGCATGGTGACACATGCCTTTAATTCCAGAAAGCGAGGCTTTAATCCCAGGGAGTGGTGGTAGAAAGCAGAAAGGTATCTAAGGTGTGAGGACCAGAAACTAGAAGCATTTGGCTGGTTAAGCTTTTAGGTTTTGAGCAGCATAGTTCAGCTGAGAGCCATTCGGATATGAGGACACAGAGGCTTCCAGTCTGAGGAAACAAGACCAGCTGAGAAGTTGGCCAGGTGAGGTTAGCTGTGGCTTGTTCTGGTTCTCTAATCTTCCAATGTTCACCCCAATTCCTGGCTCATGTTTGATTTTATTAATAAGAACTTTTAAGATTCCTACTACAATCCAGCTGCTACCTGCCACCAGGTACTGCTGCATATGGCCTGAGGGAGGGGATAGAATCTGTAGAGTGGTGGAGAGTCTTGATTGGGTGCAGCCACAGTTGGGAGAGGAGTGTCCACACCCCTTTAAGTAATCCTTCATCAAGGCTCTGTAAGGAAGCCTAATGAATTCAGTGGTTCCTCAGAGTGAACTGTGTCAGAATCATGCCTCAGTTTGTCATTGGGACCTTACAAGAATGGATAGATGTTGCTTAGTCTTCCCACTAGAAAGGAATTTTGGCAACTGTCAGTCACAACTGGGTTCAAACCTCAGCTCCTCTCTTCATCAGCTGTGAATCCATGAGCAATTTTTTTTTTTTGGTTTTCTGAGACAGGGCTTCTCTGTGTAGTTTTGGTGCCTGTTCTGGACCTTGCTCTGTAGACCAGGCTGGCCTCAAATTCACAGAGATCCACCTAGCTCTGCTTCCCGAGTGCTGGGATTAAAGGCGCGCCACCACTGCCCAGCTTGTGAGCAATTTATTAAACAATTGCAGCCTTGGCTTCCTTGTGTGAAAAATACAAGTAGGGATATCTTCACCTCATAAGACCACTGTGACAATTAAAGGAAAGGACATATGCAAAGGAACTGCTATGAATAATTTCAGGTACATCATTTATCTTTTAGATGTTTATTAAAGCTTCTTAACTATGCATGTTTTAAAAATGAGGATGGTCTCATTTGCTCTGCCATCCACAGACTATTTCTCACTTTCTCTGCACTACTCTGGCAGTTTTCCTGCTTTCTTGTCCCTCTGTTTTTCTCTTTCTTTTTAGTTCTAAGATACCTAGTTACTCTATTTTCTCATTTTCTGTGTTTTCCATTTTTGCATCTTGCTAAACAGAAATCCTACTTTATCACTTTGTTTTATGTCATGATTTTAAGAGCTGAACTGTAAAACTCATTTCTCTAAGTGCTCAATTCCATTCCCATTTTTCAAGGATTCTTTATAGTCTTTATATCTATCTATCTATCTATCTATCTATCTATCTATCTATCTATCTATCTATCCATCTCCTGTCTGTCTATCATCTATCCATCATTTATCTTTATGTATTTAAACTAACTGAAGTAAATTTTCATAGTCATTAAAAATAGACTTTATTAAGTCATATAAAAATGATGTCTCTTTCCCCTTTGTTTCCAGGGTGTCACAGTAAAGCCTTTAAGATTTAAATATTATTTGCTTTGATTATCTCCCTTTCAAATTGCCTTAAAAACCATTTACTCATAAATAAGTGTACAAAAAAGGGTCCCAGGGCTCTGTGGCCTTCAGGGTGTCTGGCCAAATGCTTTTCCCTAAAAATTCTATACCTGTTTTACAGGTCACTCATTTGAGAAATGAAGCCCTTTCTCACCTACCTACTTTCTCCAATTTATTACTGGTAGCTTTCCTTATTGCTGCAAAGAATATAAACGTGTAATTGTATCTTTTAAAACATTTAATGAGCATCATCATGAAGGTGTGTGGGGTTTGTAAATTGCATTCATTCTTGTGGCTTTAAGGATATTAGTGATCAACCAATTTGACATCTCAGGGAAGGGCAAGGCTGCTTGCGTCCTTTAAAAACATTATACTGCACTAGTGAATGTAATAATTTGATTTGAAAGGGCAGCACCTTTTTCTTTTTTATTAATTTTTAAGTTAGTGTACAAAATAATGGGCTTCATTATGACATTTTCATACACACATATTATTGTATCTTACTAATGTTCACCTTTCCCACTACTCTCCTCCCATCAGCTTCTCTGCTCCTTTGCCACAATCCTTTCTACTTTCATGACACACACAATTTCTCTCTCCTTCTCTCCCTCTCCTTCTCCTTTTCTCTCTGTCTCTGTCTCTGTCTCTGTCTCTGTCTCTGTCTCTGTCTCTCTCTCTCTCTCTCTCTCTCTCTCTCTCTCTGCTGGGGATTCTGTAAATGTGTTGCTCTGATTGATTGATAAACAAAATGCTTATTGGCCAGTAGCCAGGCAGGAAGTATAGTATAAGCAGGATAAGCAGAGAGGAGAATTCTGGGAAGTGGAAGACTGAGTCAGAAGACACTGCTAGCTGCTGCCACCATGAGAGGCAAGATGTAAAGATACCGGTAAGCCATGAGCCACGTGGCAACTTATAGATTAATAGAAATGGGTTAAGATATAAGAACTAGATAGCAAGAAGCCTGCCACAGCCATACAGTTTATAAGTAATATAAGTCTCTGTGTGTTTACTTGGGTCTGAGTGGCTGCAGGAGCTGGGTGGACACAGGAAACTCTAACTACATCTCAATCTCTCTCTCTCTCTCTCTCTCTCTCTCTCTCTCTCTCTCTCGTCACACACACACACACACACACACACACACACACACACACACACACTTCCAGATCCTGCATATAAGGGAAAATGTGGTGCCATTTTGTCAGAGAGCATTTTTTTTACAGATGGGACACATGGGTACTCCCTCTTTCTGGGTACAGTAGGTTCATTGAAGGGAACAGTTGTTCAGTATCTTGAGCTAGTCCTCTTTTGCCACTCACATTAGTGATGTGATCTTGGCTATATTTCCTAGTTTCTTTACTTCAGTTTCCTTATCTGCACAGCAGGGCTACAGATACTTGCCCTGACCACCTCCTAGTTCATCATGTGAGCCAGCCATGAGACATAGGACAAGTATTTCCAGCACTGTGGACACTATGGTGGTTAACTAGGTGTTGAATGGGGAGAATGTCTCCTGAGGCTGGTAAAAGGCACATACGTCTCTAAGCAGAATGGCAATAACACCTACCATTTGATGTAATCTTTACTCTGAGTACATAACACAATTCTCAGTACCTTACATCTTCATCTCATGCAACCCTCACAAGAATCTTATGATGTAAGTGTTTGCATTACCCACATTACTCAGATAAAGAAACTGAGGCATAAAGGTGTTAAACAACTTGCTTGGGTCAGACCTGGATCAATATCCTGACAGTCTGCCTTCAAGCCTTAATGCTGTGCTCTGTTTGGCCATAATGTTGTGTGAGGAGAGCTCTGAACACTTGCAGCCCACTCTTCCAACTCACTGAGTGTTCTAACTACCATCTCAAATTTCCTAGGTTGAATATTGTTTTCAGAATGTTAGTCAAGGTATCCACCTAGTTGATGATTAATATGCCAAAATTCTAGACAGCTCCCTTCCCACTGCCTTCATTTGTCACCCAGTGAGTTCATTCAGTCTCCCTGGTAATCCCCCTAACCTCACTCACTGCTCAGCTTTTGCTTTTGTTTTGAGGAATGCCTGAACCATAGTTATACTCCTGGTGAAAACCTACAAAATAGTATCTTGTTTTATATTTTTAACACTTGATTTCTTTAAAAAAAATCCTACATTAGTACTGCTGTACAGGACCCTCCCTTCCCTATGCAGACTCCTGGAAAGTAACTGCTTTAATATGACCAATAGCAATCTGACTAATTATGTCCTGGATGTTAAAAATGCAGTCATTTTAGCCATCCAATGTTACACATGCTGGTAGCTATGTCATACTGATATCTAATGTATTTATTTGTGAGATTCTGAGCTTAATAAGAAACATTTGAATAATAACATAAAAGACACTGCTAATGAAAAGGCTTACACCTTGTCTCTGCCGATGCTGGCAGTGACAACTTCTGTCAGAGGACTAAATTCTCTTTTCTTTCTTTGTTTCTCTCTGTCTCTCTCCCTCTCTTTCTCTCTCTTTCTTTCTTTCTCTTTCTCTCTTTCTTTCTTTCTTTCTTCTCTCTCTTCCTCCTTCTCTCTGTGTCTTTCCTTTTCTTTCTTCCTCCTTCCTTCACTCCTTCCCTCCTTTCTTCCTTAATTCTTGGAGCCCTTTGTTTTAATTTTATGTGTATAGGTGTTTTGCCTACATGAATGTTTGTCTACCACATGCTAGCAGTGCTTACAGATGCCAGAAGAGGACATAAGATCCCCTGGGACTGGAGTTATAGCCAGTTGTGAGCCTCCATGGTGCTAGAAATCCAACCCAGGTCTTCTAGAAGGCAACCAGTGCTCTTTACTGCTGAGCCATTTCTTCACCCTCCTTGCTTGTTTCTTTGTTCCAGCTTCCTGAAGACCACCTGGAATATGAGGATTTTCAGTGCCTTCTATTCTCTCCATCTTACTTTGCACTTACTTCTCATTTTTTGCAAAGTGGAAAATGTCACATACAATTTGAAAATTGAGTGTGAAAAGCAACACCCTGGGAATTGATTTTCTAATTCAAGTTAATCGAGTATCTTTAGTTGATACATAGTGTAAATTAATCAGGCGAGCCCTCTCAGATGCTTCAGAAGACATTCTTAGGTCATTGCCACATTAAGATTTTTTAATTCACTGTCTTTTACTAAAGACATTGTTTGTTTATAGGAAGAAGTTCTGAGCAGGATCTCATGTAGGCCAGGGTAGTTGTGAACTCACTTTGTATTCTAATATGACCTTGAACTTCAGATCCTCCTGCATCTGCTTTTCAAATGCTAGAATTACAGGTATGTGCTACCATGCCAAGCTCATTCCTTCCTATCCATCTGTCTGCCTGCCTACCTAGCTAGCTAGATATATGGTCTTGCTATGTAGCCCAAACTGGTGTTAAATTCATGATTCTCCTCTGTCTACCAACAAGTGCAGGGATCATAGGGGTAGATTATTGAATCTACTCTGAAAAGAAAAAAGAGAGGATATAGACACGATAGAGATTTAAAAAAGGTAGATTATTAAATCGACTTTTAAAAGACAACTACTAGTTTTAAATACTTTACATTGGATTGGATTTTTATATAGTGTATACAAATTATATATATTGAGATTGATATTGTTAGAAAATGCTGTACATATATTTCTAATATTGCTCAAGTTATTGTACCTATACAATTAGGACCTGGAAGATAGACTTGGAAAAGGGGCTTGTGGATTAAATAAATAAATCTTCATTTTCTGCTTTTTTATACTGTCTCGACATAATTTCTCTGTGTAACAGCCCTGGCTGTCCTGGAACTGGCTCTGTAGACCAGGCTGGCCTTGAACTCACAGAGATCTGCCTGTCTCTGCCTTCTGAATGCTAGGATTAAAGGTGTGTTCCACCGCCGCCACCACCCGGCTTATACTGTGTCTTTAATTGAAATATTGAAAATGGGTGGGTGGGTGGACCTAGCAGTTTTTCTTACCCAATGATGTCCTCATTGAGCCTTCTTTCTTCTGTATTCTCATTGGTACTTTTGTTTACCCACCGTTTTTTTTTGCCACTTGCTCACTTGTAGCCCATTGTACCTCTGTCCTACTCCTAGCACCTGGCACAACACCCAGAGAGCATGCCATGTGCAATTTGTGAATGAGGTGTGCTGAAGAGAAAAGCAGACTGTTGGAATCTAGGTTTGTCTTCCCAATATGAAGGTATAATATATGGCAGGATAAGCTCACCTCTGGGGAGGAAGGAATTCCTTAGTGCTCTTGAGTCCCTTCAGTATTTTTATTTTTGAAGCAAAACTCTTGGCCAAGTTTTTTCTTATCTATAATTCTCACCTTTTCTCTTTTCTTGTCCTGTGATAATTCCACCTAAACATTCCTAGCTGTCAGCATTTGCCTCCACCCCTCTGCTCTGCCAACTATGCCTGAGGAACATGAAGCCAGAGCCTATTTATCCCACACTGTGATAAAAGAGCAAAATAAAGGAACCTTTTTTATTTTTGGCCACAGTTATCCTATGTGTTCTTTGGCTTTTGTGGGCCTCAGTTTGCTCATCTGTTACTTGGGGCCTTGATAGATGATCTCAAAGACCTTTCTCATAGCAAAGTAGCCTGTGGTAAGCATAAAGATCATATAGTGTTTTACACACTTCATCTGCCTTGGTGATATAAAAGTGATGGCATACTATTAGGCTCTGCTTTTTCAAGTTAAAGCTAGGGAATATTATTTGGTCTACTGTATTCCTCCCACAGAAGCTGCTATGAATTCCTAAATCCAAGATCTCAGTAAAGGTGAGGCAAAGTGGAAAAGAAAAACAAAGTGTGAAAGATTGTTCTTTTAGACTTTTAATGCAACCAATGAACTTTACACAGTAGAACAAAAGTAGTCCTAGGTGCAAAGAAAGACTTAAGGAAAAAAGGACTTGCTAGGTAGTTCAGAGTGGTGTTGAATTTGAAATCCTTGTGCATCAGCCTCCTGGATTCTGGGATTACTACGCATTCACCACACACATGGCTTGGGAAAAGTTTACCAAAAAGAATTGAAATGATAAAACATGAAGTAACCTGGTTATTGGGTGAAAATAACTTCACATACTGGAGTTGGGAAATGTGTAAGGGGGTGTCTAGCTGCCAAAGTGGCAACCAGAGTTAGGTATACAGAGAAGAGGAAGGAAATATAGAAAGGGGGGCATACGGTTGAGTTGTAGTTCTTACTTTACCTGCATGACACCTTGTTAGCTGTGTGTGTGGCTCCTTACAGACAGACTGTGGGCAATGGAATACAGGGCCAGAACAGAGGACTGTGCTTCAATGTCTGGTGGCAGAGTGGAGGCAGTAGGATGCAGTTGGCCATATCTGAAGAGAGGGTCAGGAAAGGTAGAAACTAACCTAGTGACTTCCCAAGTAGGAATCCTGAGCCCAGTTCTCTACATCCAATGTTTCAGTGCCTAAAATATCTTGAATAAGTTCCCTACTCTTCACCCTCCCACCATTTAATTCCACATTTGTCTTCTCTTGTGGATTGATGCAGGACTCCTCTGTGGATTTCCATCCACCAGCGTCCATCTGCAGTCTGTCAACCATCCCTGAAATCCTGCCCTACCTGTGTAAACACCAGGCTGTTCTTTCAATTTTATGATTTAAAACTGGATAATTCTGTTTTCCTCCAAAATTAATTTCAAGGTTCTTAGCCTGCTATTTAAGGCTCCCTGAAGAGGGAATGACTCCAATCCTGCTGGCAAAAGACTCAAGAGAACTGACTTAGAGGTTTCAGTTTTATGCCACCTTCACAAATTAGAATGATGGCCCTTTCTCCCTGTCTCCCAGCTTGTTGCCAAGAGATCCTCACAACTCTGTCCCTGCTTCTCCCACAGGTAATCTTCTCAACATCTTCTGCAAACCTCACAATGTGCCTGCACAATTTTGTCACTGCTTCCTCAGCCACGTCACCCAACTTTTTGAACCTTTTGTGACATGACTGTGACTATCAGAAAATGGAAACCAACCTGGCAGGTAAAATTAATCTGTGAAATACATTCTTTGAATGATCACAGAACCTATTAGATTCTAGTGAAAAATTTGGGGGTCAAATTTCAGTCTCAGGGAAGCTTTGGTGTTTCCTCATGGTTCACACTGGTCAGTATTTACTCAAGGGAAAAAATGTTTCAATGAATTACAATTTGAGGAGTCATTTCTAACACTTGTTAGCAGGATATAATGAGCACGTACTATGTGCTGAGTTTTGAGGCCACAGTGGCAAATAAGACAGCAGGATCTACTTTAATGAAGCTTACAGACAAAGGTGTATACTAGTGCAGGGTAACTAGTAAGTCAGTGAGTCAGGACAAAAGGAAAATAAGAAAAAGCAAGTAATCAGTTAGGTATATTACATAATTACAATTTGTCACTTCCTAATGCTGTGACCCTTTAATACAGTTACTCATCTTGTGGTGACCCCCCAACCATAAAATTATTTTTTTACCACATTATAACTGTAATTTTGCTGCTGTTAGGAATCGTAATGTAAATATTTGTGTTTTCCATTGGTCTTAGGTAACCCCTGTGAAAAGGTTGTTTAAGCCACAGAGGGGTCACAACCCATGAGAGCCACTGCTCTAGAACTTCTGTAACTCTGCCTGGCCAAAGTCTAGGGACACGGAATAAGGAGCTGGAGAGAAATGTCCAATTTAGATTTTGACTAAAAGTTTGTCCAATTAGATTTTGACTAAAAGTTGTAGGAAGAAAGCAGCTGAATACTTAATAAGAGAAATGTACTCAGCTTTAGAGTCTGTTTACTTTATTAAAAATCTATCATCCTTCAAAGGAGGCCACACTCTTTCTAGAGCTTTCTGTTGGCTCTTGTCTGTGAATTTGCACACAATTCCCTAAATAATTGTTTAACCACTGGCTTTCAATGACACTCTCTGCTGTGGGATGTATGGCAAATGTGTTGCTGATTAATCAATAAAACACTGATTGGCCATTAGCTAGGCAGGAAGTATAGGCGGGGCAAGGAAGAGAATAAAGCTGGGAAGTGGAAGGCTGAGTCAGAGAGACACTGCCAGCTGCCACCATGACAAGCCACATGTGAAGATGCCGGTAAGCCACGAGCCATGTGGCAAAGTATAGATTAAAGGAAATGGATTAATTTAAGCTATAAGAACAGTTAGCAAGAAGCCTGCCATGGCCATACAGTTTGAAAGCAACATAAGTCTCTGTGTTTACTTGGTTGGGTCTGAGGCTGTGGGACTGGCAGGTGAGAGAGATTTGTCCTGACTGTGGGCCAGGCAGGAAAACACGATGAGAAACAGCTTGTGAAGATGCTGGTGGTGAGAGAGATTTGTCCTGACTGTGGGCCAGGCAGGAAAACTCAAGCTACAACTCTCTGTGCCTTCCTAGCCTCAAGACTCCTATTGCCCTGCCATCAGTTCTCTTCTGTTCCTCAAGTGATTTAACTGCAATGGGATGCTTTAATTTTATTTACAACTTTATAAGTGTTCAAGTAGGAGACATGTCATTAGACAATTCACAACCTACATTTTAATACTCCTTTATCTTCCCTTGAAGAACCCAGTTAAAGTGACATATGGGGGAGCCAGTGTGCTGGAGCAAAATGCCCATTGGTGTTGAAATGCCCAGATGACAGTTTTGGAAAAGCCACCAAAGAGAGACTACAGTATACCTCTAGGCCTTGGCATCTGTACCAGGACAATGGGGTGGTGGTGGTGGTGGTGGTGGTGGTGGTGGTGGTGGTGTGTGTGTGTGTGTGTGTGTGTGTGTGTGTAAAATGGTAGAACCTAGTAGTCTGAGAAAAGACATTGAATCAGCTACTCTAATGCTTGGCTGTACAAAACCTGTGCAGCACTTGTCTCCAGAAAGCAACCATGCCACTTTCCATGGCTAGTTTAGCTATTGTGGGTTAGTACATGAACTTACCTGCTATGAATTACTGAAATATAAAGTGACTTCTGATAACCTGAGTATGGTGGCATAGACCTGAAATCCCAACATAGTGGAGGTGCAGGCAGAAAGAAAGAACGGAAGTTCAAAGTCATTTTTGGCTACAAGGTGATTTTGAGATCAGCCTGGGATATAGCAGGCTCTATACTAAAAAAATAAAATTATTTCCGCATCAGAAGGGTCTTAGAAATAAACAGTGTTATGCCCTGGATGGGTGAGTCAGGAATAGCCATTTCTTCTAGCCAATGATTTGTTTGGGTGTTCCCCACATATGGAAGTGATTTCTGAGTGTAGTGAGCCCAGAATCCTTCCTGCAGAAGACGGGACATTGTGTGTTCTGAGACAACTGGCTTGTACACTCTTACGTGTACAGCAAGGAAGGCCTCTGGTTTTCTTCCTCTGCTTCTTTATAATAAATTGCCAGACTAAAACTGAGCTGTTCAATAAATATTCTGTTTTATTACTGTTTTATAACAAGCAGAGACTTGGGGCTTGGCTCCCTAATTTATGATGGCATTTTGTCTCCCACTCTCTGCTAAGGTTATCAAGATATAAAAAGTTTTGGCAGGCTCTTAGGTCTGATATAAAAGCCAAATCCTAGTTCTTCTATCTCTTTGGTGTCTCCCCAGTTCATCATCTTGATGCCTCTGTGCATGCTCATGCCTAGCCCATTGCAATAGCTTCCTAACTTCTCTCTGTATGGGTCTCTCTCTAAAACAGGATGACTGTCACTCAAACATTCTTTTTTACAGAAATCTTCAATGACTCCCTAGTTCCCACAGAAGTAAATTTATAGTTCTCTATCATCTATGGATGTATAGATCAAAAGTCTATAGGTCTTTCCATGCCCTCTCACTGATCAAATTCCTGAAATGGCTATTGTAAATTATGAAATATTTCAAATCTGTTTTTTAAAGTGTGGAAAGCAATATAGAAACTATCCATGTGCCCACCATAGAGCTTTTTTGGAAACTAAGAACTCAAACATTTCTTTCTGATGTTTTGTTTTTTAGTTGATCTAGAATGGCTGTATGTTCATTTTCAGTAGCAGTGCACTGCTCCTCTAGGTTGTTCCATTTTACACTCTTCTTTTTGTTGTTGATTACAGGAACATGGAATCATGTTTTATTCACTTTGTGTTCTGACTAGTGAGGTGGAATATATTCCCTGTGTGTAGTGGCTACTGGGTTTCTGCTGTTTCTTGGTTGTTGTCTACTAAAATTCATTATATTTCTTTTTAGTTGCCTGCTTTTCTTACATTATGAGTTATTTATTTTATACAGTAATATTTTATTAGCTGGTTCTTTTCACTCTAGAATCTTTTATTGAGATGATAATATATTGTTTAATATGGTTGAAAGTTATTTAACCTTTTCCTTTATGGTTTTCTGTTTTTGTGACTCGGTTAAGAACCCTTTCCCTAAAAGGGAGGAGGAGTGGATATGGGGGGGGGAGGAGAGGGGAGGAGAAGGGACTGGAAGGAGAAGAGTGAGGAGAAACTGTTGTTGAGATGTAATATATGAGAGAAGAAAACAAATAAATAAATTTAAAAAAGAATCCCCCTAATAATGAAAATATAGTTTATACACAAAACAGAATTTCTCAGCCTTAAAGAAGAGTGAAGTAATGCTGTTTGCAAGAAAATGGATGCAGCTGGAGAGGATCATATTAAATGAATTAAATTAATCTAAGACAAATATCATGTGTTTTCTCTCATTTGTGGATCCTTGGGTTTATAGATACATAAAATTGTATACATACAGATGACATTAAAGTAAAAGCAAAACTGGGGGAACAAAAGGAACTAATGGGGTGGAAGAGGGGTGATCAAAGGTAGGGAAGTGGGATATGGGGGAATATACTCAAAGTGCATCATCTTTATATAACCTTTATGACAGAAAGAAAGAATTCCTTCTTTAATATAATAACTTACTGACATTCTGTTATATTTATTTTCTTATAAATAAATTACTTTCCACATTTAGCTTTCTCATACACTTGGAACATATTTTTGTATGTAGTTTGAGATAGGGCTCCACACATATTTATATCTAGTTTTGTGTGGGTAACTATCACAGTATCCTTTTTCACTTATTCTTTTTTTTTTTGGTTTTCAAATTCTTTTTTTAATAAATATTTTTATTTTATAATTAATTTAATTTTACATATCAGCCACAGATTCCCCTGTCTTCATGTTCTTCATGTCCTCCATTCCAGAGACCCTCCAAACTTTTCCAGAGAATCACTTTTCCTCAGTTCCAGGGGTGCTTATTTTGCCCATATGTTTGTCCACCACCATGGTGCCTGAGGAGCCCAGAAGAAGGTGCTGCAGCCCTTGGAATTAGAGTTACAAATGGTTGTGAGATGCCATGTAGATGCTGAGAATTGAATTCAGATCTTCTGGAAGAGCAGTGAGTGCTCTTAACCACAGAGCTGTCTCTCTAGCCTCTGCTTTGTCCGTTTTTGTGTCTATGGAAGACATGCTGTAGAGTAAACTGTTTCCCAGTTGTCTCTGCTGTCAGACTGAATTCTCATTCCTTGGGTCTGTGAATTCAACTACTCTTTCTCAGGCTTCAAAATGTTGCTATGCTTGTCTCCCTTTACTCTATCATTGTCAGACTAAGTGGTTTGATCTTGTACTGTGCTTTGGAGAGGGAAGAAAATTACATGCACACGATGACTCTACAATCTTTACCATTTGAGTTGAGCCTGAACCAACTAGTAAAAACAAACAATGGAGGCCAAGAAGAAAGCACTTTAGACAGAGTCAGCATGTTCACAACACCTGATAGTTGTGTATGTGTGTAGTGTGTTCAGGCCAATGAGGATGGAGAGGGCTCTGATGCCAAGATTAGTCACTCTTAACTATTTACTACTCCACATCTCATGATAGACTGTACTGCCACACCATGAGCCAAGATTAACCCCTTCCTCCTTAAGCTGCCTTCCTCAGGCTTTTAGTCACAACACTGAGAAAAGGGACTGATACAGTATCTGATGGCTTGGCTACAGGGGTGGGACTGTGGTGGATGAGTGAAGTGATTGCCTCAGATACATGTTTTAAGTAAGGATAAGTAAATACTATTCCAATGCAGTATTTAAAAATTCAGTTGGCAAATTACATCAGAGAACTGGCTGTTGTTTTCATAAAGGGAGTTTTACTTGACACAGGGCCAGGATTTGGGTAAGACAAACGAGCCACAGTTGTACAAATACAAGGTTAGAACCTATTTGTAAAATTTTGATGCTGTGTTCATCAAATAATTTTTTCTAATTTTTATTTTTAAAAGCATTTCATTAACATATAAATTATCTTAATTATATAAATATTGCACTCAAAGTGGGTATATCATTTGTCTCATTGGTTACCTTTATTAGCTCTGGACTGACTTAATAAAATCAATCTGGAATCTATTGCCCTCTTTTAAAGCTTCTGTACCTTTTCTCAGGCTGCAGAGTCCCAGAATGTGTCCTTCTCAGCAAAAAAGCTGGGATTTGCTCCAACTAGTAACTCAAAGTCACAGATTATTCCTTCTTAGAAACAGTCAAGAGGAGCATATGATCAAGTCTGCATTTAGTCTCTTTTATTACCCACCAACTTTCCCTTTTCCTTTGATATAACTAAGTCACAAGTGAATTTAAAATTTGGACTTTCAAGCCATTTAATGTAAGGATCAGTGTCTAATTTAACCTGAAATTCAAGTTGAGAGATAGCCAAATGGGATGATTTAAGTAGAAGGTGAATGGATACGAATATGCAACGAAGTTAGGTAAAATTCTATTCCTACGCCAATTTTTTTTCATTTATTCACTATTGTTTGAGAATTTCATACATGAGTACTATATTTACATATTTTCCACCTATTCCACTCTCCCCTCAAACTCCTTTCATACTCCTTCCTTTCAGTCCATGACCTCTTCTTCTTTAGTTATTATTGTTATATACATACTCACATATGTATATATAAACATAACCTACTGAGTCCATTTGGTGTTGCTTCTATGTATATATGTTTAATGATGGTCACTTGGGATTGGATAATCTATCCAAGGGCTCATCCTTGGATAAGGTTGATTACCTGTAGCTTTTCATTGAGGAGTGGGGCCTTGTGAGATTTTCCCATTCACGTTACATGCCAACTAATGTTGTCATTGTGCAGGCCTTGTGTAGGCAGCCATGTTGTTGTGACTTCATGAATTTATCTACCTGTCACATATAGAAAACACATGCATAGAGCAGCGTCATGTTTGGATCTGAAATATGTGGAGAGGACTGGTGGGAAGGAAATGAACATAGAATAGGATTTGATGTTTCTCACCTGAAATGTCAACTCTGCTCTTTGGATAATGCTGAACTAGAACTAAGTTCAGGTAGCTGTCAAATACAGATGGCTACCTAATATTTTAGTTGACAAACAGAATGAATGAGTGTAGATGTAACCAACCGTCTTATTAAATAAGAAACACAGAGCCGATTCAGAGAAGAAAGCCAAGAGGTTAGAACTAAGAGCCTTACCCTTCCTGAAAAAAAGGGGCCTACTTCCTGTGTGTATGTCTTTAAATAGTCTAGCTGTTCTGCCTTCTCATTAGTTGTAAACCTAAACACGTGACTGCCTTGTCACTGCCTGTATGTACCGCCCTCCAAGTCCTTAAAGGCATGCGCCACCACCGCCACGCACTTGCTATGGCTCTAATAGCTCTGACCCCAGGCAACTTTATTTATTAACATACAATTAAAATCACATTTCAGTACAAGTAAAATACCACCACATTTCCCCTTTTCTATTTTAATAAAAAGGAAAAAAAGAAAAAGGTTATAACTAACAAAAGAAAAACTATATATAAAAGTACAATAACTATATACATTATATACAAATAATAAATGTCTAATCAATGTCTAGTTCATTTGTATTTGACAAATTCAGAGATAATAATTTCATTATCTATTTTGCTAAGTCCAAAATGTATCTAATTCACTTTCTATCCTAATTAATCTTCAACTATAACTAACTAACCTTCAACTATAACTAACTAATCTTCAACTATAACTAACTAATCTTCAACTCCCTCAGAGACCCAAGAAGGAAATAATATTAGCTAACAAAAATAAAAACAGAAAGTGCATGCAAGCAACTTCCAAAAAAATTGTGAGTTGACAGAAACAGCCAGCTGCCTGGACAGTCACCTGAGGTTTCTCCGCAATGCTGGGGCATCATCTTCAGCCTATAGGCTTAGCATATCTGACAGACTCATTTGTGAAGTAGGATGTACACAGGGTCAACAGTTCAACCTCACATTGGGTGAGAGCAGTCCATGTACCAGAAACACCTGAATTCCACTAGTGTCATGTCATGATTCAGGATTTTAAATTCTGGAAATTGTTGATGTTTTTTTAATTCAGCTGTCCATTCTTCTTGGCTGTGTATATATGGCTTCATCTCAGCATCCCGTTCTTATCCACATTGCTCTATCAAATGCCAGTCTACTATTGAGAGGCTTGAGCTCAGTAACTCTTCAAGAATAACTGTTTCAGCTGCTGTTCCATAGCACATCAGAAGCCATCAGCCCACTGCCTGTTCAGCTGCCTTTGAAGAAAAGGGCACTGTACCTTTTCCGAGTTGCGAAGGCCATGTCAGGGATGGTGCCATATTGTCCTGGCCTCAGAAGATGCTTTTTGATAAAGCCATAACCACGCTTGTTTAGGCAATAATCAGTAGTCCTTTGTTTCATGTCCTGTCTGTCCATTTTGTCAGCAGTTGATTCGAGGATACTTTGTTGTCCAGTGGCTAACTTTTGCCACAATGAAAGCTAACTCCATACACAGTTTCTTCAATGCCCATATTTTCTCTGAAGTAGATTGGTACTGCCAGGAGCTGACATGTCTCATAGTCATAACAAAAAAGAAAAATATTCTAAGTTATTAAAACATTTTAAATGCCATATTCTGTAAATCTCTGAAGGGTTTGAAGATGACCTATCTAAAATATATCTGCTCAATTTTCAAAACATGTCTAATATGACTACAAGTTTTATTGTAATGTCTAGCTACTAACTTTCATTTCTTTATATCCTAATAGTTGGTAATAATAACATTCAAGGATCAGAAAATTGCATTGTTAAATGAATGGTATAAGTACAATTAGAAATATACATATAGCATTTTCTAACAATATCAATTTCAATATATATAATTTGTGTACAATATAAAACAATCCAATCCAATGTAAAGTATTTAAAACTAGTAAATGTCTTTTTCTTCTTCTTTCTTTCTTTCTCTTTTTTTTTAAACAAGAACCTTAAATCTAATCTCCTTTGCTTAGCCTTTTTCCTAACCCTTGACAACAGCTTGTAACCAACCCCCCTAAACAATGAAAATTATCCCAGACCCAAAACCCATTAAAAAGACCAAAAAACCACCCGCCCCACACCACCTCTTTGGGAATGTGGGCGTCATATTCTTAAAATTGCTTCCTGCTGGGTATGGGCGAAGTTATCTTTATCCTGAAAGAAAAATTTTAGGTTAATTGTCAAATTCTAGGAAAGGTAACTATATCCTTCATTGTCCAGTCTGTGTATAATGCCAAAGTTCAGGGTTTATCTCAAGTCCTTATTCAAGTAGTCTTTGAGACTGGATCATCTCATCTAGTCATCTCAAAATTGCTCTGAGAACCTTGTAGTTCAAAGCTGACCTGTAGATGATGTTTGTCAGCTTAGTGATGTTATTATTGTCCATGTAGAATTGTTGTTGTTGTGGGGACCCAACTTCTTCCTGGAGACTTCAGTTGATGTTAGGCCTGGCCGTGATTTCCTGCAGAAAACTGATAAGAGACTCGAACACAAAGACATATATATGCAGCTAATTGAAGCCTTTTTTCTAGAATTAATTAGTACTCTATATGACCATTCATATCTTAACAAAGTTTAAAATGTATATATATATATATATATATATATATTAATCTTGTAAGTTTTGATATAAAATTTATACTTTAAGAAAAGTTTAAAGAATCAGAATAGAATCAAAGAGTTGAGATTAGTAATAGAATAGTCCCTTAATTAATTTGGCTTTTCTCCTGTCTCATAGCAGAAGATGGCTCTTTTATTCTGGCATGATACAGGGAGTTTGCATTTTCCTTTTAACAACATGCTTGAGTTTAAAGAAGGAGAGAGCCATTCTCCAACTCCAAAGTCAGCTTTAAATTTTAATTGGACTGGGACTATTAGAAGACCAATAGTGTTAAATTTTTAGAGAAAAGCAGAAACAAACATTTAGGAAGACATAAAATTTTTTAGATAATATATACCCATACGCCGTTTCACTCTGTTTCCTGGGATAGATGACTTGTCCCTTTTCTTCAGTTGTCTCATTTGTCCAGTGTTCTTCAGATTCCTTAACCTTCATTCTCCTAAAAGACAAAAACAAAAACGTTTCCCCAAGACTAATTTTGGGGATGTTCCTTTTTGGCAAGTTATTATCTGATTAAATGAAAAGACATGTGTTACTGGTATAAATTAGTTTAAATTGGATGTTCATGTTGGTTGATGAGCTATCACCTCCTCTAATTAAGAGGTTTCTCTTGTTCAAATCGAACCTTTAACAATTTTGATGCTACCCACAGCTTATCTTCTCCTGTAGAAACAAAAGCAAAACCTCGTCCCCAACGTATCACATACCATAGTTTCCATTCTGTGGTCAGCACATCCTTAAAGTATATAGGCTGATTTAATTCTGTAGTTTTTTCTATTATCCAATGTCTCTCTGCAGCTGTTGTTCCTTTCTCATTGGCATTAAGAAAATTCAAAGTTAGTAGAGCATTATGCAGTCTATTTCTGGGGGTTTTGTTACCCCTTTCTGTTTATTTAGCATATCCTTTAGAGTTCTGTTTGATCTTTCTATAACTGCTTGACCTGTAGGATTATGTGGTATGCCTGTAATATGCTTTATGTTGTAATAAGCAAAAAACTGTTTCATTTTAACAGAGACATATGATGGAGCATTATCAGTTTTGATTTGTGCAGGTATACCCATGATGGCCATAACTTCTAGCAAATGAGTGATTACAGAATCATCTTTTTCAGTACTCAAAGCAGTTGCCCACTGAAATCCTGAATAAGTATCGATAGTGTGGTGTACATATTTCAGTTTTCCAAATTCTGCAAAGTGAAACACGTCCATCTGCCAAATTTCATTCCTTTGAGTACCCTTTGGGTTAAATCCTGCTGGTAATGGTGTTTGATTGTAGAAGGAACAAATAGTACATTTCTTTACTATTTCTTTGGCTTATTGCCAGGTTATAGAAAAATCCTTTTTTAAACATTTACTATTGACATGATGTTTTTTTATAAAATTCTGAGGCCTCCAGGACATTTCCTATCAATAATTTATCAATCTCATCATTGCCTTGTGCTAGAGGGCCTGGCAGACCAGTATGGGATCGAATGTGAGTTATATATAAAGGATGACTCCTTTTCCTGATAGTGTCTTGTGATTGAATAAATAGTGAAGTAAATTCTGAAGCATCAGGGATAAATTCTGCAGTCTCAATATGTAATACTACTCTTTCAGCATACTGAGAGTCAGTTACTATGTTGAGAGGTTCTGAAAAATCCATTAATACCAACAGAATAGCATACAATTCTGATTTTTGAACTGAATTATAAGGACTTTGAACCACTTTACTTAAATTTTCTGATTTGTAACCTGCCTTTCCTTGTTTGTTGGCATCTGTATAAAATATACGAACTCCAGATATGGGTTTTTCCCGTACAATTCGAGGCAAGATCCAATCAGCTCTCTTTATAAGATCAATTCTATCGCTTTTGGGATATTTGCTGTTAATTTCTCCCAAAAAATTACTGTAAGCTCTTTGCCAAGGTTCACTTTCTGTCCATAATTTTTCAATGTCCTCCTTAGTTAAAGGTACAACAATTTCTGCTGGGTCTATTCCTGCTAATTGACGAAGTCTCAATTTTCCTTTCCAAATCAAGTCAGAGATTTTTTCCACATAAATTTTTAATTTTTATTTGGTTTATTTGGTAAAAATATCCATTCCAATATAATATCTTCCCTTTGCATTAATATTCCTGTAGGAGAATGCCTAGAAGGTAAAATAACCAAAATGCAATCCAGCTTTGGATCAATACGATCCATGTGCCCTTCATGTACTTTCTTTTCTACCAAGGCCAATTCTTTCTCAGCTTCAGGTGATAATTCTCTTGGACTATTTAAGTCCTTGTCACCTTCTATGGTTTTGAACAAATGATGCAGTTCATCATTTTTTACCCCAACAATAGTTCGTAGATGAGAAATATCTCCAAATAATCTTTGAAAGTCATTAAGAGTCTGTAGTCTATCTCTCCTAATTTGCACCTTTTGGGGTCTAATTTTTTGTAGCTCTATTTTATATCCTAAATAATTAATAGAATCTCCTCTTTGTATCTTTTCAGGAGCAATTTGTAATCACCGCAAGGCAAAATTTTCTTTACCTCTTCAAATATTCTTTCTAAAGTATCTGCATTTGAGTCAGCTAGTAAAATACCATCCATATAATGATAAATTATAGATTTAGGACATTTTTTATGTATCACTTCCACTGGCTGTTGTACAAAATATTGGCACAGAGTTGGGCTATTCAACATTCCCTGTGGGAGGACCCTCCATTGAAATCTTTTAACTGGTTGAGAATTATTATAAGTAGGCACTCTGAAAGCAAATCTTTCTCTGTCTTTTTCTTGTAAGGATATTGAAAAGAAACAGTCTTTTAAATCAATAACTATGAGAGGCCATCCTTTTGGTAACAGAGTAGGCAAAGGAATTCCAGATTGTAGAGAGTCCATTGGCTGAATTACTTTGTTAATTGCTCTAAGGTCTGTTACCATTCTACATTTACCAGATTTCTTTTGAATAACAAATACAGGAGAATTCCAAGGGCTTGTTGATTCTTCAATATGCTGAGCATTTAACTGTTCTTCTACCAGCTCTTCTAAAGCCTGGAGTTTCTCTGTTGTTAAAGGCCATTGCTGGACCCATACAGGCTTGTCTGTTAACCATTTTAAAGGTAGAGCTGTTGGTGTCTTTGGAAGATCATCAGTTGTTGTGCCCTGCTCTTGTATAATATGGATGGCTGGTGACCACTCAGAATAATGCCTTCTAATATTTCTCTCAGAAACATGTGCTAATTTATGATTTGTTTCTGAGATTGGAGGGATGTTAATCTGAGTATTCCATTGTTGCAACAAGTCTCGACCCCACAAGTTCATAGCTATGTTAGCTACATATGGTTTCAATTTTCCTCTCTGTCCTTCTGGACCTATACATTCGAGCCATCTTGCACTCTGTTTCACCTGAGATAATGTCCCAATTCCTAACAGTTGAACGTTTACCTCCTGAAGAGGCCAAGTTGGATGCCAAAATAATGGTGCAATTATGGTAACGTCTGCACCTGTGTCTACCAGACCAGACAACAAAACACCATTTATTTTTATCAATAATTTTGGTCTTTGTTCATTAATAGAAGTTTGCCAAAAATTTTTCTTTATGTTTTCTCCTGAATTTTCTATTCTCTCTGTTTCATCATCCTGACCAGCATGACTTATTCCAATAGGCATTTGGTTATTTAGTTGCTCTGAGTAGGGGTTTCCTCTACAACTGCAGGAAAGTTTTGAACTGGATCCTCTGGGAGTTTCCCGAAGACTGAAGCAAAGGATTACCCTGTCTGTCCCTTGTTGATCTACATTCGTTGGTCCAGTGTTTTCCCTTACCACACCTTCTGCATACTCCAGAAGGAAGGGGCATTCTGTTGCCATTGTTCCTTGAAGAAACATTGTTTCTAGGAATGACCTGTTTACAGTCCCTTTTCAAATGTCCTTGCTTTCCACATCCAAAACATCTAACATTCCTCAAACCTTTTGAAATTGCTTCTCCTACCCACATATCATCATGCTCATGAGCTTCAACATTAACCGTGTCTCTAATCCAATCTTCCAAAGGTGCAGATCTTGCCTTTAACGGCCTGATTATTGTTTTGCATGCTGCATTCGCATTCTCAAAGGCCAAAGATTCAATTATTATCTTACTAGCTTCTGAATCCAGGACGATTATCTTTACTGCTGAAGCCAGTCTTTGTAAAAAATCTGTGAAAGATTCTTTTGGGCCTTGTACAACCTTTGTAAATGACTCAGTTTTTTTTCCTGGTTCCTCAACTCTGTCCTATGCATTCAAGGCTGCTGTTCAACATAAAATTAGGGTTTGGACATCATATAAACATTGTGTTTGTGCTGAAGCATATTGACCTTCTCCAATAAGCTGATCCTGGCAGACTTGTATTCCTTTATCCGTCCACTGTTTTTCTATGTTTTTAGCTTAATCCTTGAACCAAGTTAGCCACTGAAGCCTTTGACTGGGTTCAAGAACAGCTTTTGCCAGCTCCCGCCAGTCCTGTGGTACAATCCTATTATATGTTGACCAAGAGTTTAACATTTGCTTTACATATGGGGAATTCATGCCATAAGATACTATTGCCTCCTTAAACCTTTGTGAATCTAACATTTCAATTGGAGCCCTGTGGGGCGTTTACCCAACCACCCCCACAGTTCCCCAGAGTTTTCTTGAGTGCAAGCAGCAGGAAATATTAGATAAAGGATTTATTGCGGAGAATATCGCGGAGATAAACCAATTGAAAATAAAGGATAGCCTCGAGAGGGCCTGGAACCTATTCCAACGGGCCCCGACTGTCTCTGCCCCAGGGTTTTTATAGAGACGCCAAGGGGTGGAGCAAAAGACCTCCTCCCCCAGCACAGCCAAGTGCAGACCATCTCAGACACCTGCACTTAGGCCCGTGGTCTAATCATCCTCTATGAGGACCTGATGGGTAAAGCCACGAGGAACCCGAGAATGGGCTCCCACAGAGCCCAAATATTTTGTGTAGTCATTTGATCAGGCAACTGCTGTACGGTTACTGGACAAACTAAGGGTGACTGTGTGAAAACAGGCTTTCTTTCTGTAACCCTATGATCCAATCTTGAAGCAACTTCACTGTTAGTTTCTTCTGTCTGAGTTTTTACAGGTTTAACAGGTTTTTCTAAAGCTGTCACCGTGGCACTTAAATTGACTATCTTTTTAAATAGTAAAATGAGGATAAGCATAGTAATAAAATGCATAATTCGATCAACATTAATCTTCTCATATAGCTGTTCCATTGTCAGACTGTCTAAAATTGCAAACAAAGCCCAATTTTCTTCCAATGTACACAGGATTTTTAACTGCAGAAAAACATTTGATTGTAAAAGCTGTTGAATTATGCCAAAATGTGTATTTTACAGATACCTTGACTTCAAAATTTGAATGTAAGGATATGTTACTTTGGAAAAGAGACTCTGCTTTTGTTCCTACAGAAAGCCAAAGGCTATGGATTTGTTCCAGATTAAGATACATCAGGTTTGACCAGCCAAGACCCCCTGAAAGGTCTCTGATGACACCATGACACAGATGATCCAACATCCAGAATGATATCAAGGCAACTGGCTCAGATGATACACCCTCATGGACTATTCCATAATCCTAAAATTTTCTTTGTGTCCCCATAAGATACAGCGCCCCCCTCCAGCAGGAAGTAGTAAGAGATGCTACGCCCAAATTCCCAAATTATATGTAATTTTACTTTGTTAAGCTTAAAAACCTTCCTTTTTGAAAAAAAAAAAGGGGGAAGTGCTGTGGGATGTTCTGTATGGCAAATGTGTTGCTGATTAGTCAATAAATAAAACACTGATTGGCCATTGGCTAGGCAGGAGTGTAGGTGGGACAAGGAGGAGAATAAAGCTGGGAAGTGGAAGGCTGAGTCAGAGAGACACTGCCAGCCACCACGATGAGAAACAGCATGTGAAGATGCCTGTAAGTCACAAGCCATGTGGCAAGGTATAAATTTATAGAAATGGATTAATTTAACCTGTAAGAACAGTTAGCAAGAAGCCTGCCTCGGCCATACAGTTTGCAACCAACATAAGTCTCTGTGTTTACTTGGTCGGGTTTGAGCAGCTGTGGGACTGGCAGGTGAGATAGATTTGTCCTGACTGTGGGCCAGGCAGGAAAACATCTCTCAAATGAGCGGCAGCTGCCAGTTTGAGCTACTGATGGGCTCCTAGCATGCACGCTCGACCTGCAGTATGGTGGGAATGAGGCCTCTGCAAGTGGCACATTATGCTGCATGGTGGATTTAGCCTTTGCTAGTACAAAACAACAAAAAAAGAGGTTTCTAGGCTACACGCTGCTTGGATAAAAGCATAGACCCACGGTAGCTCCCACAGCTGGCTGTAAATGTACCACCGCCATGTTGGGAAGCTGAGGTGGGCGGAGCCAGCAGCCATAGCGCCTTTTCAGTCTTACAAATGCTGCAGTTTAAAGCAATAGATTCACAATAAGACAGATTCAGATGTAATAGTTTACAATGTGTATAAAATATACGTAGGCTTGAAAGAGACAAAAAGGTGATATATACAGTTATATAAACACATAGTTTTAAAAAATAAAGTCTTTAAAGGGACAATAATATTAATATAAAAATAAGCCATGTAAAGATGAATATTACACAGAGAATCTGGGTTGTGTTGTCTTTGGGATTTTTAACTGCAGAAAAATATTTGATCATAAAAGATGTTGAGTTAAACCAATATGTATATTTTAAAGATACCTTGACTTCAAAATTTGGATGTAAGGATGTGTTGCTTTGGAAAGGAGACTCTGCTTTTGTTCCCACAGAAAGCCAAAGGCTATGGAGTTGTTCCAGATTAAGATACATCAGGTTTGACCAGCCAAGACCCCCTGAAACGTCTCCAATGAAACCATGGCCCAGATGATCCAACATCCAGAATGGTTTGAAGGCAACTGGCTCAGACAATACAGCTTTATGGACTATTCCATAATCCTAAAATTTTCTTTGTGTCCTCATAAGATACAGCGCCCCCCTCCATCAGGAAGTAGTAAGAGAAGATACGTCCAAATTCCCAAATTATATGTAATTTTACTTTGTTAAGGTTAAAACCTTTCTTTTTGAAAAACAAAAGAAAAAGGGGAAGTGCTATGGGATGTTCTCTATGTCAAGCGTGTTGCTGATTGGTCAATAAATAAATCACTGATTGGCCAGTGGCCAGACAGGAAGTATAGGCGGGACAAGGAGGAGAATAAAGCTGGGAAGTGGAAGGCTGAGTCAGAGACACTGCCAGCTGCCATGATGACAAGCAGCATGTGAAGATGCCGGTAAGCCACGAGCCATGTGGCAAGGTATAGATTACTGGAAATGAATTAATTTAAGCTGTAAGAAAAGTTAGCAAGAAGCCTGCCACGGCCATACAATTTGTAAGCAATATAAGTCTCTGTGTTTACTTGGTTGGGTCTGAGTGGCTATGGGACTGGCGGGTGACAGAAATTTGTCCTGACTGTGGGCCAGGCAGGAAAACTCTAGCTACAGAATTGCACACTTAGGGAATGTGGGAATGCAAAGACACAATGGCCAGACCATTTAGTTCATCTTTCTTATTTGGAAATCAGAGAAAAAAACCAATAGCTGGAGTGTTACCTTTCTAGCTAGCCATGGCTGTTTTTCTTAGAAGCATCCATTTTATTACTGAAAAAATACTCAGGGCATGTTGATGCTCCACAGACAACAGTAAGACTATATCAGATTAGAGAAAAGAATCAGGGATTTTTCCTTCCTAATTGATCTGTTGTTGACACCAGACTTGGATATTTATATTCCCTTTTCTTCAGTGTAAAGAATGGATAATATAGATTGAGATTCTCTTATTAAAGCTGAGACTTAAGCAGGTGATTACTGTCATGGCTTGTAAGGAAGGAAAGTTTCCAGACCCTGTTTGTATCTCTAAGAAGTGACCTTTTGCTAGGAATTAATCACTTGTGATCATATTTCTTATGTGCTTACCTCACAGGAGGAATTGATTAGAGGCTGAAATTAATTGCAACCTAGTATTGACCATTTTATTTTTTACTGTGGTTAAATTTTATTTTTAGATGTAGTGTCCTTGATGCTTTTATGTCAAGATGTTTCTTGCAGTAAAAGGACATGTCTCCTCTCTACCCCACCCCCAAAAATAACAAAAAACAAAAACAAGATGAAACTCCCCAAAATGAACACCTGTATCCCGAAAGGCAGTAAAGCAAACACTGACCTGGATTAGCAGGGCATAGCAAGCAGATAATGTTTAGTTCTTAGTCAAAAGTTGATTGCATTGCTCTGCAGGCTTAAGGGCAAAGGCCAGAGTCACTACAGTGGGGAACACTGTCAGTGACCGAAAGAAAAGATGTAGTGAGTGATGGGCTTAGTTTCTACCAAAGTAGCCACCCCAATGCCAATACACTTTTTGGAGGTCTAGTTGCTGATGGAAGAGTATCCAGACAAGCATTGGGAGGATGCCTTCCATCCTGTGCAATGAAAAAACATCATTCGAGAGGCTGAAGGGTGCTTGATGTGCTGTTCTCCAAGGATCAGGACAGCTGGGCCATGGCAAGGCCTGAGAAAGCATAATTGAGCATATTGGAAAGAGTATGAAGTTCTGTGGGAAAACCCATATTGATCTATCTCCTGAATAAGCTTCTACATTGGGCATCAGACTCTTGTTCTTGTAAGAAAATATAGACATGGGTGTTGAAGCAAGAGGGGAACATTGACAAAAAGTCAGGGGCATGCAGATGAAGGGTGCTGCCTTCCACCTGAGCCAGCTTTGGAGAAAAGGGGCTTGGGTAATTGCTCTGTCCTCTGACTGCCCACAGCTCATTGTTTACTTCTATGGTAGAGTGCTTGGCAGGCTGGACTGCAATTTTCTATTTATATGTCTGTCTCTCCAATCAGCCCTCCAGCTCCCAAAGGGCAGGGGTCAGGCTTTGTTCCTCCCACTTCCTGGAGCCAGACACAATCCTTGCACAAAGAAGGGCCTGGGGAGCCTCTGCTAAGGCCAGCAAGCCAGCAGGCAGTGTAATACTGATTCTGGAAGGGTGGCACTTTGGTTTCCTCATTGAGGACAGAGCAGAAGTGTAGCTAGAGTTTTCCTGCCTGGCCCACAGTCAGGACAAATCTTTGTCACCTGCCAGTCCCACAGCCACTCAGACCCAACCAAGTAAACACAGAGACTTATATCAGTTACAAACTGTATGGTCATGGCAGGCTTCTTGCTAACTGTTCTTACAGCTTAAATTAATCCATTTCTATAAATCTATACCTTGCCACATGGCTCGTGGCTTACCAGCATCTTCACATGCGGCTTGTCATGGTGGCAGCTGGCAGTGTCTCTCTCTCAGCCTTCCACTTCCCAGAATTCTTCTCCTTGTCCCGCCTATACTTCCTGCCTAGCCAATGGCCAATTAGTGATTTATTTACTGACCAATCAGCAACACACTTGACATACAGATCATCCCACAGCACTTCCCCTTTTCTTTTCTTAAAAAGGAAGGTTTTAACCTTTGCATATCTCCAAAGTCAGCTTGGTATATTTGGGAATTTGGGCGTAGTTTCTCTTACTACTTCCTGCTGGAGGGGGGCGCTGTATCTTATGGGGACACAAAGAATATTTTAGGATTATGGAGTAGTCCATGAGGGTGTATCATCTGAGCCAGTTGCCTTGAAACGGTTCTGGATGTTGGATCATCTGGTCCATGGTGTCATCGGAGACCTTTCAGGTGGTCTTGGCTGGTCAAACTTGATGTATCTTAATCTGGAACAAATCCATAGCCTCTGGCTTTCTGTGGAAACAAAAGCAGAGCCTCCTTTCCAAAGCAACATATCTTTACATCCAAATTTTGAAGTCAAGGTACCTTTAAAATATACATTTTGGCATAACTCAACAGCTTTTGTAATCAAATGTTTTTCTTCAGTTACGAATATCAAAGAGAACATAATCCAGATTCTCTGTGTGATAGCCATCTTTACGTGGCTTATTTTTTCATATTAGCTTGAGCATATTGCTTTAAACTGCAGCCTTCTAAGCCTGAAATGCACTGGTGCTGTGGCTGCTGGTTCCACCCACTTCAGCTTCCCAACATGGCAGTAGTACGTTTTCCGCCAGCTCTGGGAGCCATCAACTCTCAGAAATAGTGGGTCTATGCTTCTATCAAAGCAGCATGTAGCCCAGAAAACTCTTTTTTTTTGTTTTGTACTAGCAAAGGCTAAATCCACCACACAGCTTAATGTGCCACTTGCAGAGGCCTCATTCCCGCCCTATTGCAGGTCGAGCATGCAAGCCAGGAACCTGCCATAGTAGCTCAAACATGCAGGCTGCTGCTAGTTTAAAAGAGACAATTAGGAGCTGTTTTTAGCTCTGTTTTAGAATCTTTTTACTTAGGTTTTAGGTGGAAACTCTTGCCAACACGTTGGGCACCATTTGTAGCTAGAGTTTTCCTGCCTGGCCCACAGTCAGGACAAATCTTTGTCACCCGCCAGTCCCACAGCCACTCAGACCCAACCAAGTAAACACAGAGACTTATATCAGTTACAAACTGTATGGCCGTGGCAGGCTTCTTGCTAACTGTTCTTACAGCTTAAATTAATCCATTTCTATAAATCCATACCTTGCCACGTGGCTCGTGGCTTACCAGCATCTTCACATGCGGCTTGTCATGGTGGCAGCTGGCAGTGTCTCTCTCTCAGCCTTCCACTTCCCAGAATTCTTCTCCTTGTCCCGCCTATACTTCCTGCCTAGCCAATGGCCAATTAGTGATTTATTTACTGACCAATCAGCAACACACTTGACATACAGACCATCCCACAGCACAGAAGGTCTCAGAGATATTAGTGCATAGCCTGTGTCATCTCTACTGTGCTGTGTGAGCTCCTTCAAGATATCTATGCCCCCTGTTTCTGTGCTTGACTCTGGGCTCACCAACACATAGCACCAAGCTGTTGAGATTCCTCCTTGTCACAACAACTAATAAAAATACAGGGAAAATGAGCTCCCAAACTCCTACTACTTCCGAGCCAATGCAACATGAGGAAAGGAAAGTGTAACAACATACAGATCATCTTATCACTCTCAAACCTTGTCCCCTTCATAATGGGACAAGCAGACCTCATGTACCACCAACTGTGCTGTAGTAGAAGACAGACAGCTTGCAAATGGCCAAACCACTGAACCCAGTTTTTAATCCACAGAATATACATTGACAGAAAATTAAGTTAAACAACCACAAAGAAATAATCAGACAAAGATTGGAAACCAGACCATCTACAAGATATCTGGGTTGGATTCTAAAAAAAAAAAAAAAATCAGTCTAAAAAAAGGATTAGCTCATGATTAACATAGAAGACAAAGGCATAAGGAAGACAATGTAAAATTCTCAACTGCATCTTGGATTTTTTTAAATATTTTATTTTATTTTACAATACAATTCAGTTCTACATATCAGCCACATATTCCTTTGTTCTCCCCCCTCCCACCCCCCTCCCCTTACCCCCAGCCTACCCCCTATTCCTACCTCCTCCAGGGCAAAGCCTCCCCCAAGGACTGAGATCAACCTGGTAGACTCAGTCCAGGCAGGTCCAGTCCCCTCCTCCCAGGCCGAGCCAAGCGACCCAGTATAAGCCCCTGGTTTCAAACAGCCAACTCATGCAATGAGCACAGAACCTGGTCCCACTTCCTGGCTGCCTCCCAAACAGATGAAGCCAACCGACTATCTCACCCATTCAGAGGGCCTGATCCAGTTGGGGGCCCCTCAGCCACTGGTTCATAGTTCATGTGTTTCCATTCGTTTGGCTATTTGTCCCTGTGCTTTATCCAACCTTGATCTCAACAATTCTTGCTCATATAAACCCTCCTCTTTCTCGCTAATTGGACTCCCGGAGCTCCACCCAGGGCCTAGCCGTTGATCTCTGCATCCAGTTCCCTCAGTCATTGAATGGGTTTTCTAGCATGGCAATTACGGTGTTTGGCCATCCTATAACCAGAGTAGGTCAGTTCGGGCTGTCTCTCGACCATTGCCAGCAGTCTATTGTGGGGGTATTTTTGTGGATTTCTGTGGGCCTCTCTAGCATTTTGCTTCTTCCTACTCTCATGTGGTCTTCATTTACCATGGTCTCCTATTCCTTGATCTCCCTCTCTGTTGTTGATCGAGTTGGGATCTCCCGCTCCCCCAAGCTCTCTTTCCCTCGACCCTCGCCCTTCATTACCCCCATTCATGTCCAGATTGTTCATGTAGATCTCATCCATTTATCCATCATTGGGTGATCCCCATGTCTTTCTTGGGGTCCTGTTTTTTAGGTAGCCTCCCTGGTGATGTGAATAGCAGTCCAGTCATCCTTGTTCCACATCTAGTATCCTCCTATGAGTGAGTACATACCATGTTTTTCTTTCTGAGCCTGGGTTACCTCACTCAGGATGATTTTTTCTAGATCCATCCAACATCCTGGATTTTTTTAGACAAAGCAGCCAACAAACATAAAGATACACTAACAAGCCAGAAATTATAAGCCAGAAGTAATAAGTTAATGTCTAGGTGCTCCTTAGGGAATATACCTAAGGGACAGAGCATTGTATTCCAGGGATAGAGAAAAGCTATGCTAAGAAGATTGGGAAGGAAAAGACCTAGTGTGGTTTGGAGGAGGGAGAATTGGTTTATTTTGCTGCAAAATGAAAGCCTCCTGACTTTAAAATCAGAAAAGACTGGGATTCCTCAGTTAGAAAGCAGGAAAACCACACAGCATACATTGTTGTTTACCTATCAACCACCTTAGGAAGGACAATGTCACAAGACCTTTTCGTTTACTCAGTCCTCTGTGGGAAAGTTCCATAAAGACTGTACTTCAACACTTGGTTCTTTTCTGGGTTTCCCTTTTGAGTGGAAAGATTGATATTATCCTTCTCCCAATCCAAGAGACCTTACAGTCCCAGACTATCTTCTTGCACCCCCTTCATCCTGCTTTCCTCACCCACTACTTCCTTTATCCTACCTTCTTTATTTTTTAATTTTTTGCACACTTCTGACCTACAGATATCTGAGGTAAATCAGATGGAGTCCCTGACTTACTTTGCTCTCAATCTATATGATACATGAACAAGAAGAGTAATCATATGATATCTTAATGCTGTGATCATGGAAAATAGAAGTAGCCAATAGAGAACAAAGTAAGGATTGAGAAAAGGCGGCTAAGGATTGCCTAAAGTTGGAATCCTCTTCCATTGTCTCCTCTGAGAAAGCATAAGTGCTACAGTCCTCAAGGAAAATTTGCTGAATTTCAGCAAATGTTTAGTGCTGCCTTCCCCCAATTCATCACACCAAGGTACAGTGGGAAGTGTCTGGGAGAGGTCCACAGTGAATAAGGCAGAGTTCTGCTCCCATGGGGCTTATACTGTATTGTGGGAAACCTAGGACACAAATAATTGACATCCTCACAGAATGTAAGAAGGGCCATCCATGAGGAAGGAGCCATGTGCCATGGAAACCCAGAGAGCTTCATTTCTACCACATATGAGATGTGTGGTGTGAGATACATGATATAGAAGTCCACAAATTGTATTTCTCTTTTTTGATATTGAAATACATTTGCCTATGATTTAGCAAACACTCAAGGGAGTAGAACACCTCTATTGGACACTTTAGAGAAACATTGTGCTTTATCTTGCCCTATCATCTATTCACACCAGTCTATATTTAAAAGTCAGCTGAAGGCAACTGAGAGAGACACTTTCCCACAGTGTCTGTGTGCATGGGCTGGGGGCATTGAGAGATAACACTCATGGTGTCTACAGTTTTGTTCTGGAGAGAATGTACAGAACACCACTTCTGTTGCTCATCTCACTTCAAACAACTGATTTCCTTAGCTTTGCATCACAGTCTTATCCTTGAAAGAGATCCCAAGGACAGATGCTTGTTCATGTCAGATGCAAGAGTAATACATTTAACATGCAACAGAGAGTTGGCATGATGGTATGGATTTGAATGTCTCACAGAACTGATCTGAAATGTCAGCTCTATCTCTTAGTAGTTGTGTGGCTTGGGTAAGTGACTTGACCTCTCTGTGTCTCATGTATGCCATCTGACAAATGGCATTACCAGCATCTACTGTAGGGTGAGTTGGAAAATTCTCTGAGATATGTATGCATAACCAGTCTGCTCTGGCAGAGTACCTAAATACATAATATGCACAAACTAGTCATTATTAGGATCATTCAAGGGATGGAATATAGCTGCTTGATTTTTTCTTACTGGGTTATTACATTGACCAGGGATATCCAGCAGACCTTTTCTGCACTGTGAACATGGTATTTATTTGATGCATGATTCCTAAAGCAATTTCTTTCATCTGCTGCCATGTTTTCTCCTGCCATATGTATGCTGGTGATGCTCAGAACTTTATTTTCAGTGTACACATTTCTGTTGAGAACCTACTACATCCCTGAACCTGGCTGTTTTTCTTTCATCTGAATTCACAGGTTCCTTAAACATCTCAACCTCATTTGTGCAAAACTGAACTCTCCTGAATATGCTTTCAGTTACAGAAAAACCTCATTCTTTCTATGGCCACTAAGGAGACTTCAAGGAAGAATTGGCATGGGTCCAGTATAATTAGACTTAAACTTAGTCAGAGGAGTGGGATGCCATTTCAACAAAAGACAAGTAAATGGATAAAGGAGAGTTTCAGGGTGTGCAATGGAGAGTCAGGTTCTGTAGTTGGAAGTTTTCCTGTGTCCTGGCTCGCTGGTGGTTGGGACAAATCTCTCCCACTTGTGTCCCCCAAGGCTTATATTATATCTAATGCTTGGCCATTAGCTCAGGCTTATTATTGACTAGCTCTTACACTTAATTAATTCATAATTCTTATCTATGTTTAGCCATGTGGCTTGGTACCTTTTCTCAATTCTGCCTTCATATCTTACCTCCTCTGTATCTGGCTAGTGATTCTTAACTCAGCCTTCCTCTTCTCAGAATTCTCTTTGCTTAGCCTGCCTATACTTCCTGCCTGGATACTGGCCAATCAGCATTTTATTTATCTACCAATCAGAGCAACACACATTCACAGGATAAAGAACAACATTCCACAGCACTTCCCCTTTTCTGCATAATCAAAACAGAAGGTTTTAACTTTAACATAGTAAAAATACAAATAATAGAACAGTTATCAAGCAAGAATTACAGGTATAATATCTAGTCTATTTGTATTTGGCAAAATTAAAGAAAATATTCTATCTACCCTATATTTGTGAGTCTAAAGTTTTATATCTAATTTATCTTTTATCATAACCAAGGCAAATTATAACTATCTAGTCTTCCACTACATCAAAGACCTCAGAATGATATAATATTACCTAAGTAAATAAGAAGTACATTGTAAGCAACTTCCAAAAATCTAGAATGACAGAGACAGAGACAGGCTGCCTAAACTGTCACCCAAATTTCCTCTGCAACATTGGGGCATACATCTTCAGCCTCTAGGTCTAGAGTTTTTTAGTCACTTCTCCCTGTGTCCTGTAGAATATCCATTAGTCTCCTCTGCAAAGCAGGAACCTGAATGACCATCTTGCCTTATTTTGGCAAAATTTAGTTGTCATTTTTTCCATGGGTTCTTCATGTCCAGTAGATACAACATTTTGTCAAGCAGTCCAGGCAAGAACAGTTTCTTGCCCAAATGGCTAACTTTTGCCATAAGAAAAGCAAATTCCATATGGAGTTTCTTCAATGCCCATCATCTTCTTTGAAGTAGATTGATGCTACCAGGAGCAGACATGTCTCAATATCCAGAAAGTCAAAGTTCCTAAAACATTTTAAAGGCCATAGTCTGTAGGTCTTTGAAGTATTTGAAGATTACCTACCTATCTAAAATATATCTCTGCTTGACATTGAAAACCTATCTAGTATTAACACAAGTTTGATTGTAATGTCTAACTACTAACTTTCATTTCTTTATATCCTAATATTTGGTAATGATAACATTCAAGGATTAGCAAATTGCATTACATTTTTAAGTGAACTGTATAGGTACAATATCTTGAACAAAATTAGAAATGTACGTACAGCATTTTTTAACAAAATCAATCTGATTTTTGTATCTATCTATCTATCTATCTATCTATCTATCTATCTATCTATCTGTCTGTCTATCTAATTTGTATAAAATATATAAAAATCAAATCCAGTGTAGAATATTTAAAACTAGTAGTTGTCTTTTAAAAGTCGATTCAATAATCTACCTTTTTAAAATCTCTATCGTGTCTATATCCTCTCTTTTTTCTTTTCAGAGTAGATTCAATAATCTACCTTTTATTCTATCATTTCTATATTTTCTCAGAGTAGATTCAATAATCTACCTCTCATCTATATCCTCTTTTTTCTTTTCTTTCTTTTTTTCCAAACAAGAACCTTAAATCTAATCTCCTTTGTTTAGCTTCTTTCTTGACCATTAACAATAACAACTGGTAACCAACCATCCTAAACAGTAACATTTATCCCAAACCCAAAGCCCATTGAAAGACCAAAAAAAACCCACCCACCCACCTCTTGGGAATGTGCTCATCATGTTCTTAAAATTGCCTCCTGTTGTTTGTGGGTGAAGACATCTTTAGAGAATCCTGAAAAGAAAAAAATTTTGGGTTAATAGTCAAGTGCTGGGAAAGGTAGCTGTATCACTTGTTGTCTCTGCATAATGCAAAAGTGTAGGGTTATCTCAAGTCCTCACTTGAATAGTCTGTGAGGCTGGATCATTTTAGCTAGCCATCTTATAATTGTTCTGAGAAGTTTGTAGTCCAAAGCTGATCTTTGAGTGATATTCGTCAGCTTAGTGGTATTATTATTTTCCATGTGGAATCGTCATTGTGGGGCCCCATCATCTTTCTGGAGACTTCAAATTCTCTGTTAGGCCTGGTCATGATTCTTTGCATAAAACTGATAGAAACTCCAACACAAAAACATGTATAGGCAGCTAAATTAAGCCTTTTTTCTAGAATTAGTTAGTACTCTATATGACCATTAATATCATAACAAAAGTTTAAAATATATTTATTAATCTTATAAATTTTGATATAAAATTCATACCTTCAGAAAAGTTTAATGAATCAAAATAGAACCAAGGAATTGAGATTTAGTGGCAATAGAACAGTCCCTTAATTTTGGTTTTCTTCTGTCCCATATCAGATGGCTCTTTCTGACATGATACGGAGATTTTGCATTTTCCTTTTAACAAACATGCTTGGGTTTAGAGAAGGAGAAAGCCAGCTTTAATTTTTAATTGAACTGGGACTACATAAAGACCATTTTTGTTAACTGTCTGTAGAAAAGAGTAAAAACAAACATTTAGAAAAACTTATGAAATTTTATATGTGATATACCAATAGGCCAATTTACTCCTTTTCTTAGAACATTTTTTTCTAGACGATTTGTCCTTTTTCTTCAGATGTCTCATTTGTCCAGTGTTCTGCACATTCTTTAGCCTTCATTCTCCTGAAAGACAAAAAACAAAAACCCTTCCCCAAGATTAACTTTAGGGAGGTTCCCTTTTGGCAAGTTATATCTGATTAAATGAAAAGTATTTGTTAGTGGTATAAGTTAGTTTAAATTGGATGGTCATGCTGGTCGATGAACTAAAATCTCTTCTAATTAAGAGGTCTCTCTTGTTCAAATTGAGTCTTTATCCATTTTAATGGTATCCATAGCTTTTCTTCTCCTGTAGAAACAAAAGCAAAACCTCATCCTCAATGTTAACACAGATCCTGGTTTCCATTCTGAGGTCAGCACATATTTAAAGTATATAGGCTGACTTAATTGCTTAGTTTTTTCTATTATCCAATATGTCTCTCAGCTTCAGCTGATAATTATCTTGGACTATTTAAGTCCTTGTCACCTTCTAAGGTTTTGAAAAAATTACTCAGTTCATCGGTTTTTTTTTTTTTTGGTTTTCTTTTTTTTTTTTTTTACCTCAACAACAGTTTGTAGATGGAAAATGTCTCTGAATAATTTTTGAAAGTTATTAAGAGTCTGTAATCAATCTTTCCTAATTTGCACCTTTTGGGGACTAATTTTTTGTGGATCTATTTATATCCTAAATAATTAATAGAATATCCTCTTTGTATCTTTTCAGGAGCAATTTGTAATCCCCAACAAGGCAAAATTTTCTTTACTTCTTCAAACATTCTAAAGTATCTGCATTTGAATCAGCTAGTAAAATATCATCCATGTAATGATAAATTATAGATTTAGGAAATTGTTTGCATATTACTTCCAATGACTGTTGTACAAAACATTGGCACAGGGTTGGCTATTCAACATTCCCTGTGGGAGGACCCTCCATGGATATCTCTTAACCATATGAGAATTATTATAAGTAGGCACCATGAAGGCAAATCTTCCTCTGTCCTTTTATTGCAAGGGTATTGAAAAGAAACATTCTTTTAAATCAATAACTATAAGAGGCCATCCTTTAGGTAATAAAGTAGGCAATGAAATTCCAGATTGTAGAGAGCCCATTGGATGAATTACTTTGTTAATTGCTCTTGGGTCTGTTACCATTTTCCATTTACCAGATTTCTTTTTAATTACAAATGCAGGAGAATTCCAAGGGCTGGTTGATTGTTCAATATGCTGAGCATTTAACTGTTCTTCTACCAGCTCTTCTAAGGCCTGTAGTTTCTCTGTTGTTAAAGGCCATTGCTGAACCCATACAAGCTTATCTGTTAACCATTTTAAAGGTAGAGCTGTTGGTGTCTTTGAAAGATCAGTAGTTGTTTTGCCTTGTTCTTGTACAATCTGGATGGCCAGTGACTGCTCTTTATAATAATACCTCCTAATATTTCTCTCAGAAACATATGTTAGTTTATGGTTTGTTTCTGATGTTGGAGGAATGTTAATATGAGTGTTCCATTGTTGTAATAGATCACGGCCCCATAATTTCATGGCTATATTAGCCACATATGTCTTTAATTTTCCTCTCTGTCCTTCTGGACCTATACATTTGAGCACTCTGTTTCACTTGAGATAATGTTCTAATTCCTAACAGCAGAACATTTACCTCCTGAAGAGGCCAGTTTGGATGTCAAAATTCTGGTGCAAGTATTATAACGTCTATACCTGTGTCTACTTTCCAAGAGAACATCATTTATTCATATTTTTAATTTTGGTCTTTGTTCATTTATAGAAGTTTGCCAAAAAGTTTGCTTTACGGTTTCTCCTGAATATCCTGTTCTCTCTGCTACAGCTGTTCTATCACCACAAGCAGCTTTATTTATTCCAATAGGCATTTAGTTATTTAATTTCTCTGAGAAAGGGGTTCTTCTATGATGGCAGTTAAAGTCTGAACTGAATTTGTTGTGGGGGTCTGCATGAGGCCCCTCTGGGAATTTCCTAATGACAGAGGCAAAGGATTACGTTGTCTGTCCTTTGCTGATCTATATTTGTTAGTCCAATGTTTACCCTTACTACACCTTCTGCATAATCAAGAAGGGAGGGGCATTCTGTTGTCATTGTTACTTGAATAAACATTCTTTCTAGGAAGGCCCTGTTTATATTCCCTTTTCAAATGACCTTGTTTTCTACAACCAAAACATCTGACATTATTTTTCCTCAAAGCTTTTGAAATTACCTCTCCTATCCACATCTCATGGTCATGAGACTCAATATTAGTTGTGTCCCTGATCCAATCCTCCAAGGGTGCTGATCTGGCCTTTAATGGCCTGGTTATTCTTTTACATTCTGCATTCACATTCTCAGAAGCCAAAGTTTCAATTATTATCTGTCTAGCTTCTGAATTTGGTATCATTCTATTTATTGCTAAAGTCAGCCTTTGTAAGAAATACATGAAGGATTCTTTTAGGCCTCGTATAACTCGTAAATGATTCAATTTTCTTCCCTGCTTCTTTAAAAATCTGTCCCATGCACTAATGGCTGCCATGTGGCATATAATTTAGGTTTGGTTATCATATAAACATTGTCTTTGTATATCAGTGTATTCGCCTTCTCCAAGAAGCTAATCCTGGGAAATTTCCACACCTCTATTCCTACTTGTTGTTCTATTGTTTTAGCCTTATCTTTAAACCATGTTTTCCATTGTAACTGTGGACTGGCCTCTAGGACAGCTATAATTAACTCTTTCCAGTCATGAGGGATAGTTCTATTACAAGTTGACCACCAGTTTAATATCTGCTTTACAAATGGAGAATGCATGCCATATGATACTATAGCTTCTTTAAGTCTTCTTAAATCTAACATTTCCACGGGAGTCCAATTAGCTTGTACATGCTCTTGAGCTGGTAGGTCCTATAAGGTTACCGGATAGATTAAGTTTGGTTGTTTGAAAACACGCTGTCTTTCTGTAACCATATAATGCAATCCTGACATAGTTTTATCTTTAAATTCTTCTGTCTGGGTCTGAATTTCTCTATAAGTCATTTTAACACGTTTTTCTAAAGTCAATCCTGAGTTAGATTCACCTGTGAATTTTTCTGTCTGGTTCTGAATTTCTTTATGCTTCAATTTAACAGGTTTTTCTAAAGCTTTTATCTTGGTGCTTAAATTGACCAACCTTTTTAATACAAAAATAAAAATGATTAAACAAATCATATTCATAATTGATGTTACATACATCCCATCAACATTAATTATCCTCTCATTTAATTGTTCCATTTTCAGACTGCCTAATGTGTTATCAAACAGAGACCAAATTCCTTCCCTTATAAAAATGTTTCACATTTTTTAATGTTGGAAACAATTCTCTTTTAACTAATTTCACCTTTTAAGATATCTTAATTGACTTACCAAGTCTGTCAACTGCATAGAACAGTAGAAGTCCGAGAGAATTTCAAATCATCTACCTGGAATAGTGGCAGTCCATGATGGGAACCCAGAGAGAGAGAGAGAGAGAGAGAGAGAGAGAGAGAGAGAGAGAGAGAGAAAGCCCACCACCCACCAGGAGAGAGGAGAAAGCCAAAGAGATTCTGGCCATGTGTTCTGGCCTGAACCATGCTATCGGGCCTGAGCCCTGTAATCCCACAAGTGGTTTTTAATGAATTCTTGTTATGTGGGTGTCAATTGCAGATGAATTTCTGAAAGGTTCAATTATATACCTTTGAATCTTTCTTTTTACTATTCATGTCACTTCTTAGTAATACTCAATTATAGACTCGGGTTCACTAAGGTTTTCATAGGCAGTACATGTTTAACCATGGATAGCACCATGTTCAGCCATGGGCTTCCATCTTGCTCTGATGGTGTCAACAGAAATAGAGAAAAATTTTCCCATTAAGAGTATCTAGCCAGATGTTATGGCACACATGAGCCCAGCACTCAGGAG